>NW_027256886.1:3625735-4225735 GCF_029215685.1 Pituophis catenifer annectens | reverse complement strand
AAGTTGTTGACACCATTCCTGTAAATTAATACCATCTATTCTCAGTTTTGGGAAATCATTGGGCAAGTTCCCAATATTATTTGTTCCATTACTTACAACTGGAGGTTGTCCATGATCTTGTAAATGTTGATAGTTGCAGAATGGTGTGGGTATGCTCGCAACGAGTCTGAATGGTTCTCTCTGTTCTTCATGTCCTCCGTAGTTGTCTGCGTGTGTTTGCGCATGCGCATTGCTCATTTCGCTTCTGAAGCTGTCGGGAGAGGTTCTCGTTACTGTAGCTCCCTCGTAGTGTTCTTCCTCCGATGACTCGGTCTCCGGTTCGATCTTGGGTGTCCAGGTGACGACTGGTGCTTGCTTCTTTTCGCTGAAGTTGTTCCTGTTGAGGTCTCTGGCCCCTGGAATCGTCTGCGGCGTGGGGGAGTATTTACAGGGTTCTCTGGGCTCAGGCGTTGGTGTTCTCGCTGTTTGGATAGAAGCGGGTAGATTCCGAGACGTTTGCTTGCTTGCTTGTCTTTTCTTTATTCTTTGATCGCCAGCTTTCGTTGATTCTTTTGTAATTCTTAAATTCGGGCCGAATGTTGCAAAGAGAGTTTTCATTGCTGATTCTATTTGTAGTTCGATTGAAGTTTCTTCGATGTCTGTATCAGATTCTTCTGAAGAGTAGATTTTTTCTTTTTTAATTTTTACACTATGTAGGGCTTTTCGCGCCAGACATTTTGAATTCTGTTTTCTGATTGGCTCTGCTTCACTCATCTTAGTGGTCTGTTGAAACCAAGATGGCTGCCATTCGAAATTTTGTGCGGGACTGTTAGTCTTCCTTTTTGTTATATTCTTATCTACAGGCAATTCGCTCACCATTTTTAGTTCTTTAGATTCATCTGTTACGATGTGTTTTTCTCTCGCTGCTCCGCTGTTTTTTATGATGTCTTGGAGGTTCGCGATGAGATTTTCGTCATTTTCGTCTTTTTGGCTTTTCAATAGTCTCAGTATCTCTGATCTGAGTTCGTTGTTTTCTATCTCGTTCTCTTCTTGGTCATCAGTTTCATCGATTATCTCTTCGTTGTCTGTAGCGCAGTCTTCAGATTCTTTTGTTATTATAGTTGTGGATTCATCGATCATTTCTTGATCCGTTTCCATCTCTTTATTGTGTGCCCTGGTGTTGGGTCTTTCTCTTTTGTTTCTGGAGTTTTCTCTCTTAGGCATATCTAATTTTTATTGAGTCAGTCCAACCATCCTCTGCTACCAGATTGTTGCGTAATTTTGAGGATCAGACTCAATAAATGATTCAGGAACGAAGTATTTAAACAAAGCATTATTTATTTACAGTAGGCATTCTATATTCTCTGAATGATCATAGATAGAAGCAAGTGGGAGGTCCATACGTCCCCTTTTATATTAGTGAGGCGGAGTAATGGATGGGAGTGGTTACATATGAATACATTAAGAAGGAGATATAAATTAACCCCTGATATTCTGTGAATATACATTTTCCTCATTTGAGAATAAGGCATTTACTTGTGACACAATAGGCCTCTAAGGATTAAAATTTGGAAACAAATGAAGGAAATGAAGCTTCTATTTCCATATTTTTTTCTAGAGAAAGTCCAGAAGGAGATTAAAGATGTGTTTGATATCTCACAGTCAATTTCCTATCAGGATCGGAAGAAGCTGCCCTACACGAATGCTGTGATTCATGAAATACAGCGTCTAAAATATTTCTTGATAACTGGGGCTCCCAGGCAAACTACAAAAGATGTAAAGATGAAGGATTACCACATTCCAAAGGTGAGAAATGCTAAGAACAGCTACTGCTCTCAGAAACTGTTTTTGGAAATGAACAAATATGGGTCCATAAAGGCAAACTAAAACCAAATATTTCATCAATATTGTTTGAACTTTTCTGCCTGTTTTCCTTATGAAACTGCTCTGTTTAATCATCTCTTTGTTTGCAGGGGACCATTATTATCGCAGACCTGCGTTCTGTTCTCTTTGATCCTGAACAATGGGAGACACCTGAAGAATTCAACCCAAATCACTTTTTAGATAAGGATGGGAAGTTCATAGAGAGAAAAGAGTTTCTGCCCTTTGGAATGGGTACGTATATGAACCCAAAGCAGTTTATCACTTATAGATTCCACCACCCCCATCATTGAGTTGTTCTGAATTCATCATGGACTGAATAGAAAATCAAGGAATCTAAATTCCTTCTAATTTGAAAACCACGAGAGTCTGAAATTTCTCTTGGGCTACCAAGTTTAAACTACAAAGAAATATTAATTACATTTAGATTTTATATTTAGATTGTAATCAGTAGAGCTTTGTAAAATAGCTACAAGATTAGGAATTCCAGTTTGGCATTGCTGCGGGACAGTCATGGGTAACAGGGCTCTGTGAACCTAGGCTGAATCCTCATCGTTGGAGGGCCCTAAGGCACTAAACTCACCCTGAAGGGATGACAAAGAAAGGAGGGGGGGCCTTGCAGATCACGGAGAGCAGCGGCTCTTCTGCTTGATCCGAGGTGCCCTCCCATCCAACAATGAAGTGGAGAGGTGACCATTATGGCCACCGAGAACCTGGGACAACCGAAGAAGGAAATGTGCTGGAGCAGTTTGTGAACAGTGGCCTTGAACTGGGTGAGGTGATTTTCAACTTCTATACTAGAGATCTAATCCCAAAGAAAAGAAATTCCAAAAGAAAGACTCTCTAAAGCGGTGAAAAAGTGGCAGATAAACACTTAGAGAAAGATTACCGTAAGTGAAACCTAAGGGGAGAATATGAAGTTTTAAAATAGACTGGATCCAAATATTTTATTGGTAATATTTTGAAAAGGCATTTTGAAATGCTGGGAATATTTGATTGATTATTGGAAGAAATTGTTTGAAGAAAAGTGAAACAACAATCAACTGTGCCATCCACTGGTGAAAGAATATATATATTATATTTTTACAAGGCTGGGAATAACATTGGAATAATCTGATTATTGATAAGGGAGAAAAGAGAATCAAGACAAACAACATCTGGAAGACTGCCTTTTTGCATATTATTTTATACTTATTTGCTTCACGACTGATGGGGAACAAATTGTGAGACTTTTGAAGATTTCTAAGTAGAGTGGATTACAAATACCAGGAATTATTACTGAAATTGAAGAGTTGACTGTGTGACTTAAGAAGACATGGTGAAATCTGATGGATTCACCTAGGATTATAAACATTGTCTGATAACTGCTTAAGAGGTGAAAGAAGAAGAAGAAAAAACTTTTTGGAGAACTTAGAAGTAAACTAACCTGTTGAGGACTATAAATAACTATAAATATTGGGCATCCTGAGAAATAATTTTGACTGAGTAAACTGTTTCAATATTGGCTTTTTGGTGTTACAAATAATTGAGACTTTGGGACTGGTAGATTATTGAGTAACTTTTTGATCCATCAAAATAAGGAAAATGCTTCAACAGGGAAAAATAAATGTATTTCAAAAAGAAATATTGATACAAATCATGGAAATATATATCTTTATAAAACAATCTTTAAAAGCAGTATCTTGCATACATCATCAAGGTGATAGTAAAACAAGTAATTAATATGCCATCCATCTTATAATAAAATGACTTTGGGTGGCTTAGTTCAGCTAAAGTTTGAACCATGGTGTGGCTGTGGTTAGAAAGGAAAACTGCAGGAAAACTCTGCCCACAGCCAGCTGTTTGATCTTGACTGGCTCAAATTTGACTCAGCCTTCCATCCTTCTGAGGTCAGTAAAATGAGGAGCCTGATTGTTGGGGGCAATGTGCTGACATTGTAAATCACTCCCAGAATGCAGTAAACCCTTATGGAGTAGTATATAAAACTAAGAACAATAGGTTTCTTAAAGGGTTAGCTAGTGCTAAAGGTTATAAGTGAAAGGTTACAAGGTAGACTAAAATTTTATCAATGTTACCAATAGCATTCTTCCTTACTATAAACCTTCCTATGCAAGGATCACCTTTATAGTCAGGCATTCCTGAGCAGGAAACAGATGGTCTGCTCAAATTGGCATTCTGTCTATTTAGGAATAGCAAGCACTTAGCACTTACCATATTTTTTGGACTATGAGTCGCACCAGAGTATAAGATGCACCTAGATTTCGAAGAGGATGACAAGAAAAAAATAGTTTTTTGGCTTCCACACATCCAGTTTTTGCCCTCCTCAGCCCTCAGGAGCACTCTGCAGGCCTCCCAAACCCTCTGCACATCCAATTTTTGTGAAATAAGGACCCATTTTCATGAAAAAACAGGCCCGTTTTTGGCCTCCCGATTCATGTGTCCCATTTTTGCCCTCCCCAGCCTGCAGGAACACTCTGCAGGCCTCGTAAACTCTTCATGTGTCCCATTTTCGTCAAAAACAGGCTTGTTTTTGGCGAAAACAGGACGTTCGAATATGGCCCTGCTTTTGGCCTCCCAAAACACCCCCCCCTGTGTTTTGGGAGGCTAAAAACAGGGCCATATTCGGTCTATAAGATGCAGAGACATTTCCACCCACTTTTTTGTGGGGAAAATGTGTGTCTTATAGTCTGAAAAATACAGTATATACCCCTTCATAGTGCTTTTATAGCCTTCTATAGTGGTTTACAGAGTCAGCATATTGCCCCCAACAATCTGGGTCTTCATTTTAGCGACCTCAGAAGGATGGAAAGCTGAGACAACCATGAACAGGTCAGAATCAAACTGCTGGCAGTGAGCTGAGTTAGCCTACAATATTGAATTCTAACCACTGTGTCATCATGGCTCATGAACTGATTTAAAAAAGCAGTTTGATCAATGGCTCAGCACACCAACAGATTTAAAGCACTATCCCCAAAAGCTATTCCTATGACTAAATAATAACATGCTAAATAATAAGCAATACTAGAAGATACCAGGGGTGAAATGCTCCCGGTTTGGACCGGATTGCCCGATCCAGTAGCAATGGCGGCGGGTGGTTCAGAGAACCAGTAGCAAAAATCTCTGCGCCTCCTCCACCATGCCCAGCTGAGCCACATGATCATCAGAGGCTTTTTAAATTTGAGTTAAATGAGTTAAACTTTAAATTTTAAATTGATTTTAAATTGGGTTGTTTTAATTTACGGCCAAAATATTTAATTATTTTAATACTGTTTTTAAATTTTGTATGCTCTGTTTTTTACTTTGGCTGTTCACCGCCCTGAGTCCTATTGGAGAAGGGCGGTATAGAAATGGAAATAAATAAATAAATAAATAAATAAAAATTTAAAAAAACTTTTCAAAGCATTTTTTCTACAACTTCTTCCCCCGAAAAAATGCTTTTAAAAGTAAAAAAAAAGTCTCTGATGATCGTGAGGCTCAGCTGGGATCGTCAGAGGCTTTTCAAAGCATTTTTTTCTGCAACTTCTTCCGGGGAAGAGGTGGTTTAAAAAATGCTTTGAAAAGTCTCTGATGATCAGGCAATACAGCTGGGATCATCAGAAACTTTTAAAGCATTTTTTTCTGCAACCTCTTTTTTTAAAAAAAAGTTGGCCACGCCCACCCAGTCACATTACCCCCCCTCCCACCAAGCCACGCCCACAGAAACAGTAGTAACAAATTTTACATTTCATCCCTGGAAGATATCAAGGTTCAACAGGGAAATGTGTTTCATCCGTTACAAATCTTCTCTCACGTTTCCTTGCTGATGGGGTATATTTTGGAGAAGTGATCATTATTCCCTTTATACTTTGTCTCACCTACAGGTCAGCGTGTATGTGTGGGAGAGCAACTGGCAAGAATTGAGATCTTCATCTTTCTGACCAGCCTGTTGAAGGCCTTCAGCTTCCAGTTGCCTGAAGGAGTGAAAGAACTCAATGAAGAACCTATTGTAAAAGTGACAATGCATCCACAGCCTTATAAACTGTGTGCTATTCCCACAAAGGCTTAAACCTAAACACCACAAAAAAGCATAAAACTAAATACAGAAGAGGTGTTCAGTACGATAAATGTTTCATACATATACCAATTCACTTAATATTGTGTTTTGCTTCTATTTACTCAATACTGAAACTTCTTCAACCTATTGCTGGGTTCATGCAACATACCTAACAAGGTCAACCAAAGACTGGGAGGATGTGTGTGAAAAAACCTAAGGTTATCATGCTTTATCTTTGTTTCCTTTTGGGTGCCAATAAAACATATTTCCTTTTATTTTTGGTATCTTTTTAATTTTTACTAAATTTCTCCTATGGACCATGTTCCCCAACCAGATTTTGTAGATAGACCAAAATGATGCCATGCTTGAAGGGATGAAATGATGCTGAGAGAATTAGCAAAAGAAGAAAATATGCTCCCATCACATCCCTGTGCAGAACATCCACAAGACAAGAGCAACCAATGCATTTTTCATCCCAGCTGAACCTCAACTGGATCTAATTATGAGCTTCATTTAAAGCAGGGGTGTCACACTTGCGTTGTCACGGCAGCATCACGTGACGTATCATGACATTTTATCCCCTTCACCAAACCGGGGGGTGGATGTGGCCAGTGCGTGACGCATCCGGCCTGCAGGTTGCGAGTTTGACAGCCGTGATCTAAAGCCCTCTGTAGTTGCAGCCTAATCACTTTCTCTACAACCTTCCCCAAATATTTTTTGTCAGTCTTGCTCCAGTTGTCTTTTCTGGCAATTCCTCTGTCAGAATTCTTTGATGATTCAAGATCTTCCTCTGAATCAATGTAAATAAAGTGGTCCCTTCAGAGTAATCTGCCTAGTCCCTTTGTTATCCCTGCATTCTGGAGACTGAGTAGATTCCCAACAGAAGGGCCTGCCAGGCTTCTGGGACCTTTCCCCAGGTGCCTCCTAGAAATTGCAGTTGCATCTGAATGATATGATCTAAATAAAGAGGTGTGTGGTAGCAGCAAAGCTTCCTGGTATACGGAAAGTGATCACAGCTGAGTGACATGAATGTCCTTGATTTTCAGATCATATGTTAGTTAAGAAAACAAAACAAAACACCATATGAATTGTTTGTTGATTTTGTCTTGGTAGCCCTGAATTTCTGAGTCACTCTTCTCTTCACTCTTTGTAGAGTGTCAACATCTTTTTTTATAATGTGGTGACCAAAAGTGGATGCAGTATTCTAGGTGTGGGCTTACTAAGGCTTTATAAAGCGGTACCAGCATCTCACGTGATCTTGATTCAATCACTCTGTTAATGCAATTTAGGATTGCATTGGCTTTTTTTGGCTGTTGCCACATACTGCTAACTCATATTTGATTGATTGTCCACTAGGACTCCAAGATCCTTCTCACAGTTACTGTTATTAAGCCTGGTTTCACCTAAACTATACTTGTAACTTTGTTTTTCTCTGACAGAATGGAGAAAGTACAGTACCAACACTGTCCGCCATCCATAATCACCCAAACAGGCCAATCATTTTTGTTCTCTGATAAATGCAAGGTGGAAAACTGGCGTAGGAAAATAATTGTTCTGAGCATGTAACCTACTACATGTACAAAGAAATCTTCTCAGGTGAGAGGAAAAGTGACTGGAAAGAGAGAGCTTTAGAAGGGAACAATTATAATAGTTCTCCACTTACATCCATTTATTTAAATTTATTTAAGCTCAGTGGCTTAAAAGGTGCCAGAGAAGGTCTGTGCTCTGGCAGTTTGAGTCCTACCATCACATGAAGGAGTGAACTCTCATCACTTGACTCAGTTCCTGCCAATCTAGCAGTTTGAACGCATATAAGATAGAGGTTGGCCAGCAATGCTCCTGTGGTCACCATACCACATATGTCACCCAGTGTCCTTGTGATTCCCAAAACGAATGAATATTTTTAAAGAAAAAATAAAACAGCCAGAATCATATAAAATGCAAAATGTCACAGGGTTTTTGTCAGATGTAAATGCCTTATTCTCTATTGTGTAAATAATGTATATATGGGACATCAGGGGTTAACTTATTCTTTGGATTTTAATGTATTCATAATTTACCACTCCCATTCCTGGCTCCACCCCTTGTATATATAAGGAGCCACCCTCACCATTTTCTTTGCTTCTATCTTGAATATTCAGCGAATATAGAATGCCTATTATTATTAAAGAGAAATATATTTAAATCTCTAATTCTTATTATCTTTATTGAGTCTGATCCTGAAAATATTGCAACAAGCTGGTAGCAGAGGATGGTTAATTGACTCAATAAATAATTAAAAATGTCTAAGAAAGATAGGCCCAACACCAGGGCCTACAGCAAGGAAATAGAAACTGAACAAGAGATGATCAACGAATCCACTAACGCGATTTCGAGAGAATCCGAAGAATACACCACTGAAGAAGAAGAACTGATAAATGAAAATAATGACCAGGAAGAAATCGAAATAGAAAATAACGAACTCAGGTCAGAGATATTGAAGATACTAAAAAGCCAGAAGAACGATGAAAGCCTCATCGCGAACCTCCAAGAAATGCTGAAGAACAACGGAGCAGCGAGAGAAAAAAACGTCGTTAAAGAAAAACCCAAAGATCAAAAAACTGTGAGTGAAATGAATACTGAGAAAGTCGTTGTGAAAAAGAAAAGATGTGATCCCGCGCGAAATTTTGAATGGCAGCCATCTTGGTTTCAACGAACTTCAAAAGAGAGTGAAGCAGAGCCAATCAAAACGCTCAGTTCAAAATTTCTGACGCGAAAAACGCTATCAGACGACGAAAGTGAAAAAGAAGACTCAAACTCTTCAGAAGAACCAGAATCAGAAAGTGAAGACGATTTAACAAAGTCTCAAGTAAAGTCAGCAATGAAAACGCTTTTTGCTGCTTTTGGGCCAAGATTGAAAATTTCCAAGGCACCAACGAAGAAGCAAGAGATCAAACCGACAACTCGAGACCTGCACGCTCCCATCCTGACTTCGAAGGCGACGACACCTGAGCCCAGAGAGCCATGCCGATTCCGTCCTACACCGCAGACCGGATCAAGTGCCAACGCACACGAAAGAAAGAGAAGAGCTGTCGCCACCACCAGAACCCCTAAAACCGAACCAGAGACCGACTCATCTGAAGAGGAGCGGAACGAGAGAGCTGAAATGGAGAGAACCTTCCACGACGACGCCAAGGAAGAAATGAGCAACGCGCATGTGCAAAGCTACGTAGACGGCCCCGAAAGACTTGAACTGGCCAGAGAACCGCGCAGACTCGTTGCGAGCATCCCCATGCCGTTCTGTAATTTCCTGCACTTGCGAGACCACGGACTGCCTCAGGTTGTAAGTAATGGACAAAATAATGTGGGGAACTTACCCAGTGACTTCCCAAAACTTAGAGTTGATGGCATTAATTTACAAGAGTGGTATCAACAGCTTCAGGTTGTCTTTATGAAAGAAAATTTACTATTCTTTATAACTAGTCCTCCAAGAAGACCTTGGACTTTAAAAATAGATTGTTTACATCATAGAGCATTTTTCATAATAATATCTAGCGTGTCTCCTGCAATGTATCATAGCATCAAATCAAACCTAACTGTGTCAGAAATAATTCAATGCATGTTTAATCTATTTCACAGCGATAGCGTAGCTACAACTACAAGAATGTCTAAGGATTTCTTTTCTTCTAGAGTGAAACCAGGGGTTTCTATAAGTGAGCATTTGATATCTCTAAACAAAATAAGAGCTGAGCTGCAATTGAGGGGGGAAGTGATTTCAGATCAAACAATGAAAAGTGTTATTATCAATTCACTTGATCCATCATGGGATAGCTTTATGTCACACTTAGATACTATTAATTTAGGATATTTAACCATAGAAAGTCTATCTAACAAATTGATAGCAGAAGACAATTCAAGAAAAAATCGTTCCAGTAATCAAACAGAACACAAATCTTTTAGGAAAGTAGCTTTCCAAGAAAAATATAATGAAGCCTTTAGATGCCACAATTGTGGGTCCAGGGAACACAGTAGAAGAGACTGTCCCAAAGTCTCAAGGGAGAGACATAGGCCAGAATATAGGAGCAAATACAATTATAGACAGTCTTCCACAGATAGACACAAATATAGAAGCCCACCAAATTACAGAGAAAGTAGAGGGGGTAGAGAAAATTCAAAAGAGAGAAAATCTGGGTCACTAAATGGACTAAACAAACAAGAAAGCACCAAAACACAACAAAATGAGAACAATAATTGGCTTATTGATTCTGGTGCAACCAATCACACCACTAACAACAAAAGTATATTATCTTCATTTACAGAAGATAAGTTTGTGATAAAGGTAGCTAATCAAGAAAAGGTTCAAGTATTAGGCAGAGGAAATGTGACCTTGCCTGGTTTAGGTAAAATAGAGGGGGTATTATTAATCCCAGAAATACCTCATAACATACTAAGTGCTATAAAACTAAGCAGAGATTCTGACATCAATATAGTTTTCTCAAAGGGGAAAGCAACTTTAGAGAAGGACAAAACAAATATAGGCACTGTGATGATAAAAGGAGGTCTACCCTATCTGATAACAAAAGAAAGATGGTTACATAACATTGATTCAAATATGGAAGATTGTATTGAAGCAGATGATGAAAATGTTAGTAACAGTGACAATGATGAATGTAAAATACCTCATGATCACAAAAATACACACAATGAGAAGAAACCAAAAATAGGTAAACCAATTCATGATGAGTGTGCTCACATCTTACATAGGAAGTTAGGGCATGCAAGCTTTCCTGTAGTTCAAAAAATGACTGAACACGCAGAAGGTGTCAAAATAAAAAATTGTGAAAATTATTTGGAATGCTCAGTATGTAAATCCACCAAACTAAAAACCAGTCCCAGACCAAAAAAATCTAACAGATCAACTAACAATATTTTTGACTTAGTACATATGGATTTAGTTGGTCCATTAACTCCATCAATTACCTATAGAAAACGTTACTTTCTAACAATAGTGGATGATTATAGTCGCTATGGTTTTGTTTACACATTAAAGCACAAGGATGAAACCTTTCAGAAATTTAAGGAATTCTACAAACGCATAGAAACACAACATAATATCAGAATAAAACAAATTATGACAGATAGGGGATGTGAATTCATGTCTAAAGAATTCTCCCAATGGTTAAAGGATAGGGGAATGCTACATTTCACGTCCAATCCATTTTCTGCGTTTCAAAACGGGATTGCAGAGAGAAAGAATTCCACACTACAAACCATGATTAGATGCACATTAGAGGATGCTGGTTTAGGCAAACAATTCTGGTCAGAAGCCCTACATTATTCAAATTACACTCAAAATAGAACCTGGTCCAGTATTGTGAATAAGACACCGTATGAGGTGATGTACAATAGGAAACCTAAATTAGCACACATGCACATATTTGGAGTCACTGCAGATGTGCACATACCTAAGCAGTTGAGGAGAAAGGGAGAAAACGTATCCAGAAGATTAAGATTTATGGGATATGAAACTGGAACCAAAGGGTACAGATTCATTGATAATAATAACAAATTTATAGTCTCCAGAACAGCTGTGTTCCATGAGCAGGCCAATTGGTCTAAACTACACCTTAATGAAATATTTCCAAATAAATGCAAAGATGCGATATCTTGCGAGGAAGGGACAATAGAAAATCAAAACATTAACAAAAATAAGAACAAAACCAAAACTTGGACAAATAGTCAGCATAAAATAAAGACAGACACATTAACAAAAAAGGAAGCTAGATATTTGCATGACAACCATAGCAAACCTGAAAGAGCTATTAGAAACAATAGAAATCAAATACCAAGTAAATACAAAGATTACATAATGCATATGAATGGAGAACAAATAACACCTAATACATATGAGGAAGTATTAAAACTCCCTCGTGAAGAAAGAGAAAAATGGGAACTAGCTATGAAAAAAGAGATGGAAAGTTTGCAAGGATTAAATGTATTCACTCCTGCGATCGCACCTAAGGATAAAACAATTATAGGTACCAGGTGGATTTATAAAATTAAGAACCTAGAAGGAGGCAATACTTTATACAAGGCTAGACTAGTTGCACAAGGTTATGCACAAAAATATCCAGAAGACTATACTGACACATACTCCCCCACGGTGAGGACAGAGAGTGTTAAAACAGCTCTAGTAGTAGCATCTGCACTCAATCTGGACGTATTTCAATATGACATACAGACTGCGTATTTACACGCAAAACTAGATAAGGAAATATATGTAAGAGCACCACATAGTCAATACACTAATAAGAATGAAATTTGGTTATTAAACAAGAGTCTATACGGATTAAAGCAATCTGGCAAGAGATGGTACGATTGCTTGGTAAAAGTACTAAAGACCATGGATTTCAACGCTACCACTGCTGATAACTGTTTCTTTGTAAAAAAGAGTGATGATCACATTGAATTTGTATTAATTTATGTGGATGATATTTTATATATAGGAAAACACAAAGAGAGCAGAGAAATCTTTGTAAATAAGTTAAACGAACATTTCTCGTTGAAATCTCTAGGTAAAGTGAATAAATACCTTGGTGTACAAATTAACAAAACTAGAAGGGGATTCAAACTTACTCAGAAAGATAAGATCATTGAACTTCTAAACAAATGTAATTTAAACAATGCCAAAACCTGTGACACTCCTATGCAAACTGATTTCCTTAGAAACACTGATGAGTCTTCCCCTGAATTTAAAGATAATACATTTTACAGATCAGTTATAGGCTCACTCCTTTATATATCTAATTGGACCAGACCAGATATTGCATTACCTCTCAATTTATTGTCAAGATATGTTAGCAAACCAACCATGTATCATTGGGAAGCTGTCAAAAGAATTCTAAGATATCTGAAAAGTACATTAGATTTTTGTTTAGTATTAGAACCTAATAATGACAAAGAACCAAAAATTACCTGTTATGCAGATGCAGATTGGGCTGGTGATACATCATGCAGAAAGAGTACTTCTGGTTATATTTTTCTATTGAATGATTGTCCAGTTTACTGGTACACTGGTAAACAAGAACTGGTAGCCACTTCAACCACAGAAGCGGAATATGTTTGTTTATCCAAAGCTGCAAATAACCTTGTATGGTTCAATGACTTGATCTCAGATGTTTGGAAAAAACCTGCATTACCTTTTGTTGTGCATGAAGATAATAAAGCAGCCATTGAAATATCCAGATCCGATGCCATTGGACAAAGGTCCAGGCATATTGATATAAAATTTAAGCACGTGAGACAATTATCTCAAGATGGATTCATCAAAGCAATACATTGTGATACTTCTGAACAATTAGCTGACATATTAATGAAGCCTTTACCTTCTAAACAGCACAAATATTTAACTTCTAAATTGTATGTATTATATTGTCCTGAATCTGAATGCAATTGGTGTTGTATAGCGAACCGGCATTTAGAGGGGGATTTGTCAGATGTAAATGCCTTATTCTCTATTGTGTAAATAATGTATATATGGGACATCAGGGGTTAACTTATTCTTTGGATTTTAATGTATTCATAATTTACCACTCCCATTCCTGGCTCCACCCCTTGTATATATAAGGAGCCACCCTCACCATTTTCTTTGCTTCTATCTTGAATATTCAGCGAATATAGAATGCCTATTATTATTAAAGAGAAATATATTTAAATCTCTAATTCTTATTATCTTTATTGAGTCTGATCCTGAAAATATTGCAACAGTTTTGATATTCCTACCTGAAATCCAGAAAGATGTTTGGAAGATCAGATCTAACAGATTTTTTTTTAACATAAATGTTATAAGGAATCACTTATCTCTGTCTGCCGATGCCCTCGGGAATTATTTTCTCCAATGGCCACACCTGGAAACAGCAGCGACACATTGGTCTCACTTCTCTGTGGAAGCTGGGCCTGGGGAAGAAAAGCATTGAGCATAAGATAGAAGACAAAGCTCAGACATTGGTGGAGATCTTTAGACAAACAGAAGGTATGTAATTTGGGGTAATGACTCAAGTCCCCATCTGCTGAATTTTTTTCCATTCTGTGTATTTGGAACAAAAGCAGATGTACAGTATTTTTTTTATTTTTTTAAAGTTTTGAACCAATTCTCTTTCCTCATCCCCTTAGAATTCCTGCTCTTTAATAATTAATTATGAAATATCTTCATCTGCAGGGCAGCCATTTGACCCTTCCTTTCCAGTAATAAATGCAGTTTCTAATGTCATATGTGCTTTGAGTTTTGGACATCAGTTTGCTCCCAAAGATGAAAACTTCCAGAAGTTAATTCAAGCCCTTGAAATTATTGTGAAATTCTCTGGTGGTTTTTTTCACGTGGTGAATCATATTTTATATTAAAACTCCCCCAAACCTATGTCTCCATCAGTAATTTCATGTAATCATGAAAGGTATCCATAGAGGAAGCTTTAGAAATTATATATGTCAACTTCAGGGTAGATAGTACTATTATTCCCAATAGGTGTGTCTGTCCTTGAATCAGTCTTAACTCAAGAATCAGTCTTAACTGGGTCAATCTATAATTGAACAGTTCTTTCAAACTTCCTAATACTAAATCAACATCTGCTTTTTTATGATTTAAACCCATTGCTTCCATCCAGAACTTCTACTGCAGCCACCAAAAACAAAACAAAACAAAAAAACAATCTTATCTTAGGCTGCATTAACAGAGGGATATCAAGATCACACGAAGGGTTAGTACTGATTTATAAGGCCTTATAAGGCATCCAGTTTTGGTCACCAGGATATAAAAAACACCCGAGACTCTGCAAAGAGTGCAGAGAAGAGCAATAAAGATGATTTAAGTGGCTGGAGGCTAAAACATGAAGAATGGTTGTAGGAATTGAGTATGTCTAGTCTAGTGAAAAGAAGGACTAGGGATAACATGATAGCAGTGTTCCAATATCTAAGGGGTTGCCACAAAGAAGAGAGAATCAAGCCTTGTTTTGCAAAGGACCTGAAAGCAGGACAAAAAGCAATGGATGGTGTTATGTATTGATACTTTTCAGCGGGAGTTTCAAACCTGCCTGAGTTTCTGATTGGCTGACAGTCCCTCCAGGATTGTATATAAGGAGGGCTGCAGCCTCTGAGTTTTTGCTGAAGTCTCACTGTATATTAAAGAGCTGTTGTCACTAGCCTGCTTGTGCCTTTCGTTATTCCCGAACCACTTCATTGGCGACGAAGGTGGGATTGAGGCCACAAGAGGTGAACCAGTGAGACCACGAGCTTCAGCTAGGCGACGAGGCGAACTACAGGAGGCATACTGAACATGTCTGCCTATGTTCCTCCCAAGCCTTTTGATCTGACCCACGAAAAATGGGTCTCGTACCTAACGAGGTTTGAATGCTCGCTTGAAGCCAGTGACATGCAAGGGCTCTCCGCTAATCGGAAGAGAGCCCTCTTCCTAAGCCACTGCGGACCGGACGTGTTCGAGATGGCGGAGTCACTTTGTGAGCCAACGCCGGTCCAGACTGTTTCCTGGGACACCCTGATGGCAACTCTCCGGGCTCACTACGCTCCTGTGCCCTCCAAGTTCGTGCAACGATACCAACTCAGACAGCGCGTACAACAAGAGGGAGAACCAGTCAGCGCATACATGGCGAGCCTGCGAAAAGCCGCAACACACTGCGACTATAGGGACTTGGACGATGCGTTGCTTGAGCAACTAATCTGTGGGGTTCGAGACATAAGGCTACAAAGGCGTCTACTCGCCAAGCCTGATTTAACGCTTGCTGGAGCCCTAGACGAGGCCAGGGCTCATGAAGCTTCAACAAAAGCCGCAGAAATGCTGCAGCGTCCGCTGACCAGCAAAGACAGCTCCAAGTCCACACCAGTGCACAGGGAAGACGCCGGATCCAGCTCGGAGTCCGAGTCTGATGAGGACGTCTTCCGAACAGAGCACCACAGAAAAGACGCAGGCAGCCCTCGGCGAAACTGCCCCAGCTGTGGCGGGCACCATGATAGACTGTCCTGCAAATACAGAGGGGCTATTTGCAGGCGTTGCGAGAAAAAAGGGCACTTGGCGCGAATCTGTAGAGCCATTCTGCCCAGAAAACACCAACCACGTGAGCGCCGTAGCCAACCAGAATCAACGCGTCAGAAGCATCCAACGAGAGAAGGCGGCGCGAAGAAACGGCGTGAATTTGAACCGCGAGATGGCCGCAGCGTACACATAGACCAGGTCAGCACGGCGATCGAGGACAAAGTCAGCACGGTGGTCGAAATCAACGGCAAGCCATGCTTGATGGAGATCGACACCGGATCAGCTCTCTCCATAATGTCGTGGGCAACCCTGAAGACCCTCCTGCCATCGTTCCGGAAGGACCAGCTATCCAAGCAAAGACTACGCATCCTAGACTACCAGGGGAACCGGGTCCCCCTCGAAGGCGTGGGCACGTTCCGAGTCACCTACGGAGACTATGAAAAAGACCTGCCGCTGACCATCGTGTCAAAGCAGCTACCCAGTCTTCTAGGCATGGGGTGGTTCCGAGCCCTTGGCATGGGCTTCACCGGCGTCCACCGAATGTCCGAGCCGTCACTGAAGGACAGCCTCCTGAACGAGTTCCAAGACGTCTTCAGGGACATGTTGGGCAAGTATGTGGGAACCCCTATCTCCCTAAACCTAGACCCCAACGTAGCCCAAATAAGACTTAAAGCCAGACGGGTGCCTTTCGCATTAAAACCAAAGATCGATGCGGAACTGGAAAAATTAATTAAACAAGGGGTGTTGGTCCCCGTTGACCACGCGAAATGGGAGACCCCCATAGTGACCCCAGTTAAATCTGACGGCTCAATCAGAATTTGCGCCGACTACAAGTGCACGATCAACAAGGCTTTGCAGCCGAGCGCCTATCCGGTGCCGATCGTGCATCATCTACTACACTCCCTGGGGCCCGGCAAAATTTTTGCCAAATTAGACCTAGCTCAGGCCTACCAACAATTACCAGTTGACGATGCCACGGCAGAGGCACAGACAATTGTAACTCATAGGGGTGCATTCAAATGCACCAGGCTCCAGTTTGGGGTGAGTGTCGCACCCGGCCTATTTCAAAGCACCATGGAGCGCCTCTTGCAAGGGCTCCCGGGGGTGGTGCCCTATTTTGATGACGTTTCAATCAGCGCTCATGATGAACGTCAACTAGGGGACAGAGTGAGGAATGTCCTATCCAGATTTAGGGAAGCGGGACTTAAATTAAAGAAAAATAAATGCATGATCGCTGTCCCCTCCGTCAAATTTTTGGGGTACAGGGTGGATGGCACAGGCATCCACCCCACCGAAAGTAAAGTGAGAGCAATCAAAAACGCACCAGCCCCCAAAACCAAAGCGGAGCTCCAAGCCTTCCTTGGACTGCTCAATTTTTATTCAATGTTTTTGAAGGACAAGGCCACAGTTGCAGATCCCTTACACAAACTTTTAGGTAAAAATGTACCTTGGGTTTGGGGAAAAGCCCAAGCAGCCGCTTTCGAGGCTGTAAAGAGACTTCTATCCGAAGATAGCTTCTTAATACAATACAACGCGGCGCTACCACTTGTATTGGTTTGTGACGCCTCCCCCGTAGGAGTTGGTGCCGTCCTAGGCCATAGACTACCAAACGGCCTAGAGGCGCCTATTGCATTTTACTCTTGCACCCTGTCAAGCGCAGAGCGGAACTATAGTCAGTTGGACAGAGAGGCTCTGGCTGCAATTGCGGGGGTTAAAAAATTCCATGAATATCTCTATGGCCGCCAATTTGAACTTGTGACTGACCACCGACCCCTGCTTGGACTCTTGGCCGGTGACAAGCCCACCCCCGCCGCCCTGTCCCCACGGTTGACCAGGTGGGCCATTTTCCTGTCGGCCTATTCATACCAGCTTGTCCATTGACCCGGACGGACCTTGGGCCACACGGATGCCCTCAGCCGCTGCCCCCTCCCCGACTTACTGGTCAACCCCACGCCAGAGACCCCCGTTCTACTGATCGACACCATGACTTTGGGACCTATCTCCTCTTGCGAGGTGGCGAAAGCCTCTGCTAGGGACCCTGTAATTCGTACTGTAATGGGTTGGGTCCTTAAGGGGTGGCCAGTCAAGGCGGTCGGTGGGGAGTATGTTAACAAACGTAATGAATTATTTATGCAAGGGGGTTGTTTGTTGTGGGGTGATAGGGTGGTAATACCAACGAAACTGAGAACGAGGGTCCTGGAGTTACTACACGAGGGGCATCCAGGGATTGTCCGAATGAAAAGTTTAGCCCGCAGTTATGTCTGGTGGCCCAACATGGACCAAGTCATATCCGAGTGGGTGGGGAAGTGCAGACCCTGTCAGGAGTCTCGGCCCGATCCCCCGATAGCGCCCATTCGAGAGTGGGAGAAACCAAAAGGACCATGGGGGAGGATCCATATTGACTTTGCCGGCCCCTTCCATGGGCAAACATTTTTAATCGTAGTCGATGCCTTCTCGAAATGGCTCGAAATAATACTAATGCCCTCTACCACAGCCGAGGCAGTCATCAAAGTCCTTCGCAAGCTATTTGCCACACATGGCCTACCAGATACTCTGGTATCTGACAACGGCCCTCAATTCACAGCGACCCTGTTTGAGGGCTACCTAGCTGGGCTGGGCATCCGCCATGCCCTATCGGCCCCGTTCCATCCGGCTTCTAATGGCTTGGCTGAACGTTTCGTAAGAACAGCCAAAGAAGCATTGTCCAGGCTAGATAACGGGGACTGGCAGGCCAGGATAGACCAATTTCTAGCCGTCCAGCATGCCACACCATGCACAGCCACAGGGAGAAGCCCAGCCGAACTCCTCATGGGTAGAAAGCTTCGGTGCGTGTTAGACAGGCTTCACCCCAATTACACACACGAGAATTTCAAGGGAGAGACCACTGGACTAAGACAGTTCCAGGTGGGGTCCCCGGTGTTCGCTCGCAATTATGCTAGCGGACCTCTATGGGTTGCAGGAACCATAGTGGGCATAAGGGGCCCAAAATCATACACAGTAGACGTAGGGGTGGACAGACTCTGGAAACGCCACATAGACCAACTTAGAAAAAGAATAGTCGGCGAAGCAAACATCAACTTAGACATCTCCGAACCTAACTACAATAACTTTCCCAAAACAGCTAACTCAAGCCCGGGTTCGAGAGAATACTTAGCTGACAAGCCCTGGTTCCAGCGCTGCCCCAGCGAGTTGCCACTCCCAACCGGGGATAACCACGCCCCAGACAAAATCCAGGAGGTTCCATTGGCGGAGCCGGGAGAGACAGAAAGTCCCTCTGACCAACTCGACACCCCACCAAACACTGAACTGCGCAGGTTAACTAGGACGAGAACTCGGCCAGGGCACCTGCGAGATTTTGTGTGTACTTATGTAAATATTTGAGTGTTAGTGCCTTCTGGGAAGGGAGGGGTGTTATGTATTGATACTTTTCAGCGGGAGTTTCAAACCTGCCTGAGTTTCTGATTGGCTGACAGTCCCTCCAGGATTGTATATAAGGAGGGCTGCAGCCTCTGAGTTTTTGCTGAAGTCTCACTGTATATTAAAGAGCTGTTGTCACTAGCCTGCTTGTGCCTTTCATTATTCCCGAACCACTTCAGATGGAAACTTATCAAGGAGAGAAGCAATCTAGAAGGAGAAATTTCCTGAGCAGGGGAATAATTAATCAGGCTTGCCTCCAAATGGGTGCTCCATCACTGGAGTTTTTAAAAAGAGATTGGACAGCCGTTTCTCTGAAATGGTATAAAGTCTCCTGATTGAACAGGGGGTTGGATTAGAAGACCTACAAGGTCCCTTCCAACTCTGTTATTCTGTTATGAAAAGCAAGCAGACCAAAGATCCAACCCATGTAGTTAATTCATTATTTAGCCTGGCATGTGAATCCAGTTGGTCTAAATCAGTTAGATATGGGTAACCATATTTACAAATGCTCTTGGAGAGAATAGGAGAATAACAGAATTTTATAATATCTTTATGATAATCTATCTGCCTACAACATAATTCTTAAGAATTTGGGAACAGCTTTTATGGAGGATTTTTGAGGTCTGACACCATGTATGGTTTGCCATGTTTTAATGAATTTGCAATGTTTTTTTTTTTTTTTTTTGGTTATTAAATGCTGTCTATTACTGTGAGCTGCTGAGTGTCTTCTTTCATTGTAGTGGGAAATAAATAACTTTTCCTTTTCCATTTCTATTAGATGTTTGTTGTGTTCCCAAGATTAATGAGCTACTTCCCATGCCCTCACAAAGAGGCCTTGGCTTCTATAAAGGTGATCACTTCTGTTGCAAAGCAGGAAATAGAGAAACACAAGGAATCCTACTCTCTGCATGAGCCACACAATTTCAATGAAAGGCCAGACAAGGAATAATGGATGGAAACAGAACAAGGAGAGCTTCAACCTAGAAATGAGGAGAAATTTTCTGACAGTGAAAACAATCAACCAATGGAACAGAAGTTGCCTTCAATAGTTGTGGGAGTTTCATCAGTGGAGGCTTTCAAGGGAAGATTGGACTTCCATTTGTCGGGGATGGTGTAGGGTCTCCTGTTTGGGCAGGGGGTTGGACTAGATGACCTATAAGGTCCCTTCCAACTCTGGTCGGTCTGTCTGTCTGTCTGTCTGTCTGTCTGTCTATCTATCTATCTATCTATCTATCTATCTATCTATCTATCTATCTATCTATGTAATCTATCTATATAATCTGTCTGTCTGTCTGTCTGTCTGTCTGTCTGCCTACCTATCTACCTACCTACCTAGTATCTTTGATTACTATCTTCTTCAGATGAAGAAGGTATGAGTTTATTGTGATTCAATACATCAAAAAGGAATTATTATATTCCTTGCTATAAGTAAAAATGAGGGGCTACTGAGATTATCCTCACTGGATTTTTTTTTCCCCAATCAGCTCCTATTCTGAATTGCTTCTGAATAAAAACTATATTTGTACCTCTGCAATCTTAAACTCTCGTTAGACAAGGAAGATTCTTTGTGGGGGAAGTTAGATTTATTATTATTTCACCATCGGCTCATGTTTCCCTATCACTTCTTTCCCCTTTTTCTAAAGAAATTCCATTAAGAAGGAAAAGAATTAACAGGGACTTTTGATTAATTCATATTTAAATGAACGATTTCCCTGAAAAGTTGGGAAAAGGACAGATACTGTTAGGATATTGAATTTAGTAGCTGAAAATTGCTTAGTTAGAGGGTGCTGACTCATGCATGAGGCAATCTATGCTATGATTGGTTGCCTTAAGTATAAAGGGGGGGGCATTTCCCATTTTCCCGCCTTTTTTCTTCTCTGTGTTCTGTATATTGCAAAATTTACCTCATGATATTCCTGACTCTCTTGTGTTTTTCTCCTTCTGGGATGTTGAATGTTAAATATATATTATGTACACATATAAAAGACTACACTTTTGTGTTAGTGCCTCTGATTTCATCTAGACAACTGCTGCACAATTTTCCCCAACAGATACTTTTACTGCTTTGACCATCAGTAAAAAAGTAAAATGTTTGAAACGAGGATAAAAGATCCTCCTTTCCAATGTTTACAGAAAAAAAGTTATTTTTTTTTTCTTTTAGAAATAACTTATCAATTTGAAATGACTTTGCGCTGGCTCACTTTATTTACAAATTGGCATTGTCAGTCTTGAGTGTACCATTGTTCTGGTCACTACATTCAAGATATACAATCTTCTTAATACAGGCCCTCATTCCTAAACCATTAAGGCAGGTTTTCCACCCTTGTATTAATGATTCAAGGTTGCTTCATGTTCAGCAGCATATAATAGCATCCGTGGGTGTTGTAACTGAAGGTTTCTGGTTTCAGTGTACGTACTGTGTATAAAGAGCAATGGTGAGAATTGGACCATTTGTGGTTGAGAAAGAAATAGATCATGTGATAATTCTTCAAATGCTTTTTCTAGCTCAGTGACTGCCATATCTGTGGTGGTTGGCTTCTCAAGATGCTTCTCTATCACTAGACAAATGGTCTGTATTGTGTCAGTTGTCCCACAATTCTTCGTGAAATTGCACTGGTTTGGTGCACGGTTAATATTGTCTCACAAGAATCCAACACAGGTAGTCCTCGACTTGCAACCACAACTGGACCCAAAATTTCTGTTGCTAAGCAAAGCAGTTGTTAAGTGAATTTTGCTTCATTTAATTACCTTTTTTGCCATAGCTGTTAAGAGAATCACTGGAGTTGTTAAGTGAATCATGTGCTAATCTGGCTTTCCCCATTGACTTTGCTTGTCAGAGGCCAGCTGGGAAGGTTACAAATGGTGATTGCATTATCCCAGGACAATGCAATTAAAGAATGCCAGTAGCCAAGTGACCATGGGGATGCTGGTACGATCACCAAACAAATGATTGTAACTCGAGGACTACCCGTATCCTAAAAATTGCATAAATTATTGTGATATGGCATAATGGCCACAAAATCTGATAGTTACAGCAGTCATAGGTGTCAATTTGGGCATGACTTTAAATGTATGAATGCACGCGGCAATTCTAGTAATGCTGCTTCTGAATTTTTGTGACTCACTCTAGTAAGTACAGATTAGTCACTGTTCCACATGCAAACATTTCCTGAGGTAATCTATCAATTAAAACAAAACACATTAAAGTTCTTCAAAACCTCAGGCTATCTTTCATCTTGTCTATTTTAAGATAAGTGTCTCAGTGTGACTCTACGACTTTAATTATTACTCTTCTGCATTGGTATTCCTATATAGCCACTAGGAACGTATTTATTCTCTAGACTTGAGATACAGAAGTAAAAATGACAGAAAAGCTGGATAGAATTCATTGTAATTTTCCATTTTAAACATCTACTTACAATGAAAAGAACCTGGCTCAGTGTATTTTAGACTTTTTTTCTGGTGCAACAGACACAACCTTGGCTTCTCTGATGTGGGCACTTCTCCTCCTGACAAATCATCCCAACATCCAAGGTGAGACAGACATGGCTAGTGGAACAAGAGTTACTCTCAGGTCCTAAAAGCACAGAAATTGTTTGAAATCTATTCTTCATAATAATTTTCCTATGAAGGTTCTTGATTCTATAAGCAGATGTATGAATTTAGCAGGATTAAAGGAAAGCAAATAATGTATATACAGAGAGCCTGCCTTGGGCTAAATAAATAAACCAAGAGCCTTCTTTGAATCCTCAGTAAAATATTCAGTGAGGAACTAAAAATTGGAAATCGGTACAAATCTGAAACATTTAACACTTTCAATGAAGAAATCTACCATGGTTTTCAGATTTGTTACTTGCTTTTGGCCTAAATTACATATAGAAGACCAAATTTCAGCATGGTAATGAACAGGGGTGGGTTCTATTTACCTTTACAACTGGTTCGCAATGCGCAACCGCTTCACTCTCGCGCGTGCCTTGCTTCTGCACATGCCTCCCGCCAGTTTTACTACCAGTTCTTGCAAACCAGTCCGAACCGGGTGCAACCCACCACTGGTAATGAATATAGAAAAAAATCAAAATGGCGGACATGAGCAGCTATACAGTGCAATGCTGCCTGCCATGAAGAGAAGAGATGGGAGAATTGTAGGGGGTTTCTTGCTACTCACAACACCAAACAAACCCCTCAATCTTTTCCTTAAACCTACCTTTTTCCTGCTCTACAGCAGCGGCATACTTTATTGCGGTCATAGACCAAAAAACCAAAATATCCAAGGCACGTAGCTGGCACATGACCAGATTGAAGTGCAAAACGACAACAAGATCAGTGGTAGAAAACCACTCCGTCAAGCTCATAGTTCATGTGTTATAAATTTTTTTAGCTCCAATCTATATGGACTATGGTTGATTAAAATTATACATAGGTAGAAAATACTATATTGCAATTTGCATAAAATCTACACATCGGCACTTTATACAACCACCAGCTAGCTTAACTGCTGACGATCAGTGAGGCTCTCCTCAGTCAATGGGTCCAGCCTGTCCCTTCCCCTGACTCTTACATACCAATACTGCAGCAAATTTTTTTGCTACCTTTAATGTAATCTTAGAATCAGTATCCTGGAGTAAGAAGAGAAGGCTAAGATTTTCAGATGTTCCAGGAAATCTTTGGCAAATGGGAGAAATAAGTTCTGACCTTACCTCCCGATAATGGGGGCATATAAATACGATGTGAGCCAACGATTCCGGAGATCGGCCATCACATGAACAGTGGGTGGATTTCACACTCCCTAAGCACTTGCTTTCTAGGACATTCGAGGGGATCACATTAAAACATGCCTTTAGAAAGGCCAACCTGTATTTGACAAAGGATAGCATAGAGAGATATTTAGGGGTGTGTGTTCGGGGAGTAATACCGAGAGAAAATGGAGAACATACTCCCACACCAAGTACCAGATTCTGTTGTCTTTCAATATCATCCAATCGCTGGAATATCAGTGATTTGGCTGCATCTGGGTCAAACATAAGGGCTTCAATAGGGGGAATACCTATCTTCATAAGTTTGGTGTGAATATTGCTGGCCCAAGGACTGTGGAAGTCGTCCCGCCATAAGCACTGGCATAAACAGTAATCTGGAAGTCTGACCCACAGGGTCAGCCAGTAGCCAATAGCACGCTTCCACAGAACAGTAGCGAGTGATGGAATGCCCAGTTCCAGGCGGATTGCAGCATTGCTCACACAGGGGGGGACTCCCATTAGGTGACGTAAGAACTGGCTTTGAATGGACTCGAGGAGGGAAATATTTGTTTGGGCCCAAAGAGGGGGGGGGTCCTGCTCTACTATTACCTGGCCTGCTACTTGACTGGAGACTTAGAAGTTGAAGGCACTGAGCTGGGATGGCATGGGATGGCGAAGACAGGATTGGTCCAGAGTTGGGATCCAGCTGAGGCTTGTATTTTTTTTACCTTGCCAACCAGTGAAGACCCCGGGCCACAGATTTGGAGTGGAAGGGGCACAGCCGAGCTAGAACCATTGTCTGTAGCATTGAGGGACACAACCAGGATAACGGACCTGCATATGGACCCATTTCTGGACATGAAACAGAAAAGGAGGAGGAGGATGAGCTGGGTCTTGACATTTTGGGGAAAGACACCATGGAGGTTCAGAGAGAGGTGGACTGGGGCACGGAGGGCACCAGCCTGACAGAGCACCTTCAGTCAGGACAATCGGACTGCTGAGCTGCAGCGGTGGCAGGTGAGGTGGGGAATGTGAGCAGCTGCTGGCAGTCATTCCCCACCGGTCAGTTTAGAATTGAAGAAGCTTCTTGGATGAGAAGTGAAATATTTTCAAATTAAAAAAAAACCCAATTAAGTTCAGTTGTCTTTTGGAATAAAGCATCTCTGAAATAACCACGATCTGGATGATTGGGAATCTCCATAGACGTTAAGCTTGTTATTAACCTTTGTTTCTTTCTGGATGCCAATAAAACATATTACTTTCCATTTAGTTTTAGTACTTATTTTCATTTTTAGTAGATTTCTCTTGTGGACTTCACATTCTCCAGCCAGAGCAAACTTCAGAGATAATCCAAAATGATACCATGCTTGAAGTGATGAAATGCTGCTGAGAGAATTAACAGAAGAAGAAAGGGGCTTCTATCCACCCACATTCCAGGGCAGAAGATCTACAAGAGCAACCAATGCATTTTTTATCCCATACTTAGGCCTGAATGTAGACTGGATCCAAATGCCTCATCTAGAGCCCTTTCTAGTTATAGTATAATCACTTTCTATAGGAGACATTTTTCCCAATATTGCTCCACTTGTATTTTCTGGCAATTCCTCTTCCAGAATTCTTTGATTATTCAAAATCTTCTTCTGAATCAATGCAAAGAAAGCGGTCCCTTGGGGTTAATCCTGCCTAGTCTCTTTGTTAACCCTATAATCTGGAGTAGATTCCCAACAAGGGCCTGCCAGGCTTCTGAGACCTTTCCTCAAGTGCTTCCTGAAAACCAGTTGAATCTGAATGATGTGATCTAAATAGAGTGGTGGGTGATAGCAGCAAGATTCCTGGTATAGGGGAAGTGATCTCACCATGAGTGACATGAATGTCCTAGATCTTCAGATCACATGTTAGTTAAGAAAAAGACCAGACCAAGTGTATGCTGCTCCCAGTGTGATGAGCATCATGATAACTTTTTGGTTTTGTCTTGGTGGTCATGAATTTCTGAGTCACTCAGACCCTGCTCTGATGGCCTAGAGACTGATATTTTGGAATATAAGAAATTTGGATGAATTTGCCAACATCAGGGCAATGAGGTCAAAGGCCTGGGCAACAAGGAAGACTGTACATCAGCAGTATAAGTATTATACTTATATAGTTATCAAGTTTATACTTGATTCCTTATATTCAATCAATCAGAATAGAGGTGGAAGGCACCTTGGAGGTCTTCTAGTCCAACACCCTGCACAAGGGGGAGACCATATACCATTTCAGACAAGTGACTGTCCAGTCTCTTCTTAAAAACCTCCAGTGATGAAGCACCCAGAACATCTGAAGGCAAGCTGTTCCATATTTCTGAATATATTTCTGAACTACTGTGCCATGAAGTTCCAGATAATATGATAAAGGGTAGAGGGTCCTGGGATTCATAATCCATCAACCTCTGGGAGGTTACAGTTCCTCAACCATACATTAGAATCAGAATTAGAATAACAGTGTTGGAAGGGGGCTTGAAAGTCTTCTAGTCCAACCCCCTGCTCCGGCAGGAAACCCTATACTACTTCAGACAAATGTTGTCCAATCTCTTCTTCAAAACTTCCAGTGTTGGAGCATTCACAACTGCTGGAGTCAAGCTGTTCCACTGATTAATTGTTCTGACTGTCAGGATGTTGATTTAGTGATAAAACAATCTCTCTTTCTGATATTCCACTGATCCATGTTAACTCTATTAAGAGATATATGTGGAGTAACCTAGTTTGAAGGATTCAGGCATTCCTTCTTTGGCTTTTAGATAAAATTGGACTGAAATTTGGATAGAGAAGCCACATTGTGAAGACATTTGAAAACTGGTTAGCCCAATTGTGAAGTAGCATGTTCAGGCAATCTATCTGGGTCTACAGATGGGGATCTTCAGCCACAATATGTTTTCCAAGTTTTCTAGTTGAATACTTTAATTACTAGATGGCTTTGTACAAGTAACCCTCAATGTATGACCACAATTGAGCCCAAAAATTATGTTGTTAAGCAAGAAATTTGTTCAGTGAGTCTTGCACCATTTTACAATTTTTTTTGCCACATTTGTTAAGTGAATCACTGCCGTTCTTAGACTAGTAACATGGTTGTTAAGTGAATCTGGTTTCCCCATTGGCTTTGCTTGTCAAAAGAGTGCATAAGAATGAAGATGAAAAATTATAAGGGGGATGGAGGGGTTCAAGTTTTATACAAAGGGTTTTTTTTTTCTTGATCTGAGTATATTGTGTGGAAGTCCGGGGGGAGGGGAGGGTTAGGGAGGGTTAGGGAGGATGAGGTTGGGAAGTTTGGGGTGGGTTGAGGGGGGGGGAGGAAAGGGGTGAAAATGTAATTGTAAAACTTTTGCAATAAAAAAAAAAAGGTGCAGAAGGTGATCAAATGATCCTGGAACACTGCGACCATCATAAATATGAGTCAGTTGTCAAGTATCCAAATGTAAATCATGTGACCTTGGGGATGCTGCAACAGTCATAAGTGTGAAAAATGGTCATAAGTCACTTTTTCAGTGCCATTGTAACTTTGAATGGTCACTAAGCGAACTGTTGTAAATCAAGGACTACCTGTATAGGAGGTATATCCAAGTCAACCCTTATTGCTGGAAACAGTGTAGAGTTATCCACCCCCGGGATACATTTCAGAAAAGTAGACTGCATCGTTTCCAGTAAAGGGGCATTTATATATTCCCACAGCTCTGTGCCATTTGTCATCATTGACACTATTTTGCTGTTATATATTTTGATGACTGGAAGTGGACAACACAAGTAACTATAGTTGACAAGCTGCCCTATGGAATTGGCACAGGCTGTAGCCCTTTTTCTTAAAATGTGGGAGCAAAGGACCTTGCTTTTTGTGAAAACCAGTCCTTTGTGTAGGCAGATCTTAACTTGATGTGTACATTCCCTCCCCAGGCTCCAATTATCCATACTCCACTCCATCTCTTCCTCAAAACAATTACTTTAGATCTTCATGTCATTGGGTGCACAATGTGAACTAAACCTGTGCAGCAATTCTGTCATCCCTACCTGTGCATGACATTAATAAGACCTCATCTGCATAGAACAGAAGGTTCTCGACAGTGGTTTATCAGCCCGGGATTTCGCAAGGCTCATCAGAGCCCACTGTTCCCCATCTGTCTTGCCGCGATGCTTCCGGTCAAATCCGTTTGAGGGCAAAGTTGAGTGAAGTTTTTTTTATGATATTGTCCCAATGCTGGGTTTACATGGCTTTGCATGAGACATAATCCTGGACTAGATAATCCCTCCCTGGCCCAAAAAGATTCTCCTTTATATTCAGATAGATTTGATGGGCATGTGATACAGTATGATTTTGAAATGATTCTGGTACGCTGTCATGTTTACAGCAAAAGGGATTACACAGCCCTTGATTGAAATTTTTCCTCTGTTATTTGTGTGGCACATGGTCAGAGGTCCTCTCATTAACCCAAATTAATTTAGTTCCATCACTAATGAGACAGACATGCTGCTATTGCCCCCAACAATCCAGTTCCACATTTTACCAACCTCAGAAGGATGGAAGGCTGAGTCAACCTTGAACCTGGTGAGATTTAAATTGCCAAAATTGCAGTCAGCCAGCAGTCAGCAGAAGTAGCCTGTAGTATATAAAAGAGGAAGAAAAGAAAAAAGTATCAGACAAAAGTATACAGTCATCTTCAGATCCACCAGAAAAAGTAGGAAAATGATGGTGACAGGGATATTTTTGTGTGTTTTGTTGCTTGCTCTGCTGATTCTCTTCTTCCTGAAAGAACTCTGGTCCCGAAGACATTTGCCTCCTGGTCCTTTGGCTCTGCCTCTGATTGGATCTGTCTTGGCAAGCGGGCTTTGGCTCCGTGAAGATTACTTCCTTAAGGTATTTAATTCTAACCAGTAATATGCAAGATAATTCTCACTTGTTTTCTTTATATCAAAATTATAGACAAATGTACTTAATCAAGTAAAATACAATGAGGAATACATTTCTTCAAGTGCTAGTGATGAACGTGATTAGTTTTTTTAGCAATAGCAATAGCACTTAGACTTACAGTATATACTGCTTCACAGTGCTTTACAGCCCTCTCTAAGCGGTTTACAGTCAGCCTATTGCCCCCAACAATCCAGTTCCTCATTTTACCAACCTCAAAAGGATGGAAGGCTGAGTCAACCTTGAGCCTGGTGAGATTTAAATTGCCAAAATTGCAGGCAGCCAGCAGTCAGCAGAAGTAGCCTGCAGTATTGTACTCTAACCACTCATTTTCTCACCGTGGCTCATTTTCCTCATGGTACCAGAATATTTAGGTAAGATTTGCTTATAGCTGTTTCACAGAGCACTGTGTGAAATAACGGGGCTGAATAAAGTATATAAAAGTGGAAGAAAAGTTAAAAGAATGAGATGAAATGATACAACCATCTCCAGATCTATTAATGAGCATCAAAGAAAAAGAACCAACTGGACAATGATGGCAATAGGGACAATTTTGTTTGTTTTGCTGCTTGCTCTGCTGATTCTCTTCTTCCTGAGACAACTTTGGGCTCAAAGACTTTGGCTCTACCTCTCATTGGGATCTTGTGGGCTTATGGGTTTTGGCTTCATGAAGATGATTTTCTTAAGGTATTTTGTTCTAAATAATTAACCAACAATATATAAAATAATTCTCAGGAGTGGTGCGGTGGCCTAGAGGTGGAGCTCTTGCCTCACAATCAGGAGGCTGTGAGTTTGATCCCAGGTGGAGGCAGATATTTCTCTCTCTGGGCACACTGAGAATATATCTGCCGAACAAAAATTCTGCATTGGTGACAGGAAGGGCATCTGGCCATAAAAACTTAGTTAGCTCCATTCAGTTGCCCAGACTCTACCCCGCAAGGGATTATGGAGTCGTTAAATGAAGAAGAAGAAGATGATTATATAAAAACATTCTCGGTTATTTTCTCTGTATCATAACTATATATAAATATATTAACCTAGTAAAATATTTTTGCATAATGAGAAATTTAATTAATCAAATGATAGTGATGACACTTGGTTATTTTCCTCATCATGCCACTATATCCAGATCAAGACCTGCTTATCAGTGTTTCACAGAGCAGGATATGAAATAATGGGGCTAAGTTTTTAGGCGGCAAATTCTAGTTCAGTCTTACCAAGAAATGTTTGATAATGGAACCCATTCTTCAGAGAGAGAGGGGAGAGGGTGGTTTCTCCTTCATTCTGCTCAAATGAAGCTAGACATTCTTCTGTTGAAGATGCTTTATTCTATATTCCTGCAGTGGACAATAGGTGGAACTTGATAGCCTAAATGTCCCTTGCTAATTCTGCAATTGTATAATGATTTCAAAAGCTTTATGGATCTGTGTTCAACGCTGACAAATGTTTCCACTAACTGCATGAGTCATGTATTACAAGGAAGTATTTCCTCCTCCTGACGGCTGCTGAATAGTAGGAATTTCTCATTTTTCTGCTGACGACCTGCTGATTTTGTTGCCAAAGCTGGTTCTTTGGCAGTACTGCTCCCTGGATTTGAATGAGATCACTTAGGAATGACCCAAGACAGCTTTTGAACAGCCATGGACTCTCCTGGGAAGGGGAATATTGAAGATTTTAGGTCTCTGTGGGAGCAATCAGAAAGATCATCCATCTTCCTCTTAGCAGTTTGTTTTCTTAGGCGTGTCTGGGTTTTAACTTCACTGTTTGAATCTTTTCTAACCAGACAAAAATTGATAACAGATGGTATTTAGAAATAAATGTGGATATTTGATCTAGGCTGAATCACTGTTACTTTTTTATGTTGTGTCACCTGCAAAGTCATGGAATCAATCATAAACCAATCTATTACCCTCCACTTAGAGACAAACAACCTACTCTCTAACAAACAATTTGGTATCAGGAAAAATTTGTCCTGTAATCTGCAACTCTTACACTGTAAAAACATATGGACTACACAACTCGACCAGGGCAAAGCACTAGACTCAATTTACATAGACTTCTGTAAGGCCTTTCATTCAGTGGTACATAACAAACTACTCCTAAAACTAAAAACGTATGGCATTTACGGATCCCTGCATAAGTGGATAGCTGTGTTCCTATCAAGCAGGCAACAAGTAGTCAAAATAGGGAGCGCCCTATCAAACCCTGCACTTGTTAACAGCCGTGTCCCCCAAGGCAGCATTTTAGGACCCACACTCTTTATACTTTATATAAATGACCTTTGTGATCATATTATAAGCAACTGTGTTCTCTTTGCGGATGATGTAAAACTATTCAACACCACTGACAATGCTGCTACTCTACAAAAAGATATCGACTATGTGTCAGAATGGTCAAACAGTTGGCAACTCCAAATCTCATCCAACAAATGCTCTGTCTTACATATTGGCAAAAAAAACCAGAACACAAAATACAAGCTGGACGGATACGACCTAACAGATGACCCTCACTCTGTCAAAGACCTTGGAGTACTCATCTCAAATGATCTAAGAGCCAGAGCTCACTGTAACAGCATTGCTAAAAAAGCATTAAGAGTTGTTAACCTAATCTTAGGTTAGGATTAGGTTATTACCAGTTTCTTCTCTGGTAATATTGAACTGCAAACTAGGGCATAAAATTTTTTTGCCAGACCAATTCTTGAAGACAGCTCACCTGTCTGGAACTCGCACTGCATATTGGACAGTAATACAATCGAAGGAGTCCAGAGATATTTCACAAGAAGAATCCTTCACTCCTCTACTCGCAACAAAATACCTTATGCTACCAGACTCGAAATTTTGGGCTTAAACAATTTAGAACTTTGCTGTCTTTGGTCTGACCTAAGCATAGTACATAAAATCATCTGCTACAATGTCCTACCAGCTTCAACCAAAACAATACAAGAGCACACAATAGATAGATCAATAAATGGATCCAAACTAGACTGCAGAAAATACGACTTCAGTAACAGAGTTGTCAACATCTGAAATGCACTACCTGACTCTGTGGTTTCTTCCTCAAATCTCCAAAACTTTAACCTTAGACTGTCTACTGTTGACCTCACCCCATTCCTAAGAGGTCTGTAAGGGGCCTGCATAAGTGCACCAATGTGCCTACCGTCCCTGTCCTACTGTCTCCATGTATTGGTATCCTTATCCTGTATTCAGAATCGTGTTTATACTTATATCTGTTATCTTATACATGCTTGACAAATAAATAAAATAAATAAATAAATTTCAGATAGCCAAGATGCCATGATAAATTTTCTACGAGTTGATTAAAATAACAGTTTGTTTACAAAGCGTTTTGAAACTTTAGTCTTGCCTATTTATTATTATTGTTCTTCTTGTTAACTATTTTGTCATTAATATAACATATATATATTAATATAATATATAGATGATAGGTTAATACTTCGCAAATAGTTTAAAAATTTCGGGAGCCTTTCCTTTTTTTCAATGGGTGGGAAGCTAATATTGTAGCAATGAATTAATCAGTATACAACTAGGGGGGAATAATATGTCTATGTGCGTGAGTTGTTTTTTCTTTTTGTAATGCACTTTTTAAAATGTCTTGTTTGTTTTGTAGTTTTCCTTTTTTTTGAGCTTTGTATTTTAACTTTTCTTTTGAATAAAATAAAAATAGAACTGAAAAAAAGAAAGTTAATCAATTGTTTTAACAACTTACTCCCCCAATAATTTATATGGATAGTACTGCTCTTGTGGCCAATTTTAATTCAGATTACAATCCATCAGATGACGAACAATTCTTCAGGGCAGTCCATAATCCCTAGAATAGCAATAGCACTTAGATTTATATATCATTTCACAGCCCTCTCTAAGCAGTTTACAGAGTCAGCATATTGCCCCCAACAATCTGGGTCCCTCATTTTACCGAACTCGGAAGGATGGAAAACTTAGTCAAACTTGAGCCGGTCAGAATTGAACTGCCTAATTTCTGGCATTCTACTGCATTCTAACCACTGTACCATCATGGCTCATGCACCACCAAGCTCTATCAATGTAACTGCAGTTGGAAATTTGAGGAATTGATGGCTGAAAAAAGAAGGCAAAGAGATTGAGAAAGCCTCTGATAACCATCCAAACGGTAGCATTCAAAGGATGTGACTGACAGACTAGTACATAAAATTATCTTCCACAATGTCCTACCTGTCAATGACTACTTCAGCTTCAACCACAACAATACACGAGCACATAATAGATACAAACTCAAGGTAAACCGTTCCAAACTCGATTGCAGAAAATATGACTTCAGTAACAGAGCGGTCAATGCCTGGAATTCACTATCTGACTCTGTAGTTTCTTCCCCAAACCCCCAAAACTTTAACCTTAAACTGTCTACTGTTGACCTCACCCCATTCCTAAGAGGTCTGTAAGGGACATGCATAAGTGTACCAGTGTGCCTACCGTCCCTGTCCTAATATTTCTTTTTACTTTTACTCTTTTCATGTATTCAAATTATGTTTATAGTTTTACCTGTTATCTTATATATGCTTGACAAAATAAATAAATAAATAAAAATAAATAAGTAAGTAAATATAAATAAATAAATAAAAATAAAAATTCTTAGAATTGAGGATTTAGGAAAGCCTGTAAGTGGCATATTAACTATAAATAATCTGTTTTATTTGATTGTAACATTTCTCAACTTTGATTCACTTGGCAGCCTGCAAAACAATATGGAAATATATACTCCATGTGGTTTGGACATCACTTTGCAGTAGTGCTGTCTGGATTCAAAACTGTGAAAGAAACAATGACCAGCTTCCCAAAAGAATTCTCTGATCGATTAGATGATGCTTTCTTCACTGCTTTAGGGAAAGAAAGGGGTAAGTGCAAATAATAAGGAATTGTATCTGAAAAACCATCACACTGTTACAATTTGTATAATATGCATAACATGGGGGGGGGGGAATAAGCAAGGGATAGTTAACAAAATAATTTAAAGTAATGAGGTAAGCAAAAGAAATATTGCTATAATCCAGTTTTCACCAAATTATTATATGTCTCAATTGCATTTTATCTTGTCGATTACATTCATACATTGACTTAGACATGACTTCTTTTTCACTAAATATCTACCTGTTTTTTCAGGCTCTCATCATCCCAATTCAACAAAAACTTTCTCAATCTTCCCTTACCTCTTCAATCCTTTCCTTTGTTTCATATTTTACCTTTTTTAAAAAAAATTGCCTCTTCTTTCAAATTTTGCCACTTTCTCCAGCTTGGATTTTCATCAATTCTCTCTATATGGTCAACCCACCTAAAGGCAATAATTTCATACTGACTACCCACATACAGAACCATCAGCTTTCAGTACTTTCTATGTATAAAAATTAGATTTAGTTGAGATCTGTTCTAAGCTAATAAAATGTCCAAAATTGGAATAAAATCAGCAGTTTAGTTATTTTACCTGAAACCAAGAAAACAATTTAAACACTTAAATACCTTGGATTGAGGATCACAGTGGCTCAGTGGCTAAGACACTGACCTTGTCAATTGAAAGGTTGGCAGTTCAGCGGTTTGAATCCCTAGTGCCGTGTAATGGGGTGAGCTCCCGTTACTTGTCCCAGCTTCTGTCAACCTAGCAGTTCGAAAGCACGTAAAAAATGCAAGTAGAAAAATAGGGACCACCTTTGGTGGGAAGGTAACAGTGTTCCATGTGCCTTTGGCATTTAGTCATGCTGGCCACATGACCACAGAGATGTCTTCGGACAGTGCTGGCTCTTCGGCTTTGAAATAGAGATGAGCACCACCCTCCTAAACCTCAGACAGAATGAGAAAGTAACAGCACTCTCCATCATCCATGACCACCCAGATGCATCAACTATTTTTGTTTTCTGATAAATGCAAGGTGGAAAACTTGCCTGGGGAAAGAGTTGCTCTAAGCATATAACATACTACATGTGCACAGAAATGTTCCCAGGTGGGAGGGAAAGTGGTTGGAAAGAGAGAATCAGAATCAGAATCATAACAGAGCTGGAAGGGATATATATATATATATATATTGATACAAACATGTACAAGATAACAAGTATAAGTATAAACATAAATATGAACATAGGAAATGTGTACAAATAAAAGGGGACAGTAGGACAGGGATGCTAGGCACCCTGGTGCACTTATGCACATCCCTTACAGAGCTCTGAGGAATGGGGTGAGGTCAACAGTAGACAGTCTAAGGTTAAAGTTATGGTGGGTGGGGATATAACAACAGAGTCAGGTAGTGCATTCCAGGCATTGACCATTGCGTTGCTGAAGTCGTATTTTCTGCAATCGAGTTTGGAGTGGTTTACCTTGAGTTTGTATCTATTGTGGGCTTGTGTATTATTGCGGTTGAAGCTGAAGTAGTCATTGACAAGTAGGACATTTTAGAAGATAATTTTGTGTACTACGCTTAGGTCAGACTGTAGGTGGCGTTGTCCTAGGTTGTCCAAGCCCAAAATTTCAAGCCTGGTGGCATAAGGTATTCTGTTGTAAGTAGATGAATGGCGTACTCTTCTTATGAAATACCTCTGGACTTTCTCAATTGTATTAATATCCAATATACAGTGCGGATTCCAAGCAGACAAGCTGTATTTGAGAACTGGTCTAGCAAAGGTTTTGTATGTCCTAGTTTGCAGTACAATATTATCGGAGAAGAAGCTTCGCAAGATTAAGGTGACAACTCTTAATGACTTTTTGGCAATGCTATTACAGTGAGCTCTGGTGTTTAGATCATTTGACATGAGTACTCCAAGGTCCTTGACAGAGTGAGGGTGGTCTATGAAGTCGTATCCGCCCAGCTTGTATTTGGTGTTCTGATTTATTTATTTATTTATTTATTTTTGCCAATGTGTAAGACAGAGCATTTGTTCTTCTAGTTTGGCATTTGTTCTTCTAGTTCAGCCCTCTGCTCACTTTCAGATAAGTGGCTGTCCAGTCTTTTCTTAAAAACCTCCAGTGATGAAGCACCTACAACTTCTGAAGGCAACTTCTGTTCCACTTGTTAATTGTTCCCACTGTTAGGAAGTTTCTCCTCAATTCCAGGTTGCTTCTCTCCTTGATTAGTTTCCATCCATTCTTTCTTGTCCTGCCCTCTTGTGCTTTGGAAAATAAATTGACCCCCTCTTCTTTGTGGCAACCCCTCAAATACTGAAATACTGCTGTCAATACTGCTCTCCTCATGGGTAAATCTGCTTGTTTTAGGGGAAAGGGGAGTGTCTGTTTGAGAGAGTGAATCAAGTGACTGCAGGGAGGAAAGTGCTCCAGTTCACCTCATGAATGAATCTGCTTGTTTCTAGGAGGAGGGGAGAGTGGCTGTTTGATTGAGTGTAAGTGGGAAGTCTTGTTAGCTGTGTGCATGGGAAAAAATGGTTAGATGGTGTCCATCAGCCTTGGAAGGCAACTCATGTAGGTGAAGGAAAACTCTGATCTCAAACCTTGGCCCACTTGTTTAGGTCAGTTCAGTGTCAGGAAGATGAACGAAAATGGCCAATGCCTGCTGGAGTTTTGCTGCTACTATGGTTTTTGCGTTAGCAATACATACTTTAAAACAAAGCCTCAACACAGAGTCTCTTGGAGACATCCAAGATCGAAGCATTGGCACCAGCTTGACTTGATTCTTACCAGGCACTCCAACCACCCCAATATTACAATCACACGCAGCTATCAGGGTGCTGCTTGCAATACAGACCACTCCTTGGTGTGCAGCAGAATAAAACTGCAAACAAAGATATTTCATCACTCGAAGAAGACGGGAAGACCACGAATTGACATCAACAAGACCCGCAATCAGGGCAAAGTGGAGGAATTTGCACAAGCACTCAAGGAAACTCTCCCAGGCCCGGCTGAAGTAAATGTATCTGAACGATGGGAATATTTCAAGAATGCTGTTTATAACACTGCCTTGTCACTGCCATCTCTTTGGTAAAGAGATCAGAAAGACAGCAGATTGGTTTGAAGCCCATTCGGAGGAGTTGACACCAGCCATCGAGGAAAAAATGAGAGCTTTAATTGCATATAAAGCCTGTTCCAGTGAGCGCAACCTACAGGTTCTGCGAGCTGCTCATAGCAAAGTCCAACAGACAGCCAGGAGATGTGCTAACGATTATTGGCTGCAGCTTTGCTCTCGGATCCAGATAGCCAAACCATTCTGCTGTCTTTCTGGTCTCTTTTCCAAATCCTGACAAGGCAGTGTTATAAGGTTTTTTTTAAAAAAATATGAGTGTTATAAGGAATCATTTATCATTGTCTGCTGATGCCCTCAGGAATTATTTTCTCCAGTGGCCACACCTGGAAACAGCAGCGACACATTGGCATCACTTCTCTGCGGAAGCTGGGCCTGGGCAAGAAAAGCATTGAGCATCAAATAGAAGACGCAGCTCAGACGTTGGTGGAGATCTTTAGAGAAACAAAAGGTACGTAATTTGGGGTAATGGCTCACATTTTTTCATACTGTGTATTTTGAACAAGAAATGTGTATTTGATATGTGTATTTGATATGAATTTTTTTTTACATTTTTGAAAAAATTGATAGGAGTTCCCAATAATTTTTTTCATCCTGTAGTAGTCTTGTTCTTTAATAATTCATTATGAAATATCTTCATTTACAGGACAGCCCTTTGACCCTTCAATTCCAGTAATAAACGCAGTTTCTAATGTCATATGTGCTTTGAGTTTTGGGCATCAGTTTGCCCCTGAAGATGAAAACTTCCAGAAATTAATTCAAGCCCTTCAAAGTGTTGTGGAATTCTGTGGTCACTTTTTTCATTTGGTGAGTCATGTTTTCTATTAAAGAGGCAAAACTGTTTCCCTCAGTATTTTCATGTAATCATGAATGGAATCCATGGAGGAAGCCTTGGAAATCATCTTTTGTACTTTTATTCCCAGTGGATTGGACAAGTCTTTAAGTTTTCTTGTCAAGATTTTGGAAGTGGGTTGCCATTGTCCACTTCCCAGGGTCTGAGAGAGAGGGACTGGTCCAGTTTCACCCAATTGACTGAGTGCTTGAGTTGGGACTAATACTCAGTTTCTAATTTGTGCATTAACCACTGTACCAAAGTGGTTCTGCCAATGAAGGAATCCATCATTTCAGTATTCACCAGCAGTTGGCTGTCCATCCCATATTTAAACAGTTCTAGAAAAGATGACCACTTCCTGGGTCAGTCCGTCATTGAACAGTTTTTACAATTTTTTCCTAATACCAAACCAACATCTGCTTCATTCTGATTTAAACCGAATATCCAATCCATGTAGTTAATTCATTTTTTAGCTTGGCATGTGAATCCAGATTTTTTGAAGAACGGATTAGTTAGCCATGGTTAACCATATTTAGAAAGGCTCCTGGAGAGAATGAGAGAATTTTATAATAGCTTTATAAAAATCAATCTGCCTCTAACATAATTCTTTTCTGGAAGAATTTGGGAACAGCTTTTCTGGAGGACTTTTGAGGTCTGACACTAAAACATGGTTTGCCATATTTTAATGTGCTTGTAGTGGGTTTTTTTAGCTATTAAGTGCTGTCTATTACTGTGAGCTTCTGAGAACCTTCTTTATTTGTAGTGGGGAATAAATAAACTTTTCCTTTTCCATTTCTATTAGATGTTTAATATGTTCCCAAGATTAATGAGCTACCTCCCAGGTCCTCACAAGGAGGCCTTGGCTTCTGCAGAGACAATCCATTCCTTTGCCAAGCAAGAAATAGAAAAACACAAGGAATCCAGTGCTCTGCATGAGCCTCAAGATTTCATTGATCACTACCTTCTACAGATGGAGAAGGTATGGGTTTACTGTGGTTCAATACATGAAAAAGGAATCACTATATTCCTTGCTATAAGCAAACAGGAGGGGCTACTGAAATTGTCTTCACTGGATTTTTTTTTCTTTTTCATTCAATTCCTATTCTGAATTTAGCCCATTTTAATTCAGATTGCTTCTAAATAAGGGCTATATTGTACCTCTGCAATCTTAAACTTAAACAAGAGAAATTCTTTGTACGGGAAGTTAGAATTATTTTCGTTTGTCATCCTCTCATGTATGCCTATCACTCTTTCCTCTTTTTTTGTAAAGAAATTCCATTAAGAAGGAAAATAATTAGTTTATTTTATTTTATTGTCATTGCACATTGTACAACAAAATTAAATGCCACCTTCAGTGTACATTATAACTATAAAAATAAAAGGACATACACACATCCTTCACTATATTAACAGGGATTTTTGATTAGTACACCAAATTGTACGAGCACACAATAGATACAAACTCGATTGCAGAAAATACATCTTCAGCAACAGAGTGGTCAATACCTGGAATGCACTACCTGATTCTGTTGTTACATCCTCAAACTCCCAAAATTTTAACATAAGACTGTCTACTGTCGACCTCACTCCATTCCTAAGAGGTCTTTAAAGGGCGTGCATAAGCGCATCAATGTGCCTACCATCCCTGTCCTACTGTCCCCATTTATTCGTACCCATTTCATGTATTCATAATCATGCTTATACTTATCCCTGTTATCTTGTACATGCTTGACAAAATAAATAAATTTGTTAAAAAATCATTTGCACTAGACAAATACATACATACATACATACACACATACTTATCACACTTGTTGCACTGTATAGTGTAATATTAATGCAGTATCAGGGGTCCTCAATTTAATTGTATAGAACGTAAAGGATGTTTTTTTTTTATTTATAGTTTTCTTATGTATGATGTACCCAGAAGATGGCATTTTATTTCATTGTACGAGGTGCAATGACAATAAAGTAAACTTAAACTTATCTTGAAATGATCGGAAAAGGACATATCCTTCCACAGCTTTGACCATAAGTAAAAATGTAAAACAGTTTGAAACAAGGACTAAAGGTCCTCCTCTCCAACATTTTCAGAAAAAGTTTGATTTTTTAAAGAGCAACTGTTATTGATTTGAAGTTATAGTGGATCACTTTATTTACAATTTGATACCATCAGTCTTGAGTGGACCATCGGTCTGGTCACCACATTTAAGGTAAAGGTCCCCTCGCATATATGTGCTATTGTTTCTGACTCTAGGGGGCAGTGCTCATCTCCGTTTCAAAGCTGAAGAGCCAGCGCTGTCCGAAGACATCTCCGTGGTAATGTGGCCGGCATGATTAAATGCCAAAGGTGCACAGAACACTGTTACCTTCCCACCAAAGGTGGTCCCTATTTTTGTACTTGCATTTTTACGTGCTTTCGAACTGCTAGGTTGGAAGAAGCTGGGACAAGTAATGGGAGCTCACCCCATTATGCGGCACTAGGGATTCGAACCGCTGAACTGCTGACCTTTCGATCAATAAGCTCAGTGTCTTAGCCACTGAGCCATATACAGTCTCCTTAATACTGACCTCCATTCCTAAACCATTAAGGTAGATTTTCCACCTTTGAATTAATGGTTCAAGGATGGTTCAATGCTTCAATTCATCTTTCACTCTCCATCATGGTATCATCAGTATATAACAGCATCCACGGTTGCTTTATGGTCACAGTGTCCACACTAATTATAAAGAGCAATGGTGAGTGGTTGGACCATTTATGGATGGGAAAGAAATAGGCCATGTGGTACATGATCAAATGCTTTTTCTAGCTCAGTGACTGCCGTATCTATGGTGTTTTGTTTCTCAAGATGCTTCTCCATCAATAGGCAGATGGACTGCATTGTGTCATTTGTCCCATAGCTCTTCATGATGTTGCACTGGTTTGGTGAAAGCTTATTGATATCTCACAAGAATCCAGTACAGCTAGTCCTTGATGTACATCCACAACTGGGCAAAAACTTTCTGTTGCTAAGCAAGGCAGTTGTTAAATGAATTCTGCCCCATTTTATGACCTTTCTTACTACAGTTGTTAAGTGAATTACTGCAGTGGTTAAGTGAATCATGTGATCGTTTATCGAATCTGGGTTCCCCCCTGACTTTGCTTGTCAGAGGCCATCTGGGAAGGTTACGAATGGTGATCATATGACCCCAGGATAGTGCAACCATCATTAATACATGCCAGTTGCCAAGCACCTGAATTTTGATCACATGGCCATGGGGATGCTGCAACAATATGAAAAGTGGTCATAAGTCACATTTTTCAGTGCTGAGGACACTTTGAATAATCACCAAATGAACAGTTATAAATTGAGGACTAAAAAAAAAATACATAAATGAGAAAACCATGGTTTTACACCTGGGCAGGAAAAACCAAAGTAAGTACAGATTAGGTGAATCTGGTTGAAAAACAGTAACCATGAGGGTCCTTGGAGTCCTAGTGGATGATCATTTAAACATGAGTTAGCAGTGTGAGGCAAAAAAGCTAATAAAATCCTTGGCTGTATAAACAGAGGCATAGAATCAAAATCACATGAAGTATTAGTTCCATTTTAAAAATATTTAATAAGACCACACCTGGAATACTGCATCCAGTTTTGGTCACCACATTACAAAAAAGATGTTGAGATTTCAGAAAAAATCTTCTTAGAATTGTTGTAATTTTCACTGTCCATTTTAAACATCAGAGCAAGAAGGACCCCAACTCTACCTACAATGAAGAAAACCTGGTTCAGTGTATTTCTGATTTTTTTGCTGCTGGAACAGAGACAGCCTTCGCTACTCTGATGTGGGCTCTGCTCCTCTTGACCAATCATCCTGACATCCAAGGTGAGACATATCTGGCAATGGGAACAAGTGCCATTCTCATAACATTATTATTATTTATTATTTTGTCAAACACGTAAGGTAACAGATATAAGTATAAACATGATTATGAATTCAGAAAAAGGACACAAATCCTTTTGGGGGACAGTAGGATAGGGATGGTAGGCACGTTGGTGCGCTTATGCATGCCCCTTACAGACCTCTTAGGAACGGGGTGAGGTCAACAGTAGACAGTCTAAGGTTAAAGTTATGGGGGTTTGGGGAAGTAACCACAGAGTCAGGCATTGCATTCCAGGCATTGACCATTCTGTTGCTGAAGTCATATTTTCTGCAATCGAGTTCATACATACATACACAGAAAGAATTTGAGAGCCTTCTTTGATTTCTCAATAAAATGTTGAGCAAGGAACTAAAAACTGGAATCAATACAAATCTGAAACATCTAACATGTTCAACATAGAAATCTACCATGGTTTTCAGATTTGTTACTTGTTTCTGGACTAAATTGCATATACAAGACTAAATTTCCAAACAATAATAAGTCAAGATGGTGGGAATAAGCAGATGCATGACACAAGGCTCCCTGCCATGAACAGAAGGGATGGGGAAATTGTGGGAGATTCTTCACCACTTGGAGCACCAAAGGAAGCCCTCAATCTTCCCCTTAACCTTATCTTCTTCCTGCCCTGCTACTGCCTTTCCTGCTATTTGACTGGAGTCCAGAGACTGAAGGGACCAAACTGGGATGGCCTGGCAAAGACAGGGGATTGATCTGGAGTCCGGAGGCAGCTGAGACTTGTATTTTCACCCTGCCAACCAGTGAAGATTTGGGGTGGACAGGGAGAGCCAACCTAGGACCATTGTCTGAAGCACTGAGGGACATGACCAGGACAAGGGACTGTTCATCGTCATAAAACGTTAGAAGTACCGAGGTGCTTCCAGGTTAAAAGTATTAACCAGTGCCATCACTGTTGTCTGGGGGATGCCCAGTTGGGGATGCCTTTCATATCCCCTAAATGAGCCAACCAAAGTGGTAACTATTTATCTATTCATGTTTGCATGCTTTCAAATTGCTACATCAGCAGGAGCTAGAGCAAATGACAGGCGCTCACCCAAGCATAGAGCAGCACTCAGGTCTCGAACACAGGCTTGTAATTGTCAACCCAGCATTCTAAATGCATGTGCCACCGCACTCCTAAGGGACTGGTAGGAGGTAGAGAGGTGGCCCTGAGTGTGATCCAGTGCCAGTCTGAAGGGGTTGCATGGCTGGAAGCCATGCCAAAGAGTGTGTCCTGAGGGTGGAAGGCTGATAGAGGTGTAGTGAAGAGCTATCTTGGAGCTGGAGCTGAAGCCAGCCCAGAAGGATGACACACTGGCAGGGACTGGAAGCAAGAACTTGCCCAAAGTCAACAGGGGCCTTTGAAGTGAAGTATGTGTCCCAAATCAGAGGTCAGGGATTGGAAGGAGGAGTGCAAAACCCAGAGACCAGAGATTGATTTGGAGCCCTCTGGTAAGGTGGGCCAGGGACAATGGTGACATAAAGGTCAATGAGCTGGCAACTGGGGTTGGAGGCCTAGCTGGGGTTGTGAACTTTGGTATTCCAATAGATAAGGAATTCAGAAGCCAGTAATAAATTGAAGGAGAAGATCACATACTCTGAAGAACATTGGTAGCAATAGGCCTGTAAGGATTAAAATTTGGAAACAAATGAAGGAAATTAAGCTTCTATTTCCATTTTTTTTCTAGAGAAAGTCCAGAAGGAGATTAAAGATGTGTTTGACATCTCACAGTCAATTTCCTATCAGGATCGGAAGAAGCTGCCCTACACCAATGCTGTGATTCATGAAATGCAGCGTCTAAAATATGTCTTGATAGTTGGGATTCCCAGACAAACTACAAAAGATGTAAAGATGAAGGATTACCACATTCCAAAAGTGAGACATGCTAAGAACAGCCACTGCTCTCAGAAACTCTTTTTGGAAATGAACAAATATGGGTCCATAAAGGCAAACTAAAACCAAATGTTTCATCAATATTATTTGAACCTTTCTGCCTTTTTCCCTTATGAAACTGCTCTGTTTAATCATCTCTTTGTTTGCAGGGGACCATTATTTTCCCAGACCTGCGTTCTGTTCTCTTTGATCCTGAACAATGGGAGACACCTGAAGAATTCAACCCAAATCACTTTTTAGATAAGGATGGGAAGTTCATAGAGAGAGAAGAGTTTCTGCCCTTCGGAATGGGTATGTATATGAACCCAAAGCAGTTTATCACTTATAGATTCCCACCGCCCCAACATTGAGTTGTTCTGAATTCATCATGGACTGAATAGAAAATCAAGGAATCTAAATTCCTTCTAGTTTGAAAACCATGAGAGTCTGAAATTCCTCTTGGGCTACCAAGTTTAAACTACAAAGAAATATTAATTACATTTAGATTTTATATTTAGATTGTAATCAGTAGAGCTTTGTAAGATAGCTACAAGATTAGGAATTCCAGTTTGGCATCGCTGCGGGACGGTCGTGGGTAACGGGGCTCTGTGAACCTAGGCCGAATCCTCATCGTTGGAGGGCCCTAAGGCACTAAACTCACCCAGAAGGGATGACAAAGAAAGGAGGGGGGGCCTTGCAGATCACCGAGAGCGGCGGCTCTTCTGCTTGATCCGAGGTGCCCTCCCATCCAACAATGAAGTGGAGAGGTGACCATTATGGCCACCGAGAAGCTGGGACAACTGAAGAAGGAAATGTGCTGGAGCAGTTTGTGAACAGTGGCCTGGAACTGGGTGAGGTGATTTTCAACTTCTATACTAGAGATCTAATCCCAAAGAAAAGAAATTCCAAAAGAAAGACTCTCTAAAGCGGTGAGAAAGTGGCGAATAAACACTTAGAGAAAAATTACCGAAAGTGAAACCTAAGGGGAGAATATGAAGTTTTAAAATACAGAAAGACTGGATTCAAATATTTTATTGGTAATATTTTGAAAAGGCATTTTGAAATGCTGGGAATATTTGGTTGATTATTGGAAGAAATTGCTTGAAGAAAATTGGAACAACAATCAACTGTTAGATTTTGTGTAATGTTGAAATTTTAGGAGAAGGTGCCATCCACTGGTGAAAGAATATATATATTATATTTTTACAAGGCTGGGAATAACATTGGAATAATCTGAGGATTGATAAGGCAGAAAAGAGAGTGGAGACAAACAACATCTGGAAGACTGCCTTTTTGCATATTATTTTATACTTACTTGCTTCACGATTGATGCGGAACAAATTGTGAGACTTTTTGAAGATTTCTAAGTAGAGTGGATACAAATACCAGGAATTATCACTGAAATTGAAAAGTTGACTGTGTGACTTAAGAAGACATGGTGAAATCTGATGGATTCACCTAGGATTATAAACATTGTCTGATAATTGCTTAAGAGGTGAAAGAAGAAGAAGAAAAAACTTTTTGGAGAACTTAGAAGTAAACTGACCTGTTGAGGACTATAAATAACTATAAATATTGGGCATCCTGAGAAATAATTTTGGGTCTGAGTAAACTGTTTCAATATTGGCTTTTTGGTGTTACAGATAACTGAGATTTTGGGACTGGTAGATTACTGAATAACTTTTTGATCCATCAAAATAAGGCAAAATGCTTCAACAGGGAAAAATAAATGTATTTCAAAAAGAAACATTGATACATATTATGGAAATACATATCTTTATAAAACAATCATTAAAAGCAGTATCTTGCATATATCATCAGGGTCATAGTAAGACAAGTAATTAATACAGTATGCCATCCATCTTATAATAAAAAGAATTTGGGTGGCTTAGTTCAGCTAAAGCTTGAACCATGGTGGGGCAATGGTTAAAATGCAGTATTGCAGAAAAACTCTGCCCACAGCCAGCTGTTTGATCTTGACTGGCTCAAATTTGACTCAACCTTCCATCCTTTCAAAGTCAGTAAAATGAGGAGCCAGATTTTGGGGGGCAATGCGCTGACATTGTAAATCACTCTCAGAGTGCAGTAAATCCCTATGGAGTAGTATATAAAACTAAGAACAATAGGTTTATTAAAGGTTTAGCTAGTGCTAAAGGTTATAAGTGAAAGGTTATAAGGTAGATTAAGATTTTATCAATGTTACCAATAGCATTCTTCCTTACTATAAACCTTCCTATGCAAGGATCACCTTTATAGTCAGGCATTCCTGAGCAGGAAACAGATGGTCTGCTCAAATTGGCATTCTGTCTATTTAGGAATAGCAAGCACTTAGCACTTACCATATTTTTCGGACTATGAGTCGCACCGGAGTATAAGATGCACCTAGATTTCGAAGAGGATGACGAGAAAAAATTAGTTTTTTGGCTTCCACACATCCAGTTTTTGCCCTCCTCAGCCCTCAGGAGCACTCTGCAGGCCTCCCAAACCCTCTGCGCATCCCATTTTTGTGAAATACGGGCCCATTTTCATGAAAAAACAGGCCCGTTTTTGGCCTCCTGATTCATGTGTCCCATTTTTGCCCTCCCCAGCCTGCAGGAACAGTCTTCAGGCCTCGTAAACCCTTCATGTGTCCCATTTTCATCAAAAACAGGCTTGTTTTTGGCGAAAACAGGACATTCGAATATGGCCCTGCTTTTGGCCTCCCAAAACACCCCCCCCCCCGTGTTTTGGGAGGCTAAAAACAGGGCCATATTCAGTCTATAAGATGCAGGGACATTTCCATCCACTGGGGAAAAGGTGTGTCTTACAGTCCGAAAAATACAGTATATACTTCTTCATAGTGCTTTTATAGCCTTCTATGAGTGGTTTACAGAATCAGCATATTGCCCCCAACAATCTGTGTCTTCAATTTAGTGACCTCAGAAGGATGGAAAGCTGAGACAACCATGAACAGGTCAGAATCGAATTGCTGGCAGTGAGCTGAGTTAGCCTACAATACTGAATTCTAACCACTGTGTCATCATGGCTCATGAACTGATTTAACAAAGCAGTTTGATCAATGGCTCAGCACCCCAACAGATTCAAAGCACTATCCCCAAAAGCTATTCCTATGACTAAATAATAACATGCTAAATAATAAGCAATACTAGAAGATACCAAGGTTCAACAGGGAAATGTGTTTCATCCGTTACAAATCTTCTCTCACGTTTCCTTGCTGATGGGGTATATTTGGGAGAAGTGATCATTATTCCCTTTATACTTTGTCTCACCTACAGGTCAGCGTGTATGTGTGGGAGAGCAACTGGCAAGAATTGAGATCTTCATCTTTCTGACCAGCCTGTTGAAGGCCTTCAGCTTCCAGTTGCCTGAAGGAGTGAAAGAACTCAATGAAGCACCTGTTGTAAAAGTGACAATGCATCCACAGCCTTATAAACTGTGTGCTATTCCCACAAAGGCTTAAACCTAAACACCACAAAAAAGCATAAAACTAAATACAGAAGAGCTGTTCAGTACTATAAATGTTTCATACATATACAAATTCACTTAATATTGTGTTTTGCTTCTATTTACTCAATACTGAATTTCTTCAACCTATTGCTGGGTTCATGCAACATACCTAACAAGGTCAACCAAAGACTGGGAGGATGTGTGTGAAAAAAACTGAGGTTATCATGCTTTATCTTTGTTTCCTTTTGGGTGCCAATAAAACATATTTTCTTTTATTTTTGGTATCTTTTTCATTTTTACTAAATTTCTCCTATGGACCATGTTCCCCAACCAGATTTCGTAGATAGACCAAAATGATGCCATGCTTGAAGGGATGAAATGATGCTGAGAGAATTAGCAAAAGAAGAAAATATGCCCCCATCACATCCCTGTGAAGAACATCCACAAGACAAGAGCAGCCAATGCATTTTTCATCCCAGCTGAACCTCAACTGGATCTAATTATGAGCTTCATTTAAAGCAGGGGTGTCACACTTGCATTGTCACGGCAGCATCATGTAACGTGTCATGACATTTTATCCTCTTCACCAAACCGGGGGGTGGGTGTGGCCAGTGCGTGACGCATTCGGCCTGCAGGTTGCGAGTTTGACAGCCGTGATCTAAAGCCCTCTGTAGTTGCAGCCTAATCACTTTCTCTACAACCTTCCCCAAATATTTTTTGTCAGTCTTGCTCCAGTTGTCTTTTCTGGCAATTCCTCTGTCAGAATTCTTTGATGATTCAAGATCTTCCTCTGAATCAATGTAAATAAAGTGGTCCCTTCAGAGTAATCTGCCTAGTCCCTTTGTTATCCCTGCATTCTGGAGACTGAGTAGATTCCCAACAGAAGGGCCTGCCAGGCTTCTGGGACCTTTCCCCAGGTGCCTCCTAGAAATTGCAGTTGCATCTGAATGATATGATCTAAATAAAGAGGTGTGTGGTAGCAGCAAAGCTTCCTGGTATACAGAAAGTGATCACAGCTGAGTGACATGAATGTCCTTGATTTTCAGATCATATGTTAGCTAAGGGAAAAAAAAACCCACCAGATGAAGTATTTGTTGATTTTGTCTTGGTGGCCCTGAATTTCTGAGTCACTCTTCTCTTCACCCTTTGTAGAGTGTCAACATCTTTTTTTATAATGTGATGACCAAAAGTGGATGTAGTATTCTAGGTGTGGGCTTACTAAGGCTTTATAAAGCCGTACCAGCATCTCACGTGATCTTGATTCACTCGCTGTTAATGCAATTTAGGATTGCATTGGCTTTTTTTGGCTGTTGCCACATACTGCTAACTCATATTTGATTGATTGTCCACTAGGACTCCAAGATCCTTCTCACAGTTATTGCTATTTAGCCAGGTTTCACCTAAACTATACTTGTAACTTTGGTTTTTCTTGCTTAAGTGTAAGACTTTACTTTTCTCTATGTTGAATTTCATTTTGTTAGATAGGTCCCAGTGTTCATGTCTGTCAAGATCAATCTAGATCTTGAGCCTATCATCTAGGGTGTTGGCTATTCCTGCCAGTTTAGTATCATCTGTAAATTTGATGAGTTCCCCTTCTAGTCCCTCATCTAATTCGTTTATGAATATATTCAAGGGTACTGGGCCTAAGACGGAACCTTGTGGTACCCACTGCTTACTTCCCTCTATGTAGATGTCGTACCATTAAGGACTACTCATTGAGTATGATTGATAAGCCAGGTACACATCCATCTGGTGGTGATGATATCTATCCCACTTTTTTTTTTTTTTTTTTAGCTTACCAAGTAGTAGGTTGTGGTCTACAAGTTTCTTACAATATAACGTTGCAAGAGAAGATTCAAAATATTCCAAATATAGTTTATATGTTAACCTTTAACTGGAAATCAGAAATTTCTGCTTTACAAGTTTTTTGTAACATTGCAATAGAAGACTCATACTATTTCAGATACAACTTTTAGATACCTTCAGTAAGAACTCCTAAACCTCCGACAGAATGGAGAAAGTACAGTAGCAACACTGTCCACCATCCATAATCACCCAAACAGGCCAATCATTTTTGTTCTCTGATAAATGCAAGGTGGAAAACTGGCCTAGAAAAAGAATTTTTCTGAGCATGTAACCTACTACACGTACAAAGAAATCTTCTCAGGTGAGAGGAAAAGTGACTGGAAAGAGAGAGCTTTAGAAGGGAACAATTATAATAGTTCTCCACTTACATCCATTTATTTAATGACCATTCAAAGTTACAATGGACTGAAAAAAAAATGACTTCGTTTAACAACCTTATTAAAAAAAATCATAAAATTGGACATGACTCATTTAACAACTACCTTGCTTAACAATTGTGGTCCTAATTGTGGTTGTACGTTGAGGACTATCACTAATGAACCATGATAGAAGAAACATCAATTCTTGCATTAGGCATTTCATTATGGAGTTCCAGAATGGTCAGAAGACCACTAAAGTTAGACAACATAACAAAGAACAGATCTACCCTATGCAGGTGGATAAAAGACCGAGATGTGAATACTTTGGTTTTAAGGACAATTAATACCCCATTTTAAGCTCAGTGGCTTAAAAGGTGCCAGAGAAGGTCTGTGCTCTGGCAGTTTGAGTCCTACCATCACATGAAGGAGTGAACTCTCATCACTTGACTCAGTTCCTGCCAACCTAGCAGTTTGAACGCATAGGTACCACTTCGGTGCGAAGATAAAAGCAGTCCATATTTTGCCACATGCATTGCACTGTGGTATGGTGTCATGCTGGCCACATGATCACAGAAATATCTTTGGATAAGGTTGGCTCAATGGGCTAGAAATGGCCTAGAAATGGAGATGAGCACGACTAGCAGAGTAAAACCTGAAGGGACTCCTTTTAATATAAGGATTCTGGACATATAAGGTAGAGGTTGGCCAGCAATGCTCCCGTGGTCACCATACCACATATGTCACCCAGTGTCCTTGTGATTCCCAAAACGAATGAATATTTTTAAAGAAAAAATAAAACAGCCAGAATAATATAAAATGCAAAATGTCACAGGGTTTTGATATTTCTACCTGAAATCCAGAAAGATGTTTGGAAGATCAGATCTAACAGATTTTTTTTTAACATAAATGTTATAAGGAATCACTTAACTCTGTCTGCCGATGCCCTCGGGAATTATTTTCTCCAATGGCCACACCTGGAAACAGCAGCGACACATTGGCCTCACTTCTCTGTGGAAGCTGGGCCTGAAGAAGAAAAGCATTGAGCATCAGATAGAAGACAAAGCTCAGACATTGGTGGAGATCTTTAGACAAACAGAAGGTATGTAATTTGGGGTAATGACTCAAGTCCCCATCTGCTGAATTTTTTTCCATTCTGTGTATTTGGAACAAAAGCAGATGTACAGTATTTTTTTTATTTTTTTAAAGTTTTGAACCAATTCTCTTTCCTCATCCCCTTTGAATTCCTGCTCTTTAATAATTGATTATGAAATATCTTCATCTGCAGGGCAGCCATTTGACCCTTCCTTTCCAGTAATAAATGCAGTTTCTAATGTCATATGTGCTTTGAGTTTTGGACATCAGTTTACTCCCGAAGATGAAAACTTCCAGAAGTTAATTCAACCCCTTGAAATTATTGTGAAATTCTCTGGTGGCTTTTTTCACATGGTGAGTCATGTTTTATATTAAAACTCCCCCAAACCTATGTTTCCATCAGTAATTTCATGTAATCATGAATGGAATCCATGGAGGAAGCTTTGAAAACCATATATGTCAGCTTCAGGGGAGATAGTACTATTATTCCCAATAGGTGTGTCTGTCCTTAAATCAGTCTTAACTCAAGATGAGAGTCTGGACAAGTCTTTGCAGTTTTCCTGTCAAGATTTCAAAAGTGGCTGTCCATTGCCTACTTCCTAGGGCTGGAAGAAAGGGACTGTTCCAGCATCACCCAGTTGACTTAGTGCTTGAGTTATCACTAGTACTCAGAATATCTCAGTTTCTAGACTTGTGCATGAACCACTGTACCAAAATGATTCTGCCCATAAAGAAATCCATCATATCAGTAACACCACTAGATGACTGTCCATCCCATGTTTAAACAGTTCTAGAAAAGATGATCCACCACTTCCTGGGTCAGTCTATCATTGAACAGTTCTTTCAAACCTCCTAATACTAAACCAACATCTGCTTTTTTATGATTTAAAGCCATTGCTTCCATCCAGAACTTTTGCTGCAGCCACTAAAAAAGACAATCCTATCTTAGGCTGCATTAACAGAAGGATATCAAGATCACATGAAGGGTTAGTACTGATTTATAAGGCCTTATAAGGCATCCAGTTTTAGTCACCATGATATAAAAAAGTCCTGAAACTCTGCAAAGAGTGCAGAGAAGAGCAATAAAGATGATTTAAGTGGCTGGAGGCTAAAATATGAAGAATGGTTGTAGGAATTGAATATATCTAGTCTAGTGAAAAGAAGGACTAGGGATAACATGATAGCAGTGTTCCAATATCTAAGGGGTTGCCACAAAGAAGAGAGAGTCAAGCCTTGTTTTGCAAAGGACCTGAAATCAGGACAAAAAGCAATGGATGGAAACTTATCAAGGAGAGAAGCAATCTAGAACTAAGGAGAAATTTCCTGAGCAGGAGAATAATTAACCAGGCTTGCCTCCAAATCGGTGCTCCATCACTGGAGTTTTTAAAAAGAGATTGGACAGCCGTTTCTCTGAAATGGTATAAAGTCTCCTGATTGAACAGGGGGTTGGATTAGAAGACCTACAAGTCCCTTCCAACTCTTGTTATTCTGTTATGAAAAGCAAGCAGACCAAAAATCCAACCCATGTAGTTAATTCATTATTTAGCCTGGCATGTGAATCCAGTTGGTCTAAATCAGTTAGATACGGGTAACCATATTCACAAATGCTCCGGGTTAGAATAGGAGTGTTAGATCAGGCGCAGGAACAGAAGACGTGACCAGCTCGATACATGTAACAGCTTTATTTACAATGTAACAAGTAAAAGAAGACTGCTGGCACGCTGCCGGAGCTCTCCTTATATTCGCTCCCGGCAGACGCACTGCCCCTAGACAGGGATTCAAATCTCCCGCCCGATGGCTGGCAGCCAATCAGGGCAGATGTCCTTATAAGGACATAACACTCCTCCCCCCTTAGTCTGGACTGTCAAATCTCGTCCACAAAAGTCACGTAATCACGCAGGTACGTAGGACGCCTCGGCACCCTAGCTGACCTGCGCAGTCTCACTTGTTCTCCGTCTCCGGCCTGGGTGGATGGGGCTCTGTCGTCTCCCGGCTCCCTCTCCGGAACCGGGCTTGGTTCGGCTGTCGAGTGAGCGGGGTCACCCCCAGCGCCTCCGGCCGGACCGCAGACCTTGGATGGCTGGTTCTGATGGTCTTCCTCCTGGCCTGTGGATCTATCGCCTTGTCTCGGTGGCTCGGTTCCGACCCGGGAAGAGCGTCTGAGTCTCGGTAAGTCCATCGTTTGCTCCTCCCTGGTCTCCCGGGCGCTGCGGTTCGGTTTCGGTTTGGCCTGGTGTCGGGTGGGTGGTGGTTCTGTTCGGTGCCCTCTGGACCGGCCCGCCGGCTGCGGGTGGTGCTGGCTTGTGTTGCGTTGTCCGACCTCGCAGGGGTGGTGTTGGTCTGCTAGGTCAGGCTGGCGTTGGTCTACCCCATCTGGTTGGTGGTGGTCGACCTGGCCGGGCTGTTGTTGCGGCACTACCTCTGCGGGGCGGCGGAGGTCGCCCCTGCCGGGGTGGTGCAGGTCTACCTGGCCGGGTTGTTGTCGGCTTTCCCTTCCCCCTAGTCCCTGGTCTACCGTCGGGTGGTGCCTGGGGTCATCCGGGTCGGGGTGTTGTTTTCTGGCTGCCTCTTGAGGTGGGTGGGGGTCCCTCTCGCCGGGGAGTCGTGTGCCACCCTTGCCCATGGGTCGGGGGGTGCCCGTCTTCGATGGGTCCCGGTCTACTCGCCTGGAACCGCGGTCTCCTTGGCTGGGCTGGCGTAGGCTGCTGTCACTGGTGGGGTGCACCGCTCCTCCTCTGGGCAGGTACCGGTCTACTTGCGGGTTGGGTTGGTGGTCCCTGGCCCTGTTGTGCCCGGTGCCCACCTGGCTGGGTTGGTGTTGCCATCCCCCGTGCGGTTGGCCCCGGTCTACCTTGCTGGACTGCCGACGTGACAGTACCAGGTAGTGTGCTGGGCCGACCTCGTCGGGATGGCGTTGCTCTGCCTCGCAGGGGTGGGGTAGGCCTACCTCGTCGGGGTGTTGTAGGCCTACCTCGTCTGGGTGTGGTAGGTCTACCTCGCCGGGGTGTTGGAGGCCCACCTCGTCTGGGTGTGGTAGGTCTACCTCGCCGAGGTGTTGTAGGCCTCCCTCGTCAGGCTGGTTTTCGTGTGCTCCCCCCCACCTTTTCCAGAGTTGGTCGATGTGACGTCTACAGACCTGTCCATCTTCCAACTCGACGGTGTAGGATTTGGGGCCGGTTGTGCTGGCAATCTTCCCCTTCAGCCACTTAGGAGAGCCGTTGAAATTCAGCGCGAAAACTGAATCTCCGTTGCTGAAGGCGCGAAGCGGGCGGCTGGCGGTTGCGGTCACTTCCGGGCTGTATTGGGGGTGCAGCCGGTCCAAGGGTGACCTCAACCTTCTGCCCATCAGCATTTCGGCCGGGCTCTTGTGGGTGGTGGCATGTGGCGTGATGTGCTGGGTGAGGAGGAAGTTGTCTATGCGTTCCTGCCAGTCTCCCGGGCCCATCTTGGTGAGGGCTTCTTTGGTCAGTCTGACCATACGTTCAGCTTGTCCGTTTCCGGCTGGCCTGTAGGGGGCGGACAGGGCGTGGCGGATGCCCAGTCCTGCCAGGAAGGACTCCATGGCCAGGGATGTGAGCTGGGGGCCGTTGTCCGAGACCAGCACGTCCGGTAGCCCGTGTGTGGCGAAAAGGCGGCGCAGCGCTCGGATCGTCGCTTCTGTTGTGGTAGATGCCATGGGTACCACCTCGAGCCACTTGGAGAAGGCATCTACCACGATGAGGAGGTGTCGCCCCTGCATCGGACCCGCAAAGTCGATGTGGATCCTCGACCAGGGGTTGCTGGGGGTCTCCCACCTCGCGACTTCGGATTGCGGCGGTGCTGGGCGGACTTCTTGGCACGGGTCACATCTGGAGACCCATTGCTCAACGTCTTTGTCCATGGAGGGCCACCAGACGTAACTCTGTGCCAGGGCCTTCATGCGGACGATGCCCGGGTGCCCTTTGTGCAATGTCTCTAGAGTCCGCCGTTGCAGAGTGCTTGGGATCAGCACCCTGTCTCCCCATAGAAGACAGCCCTTTATGGTGGACAGCTCCTTCTGTTTCCTGGTGAATGGGCTGAACTTCTCTTCCGTCTTGTCCGATGGCCACCCCCTGAGGATCCAGGACTTCACTTGGCGGAGTGTGGGGTCCTTCTGGGTGTGGACGGCCACATCTGCGGATGAGACTGGGCAGCTGGCGTCGTCGTCGATGTGGAATAGGCGGAGCGTGGGGGCTGGGTCTTCGACTGGGTTCTTAGATGGGCATCTGCTGAGTGCGTCGGCGTTTCCTATGGCTGTGCCTGGCTGGTGCACGAGCCTATAGGAGTAGCCGGCCAGGAAGATGGCCCATCTCGTCATCCGCGGAGACATGAAGCTCGGGGTGGGTTGGTCGCCTGCGAGGAGTCCCAGGAGTGGCTTGTGGTCGGTGACTATTGTGAAACGTCTTCCGTAGAGGTATTCATGGAAGCGCTTCACTCCCGCCACGATGGCCAGGGCTTCTTTGTCCAGCTGACTGTAGTTCCGTTCTGCGCCGGACATCGTCTTGGAGAAGTAGGCGATCGGGGCTTCCGTGCCGTTGGGCAGTTTGTGGCTGAGGACTGCCCCCACTCCGTATGGCGGTGCGTCACAGGTCAGCTGGATGGGGAGCGTCTCGCTGTATTGAATGAGTACGCTCTTGGACGTCAATAGTCCTTTGATGGCCCGGAATGCTGCCTCCTCTTCCTGGCCCCACCTCCAGGAAGCCGACTTCCCCAGCAGGCGGTGAAGTGGCTCAGCAACTGTGGCTTTCTGTTTTAAGAAAATTGCGTAGAAGTTGAGCAACCCAAGGAAAGCCTGGAGCTCCGTTTTGTTTTTTGGGCTTGGAGCTTCATGGATTGCTTCTACTTTTGATTTGGTGGGGTGGATGCCAGTGCTATCAATGAGGTAGCCCAGGAACTCGACTTCCTGTACTCCTATGATGCACTTGTCCCGCCTGACCCTCAAGCCCTTGGCCTTGAACTGCTGCAGGACAAGCCTGAGCCACTCAAGGAGTTGAGCTCTTGAGCCACCGGAGATGAGCACATCATCGAAGTATGGCACCACCCCTGGAACGCCTTGGAGAAGGCATTCCATCATTGATTGGAAAATGCCGGGGGCAGCGCTGACTCCAAATTGGAGGCGGTTGCATTTGAATGCCCCCCTGTGCGTGACAATTGTTTGTGCCTCCGCCGTTTTTTCGTCCACTGGCAGTTGCTGGTAAGCCTGGGCCAGGTCCAGTTTCGCAAAAATTGAGCCAGTTCCCAGGGAATGCAGCAGATGTTGCACTACTGGGACTGGGTATGCGCTCTGTGCCAACGCTTTGTTGATGGTACAACGGTAGTCGGCGCAGATGCGCACAGATTCATCATGCTTCAGTGGGGTCACAATGGGAGTCTCCCATGAGGCATGATCGATCGGTTCCAGGACGCCCTGGGCGATCAGCTTATCCAGCTGTTCGTCTACTTTGGGCTGCAGGGCAAACGGAACTTGGCGGGGCTTGAGCCTAATTGGGGTGATTCCCTTATCCAGATTAAAAGAGATTGGCCTCCCCACAAATTTCCCCAGCTTACCATCGAAGACTTCTTTGAACTCTTCGATGATGGTGTCGAGTTCGTCCCTGTGGATTTCGTGGATGCCCTCGATGGAAAGCCCCAGCGGCTTAAACCACTCCACACCAAGCAGGTTCGGTCGGCTGTGCTCCACGATGGTGATGGGCAGCTCTCCGTTGAAGTCGTTGTACTTCACGTGGATGGTGGCTCTGCCCAGGATTCCAATGGGGTTCCCGTTGAAGTCCACAAGCCTCGACTTTGGGGTTTTCAGCTGTGCCTTTTTATAGGATGGCTTCAGCTGCTGTAGGTGCTGCCAGTCCATGATGGAATAGGCGGATCCGGAGTCTACCTCCATCTTGCACGGTGACCCCTCTGCCAGCAGCGTCACGTGGAACTTAGTGGTTCCCTCGTCGCTTGTGTGAGCGATGGTGGTCTGGTGCACTGTTCTACTTCGGGGGTATTCCTCCTCTCCGCGCCGGGACTGGTTTGAGGACCGTTTGGATGTCCTCTGGTTGTCTTTGCGATTCTCCCGGAATCGTGGTCTGGGCGGTTCCAGGGCTGGATCGGTGGCTCTGCAGGCCTCTGCGATGTGCCCCCTCTTCAGGCATCGGCGGCAGGTCGCGTCCCTCCATCTGCAGGTCGCCCTGGGGTGGTCACCTCTGCAGCTGCCGCATCGTTCTCCCCGGTCGCCATGCTGTGGGTTTTCCCGCCTGGGGGGGCGGGAGACCTTGTGGACGGCCATTTCCTCATCCGACTCGGATTGAGTGGTTGCCTCGTCTGATGAGGTCAGGCCCGACTTGTGGATCTTATGGATCCCTCTTGCCTTTACCATCGCGGCGGCTGCTTGCTCAGACGTTTCAGCCGCTGTTGCTTCGTCGAGGACGTCTTTGAGCGGGATCCTCTTCCGGCTGAGGAACTTCTTCTGCAGCCCCACATCTCGCATCCCAAACACAACGCGGTCTCGGATTGCGTTATCAACGTTGTCGAATTCGCAGTTGGCAGCGATCTGGCGAAGCGCTGCCACGAATTCCTTGATGGATTCACCTTCCCGCTGATTTCTTTGCTGGAAGGTGAACCTGTTTGCGATGGGTGTGCCTGTCGGTGCATAGTGCTCCTGTAGGACTTCCTGCAGGTCGTTCCAGGACATCTCCTCAATGTCCCTGGGTGCCACGAGGTCAATCGCCATCTCTAGGACGTCCGATCCGCAATGAGCCAGGAAGAGGGCTCTTTTCCTCTCATCGTCGAGGTTCTGGTAGCCATTACCTCGCAGGAATTGCCGGAATCGGACCATGTATGACCTCCACTTCTCCCGGGATGGGTCGAATGGGTTCAGCGCGGTCATCGGAGCTTGCGGGGTAGCCATTCTGGAAGTCGCTGTGGTGTAGTGACTTCAGCTCTGTGGGCGATCGTGCCTTGAGTCTTTCTCAGGTTCTCTTCTCTAGTCCTTCGTCGCCAGTGTTAGATCAGGCGCAGGAACAGAAGACGTGACCAGCTTGATACATGTAACAGCTTTATTTACAATGTAACAAGTAAAAGAAGACTGCTGGCACGCTGCCGGAGCTCTCCTTATATTCGCTCCCGGCAGACGCACCGCCCCTAGACAGGGATTCAAATCTCCCGCCCGATGGCTGGCAGCCAATCAGGGCGGATGTCCTTATAAGGACATAACAGGAGAATAACAGAATCTTATAATATCTTTCTAATAATCTATCTGCCTCCAACATAATTCTTAAGAATTTGGGAACAGCTTTTTTGGAGGATTTTTGAGGTCTGACACCATGTATGGTTTGCCATGTTTTAATGCACTTGCAATGTTTTTCTTTGGTTATTAAATGCTGTCTATTACTGCAAGCTGCTGAGCATCTTCTTTAGTTGTAGTGGGAAATAAATAACTTTTCCTTTTCCATTTCTATTAGATGTTTGTTGTGTTCCCAAGATTAATGAGCTATCTCCCACGCCCTCACAAGGAGGCCTTGGCTTCTATAAAGGTGATCACTTCTGTTACAAAGCAGGAAATAGAGAAACACAAGGAATCCTACTCTCTGCATGAGCCACAAGATTTAATTGAAAGGCCAGACAAGGAATAATGGATGGAAACTGATCAAGGAGAGCTTCAACCTAGAAATGAGGAGAAATTTTCTGACAGTGAAAACAGTGAAAACAATCAACCAATGGAACAGAAGTTGCCTTCAATAGTTGTGGGAGCTTCATCACTGGAGGCTTTAAAGGGGATATTGGACTGCCATTTGTCGGGGATGGTGTAGGGTTTCCTGCTTGGGCAGGGGTTTGGACTAGATGACCTATAAGGTCCCTTCCAACTCTGATCTATCTATCTATCTATCTATCTATCTATCTATCTATCTATCTATCTATCATTGATTACTATCTTATTCATGAAAAAGGAATTATTATATTCCTTGCTATAAGCAAACAGGAAGGGCTACTGAAATTGTCTTCACTGGTTTTTTTTTTTTCAATCAGCTCCTATTCTGAATTGCTTCTAAATAACAATTATATTTGTACCTCTGCAATCTTAAACTCTATTTAGACAAGGAAGATTCTTTGTGGGGGAAGTTAGATTTATTATCATTTCTCATCATCTCATGTTTCCCTATCACTTCTTTCCCCTTTTTCTAAAGAAATTCCATTAAGAAGAAAAAGAATTAACAGGGACTTTTGATTAATTCATACTTAAAGAAATAATTTCCCTGAAAAGTTGGGAAAAGGACAGATACTGTTAGGATATTGAATTTAGTAGCTGAAAATTGCTTAGTTAGAGGGTACTGACGAGGCAATCTATGCTATGATTGGTTGCCTTAGTATAAAGGGGGGGGGCATTTCCCATTTTTCCCGCCTTTTTTCTTCTCTGTGTTCTGTATATTGCAAAATTTACCTCATGATGTTCCTGACTCTCTTGTGTTTTTCTCCTTCTGGGATGTTGAATGTTAAATATATATGTACAAATATAAAAGACTACACTTTTGTGTTAGTGCCTCTGATTTCATCTAGACAACTGCTGCACAATTTTCCCCAACAGATACTTTTACTGCTTTGACCATCAGTAAAAAAGTAAAATGTTTGAAACAAGGATAAAAGATCCTCCTTTCCAATGTTTAAAAAAAAAAAAATTGATTTTTTTGTTTTTTAGAAACAACTTTTATCGATTTGAAATGACTTTGAGCTGGATCACTTTATTTACAAATTGGCATTGTCAGTCTTGAGTGTACCATTGTTCTGGTCACTACATTCAAGATATACAATCTTCTTAATACAGGCCCTCATTCCTAAACCATTAAGGCAGGTTTTCCACCCTTGTATTAACGATTTAAGGTTGCTTCATGTTCAGCAACATATAATAGAATCCATGGGTGTTGTAATTGAAGGTTTCTGGTTTCAGTGTACGTACTGTGTATAAAGAGCAATGGTGAGAATTGGACCATTTGTGGTTGAGAAAGAAATAGATCATGTGATAATTCTTCAAATACTTTTTCTAGCTCAGTAACTGCCATATCTGTGGTGGTTTGCTTCTCAAGATGCTTCTCTATCACTAGACAAATGGTCTGTATTGTGTCAGTTGTCCCACAATTCTTCGTGAAATTGCACTGGTTTGGTGCACGGTTAATATTGTCTCACAAGAATCCAACACAGGTAGTCCTCGACTTGCAACCACAACTGGACCCAAAATTTCTGTTGCTAAGCAAAGCAGTTGTTAAGTGAATTTTGCTCCACTTAATGACCTTTCTTGCCATAGCTGTTAAGCGAATCACTGGAGTTGTTAAGTGAATCATGTGCTAATCTGGCTTTCCCCATTGACTTTGCTTGTCAGAGGCCAGCTGGGAAGGTTACAAATGGTGATTGCATTATCCCAGGACAATGCAATTAAAGCATGCCAGTTGCCAAGTGACCATGGGGATGCTGCAATTGTATGAAAAGCTGTTATAAATCACTTTTTTCAGTGTCACTGAAACTTTGAACGATCACCAAACAAATGATTGTAACTCGAGGACTACCCGTATCCTAAAAATTGCATAAATTATTGTGATATGGCATAATGGCCACAAAATCTGATAGTTAGAGCAGTCATAGGTGTCAATTTGGGCATGACTTTAAATGTATGAATGCACGCGGCAATTCTAGTAATGCTGCTTCTGAATTTTTGTGACTCACTCTAGTAAGTACAGATTAGTCACTGTTCCACATGCAAACATTTCCTGAGGTAATCTATCAATTAAAACAAAACACATTAAAGTTCTTCAAAACCTCAGGCTATCTTTCATCTTGTCTATTTTAAGATAAGTGTCTCAGTGTGACTCTACGACTTTAATTATTACTCTTCTGCATTGGTATTCCTATATAGCCACTAGGAATGTATTTATTCTCTAGACTTGAGATACAGAAGTAAAAATGACAGAAAAGCTGGATAGAATTCATTGTAATTTTCCATTTTAAACATCTACTTACAATGAAAAGAACCTGGCTCAGTGTATTTTAGACTTTTTTTCTGGTGCAACAGACACAACCTTGTCTTCTTTGATGTGGGCACTTCTCCTCCTGACAAATCATCCCAACATCCAAGGTGAGACAGACATGGCTAGTGGAACAAGAGTTACTCTCAGGTCCTAAAAGCACAGAAATTGTTTGAAATCTATTCTTGATAATAATTTTCCTATGTAGGTTCTTGATTCTATAAGCAGATGTATGAATTTAGCAGGATTAAAGGAAAGCAAATAATGTATATACAGAGAGCCTGCCTTGGGCTAAATAAATAAACTGAGAGCCTTCTTTGAATCTTCAGTAAAATATTCAGTGAGGAACTAAAAATTGGAAATCGGTACAAATCTGAAACATTTAACACTTTCAATGAAGAAATCTACCATAGTTTTCAGATTTGTTTCTTGCTTTTGGCCTAAATTACATATAGAAGACCAAATTTCAGCATGGTAATGAACAGGGGTGGGTTCTATTTAACTTTATACCGGTTCACAATGGGCTCGCGCATGTGCAACCGCTTCACTCTCGCGCATGCCTTGTTTCTGCACATGCCTCCCGCCGGTTTTACTACCAGTTCTTGCAAACCAGTCCGAACCGGGTGCAACCCACCACTGGTAATGAATATAGAAAAAAATCAAAATGGCGGACATGAGCAGCTATACAGTGCAATGCTGCCTGCCATGAAGAGAAGAGATGGGAGAACTGTAGGGGGTTTCTTGCTACTCACAACACCAAACAAACCCCTCAATCTTTTCCTTAAACCTACCTTTTTCCTGCTCTACAGCAGCAGCATACTTTATTGCGGTCATAGACCAAAAAACCAAAACATCCAAGGCACGTAGCTGGCACATGACCAGACTGCAGTGCAAAACGACAACAAGATCAGTGGTAGAAAACCACTCCGTCAAGCTCATAGTTCATGTGTTCTAAATTTTTTTAGCTCCAATCTATATGGACTATGGTCGATTAAAATTATACATAGGTAGAAAATACTATATTGCAATTTGCATAAAATCCACACATCGGCACTTTATACAACCACCAGCTAGCTCAACTGCTGACGATCAGTGAGGCTGACCTCAGTCAATGGGTCCAGCCCGTCCCTTCCCCTGACTCTTACATACCAATACTGCAGCAAAAATTTTTGCTACCTTAATCTTAGAATCAGTATCTTGGAGTAAGAAGCGAAGGCTAAGATTTTCAGATGTTCCAGGAAATCTTTGGCAAATGGGAGAAATAAGTTCCGACCTTACCTCCTGATAATGGGGGCATATAAATACGATGTGAGCCAACGATTCCGGAGATCAGCCATCACATGAACAGTGGGTGGATTTCACGCTCCCTGAGCACCTGCTTTCTAGGACATTCGAGGGGATCACATTAAAACGTGCCTTTAGAAAGGCCAACCTGTATTTGACAAAGGATAGCGCAGAGAGATATTTAGGGGGGTGCGTTCGGGGAGTAATACCGAGAGAAAACGGAGAACATACTCCCGCAATAACTGGCAGATTCTGTTGTCTTTCAATATCATCCAATCGCTGGAATATCAGTGATTTGGCTGCATCTGGGCCAAGCATAAGAGCTTCAATAGGGGGAATACCTATCTTCATAAGTTTGGTGTAAATATTGCTGGCCCAAGGACTGTGGAAGTCATCCCGCCATAAGCACTGGCCTAAACAGTAATCTGGAAGTCTGACCCACAGGGTCAGCCAGTAGCCAATAGCACACTTCCACAGAACAGTAGCTAGTGATGGTATGCCCAGTTCCAGGCGGATTGCAGCATTGCTCACACAGGGGGGGACTCCCATTAGGTGACGTAAGAACTGGCTTTGAATGGACTCGAGGAGGGAAATATTTGTTTGGGCCCAAAGGGGGGGGTCCTGCTCTACTATTACCTGGCCTGCTACTTGACTGGAGACTTAGAAGTTGAAGGCACTGAGCTGGGATGGCATGGGATGGCGAAGACAGGATTGGTCCAGAGTTGGGATCCAGCTGAGGCTTGTATTTTTTTTTACCTTGCCAACCAGTGAAGACCCCGGGCCAGAGATTTGGAGTGAAAGGGGCACAACTGAGCTAGAACCATTGTCTGTAGCATTGAGGGACACAACCAGGATAAGTGTAACGGACCTGCATATGGACTCATTTCTGGACATGAAACAGAAAAGGAGGAGGAGGATGAGCTGGGTCTTGACATTTTGGGGAAAGACACCATGGAGGTTCAGAGACAGGTGGACTGGGGCACGGAGGGCACCAGCCTGACAGAGCAGCTTCAGTCAGGACAATTGGACTGCTGAGCTGCAGCGGTGGCAGGTGAGGTGGGGAATGTGAGCAGCTGCTGGCAGTCATTCCCCACCGGTCAGTTTAGAACTGAAGAAGCTTCTTGGATGAGAAGTGAAATATTTTCAAATTAAAAAAAAACCCAATTAAGTTCAGTTGTCTTTTGGAATAAAGCATCTCTGAAATAACCACGATCTGGATGATTGGGAATCTCCATAGACGTTAAGCTTGTTATTAACCTTTGTTTCTTTCTGGATGCCAATAAAACATATTACTTTCCATTTAGTTTTAGAACTTATTTTCATTTTTAGTAGATTTCTCTTGTGGACTTCCCATTCTCCAGCCAGAGCAAACTTCAGAGATAATCCAAAATGATACCATGCTTGAAGCGATGAAATGCTGCTGACAGAATTAACAGAAGAAGAAAGGGGCTTCTATCCACCCACATTCCAGGGCAGAAGATCTACAAGAGCAGCCAATGCATTTTTTATCCCATACTTAGGCCTGAATGTAGACTGGATCCAAATGCCTCATCTAGAGCCCTTTCTAGTTATAGTATAATCACTTTCTATAGGAGACATTTTTCCCAATATTGCTCCACTTGTATTTTCTGGCAATTTCTCTTCCAGAATTCTTTGATTATTCAAAATCTTCTTCTGAATCAATGCAAAGAAAGCGGTCCCTTGGGGTTAATCCTGCCTAGTCTCTTTGTTAACCCTATAATCTGGAGTAGATTCCCAACAAGGGCCTGCCAGGCTTCTGAGACCTTTCCTCAAGTGCTTCCTGAAAACCAGCTGAATCTGAATGATGTGATCTAAATAGAGTGGTGGGTGATAGCAGCAAGATTCCTGGTATAGGGGAAGTGATCTCACCATGAGTGACATGAATGTCCTAGATCTTCAGATCACATGTTAGTTAAGAAAAAGACCAGACCAAGTGTATGCTGCTCCCAGTGTGATGAGCATCATGATAACTTTTTGGTTTTGTCTTGGTGGTCATGAATTTCTGAGTCACTCAGACCCTGCTCTGATGGCCTAGAGATTGATATTTTGGAATATAAGAAATTTGGATGAATTTGCCAACATCAGGGCAATGAGGTCAAAGGCCTGGGCAACAAGGAAGACAGTACAGCAGCAGTACTCAAAGTTTATACTTGATTCCTTATATTCAATCAATCAGAATAGAGGTGGAAGGCACCTTGGAGGTCTTCTAGTCCAACACCCTGCTCAAGGGGGAGACCATATACCATTTCAGAGAAGTGACTGTCCAGTCTCTTCTTAACAACCTCCAGTGATGAAGCACCAGAACATCTGACGGCAAGCTGTTCCACTGGTTAATTGCCTCACTGTTAGGAACTTAGGCACGCCCCCCCCCCCCAAACAGCTACGTAAGGATCATAGCATCTTGATACCACAATGTTCTCCCAGAGGATCATTTCCATCTCTTTTCCTCTGACTCATGTCAGAGGAGTCATGGCTGGTATAAGAGCTGAAATCCTGGCTGGAGAATCTCAGAGAGTGGCACACCTGATTTTGATGAATGTTCTAAATTATTTTGGAACAATTTAGAATTTGTATTTGTAAGCATGATCCCAGGGTATTTAACTCTTTTCTCCACCTTAAAACTTGACTTCTTCATCACAAGTCCAGTTTTGGATATTTTGATTTTTTACCAGCATATTTGTTTTTTGTTTGTTTATTTTGAAACTGGTTAAACCTCCAAAGTTGTTCAGCTTCTTCATCAGATATTCCATATCACTTTTGACATCTTATAGAAAAATAACTCTCAGTTATAAGTTTCATTCTTAATTTTCATTCTTAATTATTTTTCTTTGTTGAAAACTTCCAGCACTAAAATAAACAACAGTGGAGAAAGAGAGCATCCTTGTTTCATCCCTTTTTGGATTTCACACAGCTCATTTAAATCACCATTACTCCCATTAACAATAATATGTATTTGTTGAGATGTATAAATTGAATTGATCTCTTGAATAATTCCAAATGTTACTTTACTTGTACTCTTGTCTAAAAGGAGCTTTTTAGGGGTGGATTGTAATGTATCCCATTCTGTCAATCATCAACAGATCTGAGATCAAGAGGACCTGATATATTCAAGGTATAGTACAGCTTTTAAATATCAGCAAAAATCTTATTTTCCCTTTCAGTGGCTAGTCATTCTGCTTTTTTGGGGCCTATTAGAAGAAGTTAACAGAGGAGATGTCTTGTACAACTTCCATAAGCAAGGATTTACCTTATTAGATTTAGATATTCTGAGCTAGGAACTGGTTACTGGGAAACCTAAAATTCTCCAAATATTTTCAGAATCAGAATCAAAATAGAACTAGAAGGGACCTTGGAGGTCTTCTAGTCCAGCCCCCTGCTCAAGCAGGAGATCTTATACCATTTCAGACAAGTGACTGTCCAGTCTCTTCTTAAAAACCTCCAGTGATGAAGCACCCAGAACATCTGAAGGCAAGCTGTTCCATATTTCTGAATATATTTCTGAACTACTGTGCCATGAAGTCCCAGATAATATGATAAAGGGTAGAGGGTCCTGGGATTCATAATCCATCAACCTCTGGGAGGCTACAGTTCCTCAACCATACATTAGAATCAGAATTAGAATAACAGTGTTGGAAGGGGGCTTGAAAGTCTTCTAGTCCAACCCCCTGCTCCGGCAGGAAACCCTATACTACTTCAGACAAATGTTGTCCAATCTCTTCTTCAAAACTTCCAGTGTTGGAGCATTCACAACTTCTGGAGCCACGCTGTTCCACTGATTAATTGTTCTGACTGTCAGGATGTTGATTTAGTGATAAAACAATCTCTCTTTCTGATATTCCACTGATCCATGTTAACTCTATTAAGAGATATATGTGGAGTAACCTAGTTTGAAGGATTCAGGCATTCCTTCTTTGGATTTTAGATAAAATTGGACTGAAATTTGGATAGAGAAGCCACATTGTGAAGACATTTGAAAACTGGTTAGCCCAATTGTGAAGTAGCATGCAATCTATCTGGGTCTACAGACAGGGATCTTCAGCCACAATATGTTTTCCAAGTTTTCTAGTTGAATACTTTAATTACTAGATGGCTTTGTACAAGTAACCCTCAATGTATGACCACAATTGAGCCCAAAAATTATGTTGTTAAGCAAGAAATTTGTTCAGTGAGTCTTGCACCATTTTACGATTTTTCTTGCCACATTTGTTAAGTGAATCACTGCCGTTCTTAGACTAGTAACACGGTTGTTAAGTGAATCTGGTCTCCCCATTGGCTTTGCTTGTCAAAAGGGTGCAGAAGGTGATCAAATGATCCTGGAACACTGCGACCGTCATAAATATGAGTCAGTTGTCAAGCATCCAAATGTAAATCATGTGACCTTGGGGATGCTGCAACAGTCATAAGTGTGAAAAATGGTCATAAGTCACTTTTTCAGTGCCGTTATAACTTTGAATGGTCACTAAGCGAACTGTTGTAAATCAAGGACTACCTGTATAGGAGGTATATCCAAGTCAACCCTTATTGCTGGAAACAGTGTAGAGTTATCCACCCCCAGGATACATTTCAGAAAAGTAGACTGCATTGTTTCCAGTAAAGAGGCATTTATATATTCCCACAGCTCTGTGCCATTTGTCATCATTGACACTATTTTCCTGTTATATATTTTGATGACTGGAAGTAGACAACACAAGTAACTATAGTTGACGAGCTGCCCTATGGGATTGGCACAGGCTGTAGCCCTTTTTCTTAAAATGTGGGAGCAAAGGACCTTGCTTTTTGTGAAAACCAGTCCTGTGTGTAGGCAGATCTTAACTTAATGTGTACATTCCCTCCCCAGGCTCCAATTATCCATACTCCACTCCATCTCTTCCTCAAAACAATTACTTTAGATCTTCATGTCATTGGGTGCACAATGTGAACTAAACCTGTGCAGCAATTTTGTCATCCCTACCTGTGCATGACATTAATAAGACCTCATCTGCATAGAACAGAAGGTTTACATGTTTATTTTTAACTCTGGGGATAAACATATTGGTTGAACGGAGGGACTTTGGGATATCATTAATACTGGTAATCCTCAACTTAAGGCTATAATCAAGTAGTAAATTTCCATTGCTAAACAAGACAGTTGTCAAGTGAGTTTTGCCCCATTTTATGATCTTACTTGCCACAGTTGTTAAGTGAATCACTGCAGTTGTTAATTTAGTAACAGAGTTGATAAGAGAATCTGGCTTCCCCATTGACTTTGCTTGCCAGAAACTTGCAAAAGGTGTTCACATGATGGAGGGACATTGCAACTGTTGTAAATAGACATCTGTTGCCAAGCGTCCAAATTCTGATCAAGTGACCGTGAGCCAAGAAGCTTCTTCAGCTCTGACTGGATGGTGGGGAATGGAAGGATTTATACTCCTTGCAGGCAGCTGGTCATTTGCAGGAGACCATACGAGAGCAAACCCATCAAGACTAGATTCAGCAGTCCATTTCATTTAAAAGAAAAGCCCACTCTTCTGAAGAAAGCAAAGTCCACAGTTTGGACGGAGAGGACTGCTGGTTTGAAAGATGGGTCAAGGAGGACATCTATGTCAAAATTGAACCACCCTCTTTCAACAGAGGGAGAGTGATATGGCTTCATCTATCTCCAGTGTACAACACAGTCCTTTCAAGTTCTAAGGAGAAGTTCTCCACACCCATTTGCACCACTCAGAAGATCTTGATGACACAGATAAGCTGTGATGACCTAGGGCGTGACACAAAGGCAACACAGCCAGAGAACCAATATGAGTCCCTTTATTATCACCAACTGTGCCCCCAATGTCCCTTTCAACTCTCTGGCCTGGAGAATTTTTTTTAAAATCTTCTATTACAAAGCTTTAATTGTAAGTTTCCCTTTGTTGTTTCCTCAGCAGTCAACAAAAATCTTTTTAAATTCTTTCCAATCTTCTTCACACCTATTATGGTTTTTTTTCTTCTTCTAATTTTTTAATTATCTCTATGCATTTTAATCCAAAAATCAAGTTTTGTTTCAGGCTTTGCCACTTTAAACTTCCTCTTTATTATTCTTCCTTCATTTCCCTCAGGCCCATTAGCTGCTGTTATTTCACTGGGGCACCTTTTAATAATTTAAAAATATTTCTTTTTTGCCTATGAGCTGGCAATCACTCACCCAGCATCAGTACTCCGTTCAAATCACCGTTCCTGCTCAAAACGTGGTCCGATTGCACCAGCTTTATGACGGCCGCAATGGCCCCCGCCCCCGCCGCTGAGTTGAAGAGTTTCCTCTGACCTCTGAGGAACTTGCCTGTTGCTCTTGGTCGTCCGAGGTGCCTCTCCTTCTTCTCCATTCCTACAGGACAGATCTGGTCCGAAGACCCCTTGACAGTGGTTTGTCAGCCCGGGATTTCGCAAGGCTCATCAGAGCCCGCTGTTCCCCATCTGTCTTGCCGCGATGCTTCCGGTCAAATCCGTTTGAAAGCAAAGTTGAATGAAATTTTTTTTATGATAAGGTCCCAATGCTGGGTTTACATGGCTTTGCATGAGACATAATCCTGGACTAGATAATCTCTCCCTGGCCCAGAAAGATTCTCCTTTATATTCAGATAGATTAGATGGGCATGTGATACAGTATGATTTTGAAATGATTCTGGTACGCTGTCATGTTTACGGCAAAAGGGATTACACAGCCCTTGATTGAAATTTTTCCTCTGTTATTTGGGTGGCACATGGTCAGAGGTACTCTCATTAACCCGAATTAATGTGATAGTATCTTCTTGACAAAGTTCCATCACTAATGAGACAGACATGCTGCTATTAGTTTCCCATCAATGGAATATATAAAAGAGGAAGAAAAGAAAAAAGTATCAGACAAAAGCATACAGTCATCTTCAGATCCACCAGAAAAAGCAGGAAAATGATGGTGACAGGGATATTTTTGTGTGTTTTGTTGCTTGCTCTGCTGATTCTCTTCTTCCTGAAAGAACTCTGGTCCCGAAGACATTTGCCTCCTGGTCCTTTGGCTCTGCCTCTGATTGGATCTGTCTTGGCAAGTGGGCTTTGGCTCCGTGAAGATTACTTCCTTAAGGTATTTAATTCTAACCAGTAATATGCAAGATAATTCTCACTTGTTTTCTTTATATCAAAATTATAGACAAATGTACTTAATCAAGTAAAATACAATGAGGAATACATTTCTTCAAGTGCTAGTGATGAACTTGATTAGTTATTTTAGCAATAGCAATAGCACTTAGACTTACAGTATATACTGCTTCACAGTGCTTTACAGCCCTCTCTAAGCGGTTTACAGTCAGCATATTGCCCCCAACAATCCAGTTCCCCATTTTACCAACCTCAGAAGGATGGAAGGCTGAGTCAACCTTGAGCCTGGTGAGATTTAAATTACCAAAATTGCAGGCAGCCAGCAGTCAGCAGAAGTAGCCTGCAGTATTGTACTCTAACCACTCATTTTCTCACCGTGGCTCATTTTCCTCATGGTACCAGAATATTTAGGTAAGATTTGCTTATAGCTGTTTCACAGAGCACTGTGTGAAATAACGGGGCTGAATAAAGTATATAAAAGTGGAAGAAAAGTTAAAAGAATGAGATGAAATGATACAACCATCTCCAGATCTATTAATGAGCATCAAAGAAAAAGAACCAACTGGACAATGATGGCAATAGGGACAATTTTGTTTGTTTTGCTGCTTGCTCTGCTGATTCTCTTCTTCCTGAGACAACTTTGGGCTCAAAGACTTTGGCTCTACCTCTCATTGGGATCTTGTGGGCTTATGGGTTTTGGCTTCATGAAGATGATTTTTGTAAGGTATTTTGTTCTAAATAATTAACCAACAATATATAAAATAATTATCAGGAGTGGTGTGGTGGCCTAGAGGTGGAGCTCTCGCCTCACAATCAGGAGGCTATGAGTTTGATCCCAGGTGGAGGCAGATATTTCTCTCTCTGAGCACACTGAGAATATATCTGCCAAACAAAAATTCTGCATTGGTGACAAGAAGGGCATCTGGCCATAAAAACTTAGTTAGCTCCATTCAGTTTCCCAGACTCTACCCCGCAAGGGATTATGGAGTCGTTAAATGAAGAAGAAGAAGATGATGTAAAAACATTCTCGGTTATTTTCTCTGTTCCATAACTATATACAAATGTATTAACCTAGTAAAATATTTTTGCATAATGAGAAATTTAATTAATCAAATGATAGTGATGACACTTGGTTATTTTCCTCATCATGCCAGTATATCCAGATCAAGACCTGCTTATCAGTGTTTCACAGAGCAGGATATGAAATAATGGGGCTAAGTTTTTAGGCGGCAAATTCTAGTTCAGTCTTACCAAGAAATGTTTGATAATGGAACCCATTCTTCAGAGAGAGAGGGGAGAGGGTGGTTTCTCCTTCATTCTGCTCAAATGAAGCTAGACATTCTTCTGTTGAAGATGCTTTATTCTATATTCCTGCAGTGGACAATAGGTGGAACCTGATAGCCTAAATGTCCCTTGCTAATTCTGCAATTGTATAATGATTTCAAAAGCTTTATGGATCTGTGTTCAACACTGACAAATGTTTCCACTAACTGCCTGAGTCATGTATTACAAGGAAGTATTTCCTCCTCCTGACGGCTGCTGAATAGTAGGAATTTCTCATTTTTCTGCTGACGACCTGCTGATTTTGTTGCCAAAGCTGGTTCTTTGGCAATGCTGCTCCCTGGATTTGAATGAGATCACTTAGGAATGACCCAAGACAGCTTTTGAACAGCCATGGACTCTCGTGGGAAGGGGAATATTGAAGATTTCAGTTCCCTGTGGGAGCAATCAGAAAGATCATCCATCTTCCTCTTAGCAGTTTGTTTTCTTAGGCGTGTCTGGGTTTTAACTTCACTGTTTGAATCTTTTCTTTCACTTTCCTTTTATCTTTAAAGGTTAACTGGCTGGCTGAATGCTGATTTATTTTAATCCCTTGTCGGACTTTATCAGTTCTTTTTTTCTTTTTCCCTCTGATTTATGTGGTCGTTTTGAATAAGTTTTGCTTTTCTGTAAGGAAACACAGCATTTTCTTGGATAGTGGAAGTGCTTTCATTTGATTGTCATTTATATTTGACTCTCACCAGAGAGTTTTTGCATTTTATTAATTTGCAAAATATTTGAAGTTTATTTTTTAAATTTTTCTTTCAACTTTGAATCGAAATATCCAGAAAATATTTTCCCTGCTTCAATATCTATTTCTTCACTTTGCTTCAGCATTTTGTGTTTCCTTTGTTCTCTTATTTATCATTGTTAAATTATACCGAGCAACAATATATCAAATTACAGACAAGCATCTGGCTGATATCTGAAAAAAAGTTTGGTAAAATGCAATCCTTAGTTGAAAGCCTTTTTAAAAGTTTGATGAAATGATAATGGCTATTGAAAATATTCAGATGCATGTAGCTGGAGATAAATTAGATTCAGAAAAGGAATGTGATTTGAAAGTGGCAGATTCATTGGAAAGAAATATGGACTGTACACACTGAGAACTGAGTTGATTGCACACACCTCCATGAAGTTCAAGCCTGAATTATTTTACAACAGCAGAAACCTAACTAATTGGAGAAGTAATAAATTGGTTTTCCCTAGGAGGATTGAAGGCAATTTGGGGAATGGATTTATCACACTTAACTGGAAAACAATTTCATCTGGACTTTTTTGGGTAGATAGACTGACTTGGAGATTTAATTTATTATATTTAACCAGACAAAAATTGATAACAGATGGTATTTAGAAATAAATGTGGATATTTGATCTAGGCTGAATCACTGTTACTTTTTTATGTTGCGTCACCATCAAAGTCATGGAATCAATCATAAACCAATCTATTACCCTCCACTTAGAGATAAACAACCTACGCTCTAACAAGCAGTTTGGTTTCAGGAACAATTTGTCCTGTAATCTGCAACTCTTACACTGTAAAAACATATGGACTACACAACTCGACCAGGGCAAAGCAATAGACTCAATTTACATAGACTTCTGTAAGGCCTTTCATTCAGTGGTACATAACAAACTACTCCTAAAACTAAAAACGTATGGCATTTACGGATCCCTGCATAAGTGGATAGCTGTGTTCCTATCAAGCAGGCAACAAGTAGTCAAAATAGGGAGCGCCCTATCAAATCCTGCACTTGTTAACAGCCGTGTCCCCCAAGGCAGCATTTTACGACCCACACTCTTTATACTTTATATAAATGACCTTTGTGATCATATTATAAGCAACTGCGTTATCTTTGCGGATGATGTAAAACTATTCAACACCACTGACAATGCTGCTACTCTACAAAAAGACATCGACTATGTGTCAGAATGGTCAAACAGTTGGCAACTCCAAATCTCAACCAACAAATGCTCTGTCTTACATATTGGCAAAAAAAATCAGAACACAAAATACAAGCTGGACGGATACGACCTAACAGATGACCCTCACTCTGTCAAAGACCTTGGAGTACTCATCTCAAATGATCTAAGAGCCAGAGCTCACTGTAACAGCATTGCTAAAAAAGCATTAAGAGTTGTTAACCTAATCTTGCATAGTTTCTTCTCTGGTAATATTGAACTGCAAACTAGGGCATAAAATTTTTTTGCCAGACCAATTCTTGAAGACAGCTCACCTGTCTGGAACCCACACTGCATATTGGACAGTAATAGAATCGAAGGAGTCCAGAGATATTTCACAAGAAGAATCCTCCACTCCTCTACTCGCAACAAAATACCTTATGCTACCAGACTCGAAATTTTGGGCTTAAGCAATTTAGAACTTTGCTGTCTTTGGTCTGACCTAAGCATAGTACATAAAATCATCTGCTACAATGTCCTACCAGCTTCAACCAAAACATTACAAGAGCACACAATAGATACAAACTGATGGTAAATGGATCCAAACTAGACTGCAGAAAATACGACTTCAGTAACAGAGTTGTCAACATCTGAAATGCACTACCTGACTCTGTGGTTTCTTCCTCAAATCTCCAAAACTTTAACCTTAGACTGTCTACTGTTGACCTCATCCCATTCCTAAGAGGTCTGTAAGGGACGTGCATAAGTGTACCAGTGTGCCTACCGTCCCTGTCCTAATATTTCTTTTTTACTTTTACTCTTTTCATGTATTCAAATTATGTTTATAGTTTTACCTGTTATCTTATATATGCTTGACAAAATATATAAATAAATAAATAAAAATAAATAAGTAAGTAAATATAAATAAATAAATAAAAATAAAAATTCTTAGAATTGAGGATTTAGGAAAGCCTGTAAGTGGCATATTAACTATAAATAATCTGTTTTATTTGATTGTAACATTTCTCAACTTTGATTCACTTGGCAGCCTGCAAAACAATATGGAAATATATACTCCATGTGGTTTGGACATCGCTTTGCGGTAGTGCTGTCTGGATTCAAAACTGTGAAAGAAACAATGAACAGCTTCCCAGAAGAATTCTCTGGTCGATCAGATGATGCTTTCTTCACTGCTTTAGGGAAAGAAAGGGGTAAGTGCAAATAATAAGGAATTGTATCTGAAAAACCATCACACTGTTACAATTTGTATAATATGCATAACATGGGGGGAATAAGCAAGGGATAGTTAACAAAATAATTTAAAGTAATGAGGTAAGCAAAAGAAATATTGCTATAATCCAGTTTTCACCAAATTATTATATGTCTCAATTGCATTTAATCTTGTCGATTACATTCATACATTGACTTAGACATGACTTCTTTTTCACTAAATATCTACCTGTTTTTTTCAGGCTCTCATCATCCCCATTCAACAAAAACTTTCTCAATCTTCCCTTGCCTCTTCAATCCTTTCCTTTGTTTCATATTTTGCCTTTTTTTTTAAAAAAAAAAAAGCCTCTTCCTTCAAATTTTGCCACTTTCTCCAGCTTGGATTTTCATCAATTCTCTCTATATGGTCAACCCACTTAAAGGCAATAATTTCATACTGACTACCCACATACAGAACCATCAGTTTTCAGTACTTTCTATGTATAAGAATTAGATTTAGTTGAGATCTGTTCTAAGCTAATAAAATGTTCAAAATTGGAATAAAATCAGCAGTTTAGTTATTTTACCTGAAACCAAGAAAACAATTTAAACACTTAAATACCTTGGATTGAGGATCACAGTGGCTCAGTGGCTAAGACGCTGACCTTGTCAATTGAAAGGTTGGCAGTTCAGCGGTTTGAATCCCTAGTGCCGTATAACGGGGGGAGCTCCCGTTACTTGTCCCAGCTTCTGTCAATCTAGCAGTTCGAAAGCGCGTAAAAAATGCAAGTAGAAAAATAGGGACCACTTTTGGTGGGAAGGTCACAGTGTTCCATGTGCCTTTGGCATTTAGTCATGCTGGCCACATGACCACAGAGACATCTTCGGACAGTGCTGGCTCTTCGGCTTTGAAACAGAGATGAGCACCACCCTCTAGAATTGGGAACAACTAGCACTTATGTGCAAGGGGAACCTTTACCTTTACCTTAGATTGGAGCTCCTAAACCTCAGACAGAATGAGAAAGTAACAGCACTCTCCATCATCCATGACCACCCAGATTCATCAACTATTTTTGTTTTCTGATAAATGCAAGGTGGAAAACTTGCCTGGGGAAAGAGTTGCTCTAAGCATATAACATACTACATGTGCACAGAAATGTTCCCAGGTTGGAGGGAAAGTGGTTGGAAAGAGAGAATCAGAATCAGAATCATAACGGAGCTGGAAGGGATATTTATTTATTTATTTAGACAAACATGTACAAGATAACAGGTATAAGTATAAACATAAATATGAACATAGGAAATATGTACAAATAAATGGGGACAGTAGGACAGGGATGCTAGGCACCCTGGTGCACTTATGCACATCCCTTACACATCCCTCTGAGGAATGGGGTGAGGTCAACAATAGACAGTCTAAGGTTAAAGTTATCGGGGGTGGGGATATAACAACAGAGTCAGGTAGTGCATTCCAGACATTGACCATTGTGTTGCTGAAGTCATATTTTCTGCAATCGAGTTTGGAGTGGTTTACCTTGAGTTTGTATCTATTGTTTGCTTGTGTATTATTGCGGTTGAAGCTGAAGTAGTCATTGACAAGTAGGACATTTTAGAAGATAATTTTGTGTACTACGCTTAGGTCAGACTGTAGGTGGCGTTGTCCTAGGTTGTCCAAGCCCAAAATTTCAAGCCTGGTGGCATAAGGTATTCTGTTGTAAGTAGATGAATGGCGTACTCTTCTTTTGAAATACCTCTGGACTCTCTCAATTGTATTAATATCTAATATACAGTGCGGATTCTAAGCAGACAAGCTGTATTTGAGAACTGGTCTAGCAAAGGTTTTGTATGTCCTAGTTTGCAGTACAATATTATCGGAGAAGAAGCTTCGCAAGATTAAGGTGACAACTCTTAATGACTTTTTGGCAATGCTATTACAGTGAGCTCTGGTGTTTAGATCATTTGACATGAGTACTCCAAGGTCCTTGACAGAGTGAGGGTTGTCTATGAAGTCATATCCGCCCAGCTTGTATTTGGTGTTCTGATTTATTATTATTATTTTTTTGCCAATGTGTAAGACAGAGCATTTGTTCTTCTAGTTTGGCATTTGTTCTTCTAGTTCAGCCCTCTGCTCACTTTCAGATAAGTGGCTGTCCAGTCTTTTCTTAAAAACCTCCAGTGTTGAAGCACCCACAAATTCTGAAGGCAACTTCTGTTCTACTTGTTAATTGTTCCCACTGTTAGGAAGTTTCTCCTCAATTCCAAGTTGCTTCTATCCTTGATTAGTTTCCATCCATTCTTTTTTGTCCTGTCCTCTTGTGCTTTGGAAAATAAATTGACCCCCTCTTCTTTGTGGCAACCCCTCAAATACTGAAATACTGCTGTCAATACTGTTATGTATTGATACTTTTCAGCGGGAGTTTCAAACCAGCCTGAGTTTCTGATTGGCTGACAGTCCCTCCAGGAGTGTATATAAGGAGGGCTGCAGCCTCTGAGTTTTTGCTGAAGTCTCACTGTATATTAAAGAGCTGTTGTCACTTGCCTGCTTGTGCCTCTCGTTATTCCCGAACCACTTCATTGGCGATGAGGATGGGATCGAGGCCACAAGAGGCGAACCAGTGAGACCACGAGCTTCAGCTAGGCGACGAGGCGAACTACAGGAGGCATACCGAACATGTCTGCCTACGTTCCGCCCAAGCCTTTTGATCCGACCCGCGAAAAATGGGTCTCATACCTAATGAGGTTTGAGTGCTCGCTCAAAGCCAGCGACATGCAAGGGCTCTCCGCTAATCGGAAGAGAGCCCTCTTCTTAAGCCACTGCGGACCGGACGTGTTCGAGATGGCGGAGTCACTTTGTGAGCCAACGCCGGTCCAGACCGTTTCCTGGGACACCCTGATGGCAACTCTCCGGGCTCACTACGCTCCTGTGCCCTCCAAGTTCGTGCAACGATACCAACTCAGACAGCGCGTACAACGAGAGGGAGAACCCGTCAGCACGTACATGGTGAGCCTGCGAAAAGCCGCAACACACTGCGACTATAGGGACTTGGACGATGTGTTGCTGGAGCAACTAATCTGTGGGGTTCGAGACATAAGGCTACAAAGGCGTCTACTCGCCAAGCCTGATCTAACGCTTGCTGGAGCCCTAGACGAGGCCAGGGCTCATGAAGCTTCTACAAAAGCCGCAGAAACACTGCAGCATCCGCTGACCAGCAAAGACAGTCCCAAGTCCACACCAGTGCACAGGGAAGATGCCGGATCCAGCTCGGAGTCCGAGTCGGATGAGGACGTCTTCCGAACAGAGCACCACAGAAAAGACACAGGCAGCTCTCGGCGAAACTACCCCAGCTGTGGCGGGCACCATGATAGACTGTCCTGCAAATACAGAGAGGCTATTTGCAGGCGTTGCGAGAAAAAAGGGCACTTGGCGCGAGTCTGTAGAGCCATTCTGCCCAGAAAACACCAACCACGTGAGCGCCGTAGCCAACCAGAATCAACGCGCTAGAAGCATCCAATGAGAGAAGGCGGCGTGAAGAAACGGCGTGAATTTGAACCGCGAGATGGCTGCAGCGTACACATAGACCAGGCCAGCACGGCGATCGAGGACAAAGTCAGCACGGTGGTCGAAATCAACGGCAAGCCATGCTCGATGGAGATCGACACCGGATAAGCTCTCTCCATAATGTCGTGGGCAACCCTGAAGACCCTCCTGCCGTCGTTCCGGAAGGACCAGCTATCCAAGCAAAGACTACGCATCCTAGACTACCAGGGGAACCGGGTCCCCCTCGAAGGCATGGGCACGTTCTGAGTCACCTACGGAGACTACGAAAAAGACCTGCCGCTGACCATCGTCTCAAAGCAGCTACCTAGTCTTCTAGGCATGGGGTGGTTCCGAGCCCTTGGCATGGGCTTCACCGGCGTCCACCGAATGTCTGAGCCGTCACTGAAGGACAGCCTCCTGAACGAGTTCCAAGATGTCTTCAGGGACATGTTGGGCAAGTATGTGGGGACCCCTACCTCCCTAAACCTAGACCCCAACGTAGCCCAAATAAGACTTAAAGCCAGACGGGTGCCTTTCGCATTAAAACCAAAGATCGATGCGGAACTGGACAAATTAATTAAACAAGGGGTGTTGGTCCCTGTTGACCATGCGAAATGGGAGACCCCCATAGTGACCCCAGTTAAATCTGACAGCTCAATCAGAATTTGCGCCGACTACAAGTGCACGATCAACAAGGCTTTGCAGCCGAGTGCCTATCCAGTGCCAATCCTGCATCATCTACTACACTCCCTGGGGCCCGGCAAAATTTTTGCCAAATTAGACCTAGCTCAGGCCTACCAACAATTACCAGTTGACGATGCCACGGCAGAGGCACAGACAATTGTAACTCATAGGGGTGCATTCAAATGCACCAGGCTCCAGTTTGGGGTGAGCGTCGCACCCGGCCTTTTTCAAAGCACCATGGAGCGCCTATTGCAAGGGCTCCCGGGGGTGGTGCTCTATTTTGATGATGTTTTAATCAGCGCTCAGGATGAACGTCAACTAGGGGACAGAGTGAGGAAAGTCCTATCCAGATTTAGGGAAGCGGGACTTAAATTAAAGAAAAATAAATGCATAATCGCTGTCCCCTCCATTGAATTTTTGGGGTACAGGGTGGATGGCACAGGCATCCACCCCACCGAAAGTAAAGTGAGAGCAATCAAAAACGCACCAGCCCCCAAAACCAAAGCGGAGCTCCAAGCCTTCCTTGGACTGCTCAATTTTTATTCAATGTTTTTGAAGGATAAGGCCAAAGTTGCAGATCCCCTACACAAACTTTTAGGTAAAAATGTACCTTGGGTTTGGGGAAAAGCCCAAGCAGCCGCTTTCGAGGCTGTAAAGAGACTTCTATCCGAAGATAGCTTCTTAATACAATACAACGCAGCGCTACCGCTTGTATTGGTTTGTGACGCCTCCCCCGTAGGAGTTGGTGCCGTCCTAGGCCCTAGACTACCAAACGGCCTAGAGGCACCTATTGCAATTTACTCTCGCACCCTGTCAAGCGCAGAGCGGAACTATAGTCAGTTGGACAGAGAGGCTCTGGCTGCAATTGCGGGGGTTAAAAAGTTCCATGAATATCTCTATGGCCATCAATTCAAACTTGTGACTGACCACCGGCCCCTGCTTGGACTCTTGGCCGGTGACAAGCCCACCCCTGCTGCCCTGTCCCCACGGTTGACCAGGTGGGCCATTTTCCTGTTGGCCTATTCATACCAGCTTGTCCATCAACCCGGACGGACCTTGGGCCACGTGGACGCCCTCAGCCACTGCCCCCTCCCTGAATTACTGGTCAACCCCACGCCGGAGACCCCCGTTCTACTGATCGACGCCATGACCTTGGGACCTATCTCCTCTTGCGAGGTGGCGAAAGCCTCTGCTAGGGACCCTGTAATTCGTACTGTAATGGGTTGGGTCCTTAAGGGGTGGCCGGTCAAGGCAGTCGGTGGGGAGTACCAGGGCTATGTCAACAAACGTAACGAATTATGTATGCAAGGGGGTTGTTTGTTGTGGGGTGATAGGGTGGTAATACCAACGAAACTGAGAACGAGGGTCTTGGAGTTACTGCACGAGGGGCATCCAGGGATTGTCCAAATGAAAAGTTTAGCCCGCAGTTATGTCTGGTGGCCCAACATGGACCAAGTCATATCCGAGTGGGTGGGGAAGTGCAGACCCTGTCAGGAGTCTCGACCTGATCCCCCGATAGCGCCCATCCGAGAGTGGGAGAAACCAAAAGGACCATGGGGGAGGATCCATATTGACTTTGCCGGCCCCTTCCATGGGCAAACATTTTTAATCGTAGTCGATGCCTTTTCGAAATGGCTCGAAATAATACTAATGCCCTCTACCACAGCCGAGGCAGTCATCAAAGTCCTTCGCAAACTATTTGCCACACATGGCCTACCGGATACTCTAGTATCTGACAACGGCCCTCAATTCACAGCGACCCTGTTTGAGGGCTACCTGGCTGGGCTGGGCATCCGCCATGCCTTATCGGCCCCGTTCCATGCGGCTTCTAATGGCTTGGCTGAACGTTTCGTAAGAACGGCTAAAGAAGCATTGTCCAGGCTAGATAACGGGGACTGGCAGGCCAGGATAGACCAATTTCTAGCCGTCCAGCATGCCACACCATGCACTCCTCATGGGCAGGAAGCTTTGGTGCGTGTTAGACAGGCTTCACCCCAATTACACACATGAGAATTTCAAGGGAGAGACCACCATGAACTCCTCATGGGCAGGAAGCTTCGGTGCGTGTTAGACAGGCTTCATCCCAATTACACACATGAGAATTTCAAGGGAGAGACCACCAGACTAAGACAGTTCCAGGTGGGGTCCCCGGTGTTCGCTCGCAATTATGCTAGCGGACCTCTATGGGTTGCAGGAACCATAGTGGGCATAACGGGCCCACAATCATACACGGTAGACGTAGGGGTGGACAGACTCTGGAAACGCCACATAGACCAACTTAGAAAAAGAATAGTCGGCAAAGCAAACATCAATTTAGACATCTCCGAACCTAACTACAATAACTTTCCTAAAACAGCTAACTCAAGCCCGGGTTTGAGAGAATACTTAGCTGACAAGCCCTGGTTCCAGCGCTGCCCCAGCGAGTCGCCACTCCCAACCGGGGATAACCACGCCCCAGACAAAATCCAGGAGGTTCCATTGGCGGAGCCGGGAGAGACAGAAAGTCCCTCTGACCAGCTCGACGCCCCACCAAACACTGAACTGCGCAGGTCAACTAGGACAAGAACTCGGCCAGGGCACCTGCGAGATTTTGTGTGTACTTATGTAAATATTTGAGTGTTAGTGCCTTCTGGGAAGGGAGGGGTCTTATGTATTGATACTTTTCAGCGGGAGTTTCAAACCTGCCTGAGTTTCTGATTGGCTGACAGTCCCTCCAGGATTGTATATAAGGATGGCTGCAGCCTCTGAGTTTTTGCTGAAGTCTCACTGTATATTAAAGAGCTGTTGTCACTTGCCTGCTTGTGCCTCTCGTTATTCCCGAACCACTTCAAATACTGCTCTTCTCATGGGTAAATCTGCTTGTTTTAGGGGAAAGGGGAGTGTCTGTTTGAGAGAGTGAATCAAGTGACTGCAGGGAGGAAAGTGCTCCAGTTCACCTCATGAATGAATCTGCTTGTTTCTAGGAGGAGGGGAGAGTGGCTGTTTGATTGAGTGTAAGTGGGAAGTCTTGTTAGCTGTGTGTGGGGGGAAAATGGTTAGATGGTGTCCATCAGCCTTGGAAGGCAACTCATGTAGGTGAAGGAAAACTCTGATCTCAAACCTTGGCCCACTTGTTTAGGTCAGTTCGGTGTCAGGAAGATGAACGAAAATGGCCAATGCCTGCTGGAGTTTTGCTGCTAATATGGTTTTTGCATTAGCAATACATACTTTAAAACAAAGAGTCTCTTGGAGACATCCAAGATCGAAGAATTGGCACCAGCTTGACTTGATTCTTACCAGGCGCTCTGTCAGATGTAAATGCCTTATTCTCTAATGTGTAAATAATGTATATATGGAACATCAGGGGTTAACTTATTACTTGAGCTTTAATGTATTCATATTTTACCACTCCCATTACTGGCTCCGCCCCTTGTATATAAAAGGAGCCATCCTCCCCATTTTCCTTGCTTCTATCTTGAATATTCAGCGAATATAGAATGCCTATTATGATTAAAGAGAATTATATTTAAACCTATAACTTCTATTATCTTTATTGAGTCTGATCCTGAAAATATTGCAACAAGCTGGTAGCAGAGGATGGTTAATTGACTCAATAAGTAATTAAAAATGTCCAAGAAAGATAGGCCCAACACCAGGGCCTACAGCAAAGAAATAGAAACTGATCAAGAGATGATCAACGAATCCACTAATGCGATTTCGAGAGAATCCGAAGAATACACCACTGAAGAAGAAGAACTGATGAGTGAAAATAACGACCAGGAAGAAATCGAGATAGAAAATAACGAACTCAGATCAGAAATATTAAAAATACTAAAAAGCCAAAAGAATGATGAAAGCCTCATCGCGGACCTCCAGGAGATGCTGAGGAACAGCGGAGCAGCGAGAGAGAAAAACATCATTAAAGAAAAACCCAAAGATCAAAAAACTGTGAGTGAAATGACTACTGAGAAAATAGTTGTAAAAAAGAAAAGATGTGACCCCGCGCGAAATTTTGAACGGCAGCCATCTTGGTTTCAACGAACTTCAAAAGAGAGTGAAGCAGAGCCAATCAAAACGCTCAGTTCAAAATTTCTGGCGCGAAAAACGCTATCAGACGAAGAAAGTGAAAAAGAAGTCTCAAACTCTTCAGATGAACCAAAATCAGAAAGTGAAGACGATTTAACAAAGTCTCAAGTAGAGTCAGCAATGAAAACGCTTTTTGCTGCTTTTGGGCCAAGATTGAAAATCTCCAAGACATCGACGAAGAAGCAAGAAATCAAACCGACAACTCAAGACCTGCACGCTCCCATCCTGACTTCGAAAACGACGACACCCGAGCCCAGAGAGCCATGCCGATTCCGCCCTACACCGCAGACAGAATCGAGTGCCAGCACACACAAGAGAAAGAGAAGAACCGCCGCCATCACCAAAGCCCCAAAAACCGAGCCAGAGACCGACTCATCTGAAGAGGAGCGGATCGAGAGAGCTGAAATGGAGAGAACCTTCCACAACGGCGCCAAAGAAGAAATGAGCAACGCGCATGTGCAAAACTACGTAGACGGCCCCGAAAGACTTGAACTGGCCAGAGAATCGCGCAGACTCGTTACAAGCATCCCAATGCCGTTCTGTAATTTCCTGCACTTGAGAGACCACGGACTGCCTCAGGTTGTAAGTAATGGACAAAATAATGTGGGGAACTTACCCAGTGACTTCCCAAAACTTAGAGTTGATGGCATTAATTTACAAGAGTGGTACCAACAGCTTCAGGTTATTTTTATGAAAGAAAATTTACTATTCTTTATAACTAGTCCTCCAAGAAGACCTTGGACTTTAAAAATAGACTGTTTACATCATAGAGCATTTTTCATAATAATTTCTAGCGTGTCTCCTGCAATGTATCATAGCATCAAACCAAACCTAACTGTATCAGAAATAATTCAATGCATGTTTAATCTATTTCACAGCGATAGCGTAGCCACAACCACAAGAATGTCTAAGGATTTCTTTTCTTCTAGAGTGAAACCAGGGGTTTCTATAAGTGAACATTTGATAAATCTAAACAAAATAAGAGCTGAGCTGCAATTGAGGGGGGAAGTGATTTCAGATCAAACTATGAAAAGTGTTATTATCAATTCACTTGATCCATCATGGGATAGCTTTATGTCACACTTAGATACCATTAATTTGGGATATTTATCAATAGAAAGTCTATCTAACAAATTGATAGCAGAAGACAATTCAAGAAAAAATCGTTCCAGTAACCAAACAGAACACAAATCTTTTAGGAAAGTAGTCTTTCAAGATAAATATAATGAAGCCTTTAGATGCCACAATTGTGGATCCAGGGAACACAGTAGAAGAGACTGTCCCAAAGTCCCAAGGGAGAGACATAGGCCAGAATATAGGAGCAAATACAATTACAGACAACCTTCCACAGATAGACACAAATATAGAAGTCCACCAAACTACAGAGAAAGTAGAGGGGGTAGAGAAAATTCAAAAGAGAGAAAATCTGGGTCACTAAATGGGCTAAATAAACAAGACAGCACCAAAACACAACAAGATGAGAACAATAATTGGCTTATTGATTCTGGTGCAACAAATCACACCACTAATAACAAAAGTATATTATCTTCATTTACAGAAGATAAGTTTGTGATAAAGGTAGCTAATCAAGAAAAGGTTCAAGTATTAGGCAGAGGAAATGTGACCTTGCCTGGTTTAGGGATAATAGAGGGGGTATTATTAATCCCAGAAATACCTCACAACATACTAAGTGCTATAAAACTAAGCAGAGAATCTGACATCAATATAGTTTTCTCAAAGGGGAAAGCAACTATAGAAAAGAACAAAACAAATGTAGGCACTGTGATGATAAAAGGGGGTCTACCCTATCTGATAACCAAAGAAAGATGGTTACATAACATTGATTCAAATATGGAAGATTGTATTGAAGCAGATGATGAAAATGTCAGTAACAGTGACAATGATGAATGTAAAATAACTCATGATAACAAAAATACACACAATGAGAAGAAACCAAAAATAGGTAAACCAATTCATGATGAGTGTGCTCATATCTTACATAGGAAGTTAGGACATGCTAGCTTTCCTGTAGTACAAAAAATGACTGAACACGCAGAAGGTGTAAAAATAAAAAATTGTGAAAATTATTTAGAATGCTCAGTATGTAAATCCACCAAACTAAAAACCAGTCCTAGACCAAAAAAATCTAACAGATCAACTAACAATATTTTTGATTTGGTACATATGGACTTAGTTGGTCCATTAACTCCATCAATTACCTATAGAAAACGTTACTTCCTAACAATAGTGGATGATTACAGTCGCTATGGTTTTGTTTACACATTAAAGCACAAGGATGAAACCTTTCAGAAATTTAAGGAATTCTACAAACGCGTAGAAACACAACATAATATCAGAATAAAACAAATTATGACAGATAGGGGATGTGAATTCATGTCTAAAGAATTCTCCCAATGGTTAAAGGATAGAGGGATGCTACATTTCACGTCCAATCCATTTTCTGCCTTTCAAAATGGGATTGCAGAGAGAAAGAACTCCACACTACAAACCATGATTAGATGCACATTAGAGGATGCTGGTTTAGGCAAACAATTTTGGTCAGAAGCCTTACATTATTCAAATTACACTCAAAATAGAACATGGTCCAGTATTGTGAATAAGACACCATATGAGGTGATGTACAATAGAAAACCTAAATTAGCACACATGCACATATTTGGAGTTACTGCAGACGTGCACATACCTAAACAATTGAGGAGAAAGGGAGAAAACGTATCCAGGAGATTAAGATTCATGGGATACGAAACTGGAACCAAAGGGTACAGATTCATCGATAATAATAACAAATTTATAGTATCCAGAACAGCTGTGTTTCATGAGCAGGCCAATTGGTCTAAGTTGCACCTTAATGAAATTTTTCCTAATAAAAGCAAAGATAATATATCTTGCGAGGAAGGAACAACAGAAAATCAAAATATTAACAAAAGTAAGAACAAAACCAAAACTTGGACAAATAGTCAGCATAAAATAAAGACAGACACATTAACAAAAAAGGAAGCCAGATATTTGCATGACAACCATAGCAAACCTGAAAGAAATATTAGAAATAATAGAAACCAAATACCAAATAAATACAAAGATTATATTATGCATATGGATGGAGAACAAATAACACCTAATACATATGAGGAAGTATTGAAACTTCCCCGTGAAGAAAGAGAAAAATGGGAACTAGCTATGGAAAAAGAAATGAAAAGTTTACAAGGATTAAATGTATTCACACCTGCGATCGCACCTAAGGATAAAACAATTATAGGTACCAGGTGGATTTATAAAATTAAGAATTTAGAAGGAGGTAATACCTTATACAAGGCCAGACTAGTTGCACAAGGTTATGCACAAAAATATCCAGAAGACTATACTGACACATATTCACCCACTGTGAGAACAGAGAGTGTCAAAACAGCTCTTGTAGTAGCATCTGCACTCAATCTAGACGTGTTTCAATATGACATACAGACTGCATACTTACATGCAAAATTAGATAAGGAAATATATGTAAGAGCACCACACAGTCAATACACTAATAAGAACGAAATTTGGTTACTAAATAAGAGTCTGTACGGATTGAAGCAATCTGGCAAAAGATGGTACGATTGTTTGGTAAAGGTACTAAAGACCATGGATTTCAACGCCACCACTGCTGATAACTGTTTCTTTGTAAAAAAGAGTAATGATCATATTGAATTTGTATTAATTTATGTGGATGATATTTTATATATTGGAAAGCATAAAGAGAGCAGGGAAATCTTTGTAAATAAGTTAAACGAACACTTCTCATTGAAATCACTAGGTAGAGTGAATAAATACCTTGGTGTACAAATTAACAAAACAAAAAGGGGATTCAAACTTACTCAAAAAGATAAAATCATTGAACTCCTAAACAAATGTAACTTAAATAATGCCAAAACATGTGACACACCTATGCAAACTGATTTTCTTAGAAACAATGGTGAATCTTCCCCTGAGTTTAAAGACAACACATTTTACAGATCAGTTATAGGTTCACTCCTTTATATATCTAATTGGACTAGGCCAGATATTGCATTACCTCTCAATTTATTGTCAAGATATGTTAGCAAACCAACCTTGTATCATTGGGAAGCTGTCAAAAGAATTTTAAGATATCTGAAAAATACATTAGATTTTTGTTTAATATTGGAACCCAATAATGACAAAGAACCAAAAATTACTTGTTATGCTGATGCAGATTGGGCTGGTGATACATCATGCAGAAAGAGTACCTCTGGTTATATTTTTCTATTGAACGATTGTCCAGTTTACTGGTATACTGGTAAACAAGAACTGGTAGCCACCTCTACCACAGAAGCAGAATATGTTTGCTTGTCTAAAGCTGCAAATAACCTTGTATGGTTCAATGATTTGATCACAGATGTTTGGAAGAAACCTACTTTACCATTTATTATGCATGAAGATAACAAAGCGGCCATTGAAATTTCTAGATCCGATGCAATTGGACAAAGGTCCAGGCATATTGATATAAAATTTAAGCACGTGAGACAACTATCTCAAGACGGATTCATCAAAGCAATACATTGTGATACTTCTGAACAATTAGCTGACATATTAACAAAACCCTTACCTTCTAAACAACACAAATATTTAACTTCTAAATTATATGTATTATATTGTCCTGAATCTGAATGTAACTGGTGTTGTATAACGAACCGGCATTTAGAGGGGGATTTGTCAGATGTAAATGCCTTATTCTCTAATGTGTAAATAATGTATATATGGAACATCAGGGGTTAACTTATTACTTGAGCTTTAATGTATTCATATTTTACCACTCCCATTACTGGCTCCGCCCCTTGTATATAAAAGGAGCCATCCTCCCCATTTTCCTTGCTTCTATCTTGAATATTCAGCGAATATAGAATGCCTATTATGATTAAAGAGAATTATATTTAAACCTATAACTTCTATTATCTTTATTGAGTCTGATCCTGAAAATATTGCAACACGCTCCAACTACCCCAATATTACAAGCACACGCAGTTATCAGGGTGCTGCTTGCAATACAGACCACTCCTTGGTGTGCAGCAGAATAAAACTGCAAACAAAGATATTGCATCACTCGAAGAAGATGGGAAGACCACGAATTGACATCAACAAGACCCACAGTCAGGGCAAAGTGGAGGAATTTGCACAAGCACTCAAGGAAACTTTCCCAGGCCCGGCTGAAGTAAATGTATCTGAACGATGGGAATATTTCAAGAATGCTGTTTATAACACCACGCCTTGTCAGTATTTAGTAAAGAGATCAGAAAGACAGCAGATTGGTTTGAAGCCCATTCGGAGGAGTTGATGCCAGCCATCGAGGAAAAAATGAGAGCTTTAATTGCATATAAAGCCTGTTCCAGTGAGCGCAACCTACAGGTTCTGCGAGCTGCTCATAGCAAAGTCCAACAGACAGCCAGGAGATGTGCTAACGATTATTGGCTGCAGCTTTGCTCTCGGATCCAGATAGCCAAACCATTCTGCTGTCTTTCTGGTCTCTTTTCCAAATACTGACAAGGCAGTGTTATAAGGTTTTTTTAAAAAAAATATGAGTGTTATAAGGAATCATTTATCATTGTCTGCTGATGCCCTCAGGAATTATTTTCTCCAATGGCCACACCTGGAAACAGCAGCGACACATTGGCATCACTTCTCTGCGGAAGCTGGGCCTGGGCAAGAAAAGCATTGAGCATCAAATAGAAGAGGGAGCTCAGATATTGGTGGAGATCTTTAGAGAAACAAAAGGTATGTAATTTAGGGTAATGGCTCACATTTTTTCATTCTGTGTATTTTGAACAAGAAATGTGTATTTGATATGAATTTTTTTTTACATTTTTGAAAAAATTGATAAGAGTTCCCAATATTTTTTTTCATCCTGTAGTAGTCCTGTTCTTTAATAATTCATTATGAAATATCTTCATTTGCAGGACAGCCCTTTGACCCTTCAATTCCAGTAATAAATGCAGTTTCTAATGTCATATGTGCTTTGAATTTTGGGCATCAGTTTGCCCCTGAAGATGAAAACTTCCAGAAATTAATTCAAGCCCTTCAAAGTATTGTGAAATTCAGTGGTCGCTTTTTTCATTTGGTGAGTCATGTTTTCTATTAAAGAGGCAAAACTGTTTCTCTCAGTATTTTCATGTAATCATGAATGGAATCCATGGAGGAAGCCTTGGAAATCATCTTTTGTACTATTATTCTCAGTGGATTGGACAAGTCTTTAAGTTTTCTTGTCAAGATTTTGGAAGTAGGTTGCCATTGCCCACTTCCCAGGGTCTGAGAGAGAGGGACTGGTCCAGTTTCACCCAATTGACTGAGTGCTTGAGTTGGGACTAAAATTCAGTTTCTAATTTGTGCATTAACCACTGTACCAAAGTGGTTCTGACAATGAAGGAACCCATCATTTCAATATTCACCAGCAGTTGGCTGTCCATCCCATATTTAAACAGTTCTAGAAAAGATGACCACTTCCTGGGTCAGTCCATCATTGAACAGTTTTTACAATTTTTTCCTAATACCAAACCAACATCTGCTTCATTCTGATTTAAACCCATGGCTTCCATCCAGAACTTCTTTTGCTGCATTAACAGAGGGATAGAATCAAAATCACGTGAAGGGTTAGTACCACTTTACAAGGCCTTGATAAGACCACACTTGGAATATTGCATCCAGTTTTATATCGCCATGATATAAAAAAGATCTTGACACTCTGGAAAGAGTCCAGAGAAGAGCAACAAATATGATTGGGGGCAGGAGACTAAAACATATGAAGAATAGCTGCATGACTTGGGTATATCTAGTCTAGTGAAAACGAAGAGTAGTGGTGCATGATAGCAGTGTTACAATATCTAAGGGGCAGCCACATAGAAGAGGAGGTCAAGCTATTCTCCAAAGCCCCTGAAGGCAGGATAAGAAGCAATGGATGGAAACTAATCAAGGAGAGAAGCAACTAGAACTAAGAAGGTATTTCCTGACAGGAAGAAAAATTAACCAGTGGAATGGCTTGCCTTAAGAGATTGCAGTTGCTTCATCACTGGAGGTTTTTAAGAAGAGATTGGACAACTATTGTCTGAAATGATAAAGAGTCTTTATCATTTCAGATAAAGTGGGGGGGGTTTGAACTAGAAGACCTCCAAGGTCCCTCCCAACTCTGTTATTCTCTTATGAAAACCTAGCAAACCGAATATCCAATCCATGTAGTTAATTCATTTTTTAGCTTGGCATGTGAATCCAGATTTTTTGAAGAATGGCTTAGTTAGCCATGGTTAACCATATTTAGAAAGGCTCCTGGAGAGAATGAGAGAATTTTATAATAGCTTTATAAAAATCATTCTGCCTCTAATATAATTCTTTTCTGGAAGAATTTGGGAACAGCTTTTCTGGAGGACTTTTGAAGTCTGACACTAAAACATGGTTTGCCATATTTTAATGTGCTTGTAGTGGTTTTTTTTTTAGCTATTAAGTGCTGTCTATTACTGTGAGCTTCTGAGAACCTTCTTTATTTGTAGTGGGGAATAAATAAACTTTTTCTTTTCCATTTCTATTAGATGTTTATTATGTTCCCAAGATTAATGAGCTACCTCCCAGGTCCTCACAAGGAGGCCTTGGCTTCTGCAGAGACAATCCATTCCTTTGCCAAGCAAGAAATAGAAAAACACAAGGAATCCAGTGCTCTGCATGAGCCTCAAGATTTCATTGATCACTACCTTCTACAGATGGAGAAGGTATGGGTTTACTGTGGTTCAATACATGAAAATGGAATCACTATATTCCTTGCTATAAGCAAACAGGCTTATAGCAAGGCTACTGAAATTGTCTTCACTGGATTTTTTTTTTCTTTTTCATTCAATTCCTATTCTGAATTTAGCCCATTTTAATTCAGATTGCTTCTAAATAAGGGCTATATTGTACCTCTGCAATATTAAACTTAAACAAGAGAGATTCTTTGTAGGGGAAGTTAGAATTATTTTTGTTTGTCATCCTCTCATGTATGCCTATCACTCTTTCCTCTTTTTTTGTAAAGAAATTCCATTAAGAAGGAAAATAATTAGTTTAGTTTAGTTTACTTTATTGTCATTGCACATCGTACAACAAAATTAAATGCCATCTTCAGTGTACATTATAATTATAAAAATAAAAGGACATACACACATCCTTCACTATATTAACAGGGATTTTTGATTAGTACACAAAATTGTATGAGCACAGAATAGATACAAACTCGATTGCAGAAAATACATCTTCAGCAACAGAATGGTCAATACCTGGAATGCACTACCTGATTCTGTTGTTACATCCTCAAACTCCCAAAATTTTAACATAAGACTGTCTACTGTCGACCTCACTCCATTCCTAAGAGGTCTTTAAAGGGCGTGCATAAGCGCATCAATGTGCCTACCATCCCTGTCCTACTGTCCCCATTTATTCGTACCCATTTCATGTATTCATAATCATGCTTATACTTATCCCTGTTATCTTGTACATGCTTGACAAAATAAATAAATTTGTTAAAAAATCATTTGCCCTAGACAAATACATACATACATACATACACACATACTTATTACACTTGTTGCACTGTATAGTGTAATATTAATGCAGTATCAGGGGTCCTCAATTTAATTGTATAGAATGTAAAGGATGTTTTTTTTTTATTTATAGTTTTCTTATGTATGATGTACACTGAAGATGGCATTTATTTCACTGTACGAGGTGCAATGACAATAAAGTAAACTTAAACTTATCTTGAAATGATCGGAAAAGGACAGATCCTTCCACAGCTTTGACCATAAGTAAAAATGTAAAACAGTTTGAAACAAGGACTAAAGGTCCTCCTCTCCAACATTTTCAGAAAAAGTTTGATTTTTTAAAGAGCAACTTTTATTGATTTGAAGTTATAGTGGTTCACTTTATTTACAATTTGATACCATCATTCTTTTTTTTTTATTGAAAAAGTTTTTCAAATACAAGTTTTTCCTCCTTTTCCTCCCTTCTTCCCTAACCCCCCCTCACCACCCATCCCCCCCTGTGACTTCTTCTTCACAACAATAAGCTAATTCATAATTAATTACATAATATTTTACCATGCCCTTACTCACTCCTCAAAGTACTGACCCTTAGCATAGTATTCTTATAACTCCGCTTTTCTCCGCTTTTCACAATCTACCCTTTTTCTCCTCTCCCAAACTTATAAAATATTATTATTATTACAACATAACCTTTACTTTTATATATATTAATTTAACATTTCAAAGCAGCCTTCTCCAAATTTAACATTTATTCAGTTCTATCCAATTCTTCCACTCCCCAAAATATATGACTTAAAAATCCTTTTTCTTAAACTAATCAATCACTAAACTAGCCTATTTCAACCCAGTTTCCTGCAAGATTACCATGCACTACAATTCTAAATATAATCCACTGCCCACTCTGCTAAAATATACATATGTCTATATATACATTCCATTTTATAAAAAGAGATCATCATTCTTGAGTGGACCATCGGTCTGGTCACCACATTTAAGGTAAAGGTCCCCTCGCACATATGTGCTATTGTTTCTGACTCTAGGGGGCAGTGCTCATCTCCGTTTCAAAGCTGAAGAGCCAGCGCTGTCCGAAGACAACTCCGTGGTAATGTAGCCAGCATGATTAAATGCCAAAGGTGCACAGAACGCTGTTACCTTCCCACCAAAGGTGGTCCCTATTTTTCTACTTGCATTTTTACGTGCTTTCGAACTGCTAGGTTGGAAAAAGCTGGGACAAGTAATGGGAGCTCACCCCATTATGTGGCACTAGGGATTTGAACTGCTAAACTGCTGACCTTTCGATCGACAAGCTCAGTGTCTTAGCCACTGAGCCATATACAGTCTCCTTAATACTGACCTCCATTCCTAAACCATTAAGGTAGATTTTCCACCTTTGAATTAATGGTTCAAGGATGGTTCAATGCTTCAATTCATCTTTCACTCTCCATCATGGTATCATCAGTATATAACAGCATCCACGGTTGCTTTATGGTCACAGTGTCCACACTAATTATAAAGAGCAATGGTGAGTGGTTGGACCATTTATGGATGGGAAAGAAATAGGTCATGTGGTACATGATCAAATGCTTTTTCTAGCTCAGCGACTGCCGTATCTATGGTGTTTTGTTTCTCAAGATGCTTCTCCATCAATAGGCAGATGGACTGTATTGTGTCATTTGTTCCATAACTCTTCATGATGTTGCACTGGTTTGGTGAAAGCTTATTGATATCTCACAAGAATCCAGTACAGCTAGTCCTTGATGTACATCCACAACTGGGCACAAACTTTCTGTTGCTAAGCAAGGCAGTTGTTAAATGAATTCTGCCCCATTTTATGACCTTTCTTACTACAGTTGTTAAGTGAATCACTGCAGTGGTTAAGTGAATCATGTGATCGTTTATCGAATCTGGGTTCCCCCCTGACTTTGCTTGTCAGAGGCCATCTGGGAAGGTTACGAATGGTGATCATATGACCCCAGGATAGTGCAACCATCATTAATACATGCCAGTTGCCAAGCACCTGAATTTTGATCACATGGCCATGGGGATGCTGCAACAATATGAAAAGTGGTCATAAGTCACATTTTTCAGTGCTGAGGACACTTTGAATAATCACCAAATGAACAGTTATAAATTGAGGACTAAAAAAAAATACATAAATGAGAAAACCATGGTTTTACACCTGGGCAGGAAAAACCAAAGTAACAAGTACAGATTAGGTGAAATCTGGCTCAAAAACAGTAACCATGAGGGACCTTGGAGTCCTAGTGGATGATCATTTAAACATGAGTTAGCAGTGTGAGGCAAAAAAGCTAATAAAATCCTTGGCTGTATAAACAGAGGCATAGAATCAAAATCACATGAAGTATTAGTTCCATTTTAAAAATATTTAATAAGACCACACCTGGAATACTGCATCCAGTTTTGGTCATCACATTACAAAAAAGATGTTGAGATTTCAGAAAAAATCTTCTTAGAATTGTTGTAATTTTCATTGTCCATTTTAAACATCAGAGCAAGAAGGACCCCAACTCTACCTACAATGAAGAAAACCTGGCTCAGTGTATTTTTGATTTTTTTGCTGCTGGAACATTGACAACCTTCATTACTCTGATGTGGGCTCTGCTCCTCTTGACCAATCATCCTGACATCCAAGGTGAGACACATCTGGCAATGGGAACAAGTGCCATTCTCATAACATTATTATTATTTATTATTTTGTCAAACACGTAAGATAACAGATATAAGTATAGACATGATTATAAATTCAGAAAAAGGATACAAATCCTTTTTGGGGACAGTAGGATAGGGATGGTAGGCACGTTGGTGCGCTTATGCATGCCCCTTACAGACCTCTTAGGAAGGGGGTGAGGTCAACAGTAGACAGTCTAAGGTTAAAGTTATGGGGGTTTGGGGAAGTAACCACAGAGTCAGGCATTGCATTCCAGGCATTGACCATTCTGTTGCTGAAGTCATATTTTCTGCAATCGAGTTCATACATACATACACAGAAAGAATTTGAGAGCCTTCTTTGATTTCTCAATAAAATGTTGAGCAAGGAACTAAAAACTGGAATCAATACAAATCTGAAACAGCTAACATGTTCAACATAGAAATCTACTGTGGTTCTTAGATTTGTTACTTGTTTCTGGACTAAATTGCATATACAAGACTAAATTTCCAAACAATAATAAATCAAGATGGCGGGAGCAAGCAGATGCACAACACAAGGCTCCCTGCCATGAAGAGAAGGGATGGGAAAATTGTGGGAGATTCTTCACCACTTGGAGCACCAAAGGAAGCCCACAATCTTCCCCTTAACCTTATCTTCTTCCTGCCCTGCTACTGCCTTTCCTGCTATTTGACTGGAGTCCAGAGACTGAAGGGACCAAACTGGGATGGCCTGGCAAAGACAGGGGATTGATCTGGAGTCCGGAGGCAGCTGAGACTTGTATTTTCACCCTGTCAACCAGTGAAGATTTGGTGTGGACAGGGAGAGCCAACCTAGGACCATTGTCTGAAGCACTGAGGGACATGACCAGGACAAGGGACTGTACATCGTCGTAAAATGTTGGAAGTACTGAGGTGCTTCCAGGTTAAAAGTATTAACCAGTGCCATCACTGTTGTCTGGGGGATGCCCAGTTGGGGATGCCTTTCATATCCCCTAAATGAGCCAACCAAAGTGGTAACTATTTATCTATTCATGTTTGCATGCTTTCAAATTGCTACATCAGCAGGAGCTGGAGCAAATGACAGGTGCTCACCCAAGCATAGAGCAGCAGTCAGGTCTCGAACACAGGCTTGTGATTGTCAACCCAGCATTCTAAATGCATGTGCCACCGCACTCCTAAGGGACTGGTAGGAGGTAGAGAGGTGGCCCTGAGTGTGATCCAGTGCCAGTCTGAAGGGGTTGCATGGCTGGAAGCCATGCCAAAGAGTGTGTCCTGAGGGTGGAAGGCTTCACATACTCTGAAGAACATTGGTAGCAATAGGCCTCTAAGGATTAAAATTTGGAAACAAATGAAGGAAATTAAGCTTCTATTTCCATATTTTTTTCTAGAGAAAGTCCAGAAGGAGATTAAAGATGTGTTTGACATCTCACAGTCAATTTCCTATCAGGATCGGAAGAAGCTGCCCTACACCAATGCTGTGATTCATGAAATGCAGCGTCTAAAATATATCTTGATAACTGGGCTTCCCAGACAAACTACAAAAGATGTAAAGATGAAGGATTACCACATTCCAAAAGTGAGAAATGCTAAGAACAGCCACTGCTCTCAGAAACTGTTTTTGGAAATGAACAAATATGGGTCCATAAAGGCAAACTAAAACCAAATGTTTCATCAATATTGTTTGAACTTTTCTGCCTTTTTCCCTTATGAAACTGCTCTGTTTAATCATCTCTTTGTTTGCAGGGGACCATTATTTTCCCAGACCTGCGTTCTGTTCTCTTTGATCCTGAACAATGGGAGACACCTGAAGAATTCAACCCAAATCACTTTTTAGATAAGGATGGGAAGTTCATAGAGAGAGAAGAATTTCTGCCCTTCGGAATGGGTACGTATATGAAACCAAAGCAGTTTATCACTTACAGATTCCCACTGCCCCCATCATTGAATTCATCACGGACTGAATAGAAAATCAAGGAATCTAAATTCCTTCTAGTTTGAAAACCACGAGAGTCTGAAATTCCCCTTGGGCTACCAAGTTTAAACTACAAAGAAATATTAATTACATTTAGATTTTATATTTAGATTGTAATCAGTAGAGCTTTGTAAGATAGCTACATGATTAGGAATTCCAGTTTGGCATTGCTGCGGGACGGTCGTGGGCAACGGGGCTCTGTGAACCTAGGCCGAATCCTCATCGTTGGAGGGCCCTAAGGCACTAAACTCACCCTGAAGGGATGACAAAGAAAGGAGGGGGGGCCTTGCAGATCACGGAGAGCGGCGGCTCTTCTGCTTGATCCGAGGTGGCCTCCCATGCAACAATGAAGTGGAGAGGTGACCATTATGGCCACTGAGAACCTGGGACAACCGAAGAAGGAAATGTACTGGAGCAGTTTGTGAACAGTGGCCTGGAACTGGGTGATTTTCAACTTCTATACTAGAGATCTAATCCCAAAGAAAAGAAATTCCAAAAGAAAGACTCTCTAAAGTGGTGAGAAAGTGGCGAATAAACACTTAGAGAAAAATTACCGAAAATGAAACCGAAGGGGAGAATATGAATTTTTAAAATACAGAAAGACTGGATTCAAATATTTTATTGGTAATATTTTGAAAAGGCATTTTGAAATGCTGGGAATATTTGGTTGATTATTGGAAGAAATTGCTTGAAGAAAATTGGAACAACAATCAACTGTTAGATTTTATGTAATGATGAAATTTTAGGAGAAGGTGCCATCCACTGGTGAAAGAATATATATATTATATTTTTACAAGGCTGGGAATAACATTGGAATAATCTGAGGATTGATAAAACAGAAAAGAGAGTGGAGACAAACAACATCTGGAAGACTGCCTTTTTGCATATTATTTTATAATTATTTGTTTCACGACTGATGGGGAACAAATTGTGAGACTTTTTGAAGATTTCTAAGTAGAGTGGATACAAATACCAGGAATTATCACTGAAATTGAAGAGTTGACTGTGTGACTTAAGAAGACATGGTGAAATCTGATGGATCACCTAGGATTATAAACATTGTCTTATAATTGCTTAAGAGGTGAAAGAAGAAGAAGAAAAAACTTTTTGGAGAACTTAGAAGTAAATTGACCTGTTGAGGACGATAAATAACTATAAATATTGGGCATCCTGAGAAATGATTTTGGGACTGAGTAAACTGTTTCAATATTGGCTTTTTGGTGTTACAGATAACTGAGACTTTGGGACCGGTAGATTACTGAATAACTTTTTGATCCATCAAAATAAGGCAAAATGCTTCAACAGTGAAAAATAAATGTATTTCAAAAAGAAATATTGATACATATAAAGCTTGAACCATGGTGGGGCAATGGTTAAAATGCAGTATTGCCCTCCCCAGCCTGCAGGAACACTCTGCAGGCCTCGTAAACTCTTCATGTGTCCCATTTTCATCAAAAACAGGACATTCGAATATGGCCCTGCTTTTGGCCTCCCAAAACACCCCCCATGTTTTGGGAGGCTAAAAACGGGGCCATATTCAGTCTATAAGATGCAGAGACATTTCCATCCACTGGGAAAAAGGTGTGTCTTACAGTCCAAAAAATACAGGATATACTTCTTCATGATGCTTTTATAGCCTTCTATGAGTGGTTTACAGAATCAGCATATTGCCCCCAACAATCTGTGTCCTCAATTTAGCGACCTCAGAAGGATGGAAAGCTGAGACAACCATGAGCAGGTCAGAATCGAACTGCTGGCAGTGAGCTGAGTTAGCCTACAATATTGAATTCTAACCACTGTGTCATCATGGCTCATGAACTGATTTAACAAAGCAGTTTGATCAATGGCTTAGCACACCAACAGATTCAAAGCACTATCCCCAAAAGCTATTCCTATGACTAAATAATAACATGCTAAATAATAAGCAATACTAGAAGATACCAAGGTTCAACAGGGAAATGTGTTTCATCCGTTACAAATCTTCTCTCATGTTTCCTTGCTGATGGGGTATATTTTGGAGAAGTGGTCATTATTCCCTTTATACTTTGTCTCACCTACAGGTCAGCGTGTATGTGTGGGAGAGCAACTGGCAAGAATTGAGATCTTCATCTTTCTGACCAGCCTGTTGAAGGCCTTCAGCTTCCAGTTGCCTGAAGGAGTGAAAGAACTCAACGAAGAACCTATTGTAAAAGTGTCAATGCATCCACAGCCTTATAAACTGTGTGCTATTCCCACAAAGGCTTAAACCTAAACACCACAAAAAAGCATAAAACTAAATACAGAAGAGCTGTTCAGTACGATAAATGTTCCATACATATACCAATTCACTTAATATTGTGTTTTGCTTCTATTTACTTAATACTGAAACTTCTTCAACCTATTGCTGGGTACATGCAACATACCTAACAAGTCAACCAAAGACTGGGAGGATGTGTGTGAAAAAAAACTAAGGTTATCATGCTTTATCTTTGTTTCCTTTTGGGTGGCAATAAAACATATTTTCTTTTGTTTTTTGGTATCTTTTTCATTTTTACTAAATTTCTCCTATGGACCATGTTCCCCAACCAGATTCCGTAGATAGACCAAAATGATGCCATGCTTGAAGGGATGAAATGATGCTGAGAGAATTAGCAAAAGAAGAAAATATGCTCCCATCACATCCCTGTGCAGAACATCCACAAGACAAGAGCAGCCAATGCATTTTTCATCCCAGCTGAACCTCAACTGGATCTAATTATGAGCTTCATTTAAAGCAGGGGTGTCACACTTGCGTTGTCACAGCAGCATCACGTGACGTATCATGACATTTTATCCCCTTCACCAAACCGGGGGGTGGATGTGGCCAGTGCGTGACGCATCCGGCCTGCAGGTTGCAAGTTTGACAGCCGTGATCTAAAGCCCTCTGTAGTTGCAGCCTAATCACTTTCTCTACAACCTTCCCCAAATATTTTTTGTCAGTCTTGCTCCAGTTGTCTTTTCTGGCAACTCCTCTGTCAAAATTCTTTGATAATTCAAGATCTTCCTCTGAATCAATGTAAATAAAGTGGTCCCTTCAGAGTAATCTGCCTAGTCCCTTTGTTATCCCTGCATTCTGGAGACTGAGTAGATTCCCAAAAGAAGGGCCTGCCAGGCTTCTGGGACCTTTCCCCAGGTGCCTCCTAGAAATTGCAGTTGCATCTGAATGATATGATCTAAATAAAGAGGTGTGTGGTAGCAGCAAAGCTTCCTGGTATACGGAAAGTGATCACAGCTGAGTGACATGAATGTCCTTGATTTTCAGATCATATGTTAGCTAAGGAAAAAAAAAACCCCACCAGATGAAGTGTTTGTTGATTTTGTCTTGGCGGCCCTGAATTTCTGAGTCATTCTTCTCTTCACTCTTTGTAGAGTGTCAACATCTTTTTTTATAATGTGGTGACCAAAAGTGGATGCAGTATTCTAGGTGTGGGCTCACTAAGGCTTTATAAAGCGGTACCAGCATCTCACGTGATCTTGATTCAATCGCTATGTTAATGCAATTTAGGATTGCATTGGCTTTTTTTGGCTGTTGCCACATACTGCTAACTCATATTTGATTGATTGTCCACTAGGACTCCAAGATCCTTCTCACAGTTACTGCTATTAAGCCTGGTTTCACCTAAACTATACTTGTAACTTTGGGTTTTTTTGCTTAAGTGTAAGATTTTACTTTTCTCTATGTTGAATTTCATTTTATTAGATAGGTCCCAGTGTTCATGTCTGTCAAGATCAATCTAGATCTTGAGCCTATCATCTAGGGTGTTGACTATTCCTGCCAGTTTAGTATCATCTGTAAATTTGATGAGTTCCCCTTCTAGTCCCTCATCTAATTCATTTATGAATATATTCAAGGGTACTGGGCCTAAGATGGAACCTTGTGGTACCCACTGCTTACTTCCCTCTATGTAGATATAGTATCATTAAGGACTACTCATTGAGTATGGTTGATAAGCCAGTTACACATCCATCTGGTGGTGATATCCCACTTTTTTTTTAAGCTTACCAAATAGTAGGTTGTGGTCTACAAGTTTCTTACAATATAACATTGCAAGAGAAGACTCAAAATATTCCAAATACAGCGTATATGTTAACCTTTGACTGGAAATCAGAAATTTCTGCTTTACAAGTTTCTTATAACATTGCAATAGAAGACTCATACTATTTCAGATACAATTTTTAGATACCTTCAGTAAGAACTCCTAAACCTCTAACAGAATGGAGAAAGTACAGTAGCAACACTGTCCGCCATCCATAATCACCCACACAGGCCAATCATTTTTGTTCTCTGATAAATGCAAGGTGGAAAACTGGCCTAGAAAAAGAATTTTTCCGAGCATGTAACCTACTACACGTACAAAGAAATCTTCTCAGGTGAGAGGAAAAGTGACTGGAAAGAGAGAGCTTTAGAAGGGAACAATTATAATAGTTCTCCACTTACATCCATTAATGACCATTCAAAGTTACAATGGACTGAAAATAAAAATGACTTCGTTTAACAACCTTATTAAAAAAAATCATAAAATTGGACATGACTCATTTAACAACTACCTTGCTTAACAATTGTGGTCCTAATTGTGGTTGTACATTGAGGACAATCACTAATGAACCATGATAGAAGAAACATCAATTCTTGCATTAGGCATTTCATTAAGGAGTTCCAGAATGGTCAGAAGACCACTAAAGTTAGACAACATAACAAAGAACAGATCTACTCTATGCAGGTGGATAAAAGACCGAGATGTGAATACTTTGGTTTTAAGGACAATTAATACCCCATTTTAAGCTCAGTGGCTTAAAAGGTGCCAGAGAAGGTCTGTGCTCTGGCAGTTTGAGTCCTACCATCACATGAAGGAGTGAACTCTCATCACTTGACTCGGCTCCTGCCAACCTAGCAGTTTGAACGCATATAAGATAGAGGTTGGCCAGCAATGCTCCTGTGGTCACCATACCACATATGTCACCCAGTGTCCTTGTGATTCCCAAAACGAATGAATATTTTTAAAGAAAAAATAAAACAGCCAGAATCATATAAAATGCAAAATGTCACAGGGTTTTGATATTCCTACCTGAAATCCAGAAAGATGTTTGGAAGATCAGATCTAACAGATTTTTTTTAAACATAAATTTTATAAGGAATCACTTATCACTGTCTGCCGATGCCCTCGGGAATTATTTTCTCCAATGGCCACACCTGGAAACAGCAGCGACACATTGACGTCACTTCTCTGTGGAAGCTGGGCCTGGGGAAGAAAAGCATTGAGCATCAGATAGAAGACAAAGCTCAGACATTGGTGGAGATCTTTAGACAAACAGAAGGTATGTAATTTGGGGTAATGACTCAAGTCCCCATCTGCTGAATTTTTTTCCATTCTGTGTATTTTGAACAAAAGCAGATGTACAGTATTTTTTTTAGTTTTTTTAAAGTTTTGAACCAATTCTCTTTCCTCATCCCCTTAGAATTCCTGCTCTTTAATAATTAATTATGAAATATCTTCATCTGCAGGGCAGCCATTTGACCCTTCCTTTCCAGTAATAAATGCAGTTTCTAATGTCATATGTGCTTTGAGTTTTGGACATCAGTTTGCTCCCAAAGATGAAAACTTCCAGAAGTTAATTCAAGCCCTTGAAATTATTGTGAAATTCTCTGGTGGTTTTTTTCACGTGGTGAGTCATATTTTATATTAAAACTCCCCCAAACCTATGTTTCCATCAGTAATTTCATGTAATCATGAAAGGTATCCATGGAGGAAGCTTTAGAAATTATATATGTCAGCTTCAGGGTAGACAGTACTATTATTCCCAATAGGTGTGTCTGTCCTTGAATCAGTCTTAACTCAAGAATCAGTCTTAACTGGGTCAATCTATAATTGAACAGTTCTTTCAAACTTCCTAATACTAAATCAACATCTGCTTTTTTATGATTTAAAGCCATTGCTTCCATCCAGAACTTCTGCTGCAGCCACCAAAAAAACAACAACAACAACAACAACAACAACAACAATCCTATCTTAGGCTGCATTAACAGAGGGATATCAAGATCACACGAAGGGTTAGTACTGATTTATAAGGCCTTATAAGGCATCCAGTTTTGGTCACCACGATATAAAAAACACTCGAGACTCTGCAAAGAGTGCAGAGAAGAGCAATAAAGATGATTTAAGTGGCTGGAGACTAAAACATGAAGAATGGTTGTAGGAATTGAGTATGTCTAGTCTAGTGAAAAGAAGGACTAGGGATAACATGATAGCAGTGTTCCAATATCTAAGGGGTTGCCACAAAGAAGAGAGAGTCAAGCCTTGTTTTGCAAAGGACCTGAAAGCAGGACAAAAAGCAATGGATGGAAACTTATCAAGGAGAGAAGCAATCTACAACTAAGGAGAAATTTCCTGAGCAGGAAAATAATTAACCAGGCTTGCCTCCAAATAGGTGCTCCACCACTGGAGTTTTTAAAAAGAGATTGGACAGCCGTTTCTCTGAAATGGTATAAAGTCTCCTGATTGAACAGGGGGTTGGATTAGAAGACCTACAAGGTCCCTTCCAACTCTGTTATTCTGTTATGAAAAGCAAGCAGACCAAAAATCCAACCCATGTAGTTAATTCATTATTTAGCCTGGCATGTGAATCCAGTTGGTCTAAATCAGTTAGATATGGGTAACCATATTTACAAATGCTCTTGGAGAGAATAGGAGAATAACAGAATTTTATAATATCTTTATGATAATCTATCTGCCTACAACATAATTCTTAAGAATTTGGGAACAGCTTTTATGGAGGATTTTTGAGGTCTGACACCATGTATGGTTTGCCATGTTTTAATGAATTTGCAATTTTTTTTTTTTTTTTTTGGTTATTAAATGCTGTCTATTACTGTGAGCTGCTGAGTGTCTTCTTTCATTGTAGTGGGAAATAAATAACTTTTCCTTTTCCATTTCTATTAGATGTTTGTTGTGTTCCCAAGATTAATGAGCTACTTCCCATGCCCTCACAAAGAGGCCTTGGCTTCTATAAAGGTGATTACTTCTGTTGCAAAGCAGAAAATAGAGAAACACAAGGAATCCTACTCTCTGCATGAGCCACACAATTTCAATGAAAGGCCAGACAAGGAATAATGGATGGAAACAGATCAAGGAGAGCTTCAACCTAGAAATGAGGAGAAATTTTCTGACAGTGAAAACAATTAACCAATGGAACAGAAGTTGCCTTCAATAGTTGTGGGAGTTTCATCAGTGGAGGCTTTAAAGGGAAGATTGGACTGCCATTTGTCGGGGATGGTGTAGGGTCTCCTGCTTGGGCAGGGGGTTGGACTAGATGACCTATAAGGTCCCTTCCAACTCTGGTCTGTCTGTCTGTCTGTCTGTCTGTCTGTCTGTCTGTCTGTCTGTCTATCTATCTATCTATCTATCTATCTATCTATCTATCTATCTAATCTATCTATATAATCTATCTGTCTGTCTGTCTGTCTGTCTGTCTGTCTGCCTACCTATCTACCTACCTACCTAGTATCTTTGATTACTATCTTCTTCAGATGAAGAAGGTATGAGTTTATTGTGATTCAATACATGAAAAAGGAATTATTATATTCCTTGCTATAAGTAAAAATGAGGGGCTACTGAGATTATCCTCACTGGATTTTTTTTCCCCAATCAGCTCCTATTCTGAATTGCTTCTGAATAAAAACTATATTTGTACCTCTGCAACCTTAAACTCTTGTTAGACAAGGAAGATTCTTTGTGGGGGAAGTTAGATTTATTATCATTTCACCATCGGCTCATGTTTCCCTATCACTTCTTTCCCCTTTTTCTAAAGAAATTCCATTAAGAAGGAAAAGAATTAACAGGGACTTTTGATTAATTCATATTTAAATGAACGATTTCCCTGAAAAGTTGGGAAAAGGACAGATACTGTTAGGATATTGAATTTAGTAGCTGAAAATTGCTTAGTTAGAGGGTGCTGACTCATGCATGAGGCAATCTACGCTATGATTGGTTGCCTTAAGTATAAAGGGGGGGGGCATTTCCCATTTTCCCGCCTTTTTTCTTCTCTGTGTTCTGTATATTGCGAAATTTACCTCATGATATTCCTGACTCTCTTGTGTTTTTCTCCTTCTGGGATCTTGAATGTTAAATATATATTATGTACACATATAAAAGACTACACTTTTGTGTTAGTGCCTCTGATTTCATCTAGACAACTGCTGCACAATTTTCCCCAACAGATACTTTTACTGCTTTGACCATCAGTAAAAAAGTAAAATGTTTGAAACAAGGATAAAAGATCCTCCTTTCCAATGTTTTCAGAAAAAAAAATTGATTTTTTTGTTTTTTAGAAACAACTTTTATCGATTTGAAATGACTTTGCGCTGGCTCACTTTATTTACAAATTGGCATTGTCAGTCTTGAGTGTACCATTGTTCTGGTCACTACATTCAAGATATACAATCTTCTTAATACAGGCCCTCATTCCTAAACCATTAAGGCAGGTTTTCCACCCTTATATTAACGATTCAAGGTTGCTTCATGTTCAGCAGCATATAATAGTATCCGTGGGTGTTGTAATTGAAGGTTTCTGGTTTCAGTGTACGTACTGTGTATAAAGAGCAATGGTGAGAATTGGACCATTTGTGGTTGAGAAAGAAATAGATCATGTGATAATTCTTCAAATGCTTTTTCTAGCTCAGTGACTGCCATATCTGTGGTGATTGGCTTCTCAAGATGCTTCTCTATCACTAGACAAATGGTCTGTATTGTGTCAGTTGTCCCACAATTCTTCGTGAAATTGCACTGGTTTGGTGCACGGTTAATATTGTCTCACAAGAATCCAGCACAGGTAGTCCTCGACTTGCAACCACAACTGGACCCAAAATTTCTGTTGCTAAGCAAAGCAGTTGCTAAGTGAATTTTGCTTCATTTAATGACCTTTTTTGCCATAGCTGTTAAGCGAATCACTGGAGTTGTTAAGTGAATCATGTGCTAATCTGGCTTTCCCCATTGACTTTGCTTGTCAGAGGCCAGCTGGGAAGGTTACAAATGGTGATTGCATTATCCCAGGACAATGCAATTAAAGCATGCCAGTTGCCAAGTGACCATGGGGATGCTGGTACGATCACCAAACAAATGATTGTAACTCGAGGACTACCCGTATCCTAAAAATTGCATAAATTATTGTGATATGGCATAATGGCCACAAAATCTGATAGTTAGAGCAGTCATAGGCGTCAATTTGGGCATGACTTTAAATGTCTGAATGCATGCGGCAATTCTAGTAATGCTGCTTTTCAAATGTTCCAGGAAATCTTTGGCAAATGGGAGAAATAAGTTCTGACCTTACCTCCCGATAATGGGGGCATATAAATACGATGTGAGCCAACGATTCCGGAGATCGGCCGTCACATGAACAGTGGGTGGATTTCACACTCCCTAAGCACTTGCTTTCTAGGACAGTCGAGGGGATCACATTAAAACATGCCTTTAGAAAGGCCAACCTGTATTTGACAAAGGATAGCATAGAGAGATATTTAGGGGTGTGTGTTCGGGGAGTAATACCAAAAGAAAACGGAGAACATACTCCCACACCAAATACCAGATTCTGTTGTCTTTCAATATCATCCAATCACTGGAATATCAGTGATTTGGCTGCATCTGGGTCAAGCATAAGGGCTTCAATAGGGGGAATACCTATCTTCATAAGTTTGGTGTGAATATTGCTGGCCCAAGGACTGTGGAAGTCGTCCCGCCATAAGCACTGGCCTAAACAGTAATCTGGAAGTCTGACCCACAGGGTCAGCCAGTAGCCAATAGCACGCTTCCACAGAACAGTAGCGAGTGATGATATGCCCAGTTCCAGGCGGATTACAGCATTGCTCACACGGGGGGGACTCCCATTAGGTGATGTAAGAACTGGCTTTGAATGGACTCAAGGAGGGAAATATTTGTTTGGGCCCAAAGGGGGGGTCCTGCTCTACTATTACCTGGCCTGCTACTTGACTGGAGACTTAGAAGTTGAAGGCACTGAGCTGGGATGGCATGGGATGGCGAAGACAGGATTGGTCCAGAGTTGGGATCCAGCTGAGGCTTGTATTTTTTTTACCTTGCCAACCAGTGAAGACCCCGGGCCACAGATTTGGAGTGGAAGGGGCACAGCCGAGCTAGAACCATTGTCTGTAGCATTGAGGGACACAACCAGGATAAGTGTAATGGACCTGCATATGGACTCATTTCTGGACATGAAATAGAAAAGGAGGAGGAGGATGAGCTGGGTCTTGACATTTTGGGGAAAGACACCATGGAGGTTCAGAGAGAGGTGGACTGGGGCGCGGAGGGCACCAGCCTGATAGAGCATCTTCAGTCAGGACAATCGGACTGCTGAGCTGCAGCGGTGGCAGGTGAGCTTGGAGGACGCAGGTGGGGAATTTGAGCAGCTTCTGGCAGTCATTCCCCACCGGTCAGTTTAGAACTGAAGAAGCTTCTTGGATGAGAAGTGAAATATTTTCAAATTAAAAAAAAAAAAAACTAATTAAGTTCAGTTGTCTTTTGGAATAAAGCATCTCTGAAATAACCACGATCTGGATGATTGGGAATCTCCATAGACGTTAAGCTTGTTATTAACCTTTGTTTCTTTCTGGATGCCAATAAAACATATTACTTTCCATTTAGTTTTAGTATTTATTTTCATTTTTAGTAGATTTCTCTTGTGGACTTCACTTTCTCCAGCCAGAGCAAACTTCAGAGATAATCCAAAATGATACCATGCTTGAAGTGATGAAATGCTGCTGAGAGAATTAACAGAAGAAGAAAGGGGCTTCTATCCACCCACATTCCAGGGCAGAAGATCTACAAGAGCAACCAATGCATTTTTTATCCCATACTTAGGCCTGAATGTAGACTGGATCCAAATGCCTCATCTAGAGCCCTTTCTAGTTATAGTATAATCACATTCTATAGGAGACATTTTTCCCAATATTGCTCCACTTGTATTTTCTGGCAATTCCTCTTCCAGAATTCTTTGATTATTCAAAATCTGAGACCTTTCCTCAAGTGCTTCCTGAAAACCAGTTGAATCTGAATGATGTGATCTAAATAGAGTGGTGGGTGATAGCAGCAAGATTCCTGGTATAGGGGAAGTGATCTCACCATGAGTGACATGAATGTCCTAGATCTTCAGATCACATGTTAGTTAAGAAAAAGACCAGACCAAGTGTATGCTGCTCCCAGTGTGATGAGCATCATGATAACTTTTTGGTTTTGTCTTGGTGGTCATGAATTTCTGAGTCACTCAGACCCTGCTCTGATGGCCTAGAGATTGATATTTTGGAATATAAGAAATTTGGATGAATTTGCCAACATCAGGGCAATGAGGTCAAAGGCCTGGGCAACAAGGAAGACAGTACAGCAGCAGTATAAGTATTATACTTATATAGTTATCAAGTTTATACTTGATTCCTTATATTCAATCAATCAGAATAGAGGTGGAAGGCACCTTGGAGGTCTTCTAGTCCAACACCCTGCACAAGGGGGAGACCATATACCATTTCAGAGAAGTGACTGTCCAGTCTCTTCTTAAAAACCTCCAGTGATGAAGCACCCAGAACATCTGAAGGCAAGCTGTTCCATATTTCTGAATATATTTCTGAACTACTGTGCCATGAAGTCCCAGATAATATGATAAAGGGTAGAGGGTCCTGGGATTCATAATCCATCAACCTCTGGGAGGCTACAGTTCCTCAACCATACATTAGAATCAGAATTAGAATAACAGTGTTGGAAGGGGGCTTGAAAGTCTTCTAGTCCAACCCCCTGCTCCGGCAGGAAACCCTATACTATTTCAGACAAATGTTGTCCAATCTCTTCTTCAAAACTTCCAGTGTTGGAGCATTCACAACTTCTGGAGTCAAGCTGTTCCACTGATTAATTGTTCTGACTGTCAGGATGTTGATTTAGTGATAAAACAATCTCTCTTTCTGATATTCCACTGATCCATGTTAACTCTATTAAGAGATATATGTGGAGTAACCTAGTTTGAAGGATTCAGGCATTCCTTCTTTGGATTTTAGATAAAATTGGACTGAAATTTGGATAGAGAAGCCACATTGTGAAGACATTTGAAAACTGGTTAGCCCAATTGTGAAGTAGCATGCTCAGGCAATCTATCTGGGTCTACAGACGGGGGTCTTCAGCCACAATATGTTTTCCAAGTTTTCTAGTTGAATACTTTAATTACTAGATGGCTTTGTACAAGTAACCCTCAATGTATGACCACAATTGAGCCCAAAAATTATGTTGTTAAGCAAGAAATTTGTTCAGTGAGTCTTGCACCATTTTACGATTTTTCTTGCCACATTTGTTAAGTGAATCACTGCCGTTCTTAGACTAGTAACACGGTTGTTAAGTGAATCTGGTTTCCCCATTGGCTTTGCTTGTCAAAAGGGTGCAGAAGGTGATCAAATGATCCTGGAACACTGCGACCGTCATAAATATGAGTCAGTTGTCAAGCATCCAAATGTAAATCATGTGACCTTGGGGATGCTGCAACAGTCATAAGTGTGAAAAATGGTCATAAATCACTTTTTCAGTGCCATTGTAACTTTGAATGGTCACTAAGCAAACTGTTGTAAATCAAGAACTACCTGTATAGGAGGTATATCCAAGTCAACCCTTATGCTGGAAACAGTGTAGAGTTATCCACCCCCGGGATACATTTCAGAAAAGTAGACTGCATCGTTTCCAGTAAAGGGGCATTTATATATTCCCACAGCTCTGTGCCATTTGTCATCATTGACACTATTTTGCTGTTATATATTTTGATGACTGGAAGTAGACAACACAAGTAACTATAGTTGACAAGCTGCCCTATGGAATTGGCACAGGCTGTAGCCCTTTTTCTTAAAATGTGGGAGTGAAGGACCTTGCTTTTTGTGAAAACCAGTCCTTTGTGTAGGCAGATCTTAACTTGATGTGTACATTCCCTCCCCAGGCTCCAATTATCCATACTCCACTCCATCTCTTCCTCAAAACAATTACTTTAGATCTTCATGTCATTGGGTGCACAATGTGAACTAAACCTGTGCAGCAATTTTGTCATCCCTACCTGTGCATGACATTAATAAGACCTCATCTGCATAGAACAGAAGGTTTACATGTTTATTTTTAACTCTGGGGATAAACATATTGGTTGAACGGAGGGACTTTGGGATATCATTAATACTGGTAATCCTCAACTTAAGGCTATAATCAAGTACTAAATTTCCATTGCTAAACAAAACAGTTGTCAAGTGAGTTTTGCCCCATTTTATGATCTTACTTGCCACAGCTGTTAAGTGAATCACTGCAGTTGTTAATTTAGTAACAGAGTTGATAAGAGAATCTGGCTTCCCCATTGACTTTGCTTGCCAGAAACTTGCGAAAGGTGTTCACATGATGGAGGGACATTGCAACTGTTGTAAATAGACATCTGTTGCCAAGCGTCCAAATTCTGATCAAGTGACCGTGAGCCAAGAAGCTTCTTCAGCTCTGACTGGATGGTGGGGAATGGAAGGTTTTATACTCCTTGCAGGCAGCTGGTCATTTGCAGGAGAACATACGAGAGCAAACCCATCAAGACTAGATTCAGCAGTCCATTTCATTTAAAAGAAAAGCCCACTCTTCTGAAGAAAGCAAAGTCCACAGTTTGGACAGAGAGGACTGCTGGTTTGAAAGATGGGTCAAGGAGGACATCTATGTCAAAACTGAACCGCCCTCTTTCAACAGAGGGAGAATGATATGGCATCATCTATCTCCAATCTACAACACAGTCCTTTCAAGTTTTAAGGAGAAGTTCTCCACACCCATTTGCACCACTCAGAAGATCTTGATGACGCAGATAAGCTGTGATGACCTAGGGCGTGACACAAAGGCAACACAGCCAGAGAACCAATATGAGTCCCTTTATTATCACCAACTGTGCCCCCAATGTCCCTTTCAACTCTCTGGCCTGGAGAATTATTTTTTTTTAATCTTCTATTACAGAGCTTTAATTTTAAGTTTCCCTTTGTTCTTTCCTCAGCAGTCAACAAAAATCTTTTTAAATTCTTTCCAATCTTCTTCACACCTATTATGGGGTTTTTTCTTCTTCTAATTTTTTAATTATCTCTATGCATTTTAATCCAAAAATCAAGTTTTGTTTCAGGCTTTGCCACTTTAAACTTCCTCTTTATTCTTCTTCCTTCATTTCCCTCAGGCCCATTAGCTGCTGTTATTTCACTGGGGCACCTTTTAACAATTTAAAAATATTTCTTTTTTGCCTATGAGCTGGCCATCACTCACCCAGCATCAGTACTCCGTTCAAATCACCGTTCCTGCTCAAAATGTGGTCCGGTTGCACCAGCTTTATGACAGCCGCAATGGCCCCTGCCCCCGCCTCTGAGTTGAAGAGTTTCCTCTGACCTCTGAGGAACTTGCCTGTTCCTCTTGGTCGTCCGAGGTGCCTCTCCTTCTCCTCCATCCCTACAGGACAGATCTGGTCCGAAGACCCCTTGACAGTGGTTTGTCAGCCTGGGATTTCGCAAGGCTCATCAGAGCCCACTGTTCCCCATCTGTCTTGCCGCGATGCTTCCGGTCAAATCCGTTTGAAAGCAAAGTTGAGTGAAGTTTTTTTTATGATAATGTCCCAATGCTGGGTTTACATGACTTTGCATGAGACATAATCCTGGACTAGATAATCCCTCCCTGGCCCAAAAAGATTCTCCTTTATATTCAGATAGATTTGATGGGCATGTGATACAGTATGATTTTGAAATGATTCTGGTACGCTGTCATGTTTACGGCAAAAGGGATTACACAGCCCTTGATTGAAATTTTTCCTCTGTTATTTGGGTGGCACATGGTCAGAGGTACTCTCATTGACCCGAATTAATGTGATAGTATCTTCTTGACAAAGTTCCATCACTAATGAGACAGACATGCTGCTATTAGTTTCCCATCAATGGAATATATAAAAGAGGAAGAAAAGAAAAAAGTATCAGACAAAAGCATACAGTCATCTTCAGATCCACCAGAAAAAGCAGGAAAATGTTGGTGACAGGGATATTTTTGTGTGTTTTGTTGCTTGTTCTGCTGATTCTCTTCTTCCTGAAAGAACTCTGGTCCCGAAGACATTTGCCTCCTGGTCCTTTGGCTCTGCCTCTGATTGGATCTGTCTTGGCAAGTGGGCTTTGGCTCCGTGAAGATTACTTCCTTAAGGTATTTAATTCTAACCAGTAATATGCAAGATAATTCTCACTTGTTTTCTTTATATCAAAATTATAGACAAATGTACTTAATCAAGTAAAATACAATGAGGAATACATTTCTTCAAGTGCTAGTGATGAACTTGATTAGTTATTTTAGCAATAGCAATAGCACTTAGACTTACAGTATATACCGCTTCACAGTGCTTTACAGCCCTCTCTAAGTGGTTTACAGTCAGCATATTGCCCCCAACAATCCAGTTCCTCATTTTATCAACCTCAGAAGGATGGACGGCTGAGTCAACCTTGAGCCTGGTGAGATTTAAATTGCCAAAATTGCAGGCAGCCAGCAGTCAGCAGAAGTAGCCTGCAGTATTGTACTCTAACCACTCATTTTCTCACCGTGGCTCAGTCTCGCTGAATCTGACCGAACACTGGTAAGGTCGCATATTAAGACCTACCTAGTGGCGATAAAGACGGCAAAGTTTAACTACTTTTCCGCCTCTATTGCGTCATCAGGGAATCGTCCGGCCGCCCTGTTCAGGGTAACCCGCTCCCTGCTCCATCCGGGAGCGCGGGAGGATCCCTTGGAAGGCAGGGCGGAGGATTTCGGACAATACCTGTATGACAAAATCGCTCAGATCCGGGGGGATTTGGACTCTGACTGGGTAGATCAGGGCAGGGTGATGAGGAATAGTCTTGAGAATGTTACCTGGGAGGAGTTTGATGCTGTGACTCCGGATGATGTGGACAGGATTTTGGGGAGACTTAGTGCGGCCACATGTTTACTGGACCCGTGTCCCTCCTGGTTGGTACTGGCCTCCCGGGAGGTTACACGAGGCTGGCTCCAGGGTGTTATCAACGCTTCGTTGAGTGAGGGTCACTTCCCCGCCGCCTTGAAAGAAGCGGTGGTGAGGCCTCTCCTCAAGAAGCCGTCCCTGGATCCGGCAATATTGGCCAACTATCGTCCTGTCTCCAACCTTCGCTTCCTGGCGAAGGTTGTTGAGAGTGTGGTCGCGCGACAGTTTCCACAATTCTTGGAGGAAACATCCTATCTAGATCCGTTCCAGTCGGGTTTCAGGCCTGGACACAGCACAGAAACGGCATTGGTCGCGTTGGTTGATGATCTCTGGAGGGCTCGGGACAGGGGTTGTTCCTCTGTTCTGGTCCTGTTAGACCTCTCAGCGGCTTTTGATACCATCGACCATGGTATCATGCTGCACCGGTTGGAAGAGTTGGGGATGGGGGGCACCGTATTACGGTGGTTCTCCTCCTTTCTCTCCGACCGGTCGCAGTTCGTGTTGGCAGGGGGGCAGAGGTCGACCTCAAGGCCTCTTATATGTGGAGTGCCTCAGAGGTCGGTTCTCTCGCCCCTCCTGTTCAACATTTATGTGAAGCCGCTGGGCGAGATCATCCGTGGCTTTGGGGTGAGATACCACCAGTACGCTGATGACACCCAGCTGTACATCTCCACCCCAGGCCACCCCAACGATGCCCTTGAAGTGATGTCCCAGTGCCTGGAGGCTGTGCGGATCTGGATGGGGAGGAACAGGCTCAGGCTCAACCCTTCCAAGACTGAGTGGCTGTGGCTCCCGGCATCCCGATATAGTCAGTTGACTCCATCACTGATTATTGGGGGTGAGTCCTTGGCCCCCACAGAGAGGGCTCGCAATCTGGGAGTCCTCCTGGATAGGCAGCTGTCCTTGGAGGAACATCTGACGGCTGTAACCAGGGGGACCTTTTGTCAGGTTCGCCTGATCCGCCAGTTGCGGCCCTTTCTTTTTTTTTTTTTTTTTTTTTTTATTGCAAAAGTTTTACAATTACATTTTCACCCCTTTTTTCACCCCCCCACCTCCCTCCCCAAACTTCCCATCCACCCTAACCCTCCCTAACCCTCCCCCCCAGACTTCCCTATTACATACTCATAACTAATAACACTAATATATAAACCTGAACCCATCCCTCCCCCTATATAATTTTTCCTCTTTGTCTCTTTACATAAAAATATTTCTAATACATTATTTTCAAATAAAAGCTATTTGATACTTTCTGGTTTGGTATTTATTCTGAACATATTCTATCCACCTTTTCCATTCCCATTCGTAAGTCTCTTGTGAACAATCTTTTAGATACGCTGAAATCTTCGCCATCTCTGCAAAGCTGGCCATCTTCAAAGTCCATTCCTCGATAGTAGGCAAAGCTTCATTCTTCCAATATTTACCTATCAACAATCTAGCTGCTGTTATCATATACAATATTAGTTTTATTTCACCCCGTGTAAAACCCTTAACTATACCCAATAAAAACAATTGTGGAGAAAATTGAATTTTTTTCTTCAAAACATTCTGCATGACCCACCAAATTTTTATCCAAAAAGCCTTAACTTTCCTACAGGTCCACCAAACATGATAATATGTAGCATCTACACAATCACATCTCCAACATTTTGGCTGAACATTAGGGTACATACATGACAACTTTTTAGGATCTAAATGCCATCTATAAAACATTTTATAAAAATTTTCTCTCAGGTTTTGCGACTGTGTAAATTTAACATTCTGAACCCAAATTTTTTCCCAAGTTTCCAGCATCACTGGTTCTTCAAAATTCTGTGCCCACTTAATCATACAATCTTTAACTAATTCCGTTTCTGAATCTCTTTCTAACAAAACATTATACAGCCTTTTAATATGCATTGGACCTTTCTCTCTTATATGTCTAACCAATTCTTCCTCATGCAACATAATACCAGTTTTTTGGTCCTCTTTCCATCTCATTTGTAATTGATTATATTGTAACCAGGTTAAATTAATCCCTTCGTCCAACAGTGTCTGCAATGTCTTCAGCTGCCATCTGCCCGCATCTGTAAAAAGAACCTCTTTGTATAAAAACCCCCCGAGTGACATTATATTTGTATTCCACAAGGTATGACCAAGATCCAGCCATAGCGGTATTTTATAATCCCATTTGAGTCGGTGCTTCTTCCAAACTCTCATCAAAGAATCTCTGAGTATATGACTTTTAAATACTTTATCAACTTTATCATCATAAAATAAATAAGCATGCCATCCAAATTCAAGATCAAAACTTTCTGCATTCAATATTCCAGCCTTTTTATTTCCAAACCAGTCACTTGTTAAAGTTAAAGCTGCTGCATCATAATATAACTGTAGGTTTGGGAGTTTAAGGCCTCCTCTTTCTGGAACATCTTGCATAATTTTCAATTTCACTCTCGGCTTTTTCTCGTTCCAGACAAACTTATTCACACCAGACTGCCAGACTTTCAGTTGTTTATCACTTTTAAGCACCGGAATCATTTGAAACAAAAACAGAAATCTTGGCAAAATATTCATCTTAACTGCTGCTATTCTTCCAAGTAAAGACAGTTGCAGCTTTTTCCAGATCTCCATGTCTTTCTGAACCTCTCGCCACAACACCTCGTAATTATTTTGAAACAATTTCATATTTGATTCTGCAACCTGAATTCCAAGATATTTTACCTTAGGTACAATTTCAAAACCTGCCCTCCTTTCAAGCTCATGTTTACGATCTTGTGTCATATTCTTAACTATCATTTTAGTCTTTTTTGAGTTCAGTTTAAAACCTGAAACTCTACCATAGTCTTGTATAATGTCGTTCATCAGGATTATTGATTCCATTGGTTGTGATAGGGTAACAACCAGATCATCTGCAAATGCCTTTATTCTATAATCCTCTTGCCTTATCACTATACCTTTCAAGATTTTTGAGTCCCGTATTATATTTAGCAAGACTTCCAATGTTAATATAAATAAAAGTGGGGACAACGGACATCCCTGTCTTGTTCCTTTTTCAATTTTAAACTCTGTCGTCAAACTTCCATTAATAATAATCTGTGCTTTTTGCTCTTGATAAATTGCTGAAATCGCCTGTATAAATTGGTCCCCAAAGCCCATCTTTTTTAAAGTCTTTAGTAGAAAGTTCCAATCCACTCTATCAAAGGCTTTCTCCGCATCCAAGAAAACCAGCACTGCAGAAATCTGTTTATTCTTATCAAGATATTCCAATAAGTCTATTACTTGCCTTACATTATCCTTCATATATCTGCCCTCAATAAATCCCGCTTGGTCCTCATGAATCACTTTTTGAATTACTGGCATCAACCTGTTGGCTAATACCTTCGCATAAATTTTATAGTCTGTATTCAAAAGAGATATTGGTCTGTAGTTCTCTGGTTTTTTAGGACCAACTTGTTCCTTTGGTATCAAAGATATATAAGCAGTTGTCCAAGATGGGGGTATTTTACCCCCTTGTTGAATATTACAAAATAAATCTCTAAGTTGTTCCACCATTTCAGCTTGTAAAGTTTTGTAATACACTGCTGTCAAACCATCCGTGCCAGGCACTTTAGCTGTTTTTAGCTGCTTAATTGCTGCTATTATCTCCTCCACTGTTATAGGGTAATTCATTCTTTCCTTTTGTTGATCAGTAATTTTTGTAATTCTCTTATCCTTTAAATATTTTTCTATAAGTCCATTCTGCACCTCTTCTTTGGCATATAATTTAGTATAATAATCCACAAAAGCTTCTTTAATTAATTTTTGTTGAAAAATTTCTTTCCCTCCAATGTCAATACTATCAATAGTCCGTATACTTTGTTTTTTCCTCAGTGTGTAAGCCAACCATCTGCCCGGTTTATTAGCATTGCAAAATGTATTATGCTTTGCGTATTGTAAACTTGTTGCAACTTGTTCCGCCATAAGCATTTGAAATTGGTCTTTCAAAAGTTTTATAGCACTTCTTATTCTTTCATCTGTTGGGTTTTTAATAAGTAACTGTTCCTTATTCTTTATTTCCATTTCCAACTCAGATCTTTTCTTTTGTCGGAACAGTCTGTGTTTAGAATTCATGTAGATAAGTACCCCTCTCATATAAGCTTTACTAGCGTCCCAAACAATTTCAATTGGGGTACCTTTATTCAAATTTATTTCAAAAAATTCTTTCAAATGCTTTTTAAGTTCTATTGTATTTTTTTCATATCTAAACAAGTTCTCATTTAATCTCCAAGAACGTCTCTCAACCTTATCCATCTCAATTTCTATCCATACAGGGCTATGGTCAGTCAAAGTTCTTGGAAAAATCTTTGTTCTTTTTGTCTTAATAAGTAAATCATTTGACAACAGAATAAAATCAATCCTAGAAAAGGATCTATGTCTATCGGAAAAAAAAGTGTAATCCAATTCATTCGGATTATGTATTCTCCAAACATCTTTTAGTTCCATATCTTCTTTCATGTCAAAAAAAGTCTGCGGTAGTCTAATTCTAGACTTTGCCAAGCTCTTTTTATCTAATTTAGAATCAATTACTCCATTCCAGTCTCCCATAAATAAAATAGATCTATAGTCCCATTGCAATATTTTAGTATGTAACATCTTGTAAAAACAATCCTGTTGTTGGTTAGGAGCATAAATTCCAATCAAAAGAATTTGACCATTTGCTGTAAGCAATTCAATTGCTACAAACCTACCATCTTGATCTACTTCTATAATTTTTGCTGTTAATTTTTTATTTACATAAATAACCACACCATTCTTTTTCTGCGAAGTTGAAGATATATAATGCACTCCTAATTTTGAATTTATCAAATATTTCTGATCTTGAGTTGTAATATGTGTTTCTTGTAAGCAAATTATATCATTATTAAATTGTTTCAAATATGTAAATATTTTCTTCCTTTTCTGTGCTGAATTCAACCCATTAACATTCCAAGATAGACACTTAAGGGTCATCGGCCTGTTTCTGGAGCGCAGAGCAAAATATTTGAAGTTCATCCAAAAGCTTCGATCTTGCTCTTCCCATAGCTCCACTCTCTTGTGGGGTACTCTTAGCTGCCATCTTGTCTTGTCTTTCCTGTTGTTGTTGTTGCTTTTGTTTAAGTAGCTTGGATTGAGCTCTAGTTATACGTTGATCTTTAACTTCAGTCAGCTGAATCAAATCCAAAATTGGAGAAGAATCCAGCAAGGGCTCACTCAGAAAACCTCCTTCTGCACCTTGCACATTTTCTAATTCTTGCTTGGGCTGTTCTTCCGACTGCCTCTCTTCACTCTCCTTAATCTCCAAAACTGTAGATGTACGTGGAGATGGTGTTCTTTCCTTAAGAATAGTACTATAAAAATGTTGTGCCTTCTCCACGGTATTCAATCGATATCCTTCTCCCTTATATCTAAAAATTATCCCAGCTGGTGCATCCCACCGGAAGGGTATCTGTAAGTCTTTCAGTTCCTTAACAAGAAAACCAAACTCTTTTCTAGCTTTCAGCATTTTAGGAGGTAATTCTTTAAAAACTACAAGTCGTGAGCCCCCCACTTCTACAGAGGTGTGAAAAGATTTTTGGAGGATTTCATTTCTAATTTCTCTCTCAGTAAAGTATATGACCACATCTCTAGGCAATTGTCTTTGTCTGGCCACCCAAGAGTTGACTCTGTAAATTTTATCTATTTTGTGAAATACCAAATCAGGGTTAACTTGTAAGATCTTAGCCAGGGCTTCAGAGCAAACTTGTCTCAAATCCTGTCTCTCCTCCTCTCGAATTCCCCGAAGCCGTATGGCAAATTCCATCGCCCGGAATTGTATCATGACAATCTCATCTTCAATTCTCTGCATTTTATTATCAGCTTCTTCAATTTTATAGTCATTATCTTTCATCCTAACATTAACTTCTAATTTGAGTTCTTCAACTTTAAAATCAACTTTCCCAATAAAATTTGCCAGGCCAGACGCCACTTCTGATATTTTTTTGGTCACCATATTTTGATTCTGCTTCACCATATCTTTAACTTCATTAATTTCCTGCAGAAATTCCTCATGTGATTTTTGAAGTTTATGATCTATTTCCTGTTGAGATTCTTGAAATTTTTCATCCAAAGTTTTAGCAATAAAGTCTTTTAAATCTCCCACATCAAATTCTTTTTTCTGAGTTTGTAGTTGTTGAGCAGGGGGAAGTTGCGTTTGATGTTTGTGTGTGGGGGATCCCCCCCCTGATGCCTTCCCTTCCTGCTTCTTTGAAGCCATTGTGCCACGTAGGCTAATTTTTCTAGAGAGGAAAGTTCTTTTTCCTTTCCCTCTTCCACAAAAGCTTCTAAAAAAGTCCCCCAAATTTAGTCAAATAAAACTGAAGTAAAGCAAAGTCAAATTTTAGCAAAAAGAAATGTTTTCCTTTAGGTAAGACAACTTTGTAGCAACTTTTCAACTTTGTAGCAAAGCAGAGAGGCTTCACAAATTCACTTTCACTAGCTCGTTAACTCAAGCGCTGGACGCCATATTTTTTCCAAATCACTTTCACTCGCTCACTTTCTCTTGATTTAAAAAGTCAATAAAGCACTAATACTTGCAATTTTCAGGTTTCTGGATTCAAGTTGGTATTTCCGCTATTTGTTAGAATTAGTTCCTCTCACTTTAAGAGTTTGCTGCTGTCGGCTTGTTCTGCTGAAGGCAGAATCGTCCCACGCCGCCCGGAGTCTCCGCAGGTTGGAAGGGAGCCGCTCCTGTTTTCACCCCCAGAAACAATTCCCTGGGGGGGTTACAGGGGCTCAACCTGTGCCCTGCTGTCTCTGCTCCTGCAATCTTCAAGATTTCGGAGTTTTCGAGCCGCTCCTCGTTCGCGGGGCGGCTCTACAGGCGGCGGGGCTGGCGGTCTTAGAAAATCACCGCCGTCGCCGAAGCTCGCAAACCGGAAGTCCCGTTGCGGCCCTTTCTTGATCGGGATTCCCTGTGCACAGTCACTTATGCCCTCGTCACCTCTCGCCTTGACTACTGCAACGCTCTCTACATGGGGCTCCCCTTGAGGAGCACTCGGAGGCTCCAACTGGTCCAGAATGCAGCAGCGCGGGTAGTGACGGGAGCAGCCTGGCGCTCCCATGTAACACCGCTCCTGCGTGAGCTGCACTGGCTCCCAGTGGTCTTTCGGGTGCACTTCAAGGTGTTGGTTATCACCTTTAAAGCGCTCCATGGCATAGGGCCTAGCTATCTTTGGGACCGCCTGCTGCCACCGACGATCTCCCATCGACCTGTGCGCTCCCACAGAGAGGGCCTCCTCGGGGTGCCATCAGCCAAACAGTGCAGGCTGGTGACCCCCAGGGGGAGGGCCTTCTCTGTGGGGGCACCTACCCTCTGGAATCAATTGCCTCCAGAGATAAGGAGAATCCAAGACCTCGGTGCCTTCCGCCGTGCCCTTAAAACCTTCCTTTTCCAGCAAGCCAGGCTGGCCTAATTTTTTAAGTGTTTTTAAGTGTTTTGTTTATTGTTTTTAATTAATGGGGCCAAATTTATATATGTATATTTTAACTGTATTTTAATATTTGTACTTGATGTTTTTACTTGGCTGTTCACCGCCCTGAGTCCTCAGGGAGAAGGGCGGTATACAAATTCAAAATAAAATAAAATAAATAAAATTTTCCTCATGGTACCAGAATATTTAGGTAAGATTTGCTTATAGCTGTTTCACAGAGCACTGTGTGAAATAATGGGGCTGAATAAAGTATATAAAAGTGGAAGAAAAGTTAAAAGAATGAGATGAAATGATACAACCATCTCCAGATCTATTAATGAGCATCAAAGAAAAAGAACCAACTGGACAATGATGGCAATAGGGACAATTTTGTTTGTTTTGCTGCTTGCTTTGCTGATTCTCTTCTTCCTGAGACAACTTTGGGCTCAAAGACTTTGGCTCTACCTCTCATTGGGATCTTGTGGGTTTATGGGTTTTGGCTTCATGAAGATGATTTTCGTAAGGTATTTTGTTCTAAATAATTAACCAACAATATATAAAATAATTCTCAGGAGTGGTGCGGTGGCCTAGAGGTGGAGCTCTCGCCTCACAATCAGGAGGCTGTGAGTTTGATCCCAGGTGGAGGCAGATATTTCTCTCTCTGGGCACACTGAGAATATATCTGCCGAACAAAAATTCTGCATTGGTGACAGGAAGGGCATCTGGCCATAAAAACTTAGTTAGCTCCATTCAGTTGCCCAGACTCTACCCCGCAAGGGATTATGGAGTCGTTAAATGAAGAAGAAGAAGATGATATAAAAACATTCTCGGTTATTTTCTCTGTACCATAACTATATACAAATGTATTAACCTAGTAAAATATTTTTGCATAATGAGAAATTTAATTAATCAAATGATAGTGATGACACTTGGTTATTTTCCTCATCATGCCACTATATCCAAATCAAGACCTGCTTATCAGTGTTTCACAGAGCAGGATATGAAATAATGGGGCTAAGTTTTTAGGCGGCAAATTCTAGTTCAGTCTTACCAAGAAATGTTTGATAATGGAACCCATTCTTCAGAGAGAGAGGGGAGAGGGTGGTTTCTCCTTCATTCTGCTCAAATGAAGCTAGACATTCTTCTGTTGAAGATGCTTTATTCTATATTCCTGCAGTGGACAATAGGTGGAACCTGATAGCCTAAATGTCCCTTGCTAATTCTGCAATTGTATAATGATTTCAAAAGCTTTATGGATCTGTGTTCAACGCTGACAAATGTTTCCACTAACTGCATGAGTCATGTATTACAAGGAAGTATTTCCTCCTCCTGACGGCTGCTGAATAGTAGGAATTTCTCATTTTTCTGCTGACGACCTGCTGATTTTGTTGCCAAAGCTGGTTCTTTGGCAGTGCTGCTCCCTGGATTTGAATGAGATCACTTAGGAATGACCCAAGACATCTCTTGAACAGCCATGGACTCTCCTGGGAAGGGGAATATTGAAGATTTTAGGTCCCTGTGGGAGCAATCAGAAAGATCATCCATCTTCCTCTTAGCAGTTTGTTTTCTTAGGCGTGTCTGGGTTTTAACTTCACTGTTTGAATCTTTTCTTTCACTTTCCTTTTATCTTTAAAAGTTAACTGGCTGGCTGAATGCTGATTTATTTTAATCCCTTGTCGGACTTTATCAGTTCTTTTTTTCTTTTTCCCTCTGATTTATGTGGTCGTTTTGAATAAGTTTTGCTTTTCTGTAAGGAAACACAGCATTTTCTTGGATAGTGGAAGTGCTTTCATTTGATTGTCATTTATATTTGACTCTCACCAGAGAGTTTTTGCATTTTATTAATTTGCAAAATATTTGAAGTTTATTTTTTAAATTTTTCTTTCAACTTTGAATCGAAATATCCAGAAAATATTTTCCCTGCTTCAATATCTATTTCTTCACTTTGCTTCAGCATTTTGTGTTTCCTTTGTTCTCTTATTTATCATTGTTAAATTATACCGAGCAACAATATGTCAAATTACAGACAAGCATCTGGCTGATATCTGAAAAAAAGTTTGGTAAAATGCAATCCTTAGTTGAAAGCCTTTTAAAAAGTTTGATGAAATGATAATGGCTATTGAAAATATTCAGATGCATGTAGCTGGAGATAAATTAGATTCAGAAAAGGAATGTCATTTGAAAGTGGCAGATTCGTTGGAAAGAAATATGGACTGTACACACAGAGAACTGAGTTGATTACACACACCTCCATGAAGTTCAAGCCTGAATTATTTTACAACAGCAGAAACCTAACTAATTGGAGAAGTAATAAATTGGTTTTCCCTAGGAGGATTGAAGGCAATTTGGGGAATGGATTTATCACACTTAACTGGAAAACAAATCCATCTGGACTTTTTTGGGTAGATAGACTGACTTGGAGATTTAATTTATTATATTTAACCAGACAAAAATTGATAACAGATGGTATTTAGAAATAAATGTGGATATTTGATCTAGGCTGAATCACTGTTACTTTTTTATGTTGCGTCACCATCAAAGTCATGGAATCAATCATAAACCAATCTATTAACCTCCACTTAGAGACAAACAACCTACTCTCTAACAAACAATTTGGTTTCAGGAACAATTTGTCCTGTAATCTGCAACTCTTACACTGTAAAAACATATGGACTACACAACTCGACCAGGGCAAAGCAATAGACTCAATTTACATTGACTTCTGTAAGGCCTTTCATTCAGTGGTACATAACAAACTACTCCTAAAACTAAAAACGTATGGCATTTACGGATCCCTGCATAAGTGGATAGCTGTGTTCCTATCAAGCAGGCAACAAGTAGTCAAAATAGGGAGCGCCCTATCAAACCCTGCACTTGTTAACAGCCGTGTCCCCCAAGGCAGCATTTTAGGACCCACACTTTTTATACTTTATATAAATGACCTTTGTGATCATATTATAAGCAACTGTGTTTTCTTTGCGGATGATGTAAAACTATTCAACACCACTGACAATGCTGCTACTCTACAAAAAGACATCGACTATGTGTCAGAATGGTCAAACAGTTGGCAACTCCAAATCTCAACCAACAAATGCTCTGTCTTACATATTGGCAAAATAAATCAGAACACAAAATACAAGCTGGATGGATACGACCTAACAGATGACCCTCACTATGTCAAAGACCTTGGAGTACTCATCTCAAATGATCTAAGGGCCAGAGCTCACTGTAATAGCATTGCTAAAAAAACATTAAAAGTTGTTAACCTAATCTTGCATAGTTTCTTCTCTGGTAATATTAAACTGCAAACTAGGGCATAATTTTTTTTTGCCAGACCAATTCTTGAAGACAGCTCACCTGTCTGGAACCCGCAATGCATATTGGACAGTAATACAATCGAAGGAGTTCAGAGATATTCCACAAGAAGAATCCCCCACTCCTCTACTCGCAACAAAATACCTTATGCTACCAGACTCGAAATTTTGGGCTTAAACAATTTAGAACTTTGCTGTCTTTGGTCTGACCTAAGCATAGTACATAAAATCATCTGCTACAATGTCCTACCAGCTTCAACCAAAACAATACAAGAGCACACAATAGATACAAACTGATGGTAAATGGATCCAAACTAGACTGCAGAAAATACGACTTCAGTAACAGAGTTGTCAACATCTGAAATGCACTACCTGACTCTGTGGTTTCTTCCTCAAATCTCCAAAACTTTAACCTTAGACTGTCTACTGTTGACCTCACCCCATTCCTAAGAGGTCTGTAAGGGGCGTGCATAAGTGCACCAATGTGCCTACCATCCCTGTCCTACTCTCTCCATGTATTGGTATCCTTATCCTGTATTCAGAATCGTGTTTATACTTATATCTGTTATCTTATACATGCTTGACAAATAAATAAAATAAATAAATAAATTTCAGATAGCCAAGATGCCATGATAAATTTTCTACGAGTTGATTAAAATAACAGTTTGTTTACAAAGCGTTTTGAAACTTTAGTCTTGCCTATTTATTATTATTGTTCTTCTTGTTAACTATTTTGTCATTAATATAACATATATATATTAATATAATATATAGATGATAGGTTAATACTTTGCAAATAGTTTAAAAATTTCGGGAGCCTTTCTTTTTTTTCAATGGGTGGGAAGCTAATATTTTAGCAATGAATTAATCAGTATACAACTAGGGGGGAATAATATGTCTATGAGTGTGAGTTGTTTTTTCTTTTTGTAATGCACTTTTTAAAATGTCTTGTTTGTTTTGTAGTTTTCTTTTTTTTGAGCTTTGTATTTTAACTTTTCTTTTGAATAAAATAAAAATAGAACTGAAAAAAAGAAAGTTAATCAATTGTTTTAACAACTTACTCACCCAATAATTTATATGGATAGTACTGCTCTTGTAGCCAATTTTAATTCAGATTACAATGCATCAGATGACGAACAATTCTTCAGGGCAGTCCATAATCCCTAGAATAGCAATAGCACTTAGATTTATATATCATTTCACAGCCCTCTCTAAGCAGTTTACAGAGTCAGCATATTGCCCCCAACAATCTGGGTCCCTCATTTTACTGAACTCGGAAGGATGGAAAACTTAGTCAAACTTGAGCCGGTCAGAATTGAACTGCCTAATTTCTGGCATTCTACTGCATTCTAACCACTGTACCATCATGGCTCATGAACCACCAAGCTCTGTCAATGTAACTGCAGTTGGAAATTTGAGGAATTGATGGCTGAAAAAAGAAGGCAAAGAGATTGAGAAAGCCTCTGATAACCATCCAAACGGTAGCATTCAAAGGATGTGACTCACAGACTAGTACATAAAATTATCTTCCACAATGTCCTACCTGTCAATGACTACTTCAGCTTCAACCACAACAATACACGAGCACATAATAGATACAAACTCAAGGTAAACCGTTCCAAACTCGATTGCAGAAAATAGGACTTCAGTAACAGAGCGGTCAATGCCTGGAATGCACTACCTGACTCTGTGGTTTCTTCCCCAAACCCCCAAATCTTTAACCTTAAACTGTCTACTGTTGACCTCACCCCATTCCTAAGAGGTCTGTAAGGGACGTGCATAAGTGTACCAGTGTGCCTACCGTCCCTGTCCTAATATTTCTTTTTACTTTTACTCTTTAAAAGAGTATTCTCTTTTATTTATTTATTTATTTATTTATTTATTAAATTTCTATACCGCCCTTCTCCAAATAGGACTCAGGGCGGTGCACAGCCAAGATAAAAACAAAGCATACAAAATTTAAGAACAATATTAAAATAATTAAATGTTTTGGCCGAAATTAAGATAACCCAATTTAAAATCAATTTAAAATTTAACTCAGGCCAGCCCAGCTTGTTGAAATAAATAGGTTTTCAGGGCCCGACGAAAAATCCGGAGGTCTGTTATTATACGTAACTCTGGGGGAAGGTTGTTCCAGAGGGTGGGCGCCGCCACAGAGAAGGCTCTCCCCCTGGGGGTCGCCAGCCGACATTGTCTGGCGGACGGCACCCTGAGGAGGCCCACTCTGTGCGAGCGTACTGGCCGGTGGGAGGCTATTGGTGGCAGAAGGCGGTCTCGTAAGTACCCTGGCCCTAAGCCATGGAGCGCTTTAAAGGTGGTCACCAACACCTTGAAGCGCACCCGGAAGACCACTGGGAGCCAGTGCAGCTCGCGCAGGAGAGGTGTCACATGGGAGCGCCTCGTCGCCCCCATAATCCCCCGCGCGGCCGCGTTCTGGACCAGCTGGAGCCTCCGGGTGCACCCCAGGGGGAGCCCCATGTAGAGAGCGTTGCAGTAGTCCAGGCGGGAAATGACTAGTGCCTGAGTGACTGTGCGTAGAGAGTCCCGATCTAGAAAGGGGCGCAGCTGGCGTATCAGGCGAACCTGATAAAAAGCCCCCCTGGCCACGGCCGTCAAATGATCTTTTATTATTCTCTGTATTCAAATTATGTTTATAGTTTTACCTGTTATCTTATATATGCTTGACAAAATAAATAAATAAATAAAAATAAATAAGTAAGTAAATATAAATAAATAAATAAAAATAAAAATTCTTAGAATTGAGGATTTAGGAAAACCTGTAAGTGGCATATTAACTATAAATAATCTGTTTTATTTGATTGTAACATTTCTCAACTTTGATTCATTTGGCAGCCTGCAAAACAATATGGAAATATATACTCCATGTGGCTTGGACATCGCTTTGCAGTAGTGCTGTCTGGATTCAAAACTGTGAAAGAAACAATGACCAGCTTCCCAGAAGAATTCTCTGGTCGATCCGATGATGCTTTCTTCACTGCTTTAGGGAAAGAAAGGGGTAAGTGCAAATAATAAGGAATTGTATCTGAAAAACCATCACACTGTTACAATTTGTATAGTATGCATAACATGGGGGGAATAGGCAAGGTATAGTTAACAAAATAATTTAAAGTAATGAGGTACGCAAAAGAAATATAGCTATAATCCAGTTTTCACCAAATTATTATATGTCTCAATTGCATTTAATCTTGTCGATTACATTCATACATTGACTTAGACATGACTTCTTTTTCACTAAATATCTACCTGTTTTTTTCAGGCTCTCATCATCCCCATTCAACAAAAACTTTCTCAATCTTCCCTTGCCTCTTCAATCCTTTCCTTTGTTTCATATTTTGCCTTTTTTTTAAAAAAAAATTGCCTCTTCCTTCAAATTTTGCCACTTTCTCCAGCTTGGATTTTCATCAATTCTCTCTATATGGTCAACCCACCTAAAGGCAATAATTTCATACTGACTACCCACATACAGAACCATCAGCTTTCAGTACTTTCTATGTATAAGAATTAGATTTAGTTGAGATCTGTTCTAAGCTAATAAAATGTCCAAAATTGGAATAAAATCAGCAGTTTAGTTATTTTACCTGAAATCAAGAAAACAATTTAAACACTTAAATACCTTGGATTGAGGATCACAGTGGCTCAGTGGCTAAGACGCTGACCTTGTCAATTGAAAGGTTGGCAGTTCAGCGGTTTGAATCCCTAGTGCCGTGTAACGGGGGGAGCTCCCGTTACTTGTCCCAGCTTCTGCCAACCTAGCAGTTCGAAAGCACGTAAAAAATGCAAGTAGAAAAATAGGGACCACCTTTGGTGGGAAGGTAACAGTGTTCCATGTGCCTTTGGCATTTAGTCATGCTGGCCACATGACCACAGAGATGTCTTCGGACAGTGCTGGCTCTTCGGCTTTGAAACAGAGATGAGCACCACCCTCTAGAATTGGGAACAACTAGCACATATGTGCAAGGGGAACCTTTACCTTTACCTTGGATTGGAGCTCCTAAACCTCAGACAGAATGAGAAAGTAACAGCACTTTCCATCATCCATGACCACGCAGATGCATCAACTATTTTTGTTTTCTGCTAAATGCAAGGTGGAAAACTTGCCTATTTAGGCAAACATGTACAAGATAACAAGTATAAGTATAAACATAAATATGAACATAGGAAATGTGTACAAATAAATGGGGACAGTAGGACAGGGATGCTAGGCACCCTGGTGCACTTATGCACATCCCTTACAGAGCTCTGAGGAATGGGGTGAGGTCAACAGCAGACAGTCTAAGGTTAAAGTTATGGGGGGTGGGGATATAACAACAGAGTCAGGTAGTGCATTCCAGGCATTGACCATTGCGTTGCTGAAGTCGTATTTTCTGCAATCGAGTTTGGAGTGGTTTACCTTGAGTTTGTATCTATTGTGTGCTTGTGTATTATTGTTGTGGCCCCGCCCTCTGAGCCTGTCCCATCGGAGGAAGAAAGCTCCGAGCATGAGGAAGAGGAGTCAGCCAGGCCTCCCTCTCCAGGCCCCTCCCCTCTGGCATTGTCTCAAGTGCCGGCCGAGGGAGAGGAGACAGCTGATTTGGATCAGAGTGATGAGGAAACATCATTCCTGGATGCACGCCTCCGAAGGCGTGATAAACGTTTGCAGCAGCTTAGGAGGCGTGCTAGGGATTAGAACTGAGTCACTGGACCACACCCCAGAGACTATATAATAGAGGGTGGTGGTCAAGGATCTTTGTGACGAACAAAGCAAACCTTGGATAGTCACTAAAGCCTCGTCTGGAACTGCTGAGAGAAAGATTTAAAGTGTCGGACATTTGGACTCTTGAGTATTTATCTTTCTGTTTTACTTTGAAAATAAAGTCACTTGGCAGACGGTGTGTCTATCGCTGCCAAGTCGGAGATAAGACCTGGGTGCGTTCCAAAGTGTTTCCTTAACCCTCAACTGGCTGTGTTGGTGTATGTGTGGGTACGGGGACAGATCAATTATTGTGGTTGAAGCTGAAGTAGTCATTGACAGGTAGGACATTTTAGAAGATAATTTTGTGTACTATGCTTAGGTCAGACTGTAGGTGGCGTTGTCCTAGGTTGTCCAAGCCCAAAATTTCAAGCCTGGTGGCATAAGGTATTCTGTTGTAAGTAGATGAATGGCATACTCTTCTTATGAAATACCTCTGGACTCTCTCAATTGTATTAATATCCAATATACAGTGCGGATTCCAAGCAGACAAGCTGTATTTGAGAACTGGTCTAGCAAAGGTTTTGTATGTCCTAGTTTGCAGTACAATATTATCGGAGAAGAAGCTTCGCAAGATTAAGGTGACAACTCTTAATGACTTTTTGGCAATGCTATTACAGTGAGCTCTGGTGTTTAGATCATTTGACATGAGTACTCCAAGGTCCTTGACAGAGTGAGGGTGGTCTATGAAGTCGTACCCGCCCAGCTTGTATTTGGTGTTCTGATTTTTTTTTTTTTTTTGCCAATATGTAAGACAGAGCATTTGTTCTTCTAGTTCAGCCCTCTGCTCACTTTCAGATAAGTGGCTGTCCTTTCTTTTCTTAAAAACCTCCAGTGATGAAGCACCCACAACTTCTGAAGGCAACTTCTGTTCCACTTGTTAATTGTTCCCACTGTTAGGAAGTTTCTCCTCAATTCCAGGTTGCTTCTCTCCTTGATTAGTTTCCATCCATTCTTTCTTGTCCTGCCCTCTTGTGCTTTGGAAAATAAATTGATCCCCTCTTCTTTGTGGCAACCCCTCAAATACTGAAATACTGCTGTCAATACTGCTCTCCTCATGGGTAAATCTGCTTGTTTTAGGGGAAAGGGGAGTGCCTGTTTGAGAGAGTGAATCAAGTGACTGCAGGGAGGAAAGTGCTCCAGTTCACCTCATGAATGAATCTGCTTGTTTCTAGGAGGAGGGGAGAGTGGCTGTTTGATTGAGTGTAAGTGGGAAGTCTTGTTAGCTGTGTGCGTGGGAAAAAATGGTTAGATGGTGTCCATCAGCCTTGGAAGGCAACTCATGTAGGTGAAGGAAAACTCTGATCTCAAACCTCCGCTGCCTTGTGGCTATACCCATCTATGGGAGAGTCTTCAGGAATCAACCTCGAGGCAAAACCTGGAGCAGGAGTCCTGGAGTGAGGAGGAGTGCTAGAGTAGTAATATCTCTCTAAAAAACCTTGGTCCAGCTGGCCCGGCTGGTAGCACCTCGTAAGGGCCCCTTTCCAGGGTTACAAGAGAAGATGGTCAATTGTTTTGAAGGCGGAAGAGGGCTTTATGCCCCAATGGCAGATAAAACGGCAGAACCATCTTCTAGGAGAAGGAAAACTCTGATTACAAACCTCCACTGCCTTGTGGCTATATCTACTACAGAAAAAGGCTTCAGGAGTCAACCTTGAGGCAAAATCCGGAGTCGGAGTCCCGGAAGCAGTTCGTGACTGTCTACAGTCACGTTCTGGTAACACCTGCGACGCAGCTGGAATTAATCGTATTGGCTTTGCTGTTCCATTGGACTATTTCAGCAATGTGGAGAGGGGGGATCTGCTGCTTGGGTAACAGTCTATCCTCCATATTAATCTACCCAGGCCTCGTGCTCTGGAGAGGGCACTCCAGCTTTGCATACAGCATTGAAACAACACAGGAAGTGGCAGTTACCAGTTATAAGTCTTTGCTTGATTGGCGTAGAGTGTGACGCCAGGGGCCACTTTTGTCGGTGGGAGAGGTCACTGTACCTCATTGAGCAGCTACTGCCCACCTTAACCTGGGCAGCCCCCAGCCAGTAAGGTGCTGCCCTGTCACGGTCTGTTAACCTCACAGGGTGCGTGGGGTTTAGGGTCAAAGCCAACAAGCAGATTGATAACTTTGCACCATGCAACAAACAGAAGAAAACTTTACCTCTAAAGTTGGGCATCTGGAATGTTCGGAGAATGACCCCTGGCCTTTCTGACGATTTACAAGAGATAGATGACGTACGTAAGACAGCTGCCATTGACATGGAGTTGAGCAGACTGCAAATGGACATCATTGCCCTTCAAGAGACAAGACTGTTAGACTTGGGATCCGTTAAGGAGAGAAACTTCTTGTTCTTCTGGCAGGGAAAATCATCAAACGAGTCTAGGGAATATGGGGTTGGCTTCGTGGTCAGAAACACGTTACTAGGATCCATTACTCGACCTGCTGCAGGAAGTGAAAGAATTCTTCCTTTGCAGCTCCACTCATCAACAGGGCTGGTTATTCTTATTAGCGCATATGCACCGACATTATCATATTCAGTAGAATGCAAAGACCAATTCTATGATGATCTGGCTGCTACTATCAAGAAAATCCCTGAAAGAACCACTGTTTATCCTTGGCGATTTTAATGCCAGAGTTGGAGCTGATTATAGTTCTTGGCCCACTTCTTGAGGTCAGTTCGGTGTCGGGAAGATGAACGAAAATGGCCAGTGCCTGCTGGAGTTTTGCTGCTACTATGGTTTTTGCGTTAGCAATACATACTTTAAAACAAAGCCTCAACACAGAGTCTCTTGGAGACATTATGCCCAAATTTGCTTGAAATTTAAAAAAAGATAGGGAACAAGATGGTATTAATTTGAATCAGCATGATCTGGACAATATCATACTAGGAAAAGAGGACAAAATGTTATCAAGGATATATAAACTTTTAATAGACTATTGGATAGGGGATGAAATAGTTAAAGACTCTATGATTGCCTGGGGGAGAAATATTGGCTATCCAATTGATATGACAAAATGGGAAGAAATCTGGCTTAAACATATGAAATTCCTGTGGGCAACATCATACAAAGAAAATGTGTACAAGATGCTGTATAGATGGCACCTTCCACCTGCTCGTCTTTCTAAAATGTATTCAAATCTCTCACCAAACTGTTGGAATGGTCGTTGCTTACCTGAACGACCCTTTTGTACACGCTGCGAGGACACTCCTCAGACTGGGAAACGATCACCCTATTTGCACAGCTGAGTGTCAATCAAATCCCTCTGGAGCTGGATCCACCTCACTTCCTGCTTCTTCCTCAGACTTTTCACGAAGACAACTTGGTCCAATAGCAGCAGGATCGACAGTTAGAAACTCCACCAGGTAGTCACACAGGAAGCAGACAGCTACAGAGGGAGAAAAAGCAGACCTCCACCAAAGCCAGGCACGGCGAAGAAAAAGGGAGGGACGGAGTGTCCTCGCAGCGTGTACAAAAGGGTCGTTCAGGTAAGCAACGACCATTTTCCTACACGCTGCTCAGACACTCCTCAGACTGGGACATACCCAAGTTAGAGAAAGAAGGGAGGGAACTAAGCCGTAGACTGGTCTTGGGGAGCGATTACAGCCTGTAACACCCTCCTGCCAAAGGCAGCATCTGCAGAAGCAAACTTATCCAGCCTATAGTGACTTACAAAGGATGAAAGGGATGACCATGTGGCCGCCCGGCAAATATCATCTACTGAAGCCTGGGTAGCCCAAGCCGCTGAAGTTGCGGCGCTACGAGTAGAATGGGGCAGTATACCACCCGGGACAGGGGCCTCCCTTAAGTCATATGCCTTAGATATACAGGCTTTGAGCCACCTGCCTACTGTAGTCGAAGAGACCTTCTGACCCAGGGAGGAGGGAAGGAAGGACACCAACAGAGCCTCAGTCTTGCGAAAGGGGGCAGTCCTTTTGAGATATCTTCTCAGTGCCCGTCGCACATCCAAAGTATGCCATCGCTTCTCAGCAGGATGACGCGGATTTGGGCAGAAGTTAGGCAAGACGAGTTCTTGGGCTCGATGAAAACGAGTGTTCACTTTGGGAACAAAAGCCGGGTCGAGGCGTAGAACAACCCGGTCAGGATAGAAGATGCAGAGATCACTCCTCATGGACAAAGCAGCAATTTCGGATACTCTGCGCGCCGAAGTTATTGCCAACAAAAAGGCCATCTTCAAGGACAAGTAGCGTAGGCTGGACGAAGCAATGGGTTCGAACGGTGGACCCGTTAAGGCTTGCAACACTAAGGTAAGGTCCCAAGTGGGGTAGCGGTGAATCGGCGGCGGCCGCAAGTTCGAGACCCCTTGGAGAAAGGAACGGATTCTGGGGTCCTGAGACAAAGGCACACGAGCTTCCCCTGACAGGACAGTGGCCAGAGCCGCCACCTGTCGGCGTAGCGTCGCGGGAGCCAAGCCCTTGGAGAATCCCGCATACAGAAAACACAGAATGTCCGGAACAGATGCAGTTGTGGGATCTACGTGATGATCTCCGCACCATCTCGTGAAGGCAGTCCATGAGGCGTTATAAATACGAATTGTTGATGGTCTTCGAGCTGCCTGAATAATGGAGATAACGTCGTCAGACAAATTGTCCTTGATGAGCTTTATGCGCTCAAATGCCACACGGCTAATCGAAGCCATTCTGGTTCCGGATGACAGATGGCTCCTTGAGTTAGTACTATCTTGTCGGGTGGAATCCTCCACGGTGGTTCGACCGATAAGTTCTTGAGGTCGGCGAACCACTCTCGACGGGGCCAATACGGCGCTACCAGCAGAATGTTCGCCCGTTCTTGAATGATCTTCCGCACGACCTTGGAGATGACAGGAAGAGGAGGGAAGGCGTAAAGAAGGCCCCGGGGCCACTGACTTCGAAGAGCATCCAGCCCCTCCGCTGCTGGACATGGGTAGCGGGAGAAGAATCTCGGCAATTGGGTGTTCTGAGCCGTCGCAAACAGGTCCACTAGGGGAAGGCCGAACCTCCTGGATAGGTCCTGGAACAGGCCGGGGTCCAACCTCCACTCGGCGTGATCTATTTGGTCTCTGCTGAGCCAATCTGCTTCTCGATTGAGAGTCCCCGAAATGTGTTCGGCTTTTATTGGCGAGAGGTGTAGCTCCGCCCACGACAGAAGACGCTCCGCCTCTTGCATTAGTGTCCAGGAGCGGGTCCCCCCTTGTTTGTTGATATGGGCCTTGGTGGCCACATTGTCCGTTAGAATCAGAAGGTCCTGGCGATATACAAGTCGTTTGAAGTGTATCAGGGCGAGTCGGACCGCCCTGAGCTCTAGCCAATTTATATTGTGCAGCTTTTCCGTCGACGACCAGGCACCTTGGGCTAGCTGACGGTTGAGGTGAGCCCCCCAGCCTCGCAGACTTGCGTCCGTGGTCAGCACCATCCGAGCTGGTTCCAGAAAGGGGGAACCTTTGTTGAGGGCCGGAGATAGCCACCACCTCAGGGAAAGGCGAACGGGAGCTGGAACCTTTACCTTGAGAAGAGACTCTGCTCGACCTTGTCTCTGGTAAGGGAGCAGAAACCATTGGAGGCGACAAAGATGGAAATGCACCCACGGAACAATGTCTATGCATGATATCAACTTCCCCAGAAGCTGGGAGAGAGACAGTAAGGTCACAGTCCTGCGTAATAAGACTTGAGATGTCAGTTCCCGAATGCTGGCTTGTCTGTCGGGAGATAGGGAGACCACACACAGGGTCGAATCTATCATTGCTCCGAGATGTAGGATACTCGAGGAGGGAACCAGATGACTTTTGGCAAGATTCAAAGTGAACCCGTGGTCTTGAAGGGATTGAAGTACTAGCTCCCGGTCCTGGGTCGCCCGTTCGGGAGAAGACGACAGGATCAAAATGTCGTCGAGGTAGCATGCCAGACGAACAGGAACCTCTCTGAGTGACGCCGCTACTGCTGCTAGCAACTTTGTAAACATCCTCGGAGCAGACGAAAGGCCGAATGGCATAGCCCTGTATTGAAAGTGGTGGTCTCCAAACGCAAACCGGAGGAACTTCCTGTGCGACTGATGAATGGGGACGTGCAGGTACGCTTCCTTTAGATCTACAGATTGCATCAGATCTCCCTGACGAATGCAGCCCAGCAGAGACTTGAGGGAATGCATTTTGAACCGATGGTACAAGATGTGTTGATTGAGACGTCGAAGGTTCAAAATGCCTCTCCAATCGCCCGAGGATTTCGGTACCAGGAATAGTGTTGAATAAAAGCCGGTGTTGAGTTGATGCAATGGAACCTGTTCTATGGCCTGGATTTGCAACAGATGGTGAATTTCGAGCAACAGAAGAGACCGCTTCTCCGGCTGAAGAGGCCAAGGGCATTGAAGATAAAAGTCCTGTGGCATGGTGGTGAATTCCAAACGTAACCCTTTGGTTACAGTTTGGACAATCCAGGCATCCGATGTGGTAGTTGACCATTGGTGAGAGAATGCTTGGAGCCTGCCCCCGATTGGGACCAGAGGCGGTGAGTCACTTACCGCGCCTGGAAAAACGGCCCGCCGACTGTCTGAAAGGTCGTCTGAAGTTGGATTGTCGGCGGCCGCGGTCACGAAAGGGCGCCCTGTCCGAAGTTGGCTGGTAGTGAGACTGCGAAGATCTGTAGTAAGAGGCGCCCCCGGCGCCCTGCTCCTGACGAAAGGGCTGTCGATTATAAGGTACATAGCGCCTATCCTGACGTCGGAAAGATGTGGGTAACACCTTCTTCTTATCCCTATTCTCGACCAGCACAGAGTCCAGGGATGAGCCAAATAAGGCAGGGCCTTTGTAAGGGGTCGCAGTCAAGCGCCACTTGGACTTGGCGTCAGCTCTCCAGTTACGGAGCCACAAGAGACGTCTTGAAGATACTGTCGAAGCTAAGGCCCGGGAAGCGAATTTGGCTGCGTCCAAGGACGCGTCAGCTGAATATTCAGCAGCTGCGACCAGTTTGGCCAGGTCCTGCTGTAATTGTGCATCCTCCGGGGGAAGTCTGTCCTTCAATTGACGTAACCACACCAGCGACGCCCGATTAAAAAATGATGAGAAGAATTTAAATCAGAAGTTAATGTTAGGATGAAAGACAATGACTATAAAATTGATGAAGTTGACAATAAAATGCAGAGAATTGAAGATGAGATTGTCATGATACAATTCCGGGCGATGGAATTTGCCATACGGCTTCGGGGAATTCGAGAGGAGGAGAGACAGGACTTGAGACAAGTTTCCTCTGAAGCCCTGGCTAAGATTTTACAAGTTAATCCTGATTTGGTATTTCATAAAATAGATAAAATTTACAGAGTGAACTCTTGGGTGGCCAGACAAAGACAACTGCCTAGAGATGTGGTCATATACTTTACTGAGAGAGAAATTAGAAATGAAATCCTCCAAAAATCTTTTCATACATCTGTACAAGTGGGGGGCTCACGACTTGTAATTTTTAAAGAATTACCTCCTAAAATGCTGAAAGCTAGAAAAGAATTTGGTTTTCTTGTTAAGGAATTGAAAGATTTACAGATACCCTTCCGGTGGGATGCACCAGTTGGGATAATTTTTAGATATAAGGGGGAAGGATATCGGCTGAATACCGTGGAGAAGGCACAACATTTTTACAGTACTATTCTTAAGGAAAGAACACCATCTCCACGTACATCTACAGTTTTGGAGATTAAGGAGAGTGAAGAGAGGCAATTGAAAGAACAGTCTAAGCAGGAATTAGAAAATGTGCAAGGTGCAGAAGGAGGTTTTCTGAGTGAGCCCTTGTTGGATTCTTCTCCAATTTTGGATTTGATTCAGTTGACTGAAGTTAAAGATCAACGTATAACTAGAGCTCAATCCAAGCTACTTAAACAAAAGCAACAACAACAACAGGAAAGACAAGACAAGAAGGCAGCTAAGAGTACCCCACAAGAGAGTGGAGCTATGGGAGGAGCAAGATCGAAGCTCTCGGATGAACTTCAAATATTTTGCTCTGCGCTCCAGAAACAGGCTGATGGCCTTTAAGTGTCTATCTTGGAATGTTAATGGGTTGAATTCAGCACAGAAAAGGAAGAAATTATTTACATATTTGAAACAATTTAATAATGATATAATATGTCTACAAGAAACGCATATTACAACTCAAGATCAAAAATATTTGATAAACTCAAAATTAGGAGCACATTATATATCTTCAACTTCGCAGAAAAAGAATGGTGTGGTTATTTATGTAAATAAAAAATTAACAGCAAAAGTTATAGAACTAGATCAAGATGGTAGGTTTGTAGCAATTGAATTGCTTACAGCAAATGGTCAAATTCTTTTGATTGGAATTTATGCTCCTAACCAACAACAGGATTATTTTTACAAGATGTTACATACCAAAATATTGCAATGGGACTATAGATCTATTTTAATTATGGGAGACTGGAATGGAGTAATTGATTCTAAATTAGATAAAAAGAGCTTGGCAAAGTCTAGAATTAGACTACCGCAGACCTTTTTTGATATGAAAGAAGATATGGAACTAAAAGATGTTTGGAGAATACATAATCCAAATGAATTGGATTACACTTTCTTTTCCGATAGACATAGATCCTTTTCTAGGATTGATTTTATTCTGTTGTCAAATGATCTACTTGTTAAGACAAAAAGAACAAAGATTTTTCCAAGAACTTTGACTGACCATAGCCCTGTATGGATAGAAATCGAGATGGATAAGGTTGAGAGACGTTCTTGGAGATTAAATGAGAACTTGTTTAGATATGAAAAAAATACAATAGAACTTAAAAAGCATTTGAAAGAATTTTTTGAAATAAATTTGAATAAAGGTACCCCAATTGAAATTGTTTGGGACGCAAGTAAAGCTTATATGAGAGGGGTACTTATCTACATGAATTCTAAACATAGACTGTTCCGACAAAAGAAAAGATCTGAGTTGGAAATGGAAATAAAGAATAAAGAACAGTTACTTATTAAAAACCCAACAGATGAAAGAATACGAAGTGCTATAAAACTTTTGAAAGACCAATTTCAAATGCTTATGGCGGAACAAGTTGCAACAAGTTTACAATACGCGAAGCATAATACATTTTGCAATGCTAACAAACCGGGCAGATGGTTGGCTTACACACTGAGGAAAAAACAAAGTATACGGACTATTGATAGTATTGATATTGGAGGGAAAGAAATTTTTCAACAAAAATTAATTAAAGAAGCTTTTGTGGATTATTATACTAAATTATATGCCAAAGAAGAGGTGCAGAATGGACTTATAGAAAAATATTTAAAGGATAAGAGAGTTACAAAAATTACTGATCAACAAAAGGAAAGAATGAATTATCCTATAACAGAGGAGGAGATAATAGCAGCAATTAAGCAGCTAAAAACAGCCAAAGCTCCTGGCACGGATGGTTTGACTGCAGTGTATTACAAAACCTTACAAGCTGAAATGGTGGGACAACTTAGAGATTTATTTTGCAATATTCAACAAGGGGGTAAAATACCCCCATCTTGGACAACTGCTTATATATCTTTGATACCAAAGGAACAAGTTGGTCCTAAAAAACCAGAGAACTACAGACCAATATCTCTTTTGAACACAGACTATAAAATTTATGCGAAGGTATTAGCCAACAGGTTGATGCCAGTAATCCAAAAAGTGATTCATGAGGACCAAGCGGGATTTATTGAGGGCAGATACATGAAGGACAATGTAAGGCAAGTAATAGACTTATTGGAATATCTTGATAAGAATAAACAGATTTCTGCAGTGCTGGTTTTTCTGGATGCGGAGAAGGCCTTTGATAGAGTGGATTGGAACTTTCTACTAAAGACTTTAAAAAAGATGGGCTTTGGGGACCAATTTATACAGGCGATCTCAGCAATTTATCAAGAGCAAAAAGCACAGATTATTATTAATGGAAGTCTGACGACAGAGTTTAAAATTGAAAAAGGAACAAGACAGGGATGTCCGTTGTCCCCACTTTTATTTATTTTAACATTGGAAGTCTTGCTAAATACAATACGGGACTCAAAAATTTTGAAAGGCATAGTGATAAGGCAAGAGGATTATAGAATAAAGGCATTTGCAGATGATCTGGTTGTTACCCTATCACAACCAATGGAATCAACAATCCTGATGAACGACATTATACGAGACTATGGTAGAGTTTCAGGTTTTAGACTGAATTCAAAAAAGACTAAAATGATAGTTAAGAATATGACACAAGATCGTAAACATGAGCTTGAAAGGAGGGCAGGTTTTGAAATTGTACCTAAGGTAAAATATCTTGGAGTTCAGGTTGCAGAATCAAACATGAAATTGTTTCAAAATAATTATGAGGTGTTGTGGCGAGAGGTTCAGAAAGACATGGAGACTTGGAAAAAGCTGCAACTGTCTTTACTTGGAAGAATAGCAGCAGTTAAGATGAATATTTTGCCAAGATTTCTGTTTTTGTTTCAAATGATTCCGGTGCTTAAAAGTGATAAACAACTGAAAGTTTGGCAGTCTGGTGTGAACAAATTTGTCTGGAACGAGAAAAAGCCGAGAGTGAAATTGAAAATTATGCAAGACGTTCCAGAAAGAGGAGGCCTTAAACTCCCAAACCTACAGTTATATTATGATGCAGCAGCTTTAACTTTAACAAGTGATTGGTTTGGAAGTAAAAAGGCTGGAATATTGAATGCAGAAAGTTTTGATCTTGAATTTGGATGGCATGCTTACTTATTTTACGATGATTTATTTATTTATTTATTTATTTATTAAATTTCTATACCACCCTTCTCCAAATAGGACTCAGGGCGGTGCACAGCCAAGATAAAAACAAAGCATACAAAATTTAAGAACAATATTAAAATAATTAAATGTTTTGGCCGAAATTAAGATAACCCAATTTAAAATCAATTTAAAATTTAACTCAGGCCAGCCCAGCTTGTTGAAATAAATAGGTTTTCAGGGCCCGACGAAAAATCCGGAGGTCTGTTATTATACGTAACTCTGGGGGAAGGTTGTTCCAGAGGGTGGGCGCCGCCACAGAGAAGGCTCTCCCCCTGGGGGTCGCCAGCCGACATTGTCTGGCGGACGGCACCCTGAGGAGGCCCACTCTGTGCGAGCGTACTGGCCGGTGGGAGGCTATTGGTGGCAGAAGGTGGTCTCGTAAATACCCCGGCCCTAAGCCATGGAGCGCTTTAAAGGTGGTCACCAACACCTTGAAGCGCACCCGGAAGACCACTGGGAGCCAGTGCAGCTCGCGCAGGAGAGGTGTCACATGGGAGCGCCTCGTCGCCCCCATAATCCCCCGCGCGGCCGCGTTCTGGACCAGCTGGAGCCTCCGGGTGCACCCCAGGGGGAGCCCCATGTAGAGAGCGTTGCAGTAGTCCAGGCGGGAAATGACTAGTGCCTGAGTGACTGTGCGTAGAGAGTCCCGATCTAGAAAGGGGCGCAGCTGGCATATCAGGCGAACCTGATAAAAAGCCCCCCTGGCCACGGCCGTCAAATGATCTTCTAAAGACAGCCGTGCGTCCAGGAGGACGCCCAAGTTGCGAGCCCTCTCCGTGGGGGCGAGTGATTCGCCCCCAATAGCCAGCGATGGCGTCAGCTGGCTATATCGGGACGCTGGAAGCCACAGCTTTATCATAGCCATGATAAAGTTGATAAAGTATTTAAAAGTCATATACTCAGAGATTCTTTGATGAGAGTATGGAAGAAGCACCGACTCAAATGGGATTATAAAATACCGCTATGGCTGGATCTTGGTCATACCTTGTGGAATACAAATATAATGTCACTCGGGGGGTTTTTATACAAAGAGGTTCTTTTTACAGATGCGGGCAGATGGCAGCTGAAGACATTGCAGACACTGTTGGACGAAGGGATTAATTTAACCTGGTTACAATATAATCAATTACAATTGAGATGGAAAGAGGACCAAAAAACTGGTATTATATTGCATGAGGAAGAATTGGTTAGACATATAAGGGAGAAAGGTCCAATGCATATTAAAAGGCTTTATAATGTTTTGCTAGAAAGGGACTCAGAAACTGAATTAGTTAAAGATTGTATGATTAAGTGGGCACAAAATTTTGAAGAACCAGTGATGTTGGAAACATGGGAAAAAATTTGGGTTCAGAATGTTAAGTTCACACAGTCGCAGAATTTGAGGGAAAATTTTTATAAAATGTTTTATAGATGGCATTTGGATCCTAAAAAGTTGTCATGTATGTACCCTAATGTTCAGCCAAAATGTTGGAGATGCGAATGTTTGGATGCTACGTATTATCATGTTTGGTGGACCTGTAGGAAAGTTAAGGCTTTTTGGATAAAAATATGGTGGGTCATGCAGAATGTTTTGAAGAAAAAAATTCAATTTTCTCCACAATTGTTTTTATTGGGTATAGTTAAGGGTTTTACACGGGGTGAAATAAAATTAATATTGTATATGATAACAGCAGCAAGATTGTTGATAGGTAAATATTGGAAGAATGAAGTTTTGCCTACTATCGAGGAATGGACTTTGAAGATGGCAAGTTTTGCAGAGATGGCGAAGATTTCAGCTTATTTAAAAGATTGTTCACAAGAGACTTATGAATGGGAATGGAAAAGGTGGATAGAATATGTTCAGACCAAATACCAAACTAGAAAGTATCAAATAGCTTTTATTTGAAAATAATGTATTAGAAATATTTTAATGTAAAGAGATAAAGAGGAAAAACTATATAAGGGGAGGGATGGGTTCAGGTTTATATATCAGTGTTATTAGTTATGAGTATATAATAGGGAAGTCTTGGGGGGGGAGGGTTAGGGAGGGTTAGGGAGGATGGGAAGTTTGGGGAGGGAGGGGGGGTGGAAAAAAAAGGGGTGAAAATGTAATTGTAAAACTTTTGCAATAAAAAAAAAAAAAAATGATGAGGAGGTTGCAGCACGAATGGCCCAAGCCGCCACTTGGTGTGTTTTACGAAAACCCATTTCGGCCCGTTTGTCCTCAAACTTGAGGCCATCCCCCGCCTCACCTACCAGGATGGAAGACGATGTGAGACTCGCCACCGGATCATCAATTGTTGGCAACTGCAAAAGGGCATCCAGCACAGGAGCCGAAGCATAGAGCTTTCGATCAAATGAATTCGGATCTGACGACGAGGCAGGGCGGTCCCAAGGCTTTTGAACAACCTGGCAAAAAAGATCCGGACAGGGAACAAAATCCTCATCAGGTTGAGGTAGATTGAACAAGTTACTACTGGGACCAGATGGAGTAGAAGAAGAGGAACCCTGAAGAGGAGTGGACTCCATATTAGTGGCAGCTTTTGCCTTGCGTAGGAGAGAGCGAAACAAAGAAGGCTTAAATAGTCCCGGAAAGGCCGGCTTGTCCTGAATCTCTTCTTCATCCTCTGACATCTCAAAATCCTCTAGGAAATCGTCCTCCCGGGCTGATTCAGGCACAAGGCTACAGGCAACAGATTGCTGCTGATGTTGTGCACCAGGGGGATGCATGGAAAAGGCAGAAGTAGTAGGGCACGTAGGAGCAGGGAAGGCACCAGTGGCTTGTTGCAACCCCATTTGATACATATGGGACATGGCCTGAGTAAAAAAGGACTGAAAATCCACAGGCTGAGGGAACCCTGGGCCCGCTTCAGGGCGGAGGCCGGCTGCAGTGGGTGTAAAGGTAGCTTCAGGGTCTGGCCTAGAAGCTTGAGAAAAATGGCTTGCAAAACTAGAGGAGTGGGACCTAACACTGGCCCTTGACTGATTAGTCCCAGACATTGGAGCCTCCTGAGAGGTTGATGGGCCATCCTCCCTCAGACCACTGACCAACAATTCTACATTATGAGAGGCCGAGGGCTCACAGGTCACCTCATGGCTCAAGCCTTCAGGAATTGGTCCTTGACCAGGGTCCTGGGCCCGTTGCCTAGCCTTAGCAAACTGCTTTTCTAATGCTTTATGCCTCCTTTGGGCATCTTTATCTGCTGTGGCAGATTTGGAGGACTTTGCCTGCCTGGAAGCCTTAGATTTCTTCCCCCTGAGCTGTTTAGGGGAAGGTACTGGGGAAGGAGAGGGACTCCTGTCCATATCAGAAGAAAGGGCACCTTCCTCCCTGTCATCCATGATCAATCACCCCAATGAATTATTAATTAATTAATTAATTAATTGTAAATAGAAACTTATCAATTCTATATATATGATTGAATATTAGTAATATAAATTGTAATATATATATCTATATGCTCTGTTGTTATTATTATTTAATTTAATTTAATTTTATTTTTTATTTTTTTTATTTTTTATTGTAATAAATGCAATAAGTATCTACAACCACAACCAGTCTATCAATATAACAAGGCAACGGCCCTTTTTCTTTTTCTTTTCTTTTTTTTTAAATAAGAATGTAAATTAATTTAAGCAATATGTACTTCCCTGGAACTTTCAGGCACCCCTCTACAGGCCGTTGTGAATTGCAGGTACGAGCAGGACAGCGTCCCCACCTGCCAGCAATCTAGTGACCCTGGAAACCAAAGCCCAGGTCGCTATGGCCACAGAGATCCAAAAGCGGTGCCGATGATCAGGGCCCAAAATGGCGGCCCGCGAGGCGAATTTCCAGAAGTCCTAAGCCAGGCGAAACAAAGCGCCTGCGGCCGGACTGAAGCTGCAGCAAAGGGAGCAGTCACAATTTTCAAAGACAGCTGATGAGTATGCCAGCCGGCAGGGACTCAAGCCGATCGATCTAATGGCCACTAAGGCAAACCGGAGCCTCGCAAAGTGACTGGCAGCAAAATGGCGGCAATGGCGGCAAATGGCGGGAAAAATAGTTAGAATTAAAGCGCCAGCCAAGCCAAGCCGCAAGTGGCGGCCAGAGCCCCGAACCGCCGCTACGCGCTTAAAACCTCTCCAAGCGAAGGCAAACGAAGCGCAGCACCTTTAAACAGTAAATAAATAATATTTAGCCAATTCAGTAAAGTACAAACTAAATTAAGAACGAAATGTAATCAAGAGAACAGACACTCGATGCTATTGCAATGGCTGAGTGAAAAAGTCTGAGGAAGAAGCAGGAAGTGAGGTGGATCCAGCTCCAGAGGGATTTGATTGGCACTCAGCTGTGCAAATAGGGTGATCGTTTCCCAGTCTGAGGAGTGTCTGAGCAGCATGTAGGAAAAGTGTGGGGAGATTGGCACCTATTTCCACATGTGGTGGACCTGCTCCAGGACGACTGAATTCTGGAAAATTATACAGGCATGGATCATGGAAATCACAGGTTATAACCTAATTCTGAAACCAGAGTACTATCTACTGAACATCAGGCCAGACCACATAGGCACAAATATATGGTGTCTGTGTGTATTTATCACCACGTCAGCAAGAATATGTTTCGCTCAACATTGGAAGGGGAAAGACCTGCCGGCTGAAGATATGATTTTGGAGAAAATTTTGGATTATGCGGAAGCCGACAGGCTGACTAAAGCATTGAGAGATCAAAAGGGCTCCGTATATTTCCAATGTTGGGACAAATGGTACGTTTGGTTGAACAACAGACGCCCAAAAAGTCAAGTATAACCAGGATTATGTTTAATATATGTTAAATCTGACTGAAGCCTACATACAGTAGAAAGTGTAAATATCATGTAAAGTTCCTGTCGCGATCATTTGTTTGACTATTTCTTTTTTTTGATGCATTGTTTTAAATAAATAAATAAATAAAAAAAAGAATGCCGTTTATAACACCGCCTTGTCAGTATTTATTAAAGAGATCAGAAAGACAGCAGTTTGGTTTGAAGCCCATTCGGAGGAATTGACGCCAGCCATCAAGGAAAAAATGAGAGCTTTAATTGCATATAAAGCCTGTTCCAGTGAGCACAACCTACAGGTTCTGCGAGCTGCTCATAGCAAAGTCCAACAGGCAGCCAGGAGATGTGCTAACGATTATTGGCTGCAGCTTTGCTCTCGGATCCAGATAGCCAAACCAATCTGCTGTCTTTCTGATCTCTTTTCCAAATCCTGACAAGGCAGTGTTATAAGGTTTTTTTAAAAAAATATGAGTGTTATAAGGAATCATTTATCGTTGTCTGCTGATGCCCTCAGGAATTATTTTCTCCAATGGCCACACCTGGAAACAGCAGCGACACATTGGCATCACTTCTCTGCGGAAGCTGGGCCTGGGCAAGAAAAGCATTGAGCATCAAATAGAAGACGGAGCTCAGACACTGGTGGAGATCTTTAGAGAAACAAAAGGTAATTTTGTAATGTAATTTGGGGTAATGGCTCACATTTTTTCATTCTGTGTATTTTGAACAAGAAATGTGTATTTGATATGTGTATTTGATATGAATTTTTTTTTACATTTTTGAAAAAATTGATAGGAGTTTCCAATAATTATTTTCATCCTGTAGCAGTCCTGTTCTTTAATAATTCATTATCAAATATCTTCATTTGCAGGACAGCCCTTTGACCCTTCAATTCCAGTAATAAACACAGTTTCTAATGTCATATGTGCTTTGAGTTTTGGGCATCAGTTTGCCCCTGAAGATGAAAACTTCCAGAAATTAATTCAAGCCCTTCAAAGTATTGTGGAATTAAGTGGTCGCTTTTTTCATTTGGTGAGTCATGTTTTCTATTAAACAGGCAAAACTGTTTCCCTCAGTATTTTCATGTAATCATGAATGGAATCCATGGACGAAGCCTTGGAAATCATCTTTTGTACTCTTATTCCCAGTGGATTGGACAAGTCTTTAAGTTTTCTTGTCAAGATTTTGGAAGTGGGTTGCCATTGCCCACTTCCCAGGGTCTGAGAGAGAGCGACTGATCCAGTTTCACCCAATTGACTGAGTGCTTGAGTTGGGACTAATACTCAGTTTCTAATTTGTGCATTAACCACTGTACCAAAGTGGTTCTGCCAGTGAAGGAATCCATCATTTCAGTATTCACCAGCAGTTGGCTGTCCATCCCATGTTTAAACAGTTCTAGAAAAGATGGTCCACCACTTCCTGGGTCAGTCCATCATTGAACAGTTTTTACAATTTGTTCCTAATACCAAACCAACATCTGCTTCATTCTGATTTAAACCCATGGCTTCCATCCAGAACTTCTTTTGCTGCATTAACAGAGGGATAGAATCAAAATCACGTGAAGGGTTAGTACCACTTTACAAGGCCTTGGTAAGACCACACTTGGAATATTGCATCCAGTTTTATATCGCCGTGATATAAAAAAGATCTTGACACTCTGGAAAGAGTCCAGAGAAGAGCAACAAATATGATTGGGGGCAGGAGACTAAAACATATGAAGAATAGCTGCAGGACTTGGGTGTATCTAGTCTAGTGAAAACGAGGAGCAGTGGTGCATGATAGCAGTGTTACAATATCTAAGGGGCAGCCACATAGAAGAGGAGGTCAAGCTATTCTCCAAAGCCCCTGAAGGCAGGATAAGAAGCAATGGATGGAAACTAATCAAGGAGCGAAGCAACTAGAACTAAGAAGGTATTTCCTGACAGGAAGAACAATTAACCAGTGGAATGGCTTGCCTTAAGAGATTGCAGCTGCTTCATCACTGGAGGTTTTTAAGAAGAGATTGGACAACTATTGTCTGAAATGATAAAGAGTCTTTATCATTTCAGATAAAGTGGGGGGGGGGGTTGAACTAGAAGACCTCCAAGGTCCCTCCCAACTCTGTTATTCTCTTATGAAAACCTAGCAAACCGAATATCCAATCCATGTAGTTAATTCATTTTTTAGCTTGGCATGTGAATCCAGATTTTTTGAAGAATGGCTTAGTTAGCCATGGTTAACCATATTTAGAAAGGCTCCTGGAGAGAATGAGAGAATTTTATAATAGCTTTATAAAAATCAATCTGCCTCTAACATAATTCTTTTCTGGAAGAATTTGGGAACAGCTTTTCTGGAGGACTTTTGAGGTCTGACAGTAAAACATGTTTTGCCATATTTTAATGTGCTTGTAGTGGTTTTCTTTAGCTATTAAGTGCTGTCTATTACTGTGAGCTTCTGAGAGTCTTCTTTATTTGTAGTGGGGAATAAATAAACTTTTCCTTTTCCATTTCTATTAGATGCTTATTATGTTCCCAAGATTAATGAGCTACCTCCCAGGTCCTCACAAGGAGGCCTTGGCTTCTGCAGAGACAATCCATTCCTTTGCCAAGCAAGAAATAGAAAAACACAAGGAATCCAGTGCTTTGCATGAACCTCAAGATTTCATTGATCACTACCTTCTACAGATGGAGAAGGTATGGTTTTACTGTGGTTCAATACATGAAAAAGGAATCACTATATTCCTTGCTATAAGCAAACAGGAGGGGCTACTGAAATTGTCTTCACTGGATTTTTTTTTTCTTTTTCATTCAATTCCTATTCTGAATTTAGCCCATTTTAATTCAGATTGCTTCTAAATAAGGGCTATATTGTACCTCTGCAATCTTAAACTTAAACACTCTTTCCTCTTTTTTTGTAAAGCAATTCCATTAAGAAGGAAAATAATTAGTTTAGTTTACTTTATTGTCATTGCACATCGTACAACAACATTAAATGCCATCTTCAGTGTACATTATAACTATAAAAATAAAAGGACATACACACATCCTTCACTATATTAACAGGGATTTTTGATTAGTACACCAAATTGTACGAGCACACAATAGATACAAACTCGATTGCAGAAAATACATCTTCAGCAACAGAGTGGTCAATACCTGGAATGCACTACCTGATTCTGTTGTTACATCCTCAAACTCCCAAAATTTTAACATAAGACTGTCTACTGTCGACCTCACTCCATTCCTAAGAGGTCTTTAAGGGGCGTGCATAAGCGCATCAATGTGCCTACCATCCCTGTCCTACTGTCCCCATTTATTCGTACCCATTTCATGTATTCATAATCATGCTTATACTTATCCCTGTTATCTTGTACATACTTGACAAAATAAATAAATTTGTTAAAAAATCATTTGCACTAGACAAATACATACATACATACATACACACATACTTATCACACTTGTTGCACTGTATAGTGTAATATTAATGCAGTATCAGGGGTCCTTAATTTAATTGTATAGAATGTAAAGGATGTTTTTTTTTATTTATAGTTTTCTTATGTATGATGTACACTGAAGATGGCATTTATTTCATTGTACAAGGTGCAATGACAATAAAGTAAACTTAAACTTATCTTGAAATGATCGGAAAAGGACAGATCCTCCCACAGCTTTGACCATAAGTAAAAATGTAAAACAGTTTGAAACAAGGACTAAAGGTCCTCCTCTCCAACATTTTCAGAAAAAGATTTGATTTTTTAAAGAGCAACTTTTATTGATTTGAAGTTATAGTGGATCACTTTATTTACAATTTGATACTATCAGTCTTGAGTGGGCCATCGGTCTGGTCACCACATTTAAGGTAAAGGTTCCCCTCGCACATATGTGCTATTGTTTCTGACTCTAGGGGGCAGTGCTCATCTCCGTTTCAAAGCTGAAGAGCCAGCGCTGTCCGAAGACATCTCCGTGGTAATGTGGCCGGCATGATTAAATGCCAAAGGTGCACAGAACGCTGTTACCTTCCCACCAAAGGTGGTCCCTATTTTTCTACTTGCATTTTTACGTGCTTTCAAACTGCTAGGTTGGAAGAAGCTGGGACAAGTAATGGGAGCTCACCCCATTATGTGGCACTAGGGATTCGAACTGCTAAACTGCTGACCTTTCGATCAATAAGCTCAGTGTCTTAGCCACTGAGCCATATACAGTCTCCTTAATACTGACCTCCATTCCTAAACCATTAAGGTAGATTTTCCACCTTTGAATTAATGGTTCAAGGATGGTTCAATGCTTCAATTCATCTTTCACTCTCCATCATGGTATCATCAGTATATAACAGCATCCACGGTTGCTTTATGGTCACAGTGTCCACACTAATTATAAAGAGCAATGGTGAGTGGTTGGACCATTTATGGATGGGAAACAAATAGGTCATGTGGTACATGATCAAATGCTTTTTCTAGCTCAGTGACTGCCGTATCTATGGTGTTTTGTTTCTCAAGATGCTTCTCCATCAATAGGCAGATGGACTGCATTGTGTCATTTGTCCCATAGCTCTTCATGATGTTGCACTGGTTTGGTGAAAGCTTATTGATATCTCACAAGAATCCAGTACAGCTAGTCCTTGATGTACATCCACAACTGGGCACAAACTTTCTGTTGCTAAGCAAGGCAGTTGTTAAATGAATTCTGCCCCATTTTATGACTTTTCTTACTACAGTTGTTAAGTGCATCACTGCAGTGGTTAAGTGAATCATATGATCGTTTATCGAATCTGGCTTCCCCCCTGACTTTGCTTGTCAGAGGCCATCTGGGAAGGTTACGAATGGTGATCATATGACCCCAGGATAGTGCAACCATCATTAATACATGCCAGTTGCCAAGCACCTGAAGTTTGATCACATGGTCATGGGGATGCTGCAACAATATGAAAAGTGGTCATAAGTCACATTTTTCAGTGCTGAGGACACTTTGAATAATCACCAAATGAACAGTTATAAATTGAGGACTAAAAAAAAATACATAAATGAGAAAACCATGGTTTTACACCTGGGCAGGAAAAACCAAAGTAAGTACAGATTAGGTGAAATCTGGCTCAAAAACAGTAACCATGAGGGAGTCCTCATGGATTTGGAGTCCTAGTGGATGATCATTTAAACATGAGTTAGCAGTGTGAGGCAAAAAAGCTAATAAAATCCTTGGCTGTATAAACAGAGGCATAGAATCAAAATCACATGAAGTATTAGTTCCATTTTAAAAATATTTAATAAGACCACACCTGGAATACTGCATCCAGTTTTGGTCACCACATTACAAAAAAGATGTTGAGATTTCAGAAAAAATCTTCTTAGAATTGTTGTAATTTTCATTGTCCATTTTAAACATCAGAGCAAGAAGGACCCCAACTCTACCTACAATGAAGAAAACCTGGTTCAGTGTATTTTTGATTTTTTTGCTGCTGGAACAGAGACAACCTTTGCTACTCTGATGTGGGCACTGCTCCTCTTGACCAATCATCCTGACATCCAAGGTGAGACATATCTGGCAATGGGAACAAGTGCCATTCTCATAACATTATTATTATTTATTATTTTGTCAAACACGTAAGATAACAGATATAAGTATAAACATGATTATGAATTCAGAAAAAGGATACAAATCCTTTTTGGGAACAGTAGGATAGGGATGGTAGGCACGTTGGTGCGCTTATGCATGCCCCTTACAGACCTCTTAGGAACGGGGTGAGGTCAACAGTAGACAGTCTAAGGTTAAAGTTATGGGGGTTTGGGGAAGTAACCACAGAGTCAGGTAGTGCATTCCAGGCATTGACCATTCTGTTGCTGAAGTCATATTTTCTGCAATCGAGTTCATATATACATACACAGAAAGAATTTGAGGGCCTTCTTTGATTTCTCAATAAAATGTTGAGCAAGGAACTAAAAACTGGAATCAATACAAATCTGAAACAGCTAACATGTTCAACATAGAAATCTACTGTGGTTCTTAGATTTGTTACTTGTTTCTGGACTAAATTGCATATACAAGACTAAATTTCCAAACAATAATAAATCAAGATGGCGGGAGCAAGCAGATGCACAACACAAGGCTCCCTGCCATGAAGAGAAGGGATGGGAAAATTGTGGGAGATTCTTCACCACTTGGAGCACCAAAGGAAGCCCTCAATCTTCCCCTTAACCTTATCTTCTTCCTGCCCTGCTACTGCCTTTCCTGCTATTTGACTGGAGTCCAGAGACTGAAGGGACCAAACTGGGATGGCCTGGCAAAGACAGGGGATTGATCTGGAGTCCGGAGGCAGCTGAGACTTGTATTTTCACCCTGCCAACCAGTGAAGATTTCAGGTGGACAGGGAGAGCCAACCTAGGACCATTGTCTGAAGCACTGAGGGACATGACCAGGACAAGGGACTGTTCATCGTCATAAAATGTTGGAAGTACCGAGTTGCTTCCAGGTTAAAAGTATTAACCAGTGTCATCACTGTTGTCTGGGGGATGCCCAGTTGGGAATGCCTTTCATATCCCCTAAATGAGCCAACCAAAGTGGTAACTATTTATCTATTCATGTTTGCATGCTTTCAAATTGCTACATCAGCAGGAGCTAGAGCAAATGACAGGCGTTCACCCAAGCATAGAGCAGCACTCAGGTCTCGAACACAGGCTTGTAATTGTCAACCCAGCATTCTAAATGCATGTGCCACTGCACTCCTAAGGGACTGGTAGGAGGTAGAGAGGTGGCCCTGAGTGTGATCCAGTGCCAGTCTGAAGGGGTTGCATGGCTGGAAGCCATGCCAAAGAGTGTGTCCTGAGGGTGGAAGGCTGATAGAGGTGTAGTGAAGAGCTATCTTGGAGCTGGAGCTGAAGCCAGCCCAGAAGGATGACACACTGGCAGGGACTGGAAGCAAGAACTTGCCCAAAGTCAACAGGGGCCTTTGAAGTGAAGTATGTGTCCCAAATCAGAGGTCAGAGATTGGAAGGAGGAGTGCAAAACCCAGAGATCAGAGATGGATTTGGAGCCCTCTGGTAAGGTGGGCCAGGGACAATGGTGACATAAAGGTCAATGAGCTGGCAACTGGGGTTGGAGGCCTAGCTGGGGTTGTGAACTTTGGTATTCCAATAGATAAGGAATTCAGAAGCCAGTAATAAATTGAAGGTGAAGATCACATACTCTGAAGAACATTGGTAGCAATAGGCCTCTAAGGATTAAAATTTGGAAACAAATGAAGGAAATTAAGCTTCTATTTCCATATTTTTTTCTAGAGAAAGTCCAGAAGGAGATTAAAGATGTGTTTGACATCTCACAGTCAATTTCCTATCAGGATCGGAAGAAGCTGCCCTACACCAATGCTGTGATTCATGAAATGCAGCGTCTAAAATATGTCTTGATAACTGGGCTTCCCAGACAAACTACAAAAGATGTAAAGATGAAGGATTACCACATTCCAAAAGTGAGACATGCTAAGAACAGCCACTGCTCTCAGAAACTCTTTTTGGAAATGAACAAATATGGGTCCATAAAGGCAAACTAAAACCAAATGTTTCATCAATATTGTTTGAACTTTTCTCCCTTTTTCCCTTATGAAACTGCTCTGTTTAATCATCTCTTTGTTTGCAGGGGACCATTATTATCCCAGACCTGCGTTCTGTTCTCTTTGATCCTGAACAATGGGAGACACCTGAAGAATTCAACCCAAATCACTTTTTAGATAAGGATGGGAAGTTCATAGAGAGAGAAGAGTTTCTGCCCTTCGGAATGGGTATGTATATGAACCCAAAGCAGTTTATCACTTATAGATTTCCACCGCCCCAACATTGAGTTGTTCTGAATTCATCATGGACTGAATAGAAAATCAAGGAATCTAAATTCTTTCTAGTTTGAAAACCATGAGAGTCTGAAATTCCTCTTGGGCTACCAAGTTTAAACTACAAAGAAATATTAATTACATTTAGATTTTATATTTAGATTGTAATCAGTAGAGCTTTGTAAGATAGCTACAAGATTAGGAATTCCAGTTTGGCATTGCTGCGGTACGGTCGTGGGTAACGGGGCTCTGTGAATCTAGGCCGAATCCTCATCGTTGGAGGGCCCTAAGGCACTAAACTCACCCTGAAGGGATGACAAAGAAAGGAGGGGGGGCTTGCAGATCACGGAGAGCGGCGTCTCTTCTGCTTGATCCGAGGTGCCCTCCCATCCAACAATGAAGTAGAGAGGTGACCATTATGGCCACCGAGAAGCTGGGACAACTGGAGAAGGAAATGTGCTGGAGCAGTTTGTGAACTGTGGCCTGGAACTGGGTGAGGTGATTTTCAACTTCTATACTAGAGATCTAATCCCAAAGCAAAGAAATTCCAAAAGAAAGACTCTCTAAAGTGGTGAGAAAGTGGCGAATAAACACTTAGAGAAAAATTACCGAAAGTGAAACCTAAGGGGAGAATATGAAGTTTTAAAATACAGAAAGACTGGATTCAAATATTTTATTGGTAATATTTTGAAAAGTCATTTTGAAATGCTGGGAATATTTGGTTGATTATTGGAAGAAATTGCTTGAAGAAAATTGGAACAACAATCAACTGTTAGATTTTGTGTAATGTTGAAATTTTAGGAGAAGGTGCCATCCACTGGTGAAAGAATATATATATTATATTTTTACAAGGCTGGGAATAACATTGGAATAATCTGAGGATTGATAAGGCAGAAAAGAGAGTGGAGACAAACAACATCTGGAAGACTGCCTTTTTGCATATTATTTTATACTTATTTGCTTCACGACTGATGCGGAAGAAATTGTGAGACTTTTTGAAGATTTCTAAGTAGAGTGGATACAAATACCAGGAATTATCACTGAAATTGAAGAGTTGACTGTGTGACTTAAGAAGACATGGTGAAATCCGATGGATCACCTAGGATTATAAACATTGTCTGATAATTGCTTAAGAGGTGAAAGAAGAAGAAGAAAAAACTTTTTGGAGAACTTAGAAGTAAACTGACCTGTTGAGGACTATAAATAACTATAAATATTGGGCATCCTGAGAAATAATTTTGGGACTGAGTAAACTGTTTCAATATTGGCTTTTTGGTGTTACAGATAACTGAGATTTTGGGACTGGTAGATTACTGATTAACTTTTTGATCCATCAAAATAAGGAAAATGCTTCAACAGGGAAAAATAAATGTATTTCAAAAAGAAACATTGATACATATTATGGAAATACATATCTTTATAAAACAATCATTAAAAGCAGTATCTTGCATACATCATCAGGGTCATAGTAAGACAAGTAATTAATACAGTATGCCATCCATCTTATAATAAAAAGAATTTGGGTGGCTTAGTTCAGCTAAAGCTTGAACCATGGTGGGGCAGTGGTTAAAATGCAGTATTGCAGAAAAACTCTGCCCACAGCCAGCTGTTTGATCTTGACTGGCTCAAATTTGACTCAACCTTCCATCCTTTCAAGGTCAGTAAAATGAGGAGCCAGATTTTTGAGGGCAATGTGCTGACATTGTAAATCACTCTCAGAGTCCAGTAAACCCCTATGGAGTAGTATATAAAACTAAGAACAATAGGTTTATTAAAGGTTTAGCTAGTGCTAAAGGTTATAAGTGAAAGGTTATAAGGTAGATTAAGATTTTATCAATGTTACCAATAGCATTCTTCCTTACTATAAACCTTCCTATGCAAGGATCACCTTTATGGTCAGGCATTCCTGAGCAGGAAGCAGATGGTCTGCTCAAATTGGCATTCTGTCTATTTAGGAATAGCAAGCACTTAGCACTTACCATATTTTTCGGACTATGAGTCGCGCCGGAGTATAAGATGCACCTAGATTTCTAAGAGGATGACGAGAAAAAATTAGTTTTTTGGCTTCCACACATCCAGTTTTTGCCCTCCTCAGCCCTCAAGAGCACTCTGCAGGCCTCCCAAACCCTCTGCACATCCAATTTTTGTGAAATACGGGCCCATTTTCATGAGAAAACAGGCCCGTTTTTGGCCTCCCGATTCATATGTCCCATTTTTGCCCTCCCCAGCCTGCAGGAACACTCTACAGATGGGTTTGCTGACTACGTACCTGGCTCCCTGCCACGTGGCAGTGACTCTGCCCAAGCTGCTCGACATTATTGCCAGGGTGGCGGTTGATACCCCCAGACTTATTGCCATGGGGGGATTTCAACCTGCCATCTGCAGGTGAGGCGTCAGAAGTGGCTCGGGAGTTCATGGCTTCCATGGCGGCCATGGACCTGACCCAATTAGTTCAAGGCCCCACTCACACAGGGGGACACACTCTGGACTTGATTTTCATTTCTGGTCAGTGGTTGAATGATCTTGGTAGAGAGGATTTAGACATTAAACCCTTGTCATGGACAGATCATTCTCTTCTTTGCTTGGACTTTCCTGCCATTTCCCCCCGCCGCAGGGAGACGGAACCGATTAAATGGTTCCGTCCCAGGCGCCTGATGGATCCCGAAAGGTTCCTGATGGAGCTTGGGCCATTTCCTGAGACCCTGGCACACGACTTGACTGAAGACCTGGTGGCTGCCTGGGAGAGGGCGGCCGCCGGGACTTTGGACCACGTTGTGCCTTTGCAGCCTCTGACCTGATGCCAACCTCAATTGGCTCCTTGGTTCTCCAAGGAGCTGAGAGAGATGAAGCGTCGGAAAAGATGCCTAGAGAGCATTCAGAGCATTCCATCAGCCGAGGGCCCAGGGGTGGGGTGGGGGGGTGGCGGTTATTATTAACGAAGGTCTTAGTCCGAGGGAGACCACTGTGCCACAGATTGCCGGATGTGAATCCCTCTTTGTGAGATGGGGTCATGGGGTTCAGATGGGCTTGTTGCTTGCGTACCTGGCTCCCTGCCGTGCAGCAATGGCCCTGCCCGAGCTCCTCGACGTGATAGCCATGGTGGCAGTTGATACACCCAGGCTTATGGTCATGGGTGATTTCAACTTGCCATCCATCGGTGAAAGGTCTGAGACGGCTCAGGAGTTCATGGCTTCCATGACGGCCATGGACCTGACCCAACTAGTTCATGGCCCCACCCACAGGGGTGGACACACTCTGGACTTGATTTTTGTCTCTGGCCAGTGGTTGAGTGATCTTATTATAGGGGATATAGACATGGAACCCTGGTCAGATCACTCGCTCCTTTGCCTAGACCTTCGAACCGCTACACCCCGCTGCAGGGAGGTGAAGCCAATAAGATGGGTCCGCCCCAGGCGCCTGATGGATCCTGATAGGTTCCAGATGGAGCTTGGGCCATTTCCTGAGGATCTAGCACATGACTCGGCTGAGGACCTGGTAGCCGCCTGGGATCGGGCGGCTGGTGGGGCCTTGGACCGAGTCATGCCTTTGCGGTCTCTGACCCGGTGCCGATCCCGTGTGTCTCCTTGGTTTACTGAGGAGCTGAGGGAAATGAAGCACCGGAAAAGATGCCTGGAGAGCGGTTGGAGGGCCAGTCTCGCTGAATCTGATCGAACACTGGTAAGGTCGCATATTAAGGCCTACCTAGTGGTGATAAAGACGGCAAAGTTTAATTACTTTTCCGCCTCTATTGCATCATCAGGGAATCGTCCGGCCGCCCTGTTTAGGGTGACCCGCTCCCTGCTCCCTCCGGGAGTGCGGGAGGATCCCCTGGAAGGCAGGGCGGAGGATTTCGGACAATACCTGTATGACAAAATCGCTCAGATCTGGGGGGATTTGGACTCTGACTGGGTAGATCAGGACAGGGTGACGAGGAATAGTCTTGAGAATGTTATCTGGGAGGAGTTTGATGCTGTGACTCCCGATGATGTGGACAGGATTTTGGGGAGACTTAGTATGGCCACATGTTTACTGGACCCGTGTCCCTCCTGGTTGGTACTGGCTTCCCGGGAGGTTACACGAGGCTGGTTCCAGGGTGTTATCAATGCTTCGTTGAGTGAGGGTTACTTCCCCGCTGCCTTGAAAGAGGCGGTGGTGAGGCCTCTCCTCAAGAAGCCGCCCCTGGATCCGGCAATATTGGCCAACTATTGTCCTGTCTCCAACCTTCGCTTTATGGCGAAGGTTGTTGAGAGTGTGGTCACGCGACAGTTTCCACAATTCCTGGAGGAAGCATCTTATCTAGATCCGTTCCAGTCGGGTTTCAGGTCTGGGCACAGCATGGAAACGGCATTGGTCGCGTTGGTTGATGATCTCTGGAGGGCTCGGGACAGGGGTTGCTCCTCTGTTCTGGCCCTGTTAGACCTCTCAGCGGCTTTTGATACTATCAACCATGGTATCATGCTGCACCGGCTGGAAGAGTTGGGGGTGGGAGGCACCATATTGCGGTGGTTCTCCTCCTTTTTCTCTGACCGGTCGCAGTTTGTGTTGGCAGGGGGGCAGAGGTCGACCTCGAGGCCTCTCATCTGTGGAGTGCCTCAGGGATCGGTCCTCTCGCCCCTTCTGTTCAACATTTATGTGAAGCCGCTGGGTGAGATCATCCGTGGCTTCGGGGTGAGATACCACCAGTACGCTGATGACACCCAGCTGTACATCTCCACCCCAGGCCACCCCAACGATGCCCTTGAAGTGATGTCTCAGTGCCTGGAGGCTGTGCAGATCTGAATGGGGAGGAACAGGCTCAAGCTCAACCCTTCCAAGACTGAGTGGCTGTGGTTCCCGGCATCCCGATATAGTCAGTTGACTCCATCACTGACTATTGGGGGCGAGTCCTTGGCCCCCACAGAAAGGGCTCGCAATCTGGGAGTCCTCCTGGATATGCAGCTGTCCTTGGAGGAACATCTGACGGCTGTAACCAGGGGGACCTTTTATCAGGTTCGCCTGATTCGCCAGTTGCAGCCCTTTCTTGATCAGGATTCCCTGTGCACAGTCACTCATGCCCTCGTCACCTCTCGCCTTGACTACTGCAATGCTCTCTACATGGGGCTCCCCGTGAGGGGCACACGGAGGCTCCAGCTGGTCCAGAACGCAGCAGCGCAGGTAGTGATGGGAGCAGCATGGCGCTCCCATGTAACACCGCTCCTGTGTGAGCTGCACTGGCTCCCGGTGGTCTTCCGGGTGCGCTTCAAGGTGTTGGTTATCACCTTTAAAGCGCTCCATGGCATAGAGCCTAGCTATCTTCGAGACCGCCTGCTGCTACCGACGACCTCCCAGCGACCCGTGCGCTCCCACAGAGAGGGCCTCCTCAGGGTGCCATCAGCCAAACAATGTAGGCTGGTGACCCCCAGGGGGAGAGCCTTCTCTGTGGGGGCACCTACCCTCTAGAATCAGCTGCCCACAGAGATAAGGAGAATCCAAGGCCTCAGTGCCTTCCGCCATGCCCTTAAAACCCACTTTTTCCAGCAAGCCGGGCTGGCTTAGGAAGAAATTTTTTAAAATTTTTAAATGTTTAATTGGTTTGTGGTTTTTTAAATTTTGGGCCAAATTTATATAGATTTTAATTGTTTTTAATATTTGTATTTCATGTTTTTAATTCTGGCTGTGCACCGCCCTGAGTCCTCAGGAAGAAGGGCAGTATATAAATTGAAAATAAATAAATAAATAAAATAAAAAAATTTGGAGGACTAGTCAATCCGATTCCGACCGGACACTGGTGAGGTCTTATATCAAGACCTACCTAGTGGCGATAAAAGTGGCAAAATCTAACTATTTTTCTGCTCTTATTGCATCTGCAGAGAACCGCCCAGCTGCTTTGTTTAGGGTGACCCACTCCCTTCTTTGGGGGGGAGTGCGGGAAGATCCCTTGCAGGGTCGAGCTGAGGATTTTGTGCAATTCCTGCATGATAAAGTTGCTTGGATTTGGGAAGGTTTGGATTCCGACTGGGTGAGTCCAGGGGAGGAGACGAGGGCAGGTCTTGAGAACATTATCTGGGAGGAGTTTGATCCTGTGGCTCCTGAGGATGTGGACAGGGTTCTGGGTAGGATTAGTGCCGCCACATGTTTATTGGACCCGTGTCCCTCCTGGTTGGTACTGGCCTCCCGGGAGGTTACACGAGGCTGGCTCCAGGGGATTTTAAGTGCTTCTCTGAGTGAGGGTGCCTTTCCTGCTGCCTTGAAAGAGGCAGTGGTGAGGCCCCTCTTCAAGAAGCCTTCCCTGGACCCGGCTGAATTAGCCAACCACCGTCCGGTCTCTAACCTTCATTTTGTGGCGAAGGTTGTTGAGAGTGTGGTGGCACGACAACTGCCCAGGCACCTGGATGAAGCTATCTATCTGGACCCGTAACAGTCGGGCTTCAAGCAGGGGTACAGCACAGAAACTGCATTGGTCGCGTTGGTGGATGATCTCTGGAGGGCTTAGGACAGGGGTTGCTCCTCTGTCCTGGTCCTATTAGATATCTCAGCGGCTTTTGATACCATCGACCATGATATCATGCTGCAGCAGTTGAGGGGGTTAGGAATAGGGGGCACCATTTTGCGGTGGTTCTCCTCCTTCCTCTCCGACTGCTCGCAGTTCGTGTTGACAAGGGGGCAGAGGTCGACTTCGAGGCGCCTTGCATGGGGAGTGCCGCAGGGGTCGGTCCTCTCACCCCTTCTGTTCAACATTTATGTGAAGCCGCTGGATGAGATCATCCATGGTTTTGGGTTGAGAGTCCATCTGTACTCTGATCATACTCAGCTGTACATCTCCACCCCAGACCACCCCAATGATGCCCTTGATGTGATGTCTCGCTGCCTGGAGGCTGTGCGGGTCTGGATGGGGAGAAATAGGCTCAGACTCAACCCCTCCAAGACCGAGTGGCTGTGGTTCCCGGCGCCGTGATATAGTCAGCTGGTGCCATCGTTGACTATTGGGGGTGAATCTTTACCCCCCACAGAGAGGGCCTGCAATCTGGGCGTCCTCCTGGATGCACGGCTGTCTTTAGAAGAACATATGACAGCCGTGGCCAGGGGGGCTTTTTATCAGGTTCGCCTGATCCACCAGTTGCGGCCCTTTCTGGACCGCAACGCCTTGCGCACAGTCACTCACGCCCTTGTCACTTCCTGACTGGACTACTGCAATGCTCTCTACATAGGGCTCCCCTTGAAAAGCACCCGGAGGCTCCAACTGGCCCAGAATGCGGCCGTGCAGGTTGTTATGGGCGCAACTTGTTGTGCCCACGTGACACCTCTCCTGTGCGAGCTGCACTGGCTCCCAGTGGTCTTCCGGGTGCGATTCAAGGTGTTAGTTACCACCTTTAAAGCGCTCCATGGCATTGGACCTGGGTACCTTCGAGACCGTCTTCTGCCACCAGTAGCCTCCCACCGGCCAGTCCGCTCCCACAGAGAGGGTCTCCTCAGGGTGCCATTGGCCAAATTATGTCGGCTGGCGAAACCCAGGGGGAGGGCCTTCTCTGTGGGAGACCCTGCCCTTTGGAATGAACTCCCCCCAGAAATTCATAAAATCTCTGATCTCCATGTATTTCGCTGTGCCCTCAAAACCAAGTTGTTCTGCCAGGCTGGGCTATCAATATAAAGATTTTAACTGGTTTTAAATGGGATTTTAAATTCGGGGTTTTATAAATTGGGCCTATTATTTAATTATTTTGAAATATTGTCTGTCTTTGTGTTTTTAATTAGGCTGTACACCGTTCTGAGTCCTTCGGGAGAAAGGCGGTATAGAAATAAAATTAATAAATAATAATAAATTAATAAAATGTGTCCCATTTTCATCAAAAGCAGGCTTGTTTTTGGCGAAAACAGGACGTTCGAATATGGTCCTGCTTTTGGCCTCCCAACCCCCCCCCCCCGTGTTTTGGGAGGCTAAAAACAGGGCCATATTCAGTCTATAAGATGCAGAGACATTTCCATTCACTGGGGAAAAGGTGTGTCTTACAGTCCGAAAAATACAGTATATACTTCTTCATAGTGCTTTTATAGCCTTCTATGAGTGGTTTACAGAATCAGCATATTGCCCCCAACAATCTATGTCCTCAATTTAGCGACCTCAGAAGGATGGAAAGCTGAGACAGCCATGAGCAGGTCAGAATCGAACTGCTGGCAGTGAGCTGAGTTAGCCTACAATATTGAATTCTAACCACTGTGTCATCATGGCTCATGAACTGATTTATCAAAGCAGTTTGATCAACGGCTCAGCACACCAACAGATTCAAAGCACTATCCCCAAAAGCTATTCCTATGACTAAATAATAACATGCTAAATAATAAGCAATACTAGAAGATACCAAGGTTCAACAGGGAAATGTGTTTCATCCGTTACAAATCTTCTTTCACGTTTCCTTGCTGATGGGGTATATTTTGGAGAAGTGATCATTATTCCCTTTATACTTTGTCTCACCTACAGGTCAGCGTGTATGTGTGGGAGAGCAACTGGCAAGAATTGAGATCTTCATCTTTCTGACCAGCCTGTTGAAGGCCTTCAGCTTCCAGTTGCCTGAAGGAGTGAAAGAACTCAATGAAGCACCTGTTGTAAAAGTGACAATGCATCCACAGCCTTATAAACTGTGTGCTATTCCCACAAAGGCTTAAACCTAAACACCACAAAAAAGCATAAAACTAAATACAGAAGAGCTGTTCAGTACAATAAATGTTTCATACATATACCAATTCACTTAATATTGTGTTTTGCTTCTATTTACTCAATACTGAAACTTCTTCAACCTATTGCTGGGTTCATGCAACATACCTAACAAGGTCAACCAAAGACTGGGAGGATATGTGTAAAAAAACCTAAGGTTATCATGCTTTATCTTTGTTTCCTTTTGGGTGCCAATAAAACATATTTCCTTTTATTTTTGGTATCTTTTTAATTTTTACTAAATTTCTCCTATGGACCATGTTCCCCAACCAGATTTCGTAGATAGACCAAAATGAAGCCATGCTTGAAGGGATGAAATGATGCTGAGAGAATTAGCAAAAGAAGAAAATATGCTCCCATCATATCCCTGTGCAGAACATCCACAAGACAAGAGCAACCAATGCATTTTTCATCCCAGCTGAACCTCAACTGGATCTAATTATGAGCTTCATTTAAAGCAGGAGTGTCACACTTGCATTGTCACGGCAGCATCATGTGACGTGTCATGACATTTTATCCCCTTCACCAAACCGGGGGATGGGGGTGGCCAGTGCGTGACACATCCGGCCTGCAGGTTGCGAGTTTGACAGCCGTGATCTAAAGCCCTCTGTAGTTGCAGCCTAATCACTTTCTCTACAACCTTCCCCAAATATTTTTTGTCAGTCTTGCTCCAGTTGTCTTTTCTGGCAATTCCTCTGTCAGAATTCTTTGATGATTCAAGATCTTCCTCTGAATCAATGTAAATAAAGTGGTCCCTTCAGAGTAATCTGCCTAGTCCCTTTGTTATCCCTGCATTCTGGAGACTGAGTAGATTCCCAACAGAAGGGCCTGCCAGGCTTCTGGGACCTTTCCCCAGGTGCCTCCTAGAAATTGCAGTTGCATCTGAATGATATGATCTAAATAAAGAGGTGTGTGGTAGCAGCAAAGCTTCCTGGTATACGGAAAGTGATCACAGCTGAGTGACATGAATGTCCTTGATTTTCAGATCATATGTTAGTTAAGAAAACAAAACAAAACACCATATGAATTGTTTGTTGATTTTGTCTTGGTAGCCCTGAATTTCTGAGTCACTCTTCTCTTCACTCTTTGTAGAGTGTCAACATCTTTTTTTATAATGTGGTGACCAAAAGTGGATGCAGTATTCTAGGTGTAGGCTTACTAAGACTTTATAAAGCCGTACCAGCATCTCACGTGATTTTGATTCAATCACTCTGTTAATGCAATTTAGGATTGCATTGGCTTTTTTTGGCTGTTGCCACATACTGCTAACTCATATTTGATTGATTGTCCACTAGGACTCCAAGATCCTTTTCACAGTTACTGCTATTAAGCCAGGTTTCACCTAAACTATACTTGTAACTTTGTTTTTTCTTACTTATGTGTAAGACTTTACTTTTCTCTATGTTGAATTTCATTTTGTTAGATAGGTCCCAGTGTTCATGTCTGTCAAGATCAATCTAGATCTTGAGCCTATCATCTAGGGTGTTGACTATTCCTGCCAGTTTAGTATCATCTGTAAATTTGATGAGTTCCCCTTCTAGTCCCTCATCTAATTCATTTATGAATATATTCAAGGGTACTGGGCCTAAGACGGAACCTTGTGGTACCCACTGCTTACTTCCCTCTATGTAGATATCATACCATTAAGGACTACTCATTGAGTATGATTGATAAGCCAGTTACACATCCATCTGGTGGTGATGCTATCTATCCCACTTTTTTTTTTAGCTTACCAAGTAGTAGGTTGTGGTCTACAAGTTTCTTACAATATAACGTTGCAAGAGAAGACTCAAAATATTCCAAATACAGCGTATATGTTAACCTTTGACTAGAAATCAGAAATTTCTGCTTTACAAGTTTCTTGTAACATTGCAATAGAAGACTCATACTATTTCTGATACAATTTTTAGATACCTTCAGTAAGAACTCCTAAACCTCCGACAGAATGGAGAAAGTATTGTCTTCAAGCGGTAGCACGCTCCGACCCCCAAGGCTCTTCTCGTTCCTTGGGTTGCTCAGAATCTCAGGGCCTGAGCCTTAGGCTGATGTTGTGCAATGTCAGGTCCGCAGCTAACAAAGCCCCCCTCATTTATGAACTAATTCAGGAGGGGAGAGCGGACCTGGCGGGTATTACAGAGACCTGGTTGGGCCATGAAGGGGGGGTCCCCCTCGTAGAGATGTGCCCACCAGGTTTCCGCGCATTCCATCAGCCAAGGGCTCAGGGTAGGGGTGGAGGAGTGGCAGTTATTATAAAGGAGAGTCTTGATCCTAGGGAAGCCACTGTTCCTCAGACAGCCGGATGTGAGTCCCTCCTCGTGAAGTGGGGTCATGGGTTACAGATGGGCCTGCTGATCGTGTACATGGCTCCCTGCCACGTAGCAGCAGCCCTGCCTGAGCTCCTCAATGTAATAGCCAGGGTGGCGGTTGAGATTCCTAGGCTTCTTGTCATGGGAGATTTCAATCTGCCGTCCATCGGTGAAATGTCTGAGGCAGCTCGAGAGTTCATGGCTTCCATGACGGCCATGGACATGACCCAATTAGTTCATGGCCCTACTCACACAGGGGGACACACTCTGGACTTGATTTTTGTATCTGACCAGTGGTTGAATGGTCTAGATATAGGGGATATAGTCATCAAACCCTTGTCATGGTCAGAGCATTCTCTCCTTAGGCTTGACTTTCTGTCTGCTACAACCCACCGCAGGGAGGCGGAACTGATTAAGTGGTTCTGCCCCAGGCACCTGATGGATCCTGATAGATTCCAGATGGAGCTTGGGCCATTTCCTGAGACTCTAGCTCACAACTCAGTTGAAGACCTGGCGGCAACCTGGGATAGGATGGCCGCTGGTGCTTTGGATCAGATTGTGCCTTTGTGGCCTCTGACCCAGCGTCGAAGTCGCCCAGCTCCTTGGTTTTCCGAGGAGCTGAGGAAAATGAAGCGCCGGAAAAGACGCCTGGAGAGTAGTTGCAGAGCCAGTCGTTCCGAATCTGACCGAACACTGGTGAGGTCCTATATTAAGACCTACTTAGTGGTGATAAATATAACTATTTTTCTGCTATTATTGCATTGGCAGATAATCGCCCAGCCGCCTTGTTTAGGGTGACTCACTCCCTCCTCCACCTGGGAGCACGGGAAGACCCCTTACAAGGTCGAGCTGAGGATTTTGCACAATATCTGCACGATAAAATCGCTCAAATTCGGGAAGGCTTGGACTCTGACTGGGTAGGTTCAGACGGAGTGATGGAGGCGGGTCTTGAGGATATTATTTGGGATGAGTTTGACCCTGTGACCCCTGAAGATGTGGACAGGTTACTGGGAAAGTTGAATGCGAATGTTTATTGGACCCGTGTCCCTCCTGGTTGGTACTGGCTTCCCGAGAGGTTACATGAGGCTGGCTCCAGAGGATTATAAATGCTTCTCTGAGTGAAGGTTTCTTACCTTCCGCCTTGAAAGAGGCGATGGTGAGGCCCCTCCTCAAGAAGCCTTCTCTGGACCCAGCTGTTCTAGCAAACTACCGTCCTGTCTCCAACCTTCGCTTTGTGGCTAAGGTTGTTGAGAGTGTGGTGGCACAGCAACTCCCGCAGTACCTGGATAAAACTGTCTATCTAGATCCGTTCCAGTCCGGCTTCAGGCCTGGTTACAGCACTGAAACGGCATTGGTCGCATTGGTTGATGATCTCTGGAGAGCTCGTGATAGGGGCTGCTCCTCTATCCTGGTTCTATTAAATCTCTCAGCGGCTTTTGATACTATCGACCATGGTATCTTGCTGCGCCAACTGGAGGGGCTGGGAGTGGGAGGCACTGTTCTACAGTGGTTCTCCTCCTATCTCTCCGACCAGTCACAGTCTGTGTTGGCAGGAGGGCAGAGGTCGACTTCAAGACACCTTACTTGTGGGGTGCCGCAGGGGTCGGTCCTTTCACCTCTATGTGAAGCCGCTGGATGAGATCATCCGTGGTTTTGGGGTGCAGTGCCATCTTTATGCTGATGATACTCAGCTGTACATCTCCACCCCAGACCACCCCAGTGATGCCCTTGCAGTGATGTCCCAGTGCCTCGAGGCCGTGCGGATCTGGATGGGGAGAAGCAGGCTCGGACTCAACCCTTCCAAGACCGAGTGGCTGTGACTGCCGGCGTTCCGATATAGCCAGCTGATACCATCGTTGACTATTGGGGGTGAGACATTGGCCCCCACGGAGAGGGCTCGCAACTTAGGTGTCCTCCTGGACACGCAGCTGTCTTTAGAAGAACATATGATGGCCGTGGCCAGGAGAGCTTTCTATCAGGTTCGCCTGATTCGCCAGTTGCGACCCTTTCTGGATTGGGACTCCTTATGCACAGTCACTCATGCCCTCGTCACTTCTCGACTGGACTACTGTAATGCTCTCTACATGGGGCTCCCCTTGAGGTGCACGCGGAGGCTCCAACTGGTCCAGAATGCGGCCGCGCAGGTGATATTAGGAGCGACATGGCGCTTACATGTAACACCTCTCCTACGCGAGCTGCACTGGCTCCCAGTGGCCTTCCGAGTGCACTTTTGTGTTGGTTCTTACCTTTAACGTGCTCCATGGCTTAGGACCTGGGTACCTACGAGACCACCTTCTGCAACCTATAACCTCCCACCAACCAGTACGCTCCCACAGAGTGGGCCTCCTCAGGGTACCATCACTAAAGCAATGTCGACTGGTGGTTCCCAGGGGGAGAGCCTTCTCTGTGGGGGCACCTACCCTTTGGAACAGGATACCCCCAGGGATAAGAATAATCCCAGATCTTTGTACTTTCTGTCGGGCACTTAAGACCTTCCTCTTTCACCAAGCCAGGCTGGCATAGTTAATTTTTTCTTTCCTTTTCCTAATTGTGTAAATTTTATTCTGAAGATCCTAACTTAACTGATAAGCCAAATTGACTTAATTATTATTTATTGGTTCTATTCACATTTTTATATATATGTTTATTTTGACTGTTCACCGCCCTGAGTCCTTCGGGAGAAGGGCGGTATAAAAAATTAAATAAATAAATAAATGAATAAATAAATAAATAAATAAATAAATAAATAAATAAATAAGTACAGTAGCAACACTGTCCACCATCCATAATCACCCAAACAGGCCAATCATTTTTGTTCTCTGATAAATGCAAGGTGGAAAACTGGCCTAGGAAAAGAATTGTTCTGAGCATGTAACCGACTACACGTACACAGAAACGTTCTCAGGTGAGAGGAAAAGTGACTGGAAAGAGAGAGCTTTAGGAGGGAACGATTATAATAGTTCTCCACTTACATCCATTTATTTAATGACCATTCAAAGTTACAATGGACTGAAAAAAAATGACTTCGTTTAACAACCTTATTTAAAAAAATCATAAAATTGGACATGACTCATTTAACAACTACCTTGCTTAACAATTGTGGTCCTAATTGTGGTTGTACATTGAGGACTATCACTAATGAACCATGATAGAAGAAACATCAATTCTTGCATTAGGCATTTCATTATGGAGTTCCAGAATGGTCAGAAGACCACTAAAGTTAGACAACATAGCAAAGAACAGATCTACCCTATGGAGGTGGATAAAAGACCGAGATGTGAATACTTTGGTTTTAAGGACAATTAATACCCCGGTTTAAACTCAGTGGCTTAAAAGGTGCCAGAGAAGGCAGTTTGAGTCCTACCATCACATGAAGGAGTGAACTCTCATCACTTGACTCGGCTCCTGCCAACCTAGCAGTTTGAACGCATAGGTACCACTTCGGTGCGAAGATAAAAGCAGTCCATATTTTGCCACATGCATTGCACTATGGCATGATGTCATGCTGGCCCCATGATCACAGAAATATCTTTGGATAAGGTTGGCTCAATGGCCTAGAAATGGCCTAAAAATGGAGATGAGCACGACTAGCAGAGTAAAACCAAAATTATTTAATTCGATTTTATTCTATTTTTAAATTTTGTATTGTATGTGTTTTTATTGTTTGGCTGTGCACCGCCCTGAGTCCTTCGGGAGTAGGGCGGTATAGAAATCTAATAAAATGAAAATGAAATGAAATAAAACCTGAAGGGACTCCTTTTAATATAAGGATTCTGGACATATAAGATAGAGGTTGTCCTTGTGATTCCCAAAACCAATAAATATTTTTAAAGAAAAAATAACATAGCCAGAATCATATTCCTACCTGAAATCCAGAAAGATGTTTGGAAGATCAGACCTAACTGTTTTTTTTTTAAACATAAATTTTTTAAGGAATCACTTATCTCTGTCTGCCGATGCCCTCGGGAATTATTTTCTCCAATGGCCACACCTGGAAACAGCAGCGACACATTGACGTCACTTCTCTGTGGATGCTGGGCCTGGGGAAGAAAAGCATTGAGCATCAGATAGAAGACAAAGCTCAGACATTGGTGGAGATCTTTAGACAAACAGAAGGTATGTAATTTGGGGTAATGACTCAAGTCCCCATCTGCTGAATTTTTTTCCATTCTGTGTATTTTGAACAAAAGCAGATGTACAGTATTTTTTTTATTTTTTTAAAGTTTTGAACCAATTCTCTTTCCTCATCCCCTTAGAATTCCTTCTCTTTAATAATTAATTATGAAATATCTTCATCTGCAGGGCAGCCATTTGACCCTTCCTTTCCAGTAATAAATGCAGTTTCTAATGTCATATGTGCTTTGAGTTTTGGACATCAGTTTGCTCCCAAAGATGAAAACTTCCAGAAGTTAATTCAAGCTCTTGAAATTATTGTGAAATTCTCTGGTGGTTTTTTTCATGTGGTGAGTCATATTTTATATTAAAACTCCCCCAAACCTATGTTTCCATCAGTAATTTCATGTAATCATGAATGGTATCCATGGAGGAAGCTTTAGAAATTATATATGTCAACTTCAGGGTAGACAGTTATTCCCAATAGGTGTGTCTGTCCTTGAATCAGTCTTAACTCAAGAATCAGTCTTAACTTGGTCAATCTATAATTGAACAGTTCTTTCAAACTTCCTAATACTAAATCAACATCTGCTTTTTTATGATTTAAAGCCATTGCTTCCATCCAGAACTTCTGCTGCAGCCACCAAAAACAAACAAACAAAAAAAAAACAACAATCCTATCTTAGGCTGCATTAACAGAGGGATATCATGTTACAAGGAATGGTGGATCAGGCCCAATAAAGAGACTTGAGTCATCTGGTAAAATATATCTCTTTTATTTGCAGGTTCATCACATCATCACTTGAATGCATCAGGAACTGGGCGAGGAGGAGTGTGCCCACCTTTTATACCTGTGGGCGGGGATTCAGGTAAGGAGGAGTCTATGGGAGGAGCTGACCAGGTGGGAGTCTGGGTTAACCCTTGCACTGCTGCGCTATAGCTGATCCCTGGCATGGGCAGAGCATTTATACCTGACAAATCCCCCTCTAAATGCCTGACCCATGTCTGTAGGCCTGACTGACTAGTTGGTACTCTGGGGTGAATGTTGAGCTTGGAAACTAAGTGTGAGTGTTGCTTGCCCTGTAAGGGTTTTGTGAGTATGTCTGCGGTCTGTTCTTCTGTATCGCAGTGTATGGCCTTTATGAAACCAATTCTGGAGAGCTGTCTAACGTGCTTATACTTTATGTCTATGTGCCTTGACCTTTGCCCTACAGCGTCGGACATAGATATCTCTATGGCGGCTTTGTTGTCTTCGTAGATATTTATTGGGTAAGCTGGCTCTCTCCACACGCTGGCAAGTAGGTCGTCGAACCAGATGAGGTTGTTGGCGGCTTTGGAGAGGCATATGTATTCAGCTTCAGTAGTTGAGGTTGCCACCAGGATTTGTTTGCCTGAGTACCAATGCACCGGGCAGTTATTTAGGTAGAATATGTACCCAGATGTGCTTTTGCGCCCCTTGGCGTCTCCGGCCCAGTCAGCATCAGCGTAGCATGAGAGGATGGGTTCTTCGGATTTCTCAGGCTCTAGGGTTAAGCATGCATTGACACTCTGTTTCAGGTATCTTAGCACCCTTTTCACTGCGTCCCAGTGGTATGTGGTGGGTTTGCACACGTGCCTGGATAGTAAATTAACGGATAGAGCGATGTCCGGTCTGGTCCAGTTAGCGATATACAGGAGGGAGCCTATGATTGACCTGTACAGCGTGTTGTCTCCAAATTCGGGTGATTCATCATGCATGTTTTTTAGGAAGTCTGCCTGCATGGGTGAATCACATCCCTTGGCGTCTGCCATGTTGCATTTATGGAGCAACTCTTCTATCTTCTCTTTCTGCGACAGTTGGAAACCCTTTGGCGTCTGGTTGACTTGTACTCCCAGGTATCGGTTAATCCTCCCAAGGTACTTTAGGGTGAAATGCTCGCTCAGCCTGCTGGCGAAGGTGTTGCGGTTGGCTTCGTGTTTGCTGATGTACAGAATGTCATCCACGTAAACTAGGATGTATTCTGGCGAGTCCCCCTCTTTCCTGGTGAAGAAACAGTTGTCAGCTATGGTCGCCGTGAATCCCATAGACTTCAGGGCCTCTACCAGGCATTCGTACCATCGTTTGCCTGATTGTTTTAGTCCATACAGGCTCTTATGAAGTAACCAGGTGTCCCCTCTGTTGGTTTCTTTGCTGTGGGGGGCTCTGATGTATATCTCTTTGTCTAGGTTGGCGTGCAGGTAAGCGGTCTGTACATCGAACTGGTGTACTTCCAGCCCTAGCAAGGATGCGATGACCAGGGCGCTTTTGACGCTCTCTGTTCTTACGGTGGGCGAATAGGTGTCTGTGTAGTCCTCCGGAAACCTTTGAGCAAACCCCTGGGCAACTAATCTTGCCTTGTATAGGCTTTGGCCCCCCTCTAAGTTCTTGACTTTGAATATCCATCGGGTGCCTATTGTGTTCTTGCCCTCTGGGACTTTGGTGGGGGTGTATACTTCCAGCTTCCTCAGGCTGTCCAGTTCCTTGGCCATGGCTAGCTCCCACTTTGCCCTCTCCCCCTGGGGTAGTCTTAGCACCTCTTCGTATGAGTTTGGCGTAACGTGGTTTGCGTGCACGTGCATCACGTAATCATTTAACCTTTTTGGCAGCTGGTTTCTGGTCGATCTGACCGGCCTGGTTGCTGCCTGCTCGGTGTCATGCAGATATCTGGCTTCTCTTTGTGTCAGTGATTCGACACTTATCTTGGGATGATTCTCTTTCCATCCCTCAACCTTGATGCCTTGGAGGTCGGGCTTGGGCCTGCTCCCTTCCTGTCTACTCACTGTCTCGTTTTTGTTTTGGGTTTGTTCGGTTGGGCTATCCTCTCGTTCGGTGGGTACCTCATTTAGGTGTAATCTGGACCAGTTGGCTTGCTCATGGAATGCCGCTGTTCTAGAGATCACAAACCTATTATTATTGTCCACAAACCTGAAGCCCTTGGTCCCTGGCTCGTATCCCATAAACCTGAGCCTTCTGGATACCTTATCCCCTTTCTTGCGCAACTGCTTGGGTATGTGTACATCAGCCGTTACACCGAACACATGTAGGTGTGCTATCTGTGGCTTCTTGTTATACATAACCTCGTAGGGCGTTTTGTCTATCACACTGGACCATGTTCTATTTAATGTATAGTTGGAGTAGACCAGGGCCTCAGACCAGAAGTGCTGGCCAATGCCCGCGTCCTCTAGGGCGCACCTGACCATCGTTTGCAGCGTGGAGTTCCGTCGTTCTGCGACCCCGTTTTGAAAGGCGGAAAACGGGGACGACGTAAAGTGAATCACGCCTTTGGACCTGAGCCAATGTGAGAAGTCCTTGGATAGAAACTCAGACCCTCTGTCGGTCATGATCTGTTTGATCTGTTTGTTGTTTTGGGTTTCTACTCTTTTATAAAACTCCTTGAATTTTTGGAAGGCCTCATCCTTTTTTCTTAAGGTGTAGACGAAGCCATATCGACTATGGTCATCCACTATGGTGAGGAAGTACCTTTTTTTATAGTTTATGGATGGCCTTAGGGGTCCTACCAGGTCCATGTGTACTAAATCGAATATTTGGTTGGCGGCGCGTAACGACTTCTTGGGTCTGGGTTTTACTTTCAGTTTTGAACATTTGCACACCGAGCACTCGAGGTAGTTTTCACAGTTTTTTATTATGGCACCCTCGGTACAATTGGCCATTTTCTGTATCACGGGAAAACTGGCGTGTCCAAGCTTGCGATGCAGCAGGTGGGCACAGTTGTCATGCATTGGTTTGCCTATTGAGGGTCTTCTTTGGGTGTGTTTGTTGTGTTGTGTTTCTGGTGTCATGTTACCATCTTTATCTACCTCTCTCCCGCCTACCTGTTCACCCTCAGTCCTGCCTTGGTCAGTGTCTTCTGCGTTCTCTGAACTGGTGTTTATGCTGTGGGCGTGATTCTCATAGAAAGCTATGTAGGGCAATCCTTGGTTAATGGTTACTCTCCCTATATCTTTCCCTTCCTTGCTAACCTTCACGTTGCCTTTTGTGAATATCATCTCAACCCCTGACTCTCTGCTAAGCTTTACTGCGGCCAGGATGTTGTGGGGTATCTCCGGGACTAGTAGTACCCCCTCTATTTTCCCTACGCTTGGTAATGTAATTGTCCCTTTGCCTGTTACTCTAACCTGGTTCTGGTCTGCAACTTTGATGGAAAAATCCTCTCTCTTGAATGATGAGAGTAGTTTCTGATTGTATGTGGTGTGGTTGGAGGCTCCCGAGTCCAGGAGCCAAGAGCTGGTGTCTTTGTCTTGGTGTGTGGTGTGTGTGTGCTCCCCTATTCCATATAGGGACCCTGTCCTGCTGTCGCGTGAACTGTCCCTGTTTCCCTTCCTATCCCTGGGGATGGGTGAGTCTCTACGCCTATACCTTTCTCCGGATGTGTGCCTTTCTGTTTGTCTGTGTCCATGCTCTGGCCTGCCTCTCTCCCTATAGTTCTTGGGGCAGTCCCTTTTGATGTGTCCCCTCGACCCGCAGATGTAGCACTCGGGGGTGTTGTGTTGTTTCTCTTGGAAAACTACTCTCCTCTCACTCTTGTGTTCTCTGGGAGGGCCGGGGCGGCTCCTCCTCAAATTATCTTCTGCGATGAGCCTGTTGGATAGCCTCTCCACAGACAGCATCCCTAGGCTAACGGTGTCTAGGTGAGTCAGGAAGTTATTCCATGAGTGATCTAAAGAGTTGATTATCACACTCTTCATGATTTGGTCGGAAATAACTTCTCCCCTAAGGTGTAGCTCTGCTCTGGTACCACTTAAGGACACTAGGTGCTCACTCATGGGGGTCCCTGGCTTAAGTCTGGCGGAAAAGAAGTCCTTGGAAATTTGCGTGGTGGTGGACACGCTCTCACTATAAAACAATCCAAACATTTTCCCTATGATTTCGGATACTGTGAGGTTATGGCCAATACAGTGGTAAATTGTGGGGGAAATACTGGCAATTAAAAGGTAGAATGCCTTATGGTGCATGCAATCCAGCTCTAAAGTCCATGGTCTCTCTGGGGGGTCATTAATAAAATGAGACATGTTTTCTTTCAGAAACACCACCTGGAGCTGCTGTGACCACTCTAGGATATTACCCCCATCCATCCTCAACTTGGGAAAGTCAACAGGTAAGTTCCCAGCACTAGTAGTAAAATTACTTACTGCTGGCTGCTGTCCATGGTTCCTTATGTTCCTATAGCAGCAGTAGGGCATGGGAACGCTTGCCGGCAGTTTAAAAGTCCCGCTTTGTAATTTTTTTCTTTTTTCTTCCTCTAGGCGGAAGAGCGCATGCGCGAAGTCCATTTCAGCTCCGCCATCGCCGAGGAAGGACTTGTTCGTCGCGGCTCCGCTGTAGAGGCCTCTGCTGGTCGGGTAGGCCTCGGCCTCGGCCTTGGGGGTCCAGGTGTCCTCTGGAAGGGGTCGTCCAGCTGCTGCTTCCCTGGAATGAAGATCTCGGCGGTGCTGGGGCTCCGGCGACGGTTGTAAGTAGCTGCCCCAATCCATGCGGTCCGGGGTGCGCGGCCTGGGCGATCGGAGGCGCGGTGTCCCTGGGGTGCGAAGGTGGGCTGGCGAATCGTCGCGGGCGTCGGTGGCTCTCGGGTGGGTGCCCCGCTGCCCCTCTCCTCGTCTTCCCTTCTGCTTCGGCCTCTCCGGCTTCTCTTTGGTGATTTTGAGGCCTGGGCCGAAGGCGGCGGCAAGGGTCTTCATGGCCCTATCCACTTGCCGCTCGCTGGGGGTGTACCAGGGGTCGGAGTCAGATTCGGTTCCCTCTCCCTGGTCACTTTCATCATTGTTTATGGTCCGGCATTTTTCGCGCGCCGGCCATTTTGAATTCTGATCGCTGATTGGTTGGGGGTCGGCCATCTTGTCTGACCATGTGGACAAAGATGGCCGCCGTTTCAAATTTAGAGCGGGGCTTTGGGGCTCGGTGGCCGTTGGGGGTGCCCTTTTGGGCGATCCACTCACCGAGTCCAGCTCCTCGAGTTCAGAGTCCGAGCCCTCTTCGCTCCTTGCCACTTCGCGGTCGATTATGAAGCTCCGCAGGTCGGCAAGGAGGTTCTTGTCGCCGGCTCGCTCTTTCAGCAGCTGCAGGACGTCGAGTCGCAGCTTCTCTTCCTCTTGGTCGTGGTGGTGGGCCCTTTTTCCTTTTTCGATCTCCCCCTTTTCTTCCGTCGCTGTGGCTTTGGGGGTGGCTGAGGTTCCTGCCTTCCCTGGCGAGTCTGATGGGTTGCTCTCCCGTTGCTTCGGAGGTGTCGCCATTCTGCAGGTAGGTATGGGTCCTTGTCTTGTGTCTTGGGATCTTTGGGCCTTACCAACCATCCTCTGCTACCATTTTGTTACAAGGAATGGTGGATCAGGCCCAATAAAGAGACTTGAGTCATCTGGTAAAATATATCTCTTTTATTTGCAGGTTCATCACATCATCACTTGAATGCATCAGGAACTGGGCGAGGAGGAGTGTGCCCACCTTTTATACCTGTGGGCGGGGATTCAGGTAAGGAGGAGTCTATGGGAGGAGCTGACCAGGTGGGAGTCTGGGTTAACCCTTGCACTGCTGCGCTATAGCTGATCCCTGGCATGGGCAGAGCATTTATACCTGACATATCAAGATCACATGAAGGGTTAGTACTGATTTATAAGGCCTTATAAGGCATCCAGTTTTGGTCACCACAATATAAAAAACATCTGAGACTCTGCAAAGAGTGCAGAGAAGAGCAATAAAGATGATTTAAGTGGCTGGAGGCTAAAACATGAAGAATGGTTGTAGGAATTGAGTATGTCTAGTCTAGTGAAAAGAAGGACTAGGGATAACATGATAGCAGTGTTCCAATATCTAAGGGGTTGCCACAAAGAAGAGAGAGTCAAGCCTTGTTTTGCAAAGGACCTGAAAGCAGGACAAAAAGCAATGGATGGAAACTTATCAAGGAGAGAAGCAATCTACAACTAAGGAGAAATTTCCTGAGCAGGGGAATAATTAATCAGGCTTGCCTCCAAATGGGTGCTCCACCACTGGAGTTTTTAAAAAGAGATTGGACAGCTGTTTCTCTGAAATGGTATAAAGTCTCCTGATTGAACAGGGGGTTGGATTAGAAGACCTACAAGGTCCCTTCCAACTCTTGTTATTCTGTTATGAAAAGCAAGCAGACCAAAAATCCAACCCATGTAGTTAATTCATTATTTAGCCTGGCATGTGAATCCAGTTGGTCTAAATCAGTTAGATATGGGTAACCATATTTACAAATGCTCTTGGAGAGAATAGGAGAATAACAGAATTTTATAATATCTTTATGATAATCTATCTGCCTACAACATAATTCTTAAGAATTTGGGAACAGCTTTTATGGAGGATTTTTGAGGTCTGACACCATGTATGGTTTGCCATGTTTTAATGAATTTGCAATGTTTTTTTTTTGGTTATTAAATGCTGTCTATTACTGTGAGCTGCTGAGCGTCTTCTTTCATTGTAGTGGGAAATAAATAACTTTTCCTTTTCCATTTCTATTAGATGTTTGTTGTGTTCCCAAGATTAATGAGCTACTTCCCATGCCCTCACAAAGAGGCCTTGGCTTCTATAAAGGTGATCACTTCTGCTGCAAAGCAGAAAATAGAGAAACACAAGGAATCCTACTCTCTGCATGAGCCACACAATTTCAATGAAAGGCCAGACAAGGAATAATGGATGGAAACAGATCAAGGAGAGCTTCAACCTAGAAATGAGGAGAAATTTTCTGACAGTGAAAGCAATCAACCAATGGAACAGAAGTTGCCTTCAATAGTTGTGGGAGTTTCATCAGTGGAGGCTTTCAAGGGAAGATTGGACTGCCATTTGTCGGGGATGGTGTAGGGTCTCCTGCTTGGGCAGGGGGTTGGACTAGATGACCTATAAGGTCCCTTCCAACTCTGGTCTGTCTGTCTGTCTGTCTGTCTGTCTGTCTGTCTGTCTGTCTATCTATCTATCTATCTATCTATCTATCTATCTATCTATCTAATCTATCTATATAATCTATCTGTCTGTCTGTCTGTCTGTCTGTCTGCCTACCTATCTACCTACCTACCTACCTAGTATCTTTGATTACTATCTTCTTCAGATGAAGAAGGTATGAGTTTATTGTGATTCAATACATGAAAAAGGAATTATTATATTCCTTGCTATAAGTAAAAATGAGGGGCTACTGAGATTATCCTCACTGGATTTTTTTTTCCCCAATCAGCTCCTATTCTGAATTGCTTCTGAATAAAAACTATATTTGTACCTCTGCAACCTTAAACTCTTGTTAGACAAGGAAGATTCTTTGTGGGGGAAGTTAGATTTTTTATCATTTCACCATCGGCTCATGTTTCCCTATCACTTCTTTCCCCTTTTTCTAAAGAAATTCCATTAAGAAGGAAAAGAATTAACAGGGACTTTTGATTAATTCATATTTAAATGAACGATTTCCCTGAAAAGTTGGGAAAAGGACAGATACTGTTAGGATATTGAATTTAGTAGCTGAAAATTGCTTAGTTAGAGGGTGCTGACTCATGCATGAGGCAATCTACGCTATGATTGGTTGCCTTAAGTATAAAGGGGGGGGGCATTTCCCATTTTCCCGCCTTTTTTCTTCTCTGTGTTCTGTATATTGCAAAATTTACCTCATGATGTTCCTGACTCTCTTGTGTTTTTCTCCTTCTGGGATGTTGAATGTTAAATATATATTATGTACACATATAAAAGACTACACTTTTGTGTTAGTGCCTCTGATTTCATCTAGACAACTGCTGCACAATTTTCCCCAACAGATACTTTTACTGCTTTGACCATCAGTAAAAAAGTAAAATGTTTGAAACGAGGATAAAAGATCCTCCTTTCCAATGTTTTCAGAAAAAAAAATTGATTTTTTTGTTTTTTAGAAACAACTTTTATCGATTTGAAATGACTTTGCGCTGGCTCACTTTATTTACAAATTGGCATTGTCAGTCTTGAGTGTACCATTGTTCTGGTCACTACATTCAAGATATACAATCTTCTTAATACAGGCCCTCATTCCTAAACCATTAAGGCAGGTTTTCCACCCTTGTATTAACGATTCAAGGTTGCTTCATGTTCAGCAGCATATAATAGTATCCGTGGGTGTTGTAATTGAAGGTTTCTGGTTTCAGTGTACGTATTGTGTATAAAGAGCAATGGTGAGAATTGGACCATTTGTGGTTGAGAAAGAAATAGATCATGTGATAATTCTTCAAATGCTTTTTCTAGCTCAGTGACTGCCATATCTGTGGTGATTGGCTTCTCAAGATGCTTCTCTATCACTAGACAAATGGTCTGTATTGTGTCAGTTGTCCCACAATTCTTCGTGAAATTGCACTGGTTTGGTGCACGGTTAATATTGTCTCACAAGAATCCAGCACAGGTAGTCCTCGACTTGCAACCACAACTGGACCCAAAATTTCTGTTGCTAAGCAAAGCAGTTGCTAAGTGAATTTTGCTTCATTTAATGACCTTTTTTGCCATAGCTGTTAAGCGAATCACTGGAGTTGTTAAGTGAATCATGTGCTAATCTGGCTTTCCCCATTGACTTTGCTTGTCAGAGGCCAGCTGGGAAGGTTACAAATGGTGATTGCATTATCCCAGGACAATGCAATTAAAGCATGCCAGTTGCCAAGTGACCATGGGGATGCTGGTACGATCACCAAACAAATGATTGTAACTCGAGGACTACCCGTATCCTAAAAATTGCATAAATTATTGTGATATGGCATAAGGGCCACAAAATCTGATAGTTAGAGCAGTCATAGGCGTCAATTTGGGCATGACTTTAAATGTCTGAATGCATGCGGCAATTCTAGTAATGCTGCTTTTCAAATGTTCCAGGAAATCTTTGGCAAATGGGAGAAATAAGTTCTGACCTTACCTCCCGATAATGGGGGCATATAAATACGATGTGAGCCAACGATTCCGGAGATCGGCCGTCACATGAACAGTGGGTGGATTTCACACTCCCTAAGCACTTGCTTTCTAGGACATTCAAGGGGATCACATTAAAACGTGCCTTTAGAAAGGCCAACCTGTATTTGACAAAGGATAGCATAGAGAGATATTTAGGGGTGTGTGTTCGGGGAGTAATACCGAAAGAAAACGGAGAACATACTCCCACACCAAATACCAGATTCTGTTGTCTTTCAATATCATCCAATCACTGGAATATCAGTGATTTGGCTGCATCTGGGTCAAGCATAAGGGCTTCAATAGGGGGAATACCTATCTTCATAAGTTTGGTGTGAATATTGCTGGCCCAAGGACTGTGGAAGTCGCCCCGCCATAAGCACTGGCCTAAACAGTAATCTGGAAGTCTGACCCACAGGGTCAGCCAGTAGCCAATAGCACGCTTCCACAGAACAGTAGCGAGTGATGGTATGCCCAGTTCCAGGCGGATTGCAGCATTGCTCACACGGGGGGGACTCCCATTAGGTGACGTAAGAACTGGCTTTGAATGGACTCGAGGAGGGAAATATTTGTTTGGGCCCAAAGGGGGGGGGGCCTGCTCTACTATTACCTGGCCTGCTACTTGACTGGAGACTTAGAAGTTGAAGGCACTGAGCTGGGATGGCATGGGATGGCGAAGACAGGATTGGTCCAGAGTTGGGATCCAGCTGAGGCTTGTATTTTTTTTTACCTTGCCAACCAGTGAAGACCCTGGGCCACAGATTTGGAGTGGAAGGGGCACAGCCGAGCTAGAACCATTGTCTGTAGCATTGAGGGACACAACCAGGATAAGTGTAATGGACCTGCATATGGACTCATTTCTGGACATGAAATAGAAAAGGAGGAGGAGGATGAGCTGGGTCTTGACATTTTGGGGAAAGACACCATGGAGGTTCAGAGAGAGGTGGACTGGGGAGCGGAGGGCACCAGCCTGACAGAGCAGCTTCAGTCAGGACAATCGGACTGCTGAGCTGCAGCGGTGGCAGGTGAGCTTGGAGGACGCAGGTGGGGAATTTGAGCAGCTTCTGGCAGTCATTCCCCACCGGTCAGTTTAGAACTGAAGAAGCTTCTTGGATGAGAAGTGAAATATTTTCAAATTAAAAAAAAAAAAAACTAATTAAGTTCAGTTGTCTTTTGGAATAAAGCATCTCTGAAATAACCACGATATGGATGATTGGGAATCTCCATAGACGTTAAGCTTGTTATTAACCTTTGTTTCTTTCTGGATGCCAATAAAACATATTACTTTCCATTTAGTTTTAGTACTTATTTTCATTTTTAGTAGATTTCTCTTGTGGACTTCACTTTCTCCAGCCAGAGCAAACTTCAGAGATAATCCAAAATGATACCATGCTTGAAGCGATGAAATGCTGCTGACAGAATTAACAGAAGAAGAAAGGGGCTTCTATCCACCCACATTCCAGGGCAGAAGATCTACAAGAGCAACCAATGCATTTTTTATCCCATACTTAGGCCTGAATGTAGACTGGATCCAAATGCCTCATCTAAAGCCCTTTCTAGTTATAGTATAATCACTTTCTATAGGAGACATTTTTCCCAATATTGCTCCACTTGTATTTTCTGGCAATTCCTCTTCCAGAATTCTTTGATTATTCAAAATCTGAGACCTTTCCTCAAGTGCTTCCTGAAAACCAGTTGAATCTGAATGATGTGATCTAAATAGAGTGGTGGGTGATAGCAGCAAGATTCCTGGTATAGGGGAAGTGATCTCACCATGAGTGACATGAATGTCCTAGATCTTCAGATCACATGTTAGTTAAGAAAAAGACCAGACCAAGTCTATGCTGCTCCCAGTGTGATGAGCATCATGATAACTTTTTGGTTTTGTCTTGGTGGTCATGAATTTCTGAGTCACTCAGACCCTGCTCTGATGGCCTAGAGATTGATATTTTGGAATATAAGAAATTTGGATGAATTTGCCAACATCAGGGCAATGAGGTCAAAGGCCTGGGCAACAAGGAAGACAGTACAGCAGCAGTATAAGTATTATACTTATATAGTTATCAAGTTTATACTTGATTCCTTATATTCAATCAATCAGAATAGAGGTGGAAGGCACCTTGGAGGTCTTCTAGTCCAACACCCTGCACAAGGGGGAGACCATATACCATTTCAGAGAAGTGACTGTCCAGTCTCTTCTTAAAAACCTCCAGTGATGAAACACCCAGAACATCTGAAGGCAAGCTGTTCCATATTTCTGAATATATTTCTGAACTACTGTGCCATGAAGTCCCAGATAATATGATAAAGGGTAGAGGGTCCTGGGATTCATAATCCATGAACCTCTGGGAGGTTACAGTTCCTCAACCATACATTAGAATCAGAATTAGAATAACAGTGTTGGAAGGGGGCTTGAAAGTCTTCTAGTCCAACCCCCTGCTCAGGCAGGAAACCCTATACTATTTCAGACAAATGTTGTCCAATCTCTTCTTCAAAACTTCCAGTGTTGGAGCATTCACAACTTCTGGAGTCAAGCTGTTCCACTGATTAATTGTTCTGACTGTCAGGATGTTGATTTAGTGATAAAACAATCTCTCTTTCTGATATTCCACTGATCCATGTTAACTCTATTAAGAGATATATGTGGAGTAACCTAGTTTGAAGGATTCAGGCATTCCTTCTTTGGCTTTTAGATAAAATTGGACTGAAATTTGGATAGAGAAGCCACATTGTGAAGACATTTGAAAATTGGTTAGCCCAATTGTGAAGTAGCATGCAATCTATCTGGGTCTACAGACAGGGATCTTCAGCCACAATATGTTTTCCAAGTTTTCTAGTTGAATACTTTAATTACTAGATGGCTTTGTACAAGTAACCCTCAATGTATGACCACAATTGAGCCCAAAAATTATGTTGTTAAGCAAGAAATTTGTTCAGTGAGTCTTGCACCATTTTACGATTTTTCTTGCCACATTTGTTAAGTGAATCACTGCCGTTCTTAGACTAGTAACACGGTTGTTAAGTGAATCTGGTTTCCCCATTGGCTTTGCTTGTCAAAAGGGTGCAGAAGGTGATCAAATGATCCTGGAACACTGCGACCGTCATAAATATGAGTCAGTTGTCAAGCATCCAAATGTAAATCATGTGACCTTGGGGATGCTGCAACAGTCATAAGTGTGAAAAATGGTCATAAATCACTTTTTCAGTGCCATTGTAACTTTGAATGGTCACTAAGCGAACTGTTGTAAATCAAGAACTACCTGTATAGGAGGTATATCCAAGTCAACCCTTATGCTGGAAACAGTGTAGAGTTATCCACCCCCGGGATACATTTCAGAAAAGTAGACTGCATCGTTTCCAGTAAAGGGGCATTTATATATTCCCACAGCTCTGTGCCATTTGTCATCATTGACACTATTTTGCTGTTATATATTTTGATGACTGGAAGTAGACAACACAAGTAGCTATAGTTGATAAGCTGCCCTATGGAATTGGCACAGGCTGTAGCCCTTTTTCTTAAAATGTGGGAGTGAAGGACCTTGCTTTTTGTGAAAACCAGTCCTTTGTGTAGGCAGATCTTAACTTGATGTGTACATTCCCTACCCAGGCTCCAATTATCCATACTCCACTCCGTCTCTTCCTCAAAACAATTACTTTAGATCTTCATGTCATTGGGTGCACAATGTGAACTAAACCTGTGCAGCAATTTTGTCATCCCTACCTGTGCATGACATTAATAAGACCTCATCTGCATAGAACAGAAGGTTTACATGTTTATTTTTAACTCTGGGGATAAACATATTGGTTGAACGGAGGGACTTTGGGATATCATTAATACTGGTAATCCTCAACTTAAGGCTATAATCAAGTACTAAATTTCCATTGCTAAACAAAACAGTTGTCAAGTGAGTTTTGCCCCATTTTATGATCTTACTTGCCACAGCTGTTAAGTGAATCACTGCAGTTGTTAATTTAGTAACAGAGTTGATAAGAGAATCTGGCTTCCCCATTGACTTTGCTTGCCAGAAACTTGCGAAAGGTGTTCACATGATGGAGGGACATTGCAACTGTTGTAAATAGACATCTGTTGCCAAGCGTCCAAATTCTGATCAAGTGACCGTGAGCCAAGAAGCTTCTTCAGCTCTGACTGGATGGTGGGGAATGGAAGGATTTATACTCCTTGCAGGCAGCTGGTCATTTGCAGGAGAACATACGAGAGCAAACCCATCAAGACTAGATTCAGCAGTCCATTTCATTTAAAAGAAAAGCCCACTCTTCTGAAGAAAGCAAAGTCCACAGTTTGGACAGAGAGGACTGCTGGTTTGAAAGATGGGTCAAGGAGGACATCTATGTCAAAACTGAACTGCCCTCTTTCAACAGAGGGAGAATGATATGGCATCATCTATCTCCAATCTACAACACAGTCCTTTCAAGTTCTAAGGAGAAGTTCTCCACACCCATTTGTACCACTCAGAAGATCTTGATGACGCAGATAAGCTGTGATGACCTAGGGCGTGACACAAAGGCAACACAGCCAGAGAACCAATATGAGTCCCTTTATTATCACCAACTGTGCCCCCAATGTCCCTTTCAACTCTCTGGCCTGGAGAATTTTTTTTTTTTAATCTTCTATTACAGAGCTTTAATTTTAAGTTTCCCTTTGTTCTTTCCTCAGCAGTCAACAAAAATCTTTTTAAATTCTTTCCAATCCTCTTCACACCTATTATGGGGTTTTTTCTTCTTCTAATTTTTTAATTATCTCTATGCATTTTAATCCAAAAATCAAGTTTTGTTTCAGGCTTTGCCACTTTAAACTTCCTCTTTATTCTTCTTCCTTCATTTCCCTCAGGCCCATTATCTGCTGTTATTTCACTGGGGCACCTTTTAACAATTTAAAAATATTTCTTTTTTGCCTACGAGCTGGCCATCACTCACCCAGCATCAGTACTCCGTTCAAATCACTGTTCCTGCTCAAAACGTGGTCCGGTTACACCAGCTTTATGACAGCCGCAATGGCCCCCGCCCACGCCTCTGAGTTGAAGAGTTTCCTCTGACCTCTGAGGAACTTGCCTGTTCCTCTTGGTCGTCCGAGGTGCCTCTCCTTCTCCTCCATCCCTACAGGACAGATCTGGTCCGAAGACCCCTCGACAGTGGTTTGTCAGCCTGGGATTTCGCAAGGCTCATCAGAGCCCACTGTTCCCCATCTGTCTTGCCGCGATGCTTCCAGTCAAATCCGTTTGAAAGCAAAGTTGAGTGAAGTTTTTTTTATGATAAGGTCCCAATGCTGGGTTTACATGACTTTGCATGAGACATAATCCTGGACTAGATAATCTCTCCCTGGCCCAAAAAGATTCTCCTTTATATTCAGATAGATTTGATGGGCATGTGATACAGTATGATTTTGAAATGATTCTGGTATGCTGTCATGTTTACGACAAAAGGGATTACACAGCCCTTGATTGAAATTTTTCCTCTGTTATTTGGGTGGCACATGGTCAGAGGTAATCTCATTAACCCGAATTAATGTGATAGTATCTTCTTGACAAAGTTCCATCACTAATGAGACAGACATGCTGCTATTAGTTTCCCATCAATGGAATATATAAAAGAGGAAGAAAAGAAAAAAGTATCAGACAAAAGCATACAGTCATCTTCAGATCCACCAGAAAAAGCAGGAAAATGATGGTGACAGGGATATTTTTGTGTGTTTTGTTGCTTGCTCTGCTGATTCTCTTCTTCCTGAAAGAACTCTGGTCCCGAAGACATTTGCCTCCTGGTCCTTTGGCTCTGCCTCTGATTGGATCTGTCTTGGCAAGTGGGCTTTGGCTCCGTGAAGATTACTTCCTTAAGGTATTTAATTCTAACCAGTAATATGCAAGATAATTCTCACTTGTTTTCTTTATATCAAAATTATAGACAAATGTACTTAATCAAGTAAAATACAATGAGGAATACATTTCTTCAAGTGCTAGTGATGAACGTGATTAGTTATTTTAGCAATAGCAATAGCACTTAGACTTACAGTATATACTGCTTCACAGTGCTTCACAGCCCTCTCTAAGCGGTTTACAGTCAGCCTATTGCCCCCAACAATCCAGTTCCCCATTTTACCAACCTCAGAAGGATGGACGGCTGAGTCAACCTTGAGCCTGGTGAGATTTAAATTGCCAAAATTGCAGGCAGCCAGCAGTCAGCAGAAGTAGCCTGCAGTATTGTACTCTAACCACTCATTTTCTCACCGTGGCTCATTTTCCTCATGGTACCAGAATATTTAGGTAAGATTTGCTTATAGCTGTTTCACAGAGCACTGTGTGAAATAACGGGGCTGAATAAAGTATATAAAAGTGGAAGAAAAGTTAAAAGAATGAGATGAAATGATACAACCATCTCCAGATCTATTAATGAGCATCAAAGAAAAAGAACCAACTGGACAATGATGGCAATAGGGACAATTTTGTTTGTTTTGCTGCTTGCTCTGCTGATTCTCTTCTTCCTGAGACAACTTTGGGCTCAAAGACTTTGGCTCTACCTCTCATTGGGATCTTGTGGGCTTATGGGTTTTGGCTTCATGAAGATGATTTTCGTAAGGTATTTTGTTCTAAATAATTAACCAACAATATATAAAATAATTCTCAGGAGTGGTGCAGTGGCCTAGAGGTGGAGCTCTCGCCTCACAATCAGGAGGCTGTGAGTTTGATCCTAGGTGGAGGCAGATATTTCTCTCTCTGGGCACATTGAGAATATATCTGCCGAACAAAAATTCTGCATTGGTGACAAGAAGGGCATCTGGCCATAAAAACTTAGTTAGCTCCATTCAGTTTCCCAGACTCTACCCCGCAAGGGATTTTGGAGTCGTTAAATGAAGAAGAAGAAGATGATGATATAAAAACATTCTCAGTTATTTTCTCTGTACCATAACTATATACAAATGTATTAACCTAGTAAAATATTTTTGCATAATGAGAAATTTAATTAATCAAATGATAGTGATGACACTTGGTTATTTTCCTCATCATGCCACTATATCCAGATCAAGACCTGCTTATCAGTGTTTCACAGAGCAGGATATGAAATAATGGGGCAAAATAGGTGGCAAATTCTAGTTCAGTCTTACCAAGAAGTGTTCAACGCTGACAAATGTTTCCACTAACTGCATGAGTCATGTATTACAAGGAAGTATTTCCTCCTCCTGACGGCTGCTGAATAGTAGGAATTTCTCATTTTTCTGCTGACGACCTGCTGATTTTGTTGCCAAAGCTGGTTCTTTGGCAGTGCTGCTCCCTGGATTTGAATGAGATCACTTAGGAATGACCCAAGACAGCTTTTGAACAGCCATGGACTCTCCTGGGAAGGGGAATATTGAAGATTTCAGGTCCCTGTGGGAGCAATCAGAAAGATCATCCATCTTCCTCTTAGCAGTTTGTTTTCTTAGGCGTGTCTGGGTTTTAACTTCACTGTTTGAATCTTTTCTTTCACTTTCCTTTTATCTTTAAAGGTTAACTGGCTGGCTGAATGCTGATTTATTTTAACCCCTTGTCGGACTTTATCAGTTCTTTTTTTCTTTTTCCCTCTGATTTATGTGGTCGTTTTGAATAAGTTTTGCTTTTCTGTAAGGAAACACAGCATTTTCTTGGATAGTGGAAGTGCTTTCATTTGATTGTCATTTATATTTGACTCTCACCAGAGAGTTTTTGCATTTTATTAATTTGCAAAATATTTGAAGTTTATTTTTTAAATTTTTCTTTCAACTTTGAATCGAAATATCCAGAAAATATTTTCCCTGCTTCAATATCTATTTCTTCACTTTGCTTCAGCATTTTGTGTTTCCTTTGTTCTCTTATTTATCATTGTTAAATTATACCGAGCAACAATATATCAAATTACAGACAAGCATCTGGCTGATATCTGAAAAAAAGTTTGGTAAAATGCAATCCTTAGTTGAAAGCCTTTTTAAAAGTTTGAAATGATAATGGCTGTTGAAAATATTCAGATGCATGTAGCTGGAGATAAATGAGATTCAGAAAAGGAATGTGATTTGAAAGTGGCAGATTCATTGGAAAGAAATATGGACTGTACACACTGAGAACTGAGTTGATTGCACACACCTCCATGAAGTTCAAGCCTGAATTATTTTACAACAGCAGAAACCTAATTAATTGGAGAAGGAGGATTGAAGGCAATTTGGGGAATGGATTTATCACACTTAACTGGAAAACAATTTCATCTGGACTTTTTTGGGTAGATAGACTGACTTGGAGATTTAATTTATTATATTTAACCAGACAAAAATTGATAACAGATGGTATTTAGAAATAAATGTGGGTATTTGATCTAGGCTGAATCACTGTTACTTTTTTATGTTGCGTCACCTGCAAAGTCATGGAATCAATCATAAACCAATCTATTACCCTCCACTTAGAGACAAACAACCTACTCTCTAACAAACAATTTGGTTTCAGGAACAATTTGTCCTGTAATCTGCAACTCTTACACTGCAAAAACATATGGACTACACAACTCGACCAGTGCAAAGCAATAGACTCAATTTACATAGACTTCTGTAAGGCCTTTCATTCAGTGGTACATAACAAACTACTCCTAAAACTAAAAACGTATGGCATTTACGGATCCCTGCATAAGTGGATAGCTGTGTTCCTATCAAGCAGGCAACAAGTAGTCAAAATAGGGAGTGCCCTATCAAACCCTGTACTTGTTAATAGCCGTGTCCCCCAAGGCAGCATTTTAGGACTCACACTCTTTATACTTTATATAAATGACCTTTGTGATCATATTATAAGCAACTGTGTTCTCTTTGCGGATGATGTAAAACTATTCAACACCACTGACAATGCTGCTACTCTACAAAAAGACATCGACTATGTGTCAGAATGGTCAAACAGTTGGCAACTCCAAATCTCATCCAACAAATGCTCTGTCTTACATATTGGCAAAAAAAATCAGAACACAAAATACAAGCTGGACGGATATGACCTGACAGATGACCCTCACTCTGTCAAAGACCTTGGAGTACTCATCTCAAATGATCTAAGAGCCAGAGCTCACTGTAACAGCATTGCTAAAAAAGCATTAAGAGTTGTTAACCTAATCTTGCATAGTTTCTTCTCTGGTAATATTGAACTGCAAACTAGGGCATAAAATTTTTTTGCCAGACCAATTCTTGAAGACAGCTCACCTGTCTGGAACTCGCACTGCATATTGGACAGTAATAGAATCGAAGGAGTCCAGAGATATTTCACAAGAAGAATCCTCCACTCCTCTACTCGCAACAAAATACCTTATGCTACCAGACTCGAAATTTTGGGCTTAAGCAATTTAGAACTTTGCTGTCTTTGGTCTGACCTAAGCATAGTACATAAAATCATCTGCTACAATGTCCTACCAGCTTCAACCAAAACAATACACAATGCACTACCTGACTCTGTGGTTTCTTCCTCAAATCTCCAAAACTTTAACCTTAGACTGTCTACTGTTGACCTCACCCCATTCCTAAGAGGTCTGTAAGGGGCGTGCATAAGTGCACCAATGTGCCTACCGTCCCTGTCCTACTGTCTCCATGTATTGGTATCCTTATCCTGTATTCAGAATCGTGTTTATACTTATATCTGTTATCTTATACATGCTTGACAAATAAATAAAATAAATAAATAAATTTCGGATAGCCAAGATGCCATGATAAATTTTCTACGAGTTGATTAAAATAACAGTTTGTTTACAAAGCATTTTGAAACTTTAGTCTTGCCTATTTATTATTATTGTTCTTCTTGTTAACTATTTTGTCATTAATATAACATATATATATATTAATATAATATATAGATGATAGGTTAATACTTTGCAAATAGTTTAAAAATTTCGGGAGCCTTTCCTTTTTTTCAATGGGTGGGAAGCTAATATTGTAGCAATGAATTAATCAGTATACAACTAGGGGGGAATAATATGTCTCTGTGTGTGAGTTGTTTTTTCTTTTTGTAATGCACTTTTTAAAATGTCTTGTTTGTTTTGTAGTTTTCCTTTTTTTTGAGCTTTGTATTTTAACTTTTCTTTTGAATAAAATAAAAATAAAAATAGAACTGAAAAAAAGAAAGTTAATCAATTGTTTTAACAACTTACTCACCCAATAATTTATATGGATAGTTCTGCTCTTGTGGCCAATTTTAATTCAGATTACAATCCATCAGATGACAAACAATTCTTCAGGGCAGTCCATAATCCCTAGAATAGCAATAGCACTTAGATTTATATATCATTTCACAGCCCTCTCTAAGAAGTTTACAGAGTCAGCATATTGCCCCCAACAATCAGGGTCCCTCATTTTACCGAACTCGGAAGGATGGAAAACTTAGTCAAGCTTGAGCCGGTCAGAATTGAACTGCCTAATTTCTGGCATTGTACTGCATTCTAACCACTGTACCATCATGGCTCATGCACCACCAAGCTCTGTCAATGTAACTGCAGTTGGAAATTTGAGGAATTGATGGCTGAAAAAAGAAGGCAAAGAGATTGAGAAAGCCTCTGATAACCATCCAAACGGTAGCATTCAAAGGATGTGACTCACAGACTAGTACATAAAATTATCTTCCACAATGTCCTACCTGTCAATGACTACTTCAGCTTCAACCACAACAATACACGAGCACATAATAGATACAAACTCAAGGTAAACCATTCCAAACTCGATTGCAGAAAATATGACTTCAGTAACAGAGTGGTCAATGCCTGGAATTCACTACCTGACGGTGTACCAGTGTGCCTACCGTCCCTGTCCTAATATTTCTTTTTTACTTTTACTCTTTTCATGTATTCAAATTATGTTTATAGTTTTACCTGTTATCTTATATATGCTTGACAAAATAAATAAATAAATAAATAAATAAATAAAAATAAATAAGTAAGTAAATTAAGGTGACCAGATTTTAACATTGGTAAAGAGGGACATTGTGGGCGTGGCTTATTTTGTGGGCGTGGCTAGCTGGTCATGTGACTGGGTGGGCGTGGCTAACTGGTCATGTGACCGGGTGGCCATGGCTATGTCTATAGGGTAAGGTGAACAGATTTTAACATTGGTAAGAAGGACACCATTGTGGGCGTGGCTTATTGTGTGGGCATGGCTTGGAGGCCATGTGACTGGGTGGGCGTGGCTACCTGGTCATGTGACCGGGTGGCCATGGCTATGTGTATAGGGACTACTCAGAGGGCTGAAAAGTCATTTCTGACAGGTCCTCACACTTTTGACTGGTCCTCACACTTATGACCATCCTCACATTTATGCCCGTGCAGCATTCTTAACAACCATGTCACTCATTTCACAACTGCTTCTCTTCAACAAGGTGACAAGATAGGGCAAAAATGTAAAATGTGAGGACAGTCGTAAGTTCGAGGACTGGTCAAAAGTGTGAGGACCAGTCAAAAATAACTTTTTCAGCCCTCTGAGTAGTCCATATGCACAAAAGGACTAACCAGAGGGCTGAAAAAAGTCATTTCTGACAGGTCCTCGCACTTTTGACTGGTCCTCACATTTATGACCATCCTCACATTTATGCCCGTGCAGCATTCTTAACAACCATGTCACTCATTTCACAACTGCTTCTCTTCAACAAGGTGACAAGATAGGGCAAAAATGTAAAATGTGAGGACAGTCGTAAGTTCGAGGACTGGTCAAAAGTGTGAGGACCAGTCAAAAATAACTTTTTCAGCCCTCTGAGTAGTCCATATGCACAAAAGGACTAACCAGAGAGCTGAAAAAAGTCATTTCTGACAGGTCCTCGCACTTTTGACTGGTCCTCACACTTATGACCATCCTCACATTTATGCCCATGCAGCATTCTTAACAACCATGTCACTCATTTCACAACTGCTTCTCTTCACCATGATGACAAGATAGGGCAAAAATGTAAAATGTGAGGACAGTCATAAGTTCGAGGACTGGTCAAAAGTGTGAGGACAGTCAAAAATAACTTTTTCAGCCCTCTGAGTAGTCCATATGCATTAAAGGATTACAGCAATAGAGAGGGATGAAGGAATGGAAATTAGAGTAGGAGTGAGGGTCAGAGAGGGAGGAAGAGAGGAGGAGAAGGAGAAAGAAAGAGGAAGTAGGGAGGAGAAAAAGAGGGTGGGGGAAGAGAAAGTAAGAAGGAAAGAAAAGAGAGAGGTGGTAGGTTTGAGGAGAAAGATTGCTGTACAATAAAAAAGATGAAAGGGAAGAAAGCCAACCCCAAACAAATATAAAGATATTAAGATAAAGAATGAATTGTTAAACTTTAAAGAATAAAAGAGAACAAATATGAATAAATAGCAATAATTAGAAACACACATACAAACATACAATGTATTTTCTTTGAACAGAATATTTGGCTGGTTCACAAATTTAAACAGCGTTTAGTTATTTCAATTAAATTTACAATTTCTATATGTCCTTTTTGCCATATTTATTCCTCATCTATTTTTTAAAAAAACCAATATTACCCTTCATCCTCATCTCTAATCTTAATCAAATTCAATTTTTCCCTTCTATTCTATATTATACCCCTTCCCATTGTCATCTATTTTTATATCCATCCTCACATTGTTTAATTATGTAATTATGTAATACAGTTGTTTAATACAAATTCAACATTTTAATATAAATCAATTAGTTATAAAACTATCTTTTTTGTATATTAATCAATATGAACATGAATATTCCAATTATTTCCATGCAATCCAATTTCTTACAAATCAATTAATTATATTTACCAATAATAATAAACCAAATAATTTCTCCCATATATTCCTCCGAACCACAACTTAACCATTTCTGCTTTCAACACAATATACAATTAATAGTATCTCAATTATTACAATTCCCTAGTTAAATACAGCTTTTTTTCCTTTGTGTTTTAAAATCTTGAACTCTCCTCCTAAATTTCCCATTGTTTGCAGTTTTTCACCTACCTTTTTTGGGGAGGAAAAATAAAAATAAAAATAAATCTCTCTCTGCCTCATTTTGTCACGCTGCACCAAAGACCCTGGTTTCAGTTTCGTTTCTGAAGCTTAGCTAGGGGAAAAAAAAACTGCTTTACACTGATTGCCTGTAGGGCGGCCCTTTGAAGCCCCGGGCAAGAGTTTAAACAGTTTTTTTTTCTTCTAGCCATCAGCTGGGGCTCAAGAAAAATCGGGACTTTTTTGAAATGCCGCGGGACGCGGGACAAATTGCTCAAAAGCGGGACTGTCCCGCCAAAAGCGGGACGTCTGGTCACCTTAAAGTAAATATAAATAAATAAATAAAAATAAAAATTCTTAGAATTGAGGATTTAGGAAAGCCTGTAAGTGGCATATTAACTATAAATAATCTGTTTTATTTGATTGTAACATTTCTCAACTTTGATTCACTTGGCAGCCTGCAAAACAATATGGAAATATATACTCCATGTGGTTTGGACATCGCTTTGCAGTAGTGCTGTCTGGATTCAAAACTGTGAAAGAAACAATGAACAGCTTCCCAGAAGAATTCTCTGATCGATTAGATGATGCTTTCTTCACTGCTTTAGGGAAAGAAAGGGGTAAGTGCAAATAATAAGGAATTGTATCTGAAAAACCATCACACTGTTACAATTTGTATAATATGCATAACATGGGGGGGAATAAGCAAGGGATAGTTAACAAAATAATTTAAAGTAATGAGGTAAGCAAAAGAAATATTGCTATAATCCAGTTTTCACCAAATTATTATATGTCTCAATTGCATTTTATCTTGTCGATTACATTCATACATTGACTTAGACCTGACTTCTTTTTCACTAAATATCTACCTGTTTTTTCAGGCTCTCATCATCCCAATTCAACAAAAACTTTCTCAATCTTCCCTTACCTCTTCAATCCTTTCCTTTGTTTCATATTTTACCTTTTTTTAAAAAAATTGCCTCTTCTTTCAAATTTTGCCACTTTCTCCAGCTTGGATTTTCATCAATTCTCTCTATATGGTCAACCCACCTAAAGGCAATAATTTCATACTGACTACCCACATACAGAACCATCAGCTTTCAGTACTTTCTATGTATAAAAATTAGATTTAGTTGAGACTTGCCTGGGGAAAGAGTTGCTCTAAGCATATAACATACTACATGTGCACAGAAATGTTCCCAGGTTGGAGGGAAAGTGGTTGGAAAGAGAGAATCAGAATCATAACAGAGCTGGAAGGGATATATATATATATATATATGTTTTCTCAGGTTTTCGCGGGTGTTTGTATGTAGGTCTTTGGTTATTTGGGTCTTTTCCCACATAAAATTGGAAGTGTCTTGGCGACGTTTCGACGAAGTCTCATTCGTCATCTTCAGGCTGGTGTTCCTGGAAGCACGAAGCCGAGAACACCAGCCTGAAGATGACGAATGAGACTTTGTCGAAATGTCGCCAAGACACTTCCAATTTTACGTGGGAAAAGACCCGAATAACCAAAGACCTACATATATATATATATATATGTATATATATACATATATATATATGTATATATATACACTTCCAATTCTATATATACACTTCCAATTCCATATATATACACTTCCAATTCTACGTGGGAGAAGACCCGAATAACCAAAGACCTACATACAAACACCCGCGAAAACCTGAGAAAACATATATATATATATATATATATATATATATATATATATATATATATATATATATATATATATATATTTAGACAAACATGTACAAGATAACAAGTATAAGTATAAACATAAATATGAACATAGGAAATGTGTACAAATAAATGGGGACAGTAGGACAGGGATGCTAGGCACTCTGGTGCACTTATGCATATCCCTTACAGAGCTCTGAGGAATGGGGTGAGGTCAACAGTAGACAGTCTAAGATTAAAGTTATGGGGGGTGGGGATATAACAACAGAGTCAGGTAGTGCATTCCAGGCATTGACCATTGCGTTGCTGAAGTCGTATTTTCTGCAATCGAGTTTGGAGTGGTTTACCTTGAGTTTGTATCTATTGTGTGCTTGTGTATTATTGCGGTTGAAGCTGAAGTAGTCATTGACAGGTAGGACATTTTAGAAGATAATTTTGTGTACTACGCTTAGGTCAGACTGTAGGTGGCGTTGTCCTAGGTTGTCCAAGCCCAAAATTTCAAGCCTGGTGGCATAAGGTATTCTGTTGTAAGTAGATGAATGGCGTACTCTTCTTATGAAATACCTCTGGATTTTCTCAATTGTATTAATATCCAATATACAGTGCGGATTCCAAGCAGACAAGCTGTATTTGAGAACTGGTCTAGCAAAGGTTTTGTATGTCCTAGTTTGCAGTACAATATTATCGGAGAAGAAGCTTCGCAAGATTAAGGTGACAACTCTTAATGACTTTTTGGCAATGCTATTACAGTGAGCTCTGGTGTTTAGATCATTTGACACGAGTACTCCAAGGTCCTTGACAGAGTGAGGGTGGTCTATGAAGTCGTATCCGCCCAGCTTGTATTTGGTGTTCTGATTTTTTTTTTTTTTTTTGCCAATGTGTAAGACAGAGCATTTGTTCTTCTAGTTTGGCATTTGTTCTTCTAGTTCAGCCCTCTGCTCACTTTCAGATAAGTGGCTGTCCTTTCTTTTCTTAAAAACCTCCAGTGATGAAGCACCCACAACTTCTGAAGGCAACTTCTGTTCCACTTGTTAATTGTTCCCACTGTTAGGAAGTTTCTCCTCAATTCCAAGTTGCTTCTCTCCTTGATTAGTTTCCATCCATTCTTTCTTGTCCTGCCCTCTTGTGCTTTGGAAAATAAATTGACCCCCTCTTCTTTGTGGCAACCCCTCAAATACTGAAATACTGCTGTCAATACTGCTCTCCTCATGGGTAAATCTGCTTGTTTTAGGGGAAAGGAGAGTGTCTGTTTGAGAGAGTGAATCAAGTGGCCGCAGGGAGGAAAGTGCTCCAGTTCACCTCATGAATGAATCTGCTTGTTTCTAGGAGGAGGGGAGAGTGGCTGTTTGATTGAGTGTAAGTGGGAAGTCTTGTTAGCTGTGTGCATGGGAAAAAATGGTTAGATGGTGTCCATCAGCCTTGGAAGGCAACTCATGTAGGTGAAGGAAAACTCTGATCTCAAACCTCCACTGCCTTGTGGCTATATCCATATATGGGAGAGTCTTCAGGAATCAACCTCGAGGCAAAACCTGGAGCAGGAGTCCTGGAGTGAGGAGGAGTGCTAGAGGAGTAATACCTCTCTAAAAAACCTTGGTCCACCTGGCCCGGCTGGTAGCACCTCGTAAGGGCCCCTTTCCAGGGTTACAAGAGAAGATGGTCAACTGTTTTGAAGGTGGAAGGGGGCTTTATGCCCCAACGGCAGATAAAACGGCAGAACCATCTTCTAGGAGAAGGGAAACTCTGATTACAAACCTCCACTGCCTTGTGGCTATATCTACTACAGAAAAAGCTTCAGGAGTCAACCTTGAGGCAAAATCCAGAGTCAGAGTCCCGGAAGCAGTTCGTGACTGTCTACAGTCACGTTCTGGTAACACCTGCGACGCAGCTGGAATTAATCGTATTGGCTTTGCTGTTCCATTGGACTATTTCAGCAATGTGGAGGGGGGGATCTGCTGCTTGGGTAACAGTCTATCCTCCATATTAATCTACCCAGGCCTCGTGCTCTGGAGAGGGCACTCCAGCTTTGCATACAGCATTGAAACAACACAGGAAGTGGCAGTTACCGGTTATAAATCTTTGCTTGATTGGCGTAGAGTGTGACGCCAGGGGCCACTTTTGTCGGTGGGAGAGGTCACTGTACCTCATTGAGCAGCTACTGCCCACCTTAACCTGGGCAGCCCCCAGCCAGTAAGGTGCTGCCCCGGCATGGTCTGTTAACCTCACAGGGTGCGTGGGGTTTAGGGTCAAAGCCAACAAGCAGATTGATAACTTTGCACCATGCAACAAACAGAAGAAAACTTTACCCCTAAAGTTGGGCATCTGGAATGTTCGGAGAATGATCCCTGGCCTTTCTGACGATTTACAAGAGATAGATGACATATGTAAGACAGCTGCCATTGACATGGAGTTGAGCAGACTGCAAATGGATATCATTGCCCTTCAAGAGACAAGACTGTTAGACTTGGGATCTGTTAAGGAGAGAAACTTCTCGTTCTTCTGGCAGGGAAAATCATCAAACGAGTCTAGGGAATATGGGGTTGGCTTCGTGGTCAGAAACATGTTACTAGGATCCATTACTCGACCTGCTGCAGGAAGTGAAAGAATTCTTCCTTTGCAGCTCCACTCATCAACAGGGCTGGTTATTCTTATTAGCTCATATGCACCGACATTATCATATTCAGTAGAATGCAAAGACCAATTCTATGATGATCTGGCTGCTACTATCAAGAAAATCCCTGAAAGAACCACTGTTTATCCTTGGCGATTTTAATGCCAGAGTTGGAGCTGATTATAGTGCTTGGCCCACTTCTTGAGGTCAGTTCGGTGTCGGGAAGATGAACGAAAATGGCCAATGCCTGCTGGAGTTTTGCTGCTACTATGGTTTTTGCGTTAGCAATACATACTTTAAAACAAAGCCTCAACACAGAGTCTCTTGGAGAAAAAATGAGAGTTTTAATTGCATATAAAGCCTGTTCCAGTGAGCGCAACCTACAGGTTCTGCGAGCTGCTCATAGCAAAGTCCAACAGACAGCCAAGAGATGTGCTAACGATTATTGGCTGCAGCTTTGCTCTCGGATCCAGATAGCCAAACCAATCTGCTGTCTTTCTGATCTCTTTTCCAAATACTGACAAGGCAGTGTTATAAGTTTTTTTAAAAAAAATATGAGTGTTATAAGGAATCATTTATCATTGTCTGCTGATGCCCTCAGGAATTATTTTCTCCAATGGCCACACCTGGAAACAGCAGCGACACATTGGCATCACTTCTCTGCGGAAGCTGGGCCTGGGCAAGAAAAGCATTGAGCATCAAATAGAAGACGCAGCTCACACGTTGGTGGAGATCTTTAGAGAAACAAAAGGTACGTAATTTGGGGTAATGGCTCACATTTTTTCATTCTGTGTATTTTGAACAAGAAATGTGTATTTGATATGTGTATTTGATATGAATTTTTTTTTACATTTTTGAAAAAATTGATAGGAGTTCCCAATATTTTTTTTCATCCTGTAGTAGTCCTGTTCTTTAATAATTCATTATGAAATATCTTCATTTGCAGGACAGCCCTTTGACCCTTCAATTCCAGTAATAAACGCAGTTTCTAATGTCATATGTGCTTTGAGTTTTGGGCATCAGTTTGCCCCTGAAGATGAAAACTTCTAGAAATTAATTCAAGCCCTTCGAAGTGTTGTGGAATTCTGTGGTCACTTTTTTCATTTGGTGAGTCATGTTTTCTATTAAAGAGGCAAAACTGTTTCCCTCAGTATTTTCATGTAATCATGAATGGAATCCATGGAGGAAGCCTTTGAAATCATCTTTTGTACTCTTATTCCCAGTGGATTGGACAAGTCTTTAAGTTTTCTTGTCAAGATTTTGGAAGAGGGTTGCCATTGCCCACTTCCCAGGGTCTGAGAGAGAGGGACTGGTCCAGTTTCACCCAATTGACTGAGTGCTTGAGTTGGGACTAATACTCAGTTTCTAATTTGTGCATTAACCTCTGTACCAAAGTGGTTCTGCCAATGAAGGAATCCATCATTTCAGTATTCACCAGCAGTTGGCTGTCCATCCCATATTTAAACAGTTCTAGAAAAGATGACCACTTCCTGGGTCAGTCCGTCATTGAACAGTTTTTACAATTTTTTCCTAATACCAAACCAACATCTGCTTCATTCTGATTTAAACCCATGGCTTCCATCCAGAACTTCTTTTGCTGCATTAACAGAGGGATAGAATCAAAATCACGTGAAGGGTTAGTACCACTTTACAAGGCCTTGGTAAGACCACACTTGGAATATTGCATCCAGTTTTATATCGCCATGATATAAAAAAGATCTTGACACTCTGGAAAGAGTCCAGAGAAGAGCAACAAATATGATTGGGGGCAGGAGACTAAAACATATGAAGAATAGCTGCAGGACTTGGGTATATCTAGTCTAGTGAAAACGAGGAGCAGTGGTGCATGATAGCAGTGTTACAATATCTAAGGGGCAGCCACATAGAAGAGGAGGTCAAGCTATTCTCCAAAGCCCCTGAAGGCAGGATAAGAAGCAATGGATGGAAACTAATCAAGGAGAGAAGCAACTAGAACTAAGAAGGTATTTCTTGACAGGAAGAACAATTAACCAGTGGAATGGCTTGACTTAAGAGATTGCAGGTACTTCATCACTGGAGGTTTTTAAGAAGAGATTGGACAACTATTGTCTGAAATGATATAGAGTCTTTTGCTTGAACAGGGGTTGGACTAGAAGACCTCCAAGGTCCCTCCCAACTCTGTTATTCTCTTATGAAAACCTAGCAAACCGAATATCCAATCCATGTAGTTAATTCATTTTTTAGCTTGGCATGTGAATCCAGATTTTTTGAAGAACGGATTAGTTAGCCATGGTTAACCATATTTAGAAAGGCTCCTGGAGAGAATGAGATAATTTTATAATAGCTTTATAATAATCAATCTGCCTCTAACATAATTCTTTTCTGGAAGAATTTGGGAACAGCTTTTCTGGAGGACTTTTGCGGTCTAACACTAAAACATGGTTTGCCATATTTTAATGTGCTTGTAGTGGGTTTTTTTAGCTATTAAGTGCTGTCTATTACTGTGAGCTTCTGAGAACCTTCTTTATTTGTAGTGGGGAATAAATAAACTTTTCCTTTTCCATTTCTATTAGATGTTTAATATGTTCCCAAGATTAATGAGCTACCTCCCAGGTCCTCACAAGGAGGCCTTGGCTTCTGCAGAGACAATCCATTCCTTTGCCAAGCAAGAAATAGAAAAACACAAGGAATCCAGCGCTCTGCATGAGCCACAAGACGTCATTGATCACTACCTTCTACAGATGGAGAAGGTATGGGTTTACTGTGGTTCAATACATGAAAAAGGAATCACTATATTCCTTGCTATAAGCAAACAGGAGGGGCTACTGAAATTGTCTTCACTGGATTTTTTTTTTCTTTTTCATTCAATTCCTATTCTGAATTTAGCCCATTTTAATTCAGATTGCTTCTAAATAAGGGCTATATTGTACCTCTGCAATCTTAAACTTAAACAAGAGAAATTCTTTGTACGGGAAGTTAGAATTATTTTCGTTTGTCATCCTCTCATGTATGCCTATCACTCTTTCCTCTTTTTTTGTAAAGAAATTCCATTAAGAAGGAAAATAATTAGTTTAGTTTAGTTTACTTTATTGTCATTGCACATCGTACAACAAAATTAAATGCCACCTTCAGTGTACATTATAACTATAAAAATAAAAGGACATACACACATCTTTCACTATATTAACAGGGATTTTTGATTAGTACACCAAATTGTACGAGCACACAATAGATACAAACTCGATTGCAGAAAATACATCTTCAGCAACAGAGTGGTCAATACCTGGAATGCACTACCTGATTCTGTTGTTACATTCTCAAACTCCCAAAATTTTAACATAAGACTGTCTACTGTCGACCTCACTCCATTCCTAAGAGGTCTTTAAAGGGCGTGCATAAGCGCATCAATGTGCCTACCATCCCTGTCCTACTGTTCCCATTTATTCGTACCCATTTCATGTATTCATAATCATGCTTATACTTATCCCTGTTATCTTGTACATGCTTGACAAAATAAATAAATTTGTTAAAAAAATCATTTGCACTAGACAAATACATACATACATACATACATACATACACACACACATACTTATCACACTTGTTGCACTGTATAGTGTAATATTAATGCAGTATCAGGGGTCCTCAATTTAATTGTATAGAATGTAAAGGATTTTTTTATTTATTTATAGTTTTCTTATGTATGATGTACACTGAAGATGGCATTTATTTCACTGTACGAGGTGCAATGACAATAAAGTAAACTTAAACTTATCTTGAAATGATCGGAAAAGGACAGATCCTCCCACAGCTTTGACCATAAGTAAAAATGTAAAACAGTTTGAAACAAGGACTAAAGGTCCTCCTCTCCAACATTTTCAGAAAAAGATTTGATTTTTTAAAGAGCAACTTTTATTGATTTGAAGTTATAGTGGATCACTTTATTTACAATTTGATACTATCAGTTTTGAGTGGACCATCGGTCTGGTCACCACATTTAAGGTAAAGGTTCCCCTCGCACATATGTGCTATTGTTTCTGACTCTAGGGGGCAGTGCTCATCTCCGTTTCAAAGCTGAAGAGCCAGCGCTGTCCGAAGACATCTCCGTGGTAATGTGGCCGGCATGATTAAATGCCAAAGGTGCACAGAACGCTGTTACCTTCCCACCAAAGGTGGTCCCTATTTTTCTACTTGCATTTTTACGTGCTTTCGAACTGCTAGGTTGGAAGAAGCTGGGACAAGTAATGGGAGCTCACCCCATTATGCGGCACTAGGGATTCGAACCGCTGAACTGCTGACCTTTCGATCAATAAGCTCAGTGTCTTAGCCATTAATACTGACCTCCATTCCTAAACCATTAAGGTAGATTTTCCACCTTTGAATTAATGGTTCAAGGATGGTTCAATGCTTCAATTCATCTTTCACTCTCCATCATGGTATCATCAGTATATAACAGCATCCACGGTTGCTTTATGGTCACAGTATCCACACTAATTATAAAGAGCAATGGTGAGTGGTTGGACCATTTATGGATGGGAAAGAAATAGGTCATGTGGTACATGATCAAATACTTTTTCTAGCTCAGTGACTGCCGTATCTATGGTGTTTTGTTTCTCAAGATGCTTCTCCATCAATAGGCAGATGGACTGCATTGTGTCATTTGTCCCATAGCTCTTCATGATGTTGCACTGGTTTGGTGAAACCTTATTGATATCTCACAAGAATCCAGTACAGCTAGTCCTTGATGTACATCCACAACTGGGCACAAACTTTCTGTTGCTAAGCAAGGCAGTTGTTAAATGAATTCTGCCCCATTTTATGACCTTTCTTACTACAGTTGTTAAGTGCATCACTGCAGTGGTTAAGTGAATCATGTGATCGTTTATCGAATCTGGCTTCCCCCCTGACTTTGCTTGTCAGAGGCCATCTGGGAAGGTTACGAATGGTGATCATATGACCCCAGGATAGTGCAACCATCATTAATACATGCCAGTTGCCAAGCACCTGAATTTTGATCACATGGCCATGGGGATGCTGCAACAATATGAAAAGTGGTCATAAGTCACATTTTTCAGTGCTGAGGACACTTTGAATAATCACCAAATGAACAGTTATAAATTGAGGACTAAAAAAAATACATAAATGAGAAAACCATGGTTTTACACCTGGGCAGGAAAAACCAAAGTAAGTACAGATTAGGTGAAATCTGGCTCAAAAACAGTAACCATGAGGGAGTCCTCATGGATTTGGAGTCCTAGTGGATGATCATTTAAACATGAGTTAGCAGTGTGAGGCAAAAAAGCTAATAAAATCCTTGCCTGTATAAACAGAGGCATAGAATCAAAATCACATGAAGTATTAGTTCCATTTTAAAAATATTTAATAAGACCACACCTGGAATACTGCATCCAGTTTTGGTCACCACATTATAAAAAAGATGTTGAGATTTCAGAAAAAATCTTCTTAGAATTGTTATAATTTTCATTGTCCATTTTAAACATCAGAGCAAGAAGGACCCCAACTCTATCTACAATGAAGAAAACCTGGCTGAGTGTATTTTTGATTTTTTTGCTGCTGGAACAGAGACAGCCTTCGCTACTCTGATGTGGGCTCTGCTCCTCCTGACAAATCATCCTGACATCCAAGGTGAGACATATCTGGCAATGGGAACAAGTGCCATTCTCATAACATTATTATTATTTATTATTTTGTCAAACACGTAAGGTAACAGATATAAGTATAGACATGATTATGAATTCAGAAAAAGGATACAAATCCTTTTTGGGGACAGTAGGATAGGGATGGTAGGCACGTTGGTGCGCTTATGCATGCCCCTTACAGACCTCTTAGGAACGGGGTGAGGTCAACAGTAGACAGTCTAAGGTTAAAGTTATGGGGGTTTGGGGAAGTAACCACAGAGTCAGGTAGTGCATTCCATGCATTGACCATTTTGTTGCTGAAGTCATATTTTCTGCAATCGAGTTCATACATACATACATACATACATACACAGAAAGAATTTGAGAGCCTTCTTTGATTTCTCAATAAAATGTTGAGCAAGGAACTAAAAACTGGAATCAATACAAATCTGAAACATCTAACATGTTCAACATAGAAATCTGCCATGGTTTTCAGATTTGTTACTTGTTTCTGGACTAAATTGCATATACAAGACTAAATTTCCAAACAATAATAAGTCAAGATGGTGGGAACAAGCAGATGCATGACACAAGGCTCCCTGCCATGAAGAGAAGGGATGGGAAAATTGTGGGAGATTCTTCACCACTTGGAGCACCAAAGGAAGCCCTCAATCTTCCCCTTAACCTTATCTTCTTCCTGCCCTGCTACTGCCTTTTCTGCTATTTGACTGGAGTCCAGAGACTGAAGGGACCAAACTGGGATGGCCTGGCAAAGACAGGGGATTGATTTGGAGTCCGGAGGCAGCTGAGACTTGTATTTTCACCCTGCCAACCAGTGAAGATTTCAGGTGGACAGGGAGAGCCAACCTAGGACCATTGTCTGAAGCACTGAGGGACATGACCAGGACAAGGGACTGTTCATCGTCATAAAACGTTGGAAGTACCGAGGTGCTTCCAGGTTAAAAGTATTAACCAGTGCCATCACTGTTGTCTGGGGGATGCCCAGTTGGGGATGCCTTTCATATCCCCTAAATGAGCCAACCAAAGTGGTAGAGCCGAGGATTTTGTACAGTATCTGTATGACAAAATCGCTCAGATTCGGGAACATCTGGACTCTGACTGGGTAGATTCAGCGGGGAGGACAGAGGCAGGTCTTGTGAGTATTATCTGGGAAGAGTTTGATTCTGTGACGCCCGAAGACTTGGACAGGATACTGGGCAGACTGAGCGCAGCCACATGTTTACTGGACCCGTGTCCCTCCTGGTTGGTGCTGGCCTCTCGGGAGGTTACACGAGGCTGGCTCCAGGGGATTATAAATGCTTCCTTGAGTGAGGGTGTCTTCCCTGCCGCCTTGAAAGAGGCGGTGGTGAGGCCTCTCCTCAAGAAACCTTCCCTGGGCCCGGCAGTGTTGGCAAATTACCATCCAGTCTCCAACCTTCGCTTCATTGCGAAGGTTGTTGAGAGTGTGGTAGCGCGACAGCTCCCCCAGTACCTGGATGAATCGTCGTATCTGGATCCGTTCCAGTCGGGCTTCAGGCCTGGGTACAGCACGGAAACGGCATTGGTCGCGTTGGTTGATGATCTCTGGAGGGCTCGGGACAGGGGTTGTTCCTCTGTCCTGGTCCTATTAGACCTCTCAGCGGCTTTTGATACCATCGACCATGGTATCATGCTGCACCGGCTAGAGGAGTTAGGGGTGGGGGGCACTGTCCTACGGTGGTTCTCCTCCTTTCTCTCTGACCGGTCGCAGTCTGTGTTGACAGGGGGGCAGAGGTCGACCCCGAGGCCCCTTGTATGTGGGGTGCCACAAGGGTCGGTCCTCTCGCCCCTTCTGTTCAACATTTATGTGAAGCCGCTGGGTGAGATCATCCGTGGTTTCGGGGTGAAGTACCACCAGTACGCTGACGATACTCAGCTGTACATCTCCACCCCGGACCACCCCAATGATGCCCTTGAAGTGATGTCCCGGTGCCTGGAGGCCGTGCGGATCTGGATGGGGAGAAACAGACTCAGGCTCAACCCATCCAAGACCGAGTGGCTGTGGTTTCCGACATCCCGATATAGTCAGTTGGCGCCATCACTGACTATTGGGGGCGAGTCATTGCCCCCCACGGAGAGGGCTCGCAACTTGGGTGTCCTCCTGGACTCACGGCTGTCTTTAGAAGAGCATATGACGGCCGTGGCCAGGGGGACTTTTTATCAGGTCCGCCTGATTCGCCAGTTGCGTCCCTTTCTGGATCGGGACTCGTTAAATACGGTCACTCATGCTCTTGTCACTTCCCGCTTGGACTACTGCAATGCTCTCTACATGGGGCTCCCCTTGAGGAGCACCCGGAGGCTCCAGCTGGTCCAGAATGCGGCCGCGCGGGTGGTTATGGGAGCGACGTGGCGCTCCCATGTGACCCGCCTCCTGCGCGAGCTGCACTGGCTCCCGGTGGTCTTCCGGGTGCGCTTCAAGGTTTTGGTTACCACCTTTAGAGCGCTCCATGGCATCGGACCGGGGTATCTACGAGACCGCCTTCTGCTACCAATAGCCTCTCACCGACCAGTACGCTCCCATAGAGAGGGGCTCCTCAGGGTGCCGTCGGCCAAACAGTGTCGACTGGCGGCCCCCAGGGGGAGAGCCTTCTCTGTGGGGGCACCTACCATCTGGAACGAGCTCCCCCCAGAGATACGGAAGATCCCGGACCTGCGCACGTTTCGCCGTGCTCTCAAAACTTTTCTATTTCAGCAAGCTGGCCTGGCCTAACTCCCCTCTTTTAAATTCTTAAATTTTAAATTTTTTAATTCGTGATTTTATAAATTGGGTGTTTTAATCTGTGTTTCGGCCGAAATATTTAATAATTTTAAGGGATTTTTAATATTTGTATTGTCTGTATTTTATCTTGGCTGTTCACCGCCCTGAGTCCTTCGGGAGTAGGGCGGTATAGAAATTTGATTAATAAATAAATAAATAATAAATAATAAAATAAATAAATAAACTATTTATCTATTCATGTTTGCATGCTTTCAAATTGCTACATCAGCAGGAGCTAGAGCAAATGACAGGCGCTCACCCAAGCATAGAGCAGCACTCAGGTCTCGAACACAGGCTTGTAATTGTCAACCCAGCATTCTAAATGCATGTGCCACCGCACTCCTAAGGGACTGGTAGGAGGTAGAGAGGTGGCCCTGAGTGTGATCCAATGCCAGTCTGAAGGGGTTGCATGGCTGGAAGCCATGCCAAAGAGTGTGTCCTGAGGGTGGAAGGCTTCACATACTCTGAAGAACATTGGTAGCAATAGGCCTCTAAGGATTAAAATTTGGAAACAAATGAAGGAAATTAAGCTTCTATTTCCATTTTTTTTCTAGAGAAAGTCCAGAAGGAGATTAAAGATGTGTTTGACATCTCACAGTCAATTTCCTATCAGGATCGGAAGAAGCTGCCCTACACCAATGCTGTGATTCATGAAATGCAGCGTCTAAAATATGTCTCGATAGCTGGGCTTCCCAGACAAACTACAAAAGATGTAAAGATGAAGGATTACCACATTCCAAAAGTGAGAAATGCTAAGAACAGCCACTGCTCTCAGAAACTGTTTTTGGAAATGAACAAATATGGGTCTATAAAGGCAAACTAAAACCAAATTTTTCATCAATATTGTTTGAACTTTTCTCCCTTTTTCCCTTATGAAACTGCTCTGTTTAATCATCTCTTTGTTTGTAGGGGACCATTATTATTGCAGACCTGCGTTCTGTTCTCGTTGATCCTGAACAATGGGAGACACCTGAAGAATTCAACCCAAATCACTTTTTAGATAAGGATGGGAAGTTCATAGAGAGAGAAGAGTTTCTGCCCTTCGGAATGGGTATGTATATGAACCCAAAGCAGTTTATCACTTATAGATTCCACCGCCCCATCATTGAGTTGTTCTGAATTCATCATGGACTGAATAGAAAATCAAAGAATCTAAATTCCTTCTAGTTTGAAAACCACGAGAGTCTGAAATTCCTCTTGGGCTACCGAGTTTAAACTACAAAGAAATATTAATTACATTTAGATTTTATATTTAGATTGTAATCAGTAGAGCTTTGTAAGATAGCTACAAGATTAGGAATTCCAGTTTGGCATTGCTGCGGGATGGTCGTGGGTAACGGGGCTCTATGAACCTAGGCCGAATCCTCATCATTGGAGAGCCCTAAGGCACTAAACTCACCCTGAAGAGATGACAAAGAAAGGAGGGGGGGCCTTGCAGATCATGGAGAGTGGCGGCTCTTCTGCTTGATCCAAGGTGCCCTCCCATCCAACAACAAAGTGGAGAGGTGACCATTATGGCCACCGAGAAGCTGGGACAACTGAAGAAGGAAATGTGCTGGAGCAGTTTGTGAACAGTGGCCTGGAACTGGGTGAGGTGATTTTCAAGTTCTATACTAGAGGTCTAATCCCAAAGAAAAGAAATTCCAAAAGAAAGACTCTCTAAAGCTGTGAGAAAGTGACGAATAAACACTTAGAGAAAGATTACCAAAAGTGAAACCTAAGGGGAGAATATGAAGTTTTAAAATACAGAAAGACTGGATTCAAATATTTTATTGGTAATATTTTGAAAAGGCATTTTGAAATGCTGGGAATATTTAGTTGATTATTGGAAGAAATTGCTTGAAGAAAATTGGAACCACAATCAACTGTTAGATTTTGTGTAACGTTGAAATTTTAGGAGAAGGTGCCATCCACTGGTGAAAGAATATATATATATATTATATTTTTACAAGGCTGGGAATAACATTGGAATAATCTGAGGATTGATAAGGCAGAAAAGAGAGTGGAGACAAACAACATCTGGAAGACTGCCTTTTTGCATATTATTTTATACTTATTTGCTTCATGACTGATGGGGAACAAATTGTGAGACTTTCTGAAGATTTCTAAGTAGAGTGGATACAAATACCAGGAATTATCACTGAAATTGAAGAGTTGACTGTGTGACTAAAGAAGACATGGTGAAATCTGATGGATCACCTAGGATTATAAACATTATCTGATAACTGCTTAAGAGGTGAAAGTAGAAGAAGAAAAAACTTTTTGGAGAACTTAGAAGTAAACTGACCTGTTGAGGTCTATAAATAACTATAAATATTGGGCATCCTGAGAAATAATTTTGGGACTGAGTAAACTGTTTCAATATTGGCTTTTTGGTGTTACAGATAACTGAGATTTTGGGACTGGTAGATTACTGAATAACTTTTTGATCCATCAAAATAAGGCAAAATGCGTCAACAGGGAAAAATAAATGTATTTCAAAAAGAAACATTGATACATATTATGGAAATACATATCTTTATAAAACAATCATTAAAAGCAGTATCTTGCATACATCATCAGGGTCATAGTAAGACAAGTAATTAATACAGTATGCCATCCATCTTATAATAAAAAGAATTTGGGTGGCTTAGTTCAGCTAAAGCTTGAACCATGGTGGGGCAGTGGTTAAAATGCAGTATTGCAGAAAAACTCTGCCCACAGCCAGCTGTTTGATCTTGACTGGCTCAAATTTGACTCAACCTTCCATCCTTTCGAAGTCAGTAAAATGAGGAGCCAGATTTTTGGGGGCAATGTGTGGACATTGTAAATCACTCTCAGAGTGCAGTAAACCCCTATGGAGTAGTATATAAAACTAAGAACAATAGGTTTATTAAAGGTTTAGCTAGTGCTAAAGGTTATAAGTGAAAGGTTACAAGGTAGACTAAAATTTTATCAATATTACCAATAGCATTCTTCCTTACTATAAAACCTTCCTATGCAAGGATCACCTTTATAGTCAGGCATTCCTGAGCAGGAAACAGATGGTCTGCTCAAATTGGCATTCTGTCTATTTAGGAATAGCAAGCACTTAGCACTTACCATATTTTTCGGACTATGAGTCGCACCGGAGTATAAGATGCACCTAGATTTCGAAGAGGAAGACGAGAAAAAATTAGTTTTTTGGCTTGCACACATCCAGTTTTTGCCCTCCTCAGCCCTCAGGAGCACTCTGCAGGCCTCCCAAACCCTCTGCGCATCTCATTTTTGTGAAATACCGGCCCATTTTCATGAAAAAACAGGCCCGTTTTTGGCCTCCCGATTCATGTGTCCCATTTTTGCCCTCCCCAGCCTGCAGAAACACTCTGCAGGCCTCGTAAACCCTTCATGTGTCCCATTTTTGTCAAAAACAGGCTTGTTTTTGGCGAAAACAGGACGTTCGAATATGGCCCTGCTTTTGGCCTCCCAAAACACCCCCGCCCCCCCCCCCGTGTTTTGGGAGGCTAAAAACAGGGCCATATTCAGTCTATAAGATGCAGGGACATTTCCATCCACTGGGGAAAAGGTGTGTCTTACAGTCCGAAAAATACAGTATATACTTCTTCATAGTGCTTTTATAGCCTTCTATGAGTGGTTTACAGAATCAGCATATTGCCCCCAACAATCTGTGTCTTCAATTTAGTGACCTCAGAAGGATGGAAAGCTGAGACAGCCATGAGCAGGTCAGAATCGAACTGCTGGCAGTGAGCTGAGTTAGCCTACAATATTGAATTCTAACCACTGTGTCATCATGGCTCATGAACTGATTTATCAAAGCAGTTTGATCAACGGCTCAGCACCCCAACAGATTCAAAGCACTATCCCCAAAAGCTATTCCTACGACTAAATAATAACATGCTAAATAATAAGCAATACTAGAAGATACCAAGGTTCAACAGGGAAATGTGTTTCATCCGTTACAAATCTTCTCTCACGTTTCCTTGCTGATGGGGTATATTTTGGAGAAGTGATCATTATTCCCTTTATACTTTGTCTCACCTACAGGTCAGCGTGTATGTGTGGGAGAGCAACTGGCAAGAATTGAGATCTTCATCTTTCTGACCAGCCTGTTGAAGGCCTTCAGTTTCCAGTTGCCTGAAGGAGTGAAAGAACTCAACGAAGAACCTGTTGTAAAAGTGACAATACATCCACAGCCTTATAAACTGTGTGCTATTCCCACAAAGGCTTAAACCTAAACACCACAAAAAAGCATAAAACTAAATACAGAAGAGTTGTTCAGTACAATAAATGTTTCATACATATACCAATTCACTTAATTCACTTGTGTTTTGCTTCTATTTACTCAATACTGAACTTCTTCAACCTATTGTTGGGTTCATGCAACATACCTAACAAGTCAACCAAAGACTGGGAGGATGTGTGTGAAAAAAACTAAGGTTATCATGCTTTATCTTTGTTTCCTTTTGGGTGCCAATAAAACATATTTCCTTTTAGTTTTGGTATCTTTTTAATTTTTACTAAATTTCTCCTATGGACCATGTTCCCCAACCAGATTTCGTAGATAGACCAAAATGATGCCATGCTTGAAGGGATGAAATGATGCTGAGAGAATTAGCAAAAGAAGAAAATATGCTCCCATCACATCCCAGTGCAGAACATCCACAAGACAAGAGCAACCAATGCATTTTTCATCCCAGCTGAACCTCAACTGGATCTAATTATGAGCTTCATTTAAAGCAGGGGTGTCACACTTGCGTTGTCACGGCAGCATCACGTGACGTATCATGACATTTTATCCCCTTCACCAAACCAGGGGGTGGGGGTGGCCAGTGCGTGACGCATCCGGCCTGCAGGTTGCGAGTTTGACAGCCGTGATCTAAAGCCCTCTGTAGTTGCAGCCTAATCACTTTCTCTACAACCTTTCCCAAATATTTTTTGTCAGTCTTGCTCCAGTTGTCTTTTCTGGCAATTCCTCTGTCAGAATTCTTTGATGATTCAAGATCTTCCTCTGAATCAATGTAAATAAAGTGGTCCCTTCAGAGTAATCTGCCTAGTCCCTTTGTTATCCCTGCATTCTGGAGACTGAGTAGATTCCCAACAGAAGGGCCTGCCAGGCTTCTGGGACCTTTCCCCAGGTGCCTCCTAGAAATTGCAGTTGCATCTGAATGATATGATCTAAATAAAGAGGTGTGTGGCAGCAGCAAAGCTTTCTGGTATACGGAAAGTGATCACAGCTGAGTGACATGACTGTCCTTGATTTTCAGATCATATGTTAGCTAAGGATAAAAAAACCCACCAGATGAAGTGTTTGTTGATTTTGTCTTGGTGGCCCTGAATTTCTCTTCACCCTTTGTAGAGTGTCAACATCTTTTTTTATAATGTGGTGACCAAAAGTGGATGCAGTATTCTAGGTGTAGGCTTACTAAGACTTTATAAAGCCGTACCAGCATCTCACGTGATTTTGATTCAATCACTCTGTTAATGCAATTTAGGATTGCATTGGCTTTTTTTGGCTGTTGCCACATACTGCTAACTCATATTTGATTGATTGTCCACTAGGACTCCAAGATCCTTCTCACAGTTATTGCTATTTAGCCAGGTTTCACCTAAACTATACTATACTTGTAACTTTGGTTTTTCTTGCTTAAGTGTAAGACTTTACTTTTCTCTATGTTGAATTTCATTTTGTTAGATAGGTCCCAGTGTTCATGTCTGTCAAGATCAATCTAGATCTTGAGCCTATCATCTAGGGTTTTGGCTATTCCTGCCAGTTTAGTATCATCTGTAAATTTGATGAGTTCCCCTTCTAGTCCCTCATCTAATTCGTTTATGAATATATTCCAGGGTACTGGGCCTAAGACGGAACCTTGTGGTACCCACTGCTTACTTCCCTCTATGTAGATGTCGTACCATTAAGGACTACTCATTGAGTATGATTGATAAGCCAGTTACACATCCATCTGGTGGTGATGCTATCTATCCCACTTTTTTTTTTTTTAGCTTACCAAGTAGTAGGTTGTGGTCTAAAGTTTCTTACAATATAACGTTGCAAGAGAAGACTCAAAATATTCCAAATACAATATATATATTAACCTTTGACTGGAAATCAGAAATTTCTGCTTTACAAATTTCTTGTAACATTGCAATAAAAGACTCATACTATTTCAGATACAACTTTTAGATACCTTCAGTAAGAACTCCTAAACCTCCAACAGAATGGAGAAAGTACAGTAGCAACACTGTCCACCATCCATAATTACCCAAACAGGCCAATCATTTTTGTTCTCTGATAAATGCAAGGTGGAAAACTGGCCTAGGAAAAGAATTGTTCTGAGCATGTAACCGACTACACATACAGGGGCAGGTCTTGAGAATGTTATCTGGGATGAGTTTGATCCTGTGACCCCTGAGGACGTGGACAGGATTCTGGGTAGACTGAACGTGACCACTTGTTTATTGGACCCGTATCCTTCCTGGTTAGTACTGGCTTCCCGGGAAGTGACACGAGGCTGGCTCCAGGGGATTATAAACGCTTCGCTGAGTGAGGGTGACTTTCCCGCCGCCTTGAAAGAGGCGGTGGTGAGGCCTCTCCTCAAGAAGTCTTCCCTGGACCCGGCAATGTTGGTAAATTTTCGTCCGGTCTCCAACCTTCGCTTTGTTGCAAAGGTTGTTGAGAGTGTGGTCGCGCAACAGCTCCCCCAGCACCTGGATGAAACGACGTATCTGGATCCGTTCCAGTCGGGCTTCAGGCCCGGGTACAGCACGGAAACGGCATTGGTCGCATTGGTAGATGATCTCTGGAGGGCTCGGGACAGGGGGTGCTCCTCTGTCCTGGTCCTGTTAGATCTCTCAGCGGCTTTTGATACCATCGACCATGGTATCATGCTGCACTGGTTGGAAGAGTTGGGGGTGGGAGGCACTGTGTTGCGGTGGTTCTCCTCCTTTCTCTCTGACCGGTCGCAGTCTGTGTTGACAGGGGGGCAGAGATCGACCCCGAGGCCCCTTATATGTGGGGTGCCGCAAGGGTCGGTCCTCTCGCCTCTCCTGTTCAACATTTATGTGAAGCCGCTGGGCGAGATCATCCGTGGTTTCGGGGTGGAGTACCATCAGTATGCTGACGACACCCAGCTGTACATCTCCACCCCGGATCACCCCAACGATGCCCTTGAAGTGATGTCCCGGTGCCTGGAGGCCGTACGGATCTGGATGGGGAGGAACAGGCTCAGTCTCAACCCATCCAAGACTGAGTGGCTGTGGTTTCCGATGTCCCGTTATAGTCAGTTGACGCCATCACTGACTATTGGGGGTGAATCATTGGCCCCCACGGAGAGGGCTCGCAACTTGGGCGTCCTCCTGGATTCACGGCTGTCTTTAGAAGAGCACCTGACAGCCGTGACCGGGAGGATTTTTCATCAGGTTTGCCTGATTCGCCAGTTGTGTCCCTTTCTGGATCGGGACTCGTTACGCACGGTCACTCATGCCCTTGTCACCTCCTGCCTGGACTATTGCAATGCTCTCTACATGGGGCTCCCCTTGAGGAGCACCCGGAGGCTCCAACTGGCACAGAGTGCGGCCGCGCGGGTGGTAATGGGAGCGACATGGCGTTCCCATGTAACACCCCTCCTGCGCGAGCTGCACTGGCTCCCGGTGGTCTTCCGGGTGCACTTCAAGGTTCTGGTTACCACCTTTAAAGCGCTCCATGGCTTAGGACCCGGGTACTTGCGGGACCGCCTACTACCACCAATAGCCTCCCACCGGCCGGTATGCTCCCATAGAGAGGGGCTCCTCCGGGTGCCGTCAGCCAAACAATGCCGACTGGCGGCCCCCAGGGAGAGAGCCTTCTCTGTGGGGGCACCTACTATCTGGAACGAGCTCCCCCCAGAGATACGGAGGATCCCGGATCTGCGCACCTTCCGCCACGCCTTAAAGACCTTACTATTTCACCAGGCTGTCCTGGCCTAATTTTCCCCCTCTTTTATAAAAGATTTTAAAAATTTTAAATATCTTTTAGTATTTTATATATTCAATTTTAAATTGGTTTTAAAAGTTTGGGGTTTTAAATTTGTCGGGGCCAAAATTATTTAATTTGATTTTATTCTATTTTTAAATTTTGTATTGTATGTGTTTTTATTGTTTGGCTGTGCACCGCCCTGAGTCCTTCGGGAGTAGGGCGGTATAGAAATCTAATAAAATAAATAAATAAATACACAGAAACGTTCTCAGGTGAGAGGAAAAGTGACTGGAAAGAGAGAGCTTTAGGAGGGAACGATTATAATAGTTCTCCACTTACATCCATTTATTTAATGATTATTCAAAGTTACAATGGACTGAAAAAAAATGACTTCGTTTAACAACCTTATTAAAAAAAATCATAAAATTGGACATGACTCATTTAACAACTACCTTGCTTAACAATTGTGGTCCTAATTGTGGTTGTACGTTGAGGACTATCACTAATGAACCATGATAGAAGAAACATCAATTCTTGCATTAGGCATTTCATTATGGAGTTCCAGAATGGTCAGAAGACCACTAAAGTTAGACAACATAGCAAAGAACAGATCTACCCTATGGAGGTGGATAAAAGACCGAGATGTGAATACTTTGGTTTTAAGGACAATTAATACCCCGGTTTAAACTCAGTGGCTTAAAAGGTGCCAGAGAAGGTCTGTGCTCTGGCAGTTTGAGTCCTACCATCACATGAAGGAGTGAACTCTCATCACTTGACTCGGCTCCTGCCAACCTAGCAGTTTGAACGCATAGGTACCACTTCGGTGCGAAGATAAAAGCAGTCCATATTTTGCCACATACATTGCACTGTGGCATGATGTCATGCTGGCCACATGATCACAGAAATATCTTTGGATAAGGTTGGCTCAATGGCCTAGAAACGGCCTAGAAATGGAGATGAACACGACTAGCAAAGTAAAACCTGAAGGGACTCCTTTTAATATAAGGATTCTGGACATATAAGATAGAGGTTGGCCAGCAATGCTCCTGTGGTCACCATACCACATATGTCACCCAGTGTCCTTGTGATTCCCAAAACCAATAAATATTTTTAAAGAAGAAATAACATAGCCAGAATCATATTCCTACCTGAAATCCAGAAAGATGTTTGGAAGATCAGACCTAACTGTTTTTTTAAAAACATAAATTTTATAAGGAATCACTTATCACTGTCTGTCGATGCCCTCGGGAATTATTTTCTCCAATGGCCACACCTGGAAACAGCAGCGACACATTGGCCTCACTTCTCTGTGTAAGCTGGGCCTGGGGAAGAAAAGCATTGACCATCAGATAGAAGACAAAGCTCAGACATTGGTGGAGATCTTTAGACAAGCAAAAGGTATGTAATTTGGGGTAATGACTCAAGTCCCCATCTGCTGAATTTTTTTCCATTCTGTGTATTTGGAACAAAAGAAGATGTACAGTATTTTTTTTATTTTTTAAAAGTTTTGAACCAATTCTCTTTCCTCGTCCCCTTAGAATTCCTGCTCTTTAATAATTAATTATGAAATATCTTCATCTGCAGGGCAGCCATTTGACCCTTCCTTTCCAGTAATAAATGCAGTTTCTAATGTCATATGTGCTTTGAGTTTTGGACATCAGTTTGCTCCCGAAGATGAAAACTTCCAGAAGTTAATTCAAGCCCTTGAAATTATTGTGAAATTCTCTGGTGGCTTTTTTCACGTGGTGAGTCATATTTTATATTAAAACTTCCCCAAACCTATGTTTCCATCAGTAATTTCATGTAATCATGAATGGAATCCATGGAGGAAGCTTTGGAAATCATATATGTCAGCTTCAGGGTAGACAGTACTATTATTCCTAATAGGTGTGTCTGTCCTTGAATCAGTCTTAACTCAAGATGAGAGCCTGGACAAGTCTTTGCAGTTTTCCTGTCAAGATTTCAAAAGTGGCTGTCCATTGCCTACTTCCTAGGGCTGGAAGAAAGGGACTGTTCCAGCATCACCCAGTTGACTTAGTGCTTGAGTTATCACTAGTACTTAGAATATCTCAGTTTCTAGGCTTGTGCATGAACCACTGTACCAAAATGATTCTGCCCATAAAGAAATCCATTATATCAGTAACAGCACTAGATGACTGTCCATCCCATGTTTAAACAGTTCTAGAAAAGATGATCCACCACTTCCTGGGTCAGTCTATCATTGAACAGTTCTTTCAAACCTCCTAATACTAAACCAACATCTGCTTTTTTATGATTTAAAGCCATTGCTTCCATCCAGAACTTCTACTGCAGCCACCAAAAAAGACAATCCTATCTTTAACAGAGGGAAATCAAGATCACATGAGGGGTTAGTACTGATTTATAAGGCCTTATATGGCATCCAGTTTTGGTCACCATGTTATAAAAAAGTCCTGAAACTCTGCAAAGAGTGCAGAGAAGAGCGATAAAGATGATTTAAGTGGCTGGAGGCTAAAACATGAAGAATGGTTGTAGGAATTGAGTATGTCTAGTCTAGTGAAAAGAAGGACTAGGGATAACATGATAGCAGTGTTCCAATATCTAAGGGGTTGCCACAAAGAAGAGAGAGTCAAGCCTTGTTTTGCAAAGGACCTGAAAGCAGGACAAAAAGCAATGGATGGAAACTTATCAAGGAGAGAAGCAATCTAGAACTCAGGAGAAATTTCCTGAGCAGAATTTGGGAACGGCTTTTTTGGAGGATTTTTGAGGTCTGACACCATGTATGGTTTGCCATGTTTTAATGCACTTGCAATGTTTTTCTTTGGTTATTAAATCCTGTCTATTACTGCGAGCTGCTGAGCATCTTCTTTCGTTGTAGTGGGAAATAAATAACTTTTCCTTTTCCATTTCTATTAGATGTTTGTTGTGTTTCCAAGATTAATGAGCTACTTCCCACGCCCTCACAAGGAGGCCTTGGCTTCTATAAAGGTGATCACTTCTGTTGCAAAGCAGGAAATAGAGAAACACAAGGAATCCTACTCTCTGCATGAGCCACAAGATTTCGTTGAAAGGTCAGACAAGGAATAATGGATGGAAACAGATCAAGTAGAGCTTCAACCTAGAAATGAGGAGAAATTTTCTGACAGTGAAAACAATCAACCAATGGAACAGAAGTTGCCTTCAATAGTTGTGGGAGCTTCATCACCGGAGGCTTTAAAGGGGATATTGGACTGCCATTTGTCGGGGATGGTGTAGGGTCTCCTGCTTGGGCAGGGGGTTGGACTAGATGACCTATAAGGTCCCTTCCAACTCTGATCTATCTATCTATCTATCTATCTATCTATCTATCTATCTATCTATCTATCTATCTATCTATCTATCATTAATTACTATCTTATTCAGATGGAGAAGGTATGAGTTTATTGTGATTCAATACATCAAAAAGGAATTATTATATTCCTTGCTATAAGCAAACAGGAAGGGCTACTGAAATTGTCTTCACTGGATTTTTTTTTTAATCAGCTCCTATTCTGAATTGCTTCTAAATAACAACTATATCTGTACCTCTGCAATCTTAAACTCTATTTAGACAAGGAAGATTCTTTGTGGGGGAAGTTAGATTTATTATCATTTCTCATCATCTCATGTTTCCCTATCACTTCTTTCCCCTTTTTCTAAAGAAGTTCCATTAAGAAGAAAAAGAATTAACAGGGACTTTTGATTAATTCATACTTAAACAAATGATTTTTTTTTCATATTCAGCTACTATTCTGAGTTGCTTCTGAATAAAAACTATATTTGTACCTCAGCAATCTTAAACTCTAATTAGACAAGGAAGATTCTTTGTGGGGGAAGTTAGATTTATTATTATTTCACCATCGGCTCATGTTTCCCTATCACTTCTTTCCCCTTTTTCTAAAGAAATTCCATTAAGAAGGAAAAGAATTAACAGGGACTTTTGATTAATTCATACTTAAAGAAATAATTTCCCTGAAAAGTTGGGAAAAGGACAGATACTGTTAGGATATTGAATTTAGTAGCTGAAAATTGCTTAGTTAGAGGGTGCTGACTCATGCATGAGGCAATCTATGCTATGATTGGTTGCCTTAGTATAAAGGGGGGGGGCATTTCCCATTTTTCCCGCCTTTTCTCTTCTCTGTGTTCTGTATATTGCAAAATTTACCTCATGATGTTCCTGACTCTCTTGTGTTTTTCTCCTTCTGGGATGTTGAATGTTAAATATATATGTACACATATAAAAGACTACACTTTTGTGTTAGTGCCTCTGATTTCATCTAGACAACTGCTGCACAATTTTCCCCAACAGATACTTTTACTGCTTTGACCATCAGTAAAAAAGTAAAATGTTTGAAACAAGGATAAAAGATCCTTCTTTCGAATGTTTTCAGAAAAAAAAATTGATTTTTTTGTTTTTTAGAAACAACTTTTATCGATTTGAAATGACTTTGAGCTGGCTCACTTTATTTACAAATTGGCATTGTCAGTCTTGAGTGTACCATTGTTCTGGTCACTACATTCAAGATATACAATCTTCTTAATACAGGCCCTCATTCCTAAACCATTAAGGCAGGTTTTCCACCCTTGTATTAACGATTCAAGGTTGCTTCATGTTCAGCAACATATAATAGCATCCATGGGTGTTATAATTGAAGGTTTCTGGTTTCAGTGTACGTACTGTGTATAAAGAGCAATGGTGAGAATTGAACCATTTGTGGTTGAGAAAGAAATAGATCATGTGATAATTCTTCAAATGCTTTTTCTAGCTCAGTGACTGCCATATCTGTGGTGATTTGCTTCTCAAGATGCTTCTCTATCACTAGACAAATGGTCTGTATTGTGTCAGTTGTCCCACAATTCTTTGTGAAATTGCACTGGTTTGGTGCACGGTTAATATTGTCTCACAAGAATCCAACACAGGTAGTCCTCGACTTGCAACCACAACTGGACCCAAAATTTCTGTTGCTAAGCAAAGCAGTTGTTAAGTGAATTTTGCTCCATTTAATGACCTTTCTTGCCATAGCTGTTAAGCGAATCACTGCAGTTGTTAAGTGAATCCTGTGCTAATCTGGCTTTCCCCATTGACTTTGCTTGTCAGAGGCCAGCTGGGAAGGTTACAAATGGTGATTGAATTATCCCAGGACAATGCAATTAAAGCATGCCAGTTGCCAAGTGACCATGGGGATGCTGCAATTGTATGAAAAGCTGTTATAAATCACTTTTTTCAGTGTCACTGAAACTTTGAACGATCACTAAACAAATGATTGTAACTCGAGGACTACCCGTATCCTAAAAATTGCATAAATTATTGTGATATGGCATAATGGCCACAAAATCTGATAGTTAGAGCAGTCATAGGCATCAATTTGGGCATGACTTTAAATGTCTGAATGCATGCGGCAATTCTAGTAATGCTGCTTCTGAATTTTTGTGACTCACTCTAGTAAGTACAGATTAGTCACCGTTCCACATGCAAACATTTCCTGAGGTAATCAATTATCAATTAAAACAAAACACATTAAAGTTCTTCAAAACCTGAGACTGTCTTTCTTCTTGTCTATTTTAAGTTAAGTGTGAATCTACCACTTTAATTATTACTCTTCTGCATTGGTATTTCTATATAGCCACCAGGAATGTATTTATTCTCTAGACTTGAGATACAGAAGTAAAAATGACAGAAAAGCTGGATAGAATTCATTGTAATTTTCCATTTTAAACATCTACCTACAATGAAAAGAACCTGGCTCAGTGTATTTTAGACTTTTTTTCTGCTGCAACAGACACAACCTTGTTTTCTCTGATGTAGGCACTTCTCCTCCTGACAAATCATTTCAACATCCAAGGTGAGACAGACATGGCTAGTGGAACAAGAGTTACTCTCAGGTTCTAAAAGCACAGAAATTATTTAAATTTTATTCTTCATAATAATTTTCCTATGTAGGTTCTTGATTCTATAAGCAGATGTATGAATTTAGCAGGATTAAAGGAAAGCAAATAATGTATATACAGAGAGCCTGCCATGGACTAAATAAATAAACTGAGAGCCTTCTTTGAATCCTCAGTAAAATATTCAGTGAGGAACTAAAAATTAGAAATCGGTACAAATCTGAAACGAATAGAATAGAATAGAATAGAATAGAATAGAATAGAATAGAATAGAATAGAATAGAATAGAATAGAATAGAATAGAATAACAGAGTTGTAAAAGACCTTGGAGGTCTTCTAGTCCAAGCCCCTGCCCAGGCAGGAAACCCTACATCACTTCAGACAAATGGTTATCCAACATCTTCTTAAAAATTTCCAGTGTTGGAGCATTCACAACTTCTGGAGGCAAGTAGTTCCACTGATTAATTGTTCTAACTGTCAGGAAATTTCTCCTTAGTTCTAAATTGCTTCTCTCCTTGATTAGTTTCCATCCATTGCTTCTTGTTCTACCCTCAGGTGCTTTGAAGAATAGCTTGACTCCCTCTTCTTTGTGGCAACCCCTGAGATATTGGAACACTGCTATCATGTCTCCCTTGATCCTTCTCTTCATCAAACTAGACATACCCAGTTCCTGCAACTATTCTTCAAATGTTTTAGCCTCCAGTCCCCTAATCATCTTTGTTGCTCTTCTCTGCACTCTTTCTAGAGTCTCCACATCTTTTTCACATCGTGGAGGCCAAAACTGAATGCAGTATTCCAAGTGTGGAATACTTACCAAGGCATTATAAAGTGGTATTAACACTTCACGTGATCTTGATTCTGTCCCTCTGTTAATGCAGCCCAGAACTGTGTTGGCTTTTTTGGCAGCTGCTGCACACTGCTGGCTCATATCTAAATGGTTGTCCACTAGGACTCCAAGATCCCTCTCACAGTTACTATTATTGAGCAAGGTACCACATATACGGTACCTATGTATTTTGTTTAATCTTCCCTAAATGTAGAACCTTGCTTTTTCACTGTTGAATTTCATTTTGTTAGATAGCGCCCTATATTCAAGTCTGTCAAGATCCTTCTGTGTCTTGAGCTTATCTTCTGGAGTGTTGGCTATTCCTGCCAGCTTGGTGTCATCTGCAAATTTGATGAGTTCCCCATCTAGCCCTTCGTCCAAGTCATTGATGAAGATGTTGAAGAGTACTAGGCCTAAAACAGAGCCCTGGGGTACTCTAGTTAACACTTTCAATGCGAAAATCTACCATATGTTCTGTCCCCACACCTCACATAGGCAGATACATGAGCAAAAGATGTCTACCAGTCATTTATTTTTACAAGCCGACCTGAATCCCTTTGGCAGATAAAAATTCTGGCAGCTACTTTCCGAATGCCTGCCAAGTTTCTTATCACCTCTAGAAATAAGAGTCAGCGTATCTGTATTCCGTTGCTGGGGCAACCAAGAGTTCAAAGAGTAGTCAGAAGTCATTCACAAAGTCCAAACCTTAATTCCGAAAAATATCCCATCCGAAGCTCACGATATGCAGTTTTTGTCCGTCACAGAGCCTGCAGAGCAACCCCACCCACTTTTTTTTTAAAAAAAATTGATTTATATGCTGCCCTTCTCCGGAGACTCAGGGCGACTTACAATGCGTTAAGCAATAGCCTTCAGACTTTTGTATATTTATACAAAGTCAGCTTATTGCCTCCACAAACTGGGTCCTCATTTTACCTACCTTAGAAAGGATGGAAGGCTGAGTCAACCTTGAGCCTGGTGAGATTTGAACTAGCAGTAATTGCAGGCAGCTGGATGATAATAACAGGCTATTAGTCTGCTGAGCCACTAGAGCTCCTACTGCTGAGCCACCTTATCCCCTGTGGGGCATGGTTCAGTGACTCAGCAATCTCTGGCCCTTCCCCACCTCTTCCTTTGCTGCGCATGCCTCTCCCTCTGACGCTGCCTGGGATCAATCCAAGATTGATCTTCATCACTCCCTATTAGTGGGTGCCCCGACATGCTTTCCTCCTGGCCTTCGGATGGAACCTGAGGCGTTGCCAGAAAGGAGGGTCCTGGAGAGGGAGGCCTTGTCAGCTCCTCCCCATCACTTTCAGAGTCATCTTCCTCCATGAGGACAGGCTCGGGAGCCGGAGTCACAACACCATGGCTTTCAGATATGCTACTTGCTTTTGCCCTAAATTACATATAGAAGACCAAATTTCAGCATGGTAATGAACAGGGATGGGTTCTATTTACCTTTATTACTGGTTCCCAACGGGCTCACACACACGCAACCGCTTTGCTCTCACGCGTGTCTTGCTTCTGCAACAGAGTTGGAAGGGGGCTTGAAAGTCTTCTAGTCCAACCCCCTGCTCAGGCAGGAAACCCTATACTATTTCAGACAAATGTTGTCCAATCTCTTCAAAACTTCCAGTGTTGGAACATTCACAACTTCTGGAGTCAAGTTGTTCCACTGATTAATTGTTCTGACTGTCAAGATGTTGATTTAATGATAAAACAATCTCTATTTCTGATATTCCAATGATCCATGTTAACTCTATTAAGAGATATATGTGGACCAAGCTAGTTTGAAGGATTCAGGCATTCCAAATTTTCCTCTCATCACATAGTGTTTGGGGCAGAATGGGACAACTCACCACGTGACAACTCTCTATGGGACAATTCAATTCAATTATTTAAAATCACATTTCATTTTGTTCCTCCTTTTACATCTTTTCTTTAATAATGATAATATCCCACCATTTCTTTTATATTAGTATAACTCTTGTCCTGTGGCGAGTTGGCCCAAATAGAGTTGGCCATGTTAAGTTGACTGTAGCCAGTTGGCCACAGAAAGTTGGTCATGGCAAGTTGGCCAGGGTGAGTTATCCTAGGCCAGTGTTGGCGAACCTTTTTGTCACCAAAATGGGAGTGTGCACGGGGGGGGGGGGGAGCACCAAAAACCAGAAGAGCAGCTTCCCGGTATGCATTTCTATGCTGGTCACCTGATCTTCTGGTTTCCAGTATGCACATCTGCTCCAGTCACCTGATCTTCCTGCTTCCGGCATGCATGAGTGCATGAAGACCAGCTGGCTGGTGCGCATGTCCATGCCAGAAACTGGAAGCTCAGCTTCCTGGTGGATGCATGCTCACCAGGGAGCTGCTCTTCCAGTTTCCAGTGCTCCCACATGTGCAAAGACCAGCTGGCTAGCACAGATGTGCACATCAGAACCTGGAAGGGCAACGGGCAACGTCTGGCGTGCCCAGAGAGATGTCCCTGGGTGCCAATTTCGGCACCTATGCCATAGGTTCCCCATCACGGTCCTAGACCCTGATTGGGAATTCTCTCTCTTATTTGTGTTACCATTGCTGTTGCTTCCTTTTATTTATTTATTTATTTTTATTTTATTTATATGCCGCCCTATCTCCAACGGACTCAGGGCGGCTTACAACAATAAAATCCACAATAATCACAGTACAAAGTTAAAATACCTAATTAGACCAGATAAAAGTTAAAAACCCATATTAAACCCCATCAGTCCAGGCTGGAGGACTTGAATAACCAAGTTTTTAATTTGTGGCGGAAAGTGCGAAGGTCAGGGGCCAGCCGGAGCCCCAAGGGGAATTGATTCCAGAGGGTGGGCATGCCCACAGAGAAGGCTCTACCCCTGGGGGCCGCCAGCCGACATTGTCTAGCCAATGGCACCCTGAGCAAGCCCTCCCTATGGGCGCGAACTGGGCGATGGGAAATTGTTGCTGGCTGCAGGTGGTCCGCCAAATATCCTAGGCCTAAGCCATGTAGGGCTTTATAGGTCATCACCAGCACCTTGAATCTCACCCGGACAGCAACTGGCAACCAATGCAAGTCACGCAGGAGAGGTGTTACATGGGAGTATCAGGATTCTCCCATCACAACCCGTGCGGCTGCATTTTGTACCAGCTGAAGCCTCCGAGTGGTCCTCAAGGGCAGCCCCATGTAGAGAGTGTTACAGTAGTCAATACGGGAGGTGACTAGCGCATGAGTAACTGTGCATAGGGCATCTCGGTCCAAGTAGGAGCACAACTGGCGCACCAGACGGATCTGGGCGTATGCCCCCCTGGTCATGGTCGTTATATGGTCTTCTAAACTCAACCGTGAGTCCAGGAGAACACCCAAGTTGCGTGCCCTGTCTACAGGGGGTAAAACTTCACCCCCTATAGCCAACAATGGAATCTCTCCTTTGGACTGAGATGCTGGTACCCACAGCCATTCAGTCTTGGCAGGGTTGAGCCAAAGCCTGTTCCTTCCCATCCAGACCCGTACCGCTTCCAGGCATCGGGCCATCATGTCGAGGGCATCACTGGGTTGGTTCGGGATGGATATAAAGAGCTGAGTATCGTCAGCATACTGGTGGTACCTCACCCCGAAACCACGGATGTTCTCCCCCAGCGGTTTCATATAGATGTTGAACAGAAGGGGCGAGAGAACCGACCCCTGGAGCACCCCACAAGTGAGGGGCCTCAAGGTCGATCTCTGCCCCTCTGCCAACACTGCTTGCGTTTGACCTGAGAGGTAGGAGGAGAACCACCGTAAAACGGTGCCTCCCACTCCCAGCCCCTCGAGGCACCACAGCAAGATACCGTGGTCGATGGTATCGAAAGCCACCGAAAGATCTAATAGGACCTGAACAGAGGAATAACCTCTGTCCCGAGCCCTCCAGAATCATCCACCAGTGCGACCAATGCCGTCTCTGTGCTGTACCTGGGCCTGAAACCCGATTGGCATGGGTTGAGGTAATCCGCTTCATCCAGGGCCAGCGGGAGCTGACGTGCCATCACACTCTCGACAACCTTCTCTAGAAAGTGGAGGTTGGAGACCAGATGAAAATGACTCAAAACAGCTGGATCCAAGGCCGGCTTCTTGAAGAGGGGCCTCACCACCGCCTCCTTCAAGGCAGCCGGAAAGCTTCCCTCCCCCAAGGAAGCCGTTATCACTGCCTGGATCCAGCCGCGTGTCACCTCCCGAGCTGAATAAACCAGCCAGGAGGGGCACGGGTCCAGTACACAAGTGGCTGCACTCAGCTTCCCCATGATCCTGTCCACTTCCTCTGGGGTAATAGGATCGAACTCTTCCCAAAGCACAGGACCCGCTGCCTCCTCACCGTCTGACTCTGTCCAGTCAGAGTCCAAGCCATCCCGAATCTGAGCGATCTTGTCCAACAGGTGCTGGCTAAACTCCTCGGCTCGCCCTCGCAGAGGGTTTTCCCTCACCCTTTGATTCAAGAAGGAGCGGGACATCCTGAATAGGGCAACCAGGTGATTCTTTGCAGATACAATGACATTGGCGAAGTAGCGATGTTTTGCCGTCACCAATTTCACCAGGTAGGCCTGTGTGGCCAACCTTATCTGGGACCGGTCAGATTCGGAACGACTGGCTCTCCAACGGCTCTCTAGGCCTCGCCTACATCGCTTCATCCCCCGGAGCTCCTCGGTAAACCAAGGTGCCAACCAGGATCTGCATCGTGTCAGAGGCCACAAAGGAACGACCCGGTCAAGAGCCCCAGCAGCAGCCTCATCCCAGGCATCCACCAGGGTTGTGACCGGGGTGTGGGAGAGAAACAGAGGCATCATCCCAAACTCTGTCTGGAACCTCTCTGGGTCCATCAGGTGCCTGGGGCGGAACCAGATGGTCGGCTCTGCCACCCAGCGAGGAGGGGTGGTATACTGGAAACCCAGCCAGAGGAGATAGTGATCGGTCCATGACAGAGGATAAATGGAAGACAATCCCCCACCGAACTCCACCTGCCACTCTCCGAGACAAAAACAAGATTGGGCTTGTGGCCCCCCTCATGTGTCAGGCCCAGAATAATCTGAGTCAGGTCCATAGCTGCCATGGAAGCCATGAACTCCCGAGCCACCCCCGACGCCCCACCCAGGGATGGCAGATTGAAGTCCCCCAGAACAATGAGTCTGGGAAACTCCACCACCAACCCTGATAGGGCGTCGAGTAGCCCGGGCAGGGCTGTTGATACGCAGCTGGGAGACAGGTACGCAGTCAACAAGCCCAACTGCCCATGCGGGCCCCACTTCATGAGGAGGATCTCACACCCGTCTATCTTAGGAGCAGTGACCTCCCGCGGACTAAGGGTCTCCCTAATAACAACCGCCACCCCCCCTACCCTAGGCCCTTGGCTGGTGCAGCACCCGGAAGCCTGGTGGGCAAAGTTCAGTCTGATGCTTTAGCTTTTTCTTCTGATTGCTGTATTGCACTGACTGGAAAGTAATAGCAACCCATATTTGCTCCATCAAATCACTGCTGGTATTTATTTCAACAAGATATTATCACATTAATTCATATACTTTTGATCATGCTTCACTTACTGCAAATAGGACGGGAAGGGTATTTTTTAAAAAAATGTATCACAAGGACTGGGGTAGAGGCAAAATCAGTCAGGGAAAGTCACTTATTGAAGAACACCTAGAGTCCCTTTGGTGAACGGGACAATTTATACATTTAATGAATAAGCAAATTAATAACAATTGAGAGGATAATTCAAGGAGAGAACAGGAGGATTCTTATCCTGGTGACATGGGCCAAATTACCAATTAAAGGTCCTGTGAAGGGATAATTGTGGAATGACTCTAGGAACCAAGTGAAACATGAGTCATTCTTAGAGAGCTGCTGTTTACCTAAGGAGAACAAAAAAACATCTGGAGCTCAGGAACAAGGACAGATGTGAACTTCAAAAAAAATTTTTTTTAAAGATTCAGCTTTCAGGCTATGCTCAGAATAAGATACATCACAGCAATCAGAAATGTAGTTGTAAGGAATAATAAGAATAATAAAAGTATTGGGCCATAATATCATAAAGGATAATTAGATCCTATTCAAGCCACCTGATCTCATTAGGTTTAACGACACTTCAGAGATGGGTGATTGTCAAACGTTAGCATGAATCATTTTCAGATGTGGCCATGGGTTAGGCAGCTGATTGGTGACATCATGTTTTGATAGGTATTTCTAAACATCTATAGCTCTCTACCTATAATTTTCTGCTTGGATTTAGGATACCTTTCAATCAATAACAGTTGCTGCAGAATCTGTTACAACAGCTCTCCTTATTAGCATGAAGATTACACTTATTTTAGTTGCAAAAGGCTGCACAGCAACCAGAGATGGTGCTCAACAGTATGAAGCCTTCATGAAGCCGTTCCCTTATTTGTAAGCAAAGTTGAGTGAGGTTTTTCATGATAAAGTCCTGATGCTGGGCTTCTCTGACTATGCATGAGATATAATCCTGGACTAGATAACATCTCTCTGACCCAACAAGGTTCTTTTTTGTATTTAGATAGATTTCATGGATATGTGGTACACTAGGATTTTAAAATAATTCTGACATACTATAAAGTTTGGGATAAAATGGATTACACAGCCCTTGATTATTTTTTTTAAAAATCTCTTCCTCTGTTATTTGTGTGGCATATGGTCAGAGGTAACCTCATTAACCCGGATTAATGTGATAATATCTTGTTGACAAAGATCCATCACTAATGAGACAGCATCAAAAGACACCTTCCTATTTTTTCCCATCAATAGAGTGTATAAAACAGGAAGAAAAAAAAAGCATCAGACAAAAGCATCTTCAGATCCATCAGTGAGCATCAAAGAAAAAAAATCATCAGGAAAATGATCGTGACAGGGATATTTTTGTGTTTTTTGCTGCTTCCTCTGCAGATTCTCTTCTTCCTGAAACAACTCTGGTCCCGAAGACATTTGCCTCCTGGTCCTTTGGCTCTACCTCTCATTGGCTCTGTCTTGGCAAGCGGGATTTGGCTCCGTGAAGATTACTTCCTTAAGGTATTTAATTCTGACCAGTAAAACGCAAGATCATTCTCACTTGTTTTCTTTATACCAAAATTGTGGACAAATGTAGTAAAACGTTCTCACACAATGAAGAATACATTTCTTCAAATGCTAGGGATGACGCTTGATTAGTTATTTTCCTCACCATTCCAGAATATTCAGGAAAGATTTGCTTATAGCTGTTTCACAGAGCATTATGTGAAATAATGGGGCTGAATTTTTAGAAGGCAGATTCTAGTTCAATCTTATCAGAAATATTTGATAATGGAACCAATTCTTCAGAGAGAAGGTGGGTTCCCCTTCATTTTGTTCAAATGAATCTAGACATTCTTCTGTTGAAGATGCTTTGTTCTATATTCCTGCGGTGGACAATAGGTGGAACTTTATAGCCTAAATAGACCCTTATAATTCTTCAATTCCATAATAATTTATAAAGCTTTTTGGATCTGAATTCTAGACAAAATTTATTTCCACTGTCTGCATGAGTCATATACAGTATGACAAGGAAGTATTTTCTCCTCAAGATGGCTGCTGAAGGAAATGTGTATCTAAAAAAGTTTGGAAACTTGGAATCCCTACTTGAAAGCCTTTTTAAAAACTTAAAAAGTTTGATGAACTTTTCCACAAAAAGTTTGTGGAAAATATTCAGATGCATGTAGCTGTGGATGAATTAGATTCAAAAAAGGAATGTGATTGGAAAGCAGCAAATTCATTGGAAAAAAATATGGACTGTACAGACTTAGAAAAACCAGAAAGTCCAGTTGCCTCTTGAAAAAGCACCTTTGGGTACAGACTTAAAAATAACTGAGTTGATTGCACACATCTCCCTGAATTCTTTACAACAGGAGAAACCTGAGTGGAGAAGTGAAAAATTGGTTTTCTTTAGGAGGATTGATGGTGATTGGGGAATAGATTTATCCCACTTAACTGGAAAACAATTTGATCTGGACTTTTATGGGAAGATAGACCAACTTTGGAGATTGGATTTATTATATTTAATCAGACAACAATTGATAAGAGATGGTATTTAGAAACAAATATGGATATTTAATTTTGGTTGAATCGCTGTTAACTTCTGAGATGATTTGGGATAGATAAGATGCCATGATAAATTTTCTGAGTTGATTACAATAGCAGTTTGTAAACAGAGGGCTTTAAAGCTTTAATCTTGCCCTTTTTATTATCATTGTTCTTCTTGTTAACTATTTTTTTCATTAATATAATATATAGATGATAGATTAATAATTTGCAAATATATTTAGTTTAAAAATTTTAGGAAACTAATATTGTAGCAATGAATAAATCAGTATAGAACTGGAGGGAATAATATAGAATAAGAAATAGAATGGAATGGAATGGAATAGAATGGAATAGAATTCTTTATTGGCCAATTAAGATTGGACACACAACGAATTTGTCTTAGGTGTATATGCTCTCAGTGTACATAAGGAGAATAAAATATAAAATAAAAAGATACAACACAGTGATAGTCAAGGTTACTAATAAGTTATCAAATTGTACTAGGAAACAAATAAAAACAATATAATTGAAAGATACAAGTGGGAAGAGATAGATACTAGTAAGGAAGAGAAGAATAATTTATTTCAATTTTATTTTTATTTATTTAGTTTGTCAAGCATGTATGAGAAAACAAGTATAAGTATGAACATAACATATAAACATTTAAGTATAAACAGGTATAATTATATACATCAGGGGTGAAATCCAGCACGTTCGGAGTACATAAAAGAAAAGATACATTCGTCATGAATCATAAGGTACAACACTTAATGATAGTCATAGGGAACAAATAAGCAATCAATCAGGTTCTGACAGGTTCTGGAGAACTGGTAACGGAAATTTTGAGTAGTTCAGAGAACCAGCAAATACCACCTCTAGCTGGCCCCAGAGTGGGGTGGGAATGGAGATTTTGCAATATCCTTCCCCTGGAGTGGAGTGGGAATGGAGATTTTGCAATATCCTTCCCCTGGAGTGGGGTGGGAATAGAGATTTTGCAGTATCCTTCCCCTTCCTCTTCCCCTTCCCCGTCCACCAAGCCACACCCACCAAGTCACACCATGCCCATCAAGCCACGCCCACAGGACCGGTAGTAAAAAAAATTGGATTTCATCACTGATATACATATTAAATAAATATGAATAAATGGGAATAGTAGGACAGGGACAGTAGGCACGCTGGTGCGCTTATGCACGCCCCCTTATAGACCTCTTAGGAATGGAATGAGGTCCATGGTAGACAGTTTAAGATTAAAGTTTTGGGGGTTTGAGGATGTAACAACAGAGTCAGGTAGTGAGTAATATAGTCTTAGTTTGTAATACAGTAATAATAGGAATAAAGTCTTAGTTTGACAGTGTTGTGGGAATTAGTTGTTAAGCAGAGTGATGGCATTTGGCGAAAAAACTGTCCTAGTATCTAGTTGTTTTGGTGTGCAGTGCTCTATAGCGTCTTTTTGAGGGTAGAAGTTGAAACAATTTATGTCCAGGATGTGAGGGGTCTGTAGATATTTTCACAGCCCCCTTTTTTTTGACTTGTGCAGTATACAGGTCCTCCATGGAAGGCAGGTTGGTAGCTATTGTTTTTTCTGTCTTCTAATTATCTGTTGAAGTCTGTGTTTGTCTTGTTTGGTTGCAGAGCCAAACCAGACAGTTATGGAGGTGCAGATGATCTCAATAATCCTCTGTAGAACTGGATCAGCAGCTCTTTGGGCAGTTTGAGCTTTCTGAGTTGGTGCAGAAAGAACATTCTTTGTTGAGCTTTTTTGATGATGTTTTTGATGTTAGGTGTCCATTTTAAGTCTTGAGATATGATAGAACCTAGAAACTTGAAGGACTGTATTGTTGTTACTGTGTTGTCTAATATTGTAAGAGGTGGTAGTATAGAAGGTTTTCTTCTAAAATCCACCACCATTTCTACGGTTTTGAGTGTGTTTAGTTCAAGATTGTTCTGGTTGCACCACAAGGCTAGTTGTTCAACCTCGCATCTGTATGCAAATTCATTGTTGTCTTGAATGAGACCAATCACTGTTGTATCATCTGCAAACTTCTGTATTTAACAAATGGATCTTTTGAGATGCAATCATTGGTTTATAGAGAGAAGAGAAGTGGAGATAGCACACAGCCCTGGGTGGCTCCTGTGCTAATTGTACAGGTATCTGATGTGATTTTGCCTAGCTTTGCCTGCTGTTTCCTGTCTGTTAGGAAGCTTATGATCCATTTACAAGTATGGTCAGGTACAGCTAGCTGATTTAGTTTAGTTAGAAGAATATCTGAATTATGGTATTGAATGCTGAGTTGAAGTTTACAAAGCGGACCCTTGCATAGGTCTTTGCAGATTCAAGATGTTGTAGGATGTAGTGCAGAGTCATATTAACAGCATCATCTGTTGATCTATTTGCTCGGTAGGCAAATTGCAAGGGGTCTAACAGTGGATCTGTGATTGTTCTCAGGTGGCTGAGCACTAGTCTTTCAAAGGTCTTCATAACTATAGATGTTAGAGCAACAGGTCTGTAGTTGTTCAGTTCCCTGATGGTGGGCTTCTTCATAGTAGAGCATTTGAAGCTGGAAGGAACACAAACATCTCTAGTGATTTATTAAAGGGTGAAAATGAGGGCCAGTTCAGCATAAATTTTTAAGCAAGAAGTGTTATCTTGTCTGGACCTGGTGCTTTTCCTGGCTTTTGTCTGTGAAATAGGCTTTGCACCTCATTCTCTGTAATCACCAGAGGTGGTGGGCCCAATGGGATAGGGTAGGTTGTAGGAGGTTTAGCTGTTGTTGGTGTGTCTGCGATGGGGATTGTGGAGATGGGTGTAGTAGTTTTATGTGTATGTGTATGTGTGTTAGTTGTTTTTTTCTTTTTGTAATGCACTTTTTTAAATTTCTTGTTTGTTTTATAGTTGTTTTCTTTTAACAACTCACCCAATAACTCAGATGGATAATTGCTCTTGTGGCCCAATTTTAATTCAGATTACAACCCATAGGGTTGAAGAACAATTTTTTAGGGCAGCCCATAAACTCTAGAATAGCAATAGCACTAGGATTTAGACTTATATAACACTAGATTTTAGGTAGAAACATAGAGAAAGGAACATCGGAGAAAAATAAATGAAGCATAAGAACAAAAGTTCTGGGCAGGAATCTTAGAGAAAATAAATTTCTAAAGAGTAGACAATTGCATATGGTGAAAGGTCTTGGAATTGAGGATTTAGGAAAGAATGTATTTTATTATTATTAAAATACTTTATTAAAGTATTTTATTATTAATAAAATACACTTTGGCACATTAACTATAAACAATCTGTTTTATTTGATTGTAATATTTCTCAACTTTGATTCACTTGGCAGCCTGCAAAACAATATGGAAATATATACTCTTTGTGGCTTGGATCTTACCTTCTAGTAGTGCTGTCTGGATTCAAAACTGTGAAAGAAGTAATGACCAGCTTCCCAGAAGAATTCTCTGATCGACCAGAGTATGCATTCTTGAGTACTTTAGGGAAAGGAAGGGGTAAGTGCAAGTAGTAAAAAATTGTACCTAAATAACCACCAGACTATTATAGTTTTTGGTGATATTATGCATAGCATGGGGCGGGGGGAAGTAAGGGATAGTTAACAAAATGACTTAATGGCATGAGGTAAGCAAATAGCTATAATTCACTTTATACCAAATTATTATACATCTCCATTGCATTCTACAGTATCTGGTTCATTACATTCCTATATTCTTAGACATTTACTTCTTTTTCACTAAACATCCATCTTTTTCTTCTGAGGTTCTCAACATCCCCATTCAACTAAAACTCTCCATTTTCCTTTATCACTTTAGTCCTTTCTTTTTGAGTAATATTTTTTCCTCTTCCTTCAAATTTGGCCACTTTCTTCAAATTTTGCAAATTTGATTTTAACCAATTCTCTCTATATGATCATCAACCCACCTAAAGCATTACTTTCATATTGATTACCCACATAATCATGGAATTAGATTTAATTGGGATTTATTCTGAGCTAATAACATTTCTAAAATTGAAATAAAATCAGCAGCTTTAATGATCTTGCTTGAAATCAAAATAACAATTTAAATAACCACATTCAATACCAATATAAATGACACCTAAAAAAAGAGAAGAAAACAGTTTAAAAAAGAAAAAAAAATTTAAGCCAACAGGAGTTGGTACTTGATAGATCCTAAATTGAGCACGAAGTGAGCAAATCAGCGCAAGGCCATTCCAAAGGAATTGCACAGAAAGCAACATTTGTATAACAGTATGAATTGATCATCTCTTTAAAAGTTAGCAGTACTTTTGTTTCTGGGGTCTTTTATTAGTGCAGTCATTTAGGTTTTCAAATTCTCAATTTGCCAGATAATAAATTTGATGGTTTGTAATTAACATCATACTTTTGTTCTCATACCAAGGGCTGAAATTTTTCTCTCTCTCTCCCTCCCTCCCGCACTATCCTTCTATATTTTGAGCTCTCCTCTTCCCCTATGGAATAGTTCCTTTTATGAATAAATGCAATACAAAAAGTTTCACACCAAATTGAGTTATAAATTTGATTATCCCAAAGGTGCTTTTTCAAAAGGCAACTGGATTTTCGTTTCCCTTGAAGACATTTCGCTTCTTATCCAAGAATCTTCTTCACTTCTGACTAAATGGTACAGAATGGAAGGATTTATATTCTTTGCAGTCATCTAGTTGTTAAATCCTTCCATCCTTCACATCATCTCTGTGGAATAGTATATTTGGAGAGAGGGATGTATATGATTAAAATGAAAATTAGTTGACTTGCTAGAATTCTTATACCTCTATCCTTTGTTTTATTAAAGAGAATGGAATGATGTATTTCTAACTATTTTTATTCTAATTTATAGACAGAAGGTAAACTCATCAAATTTGAAGATGACACCACATTGGGGGGAAATAGCCCTTACATTAGAAGATAGGCTCAAGATGCAGCAGGATCTTGACAGACTTGAGCATTGGGCCTTATCCAATAAGACGTATGTCAGGCTTCGATGCTATCTCAAAATAAATGAACTTCCAAACTGCCAATCTTTAAGGAAATTTTCTCTTTATTCGAGTACAGCAACTGGATCCTGGCTCTTCGCGGTCAATACTGACCTTTGGCCCCCAATCCCTCCCTTTCCGATCCCCAATTCTCTGCTTCACATTGGCTATCTTCCAAGTCACTCTCCTGATTCCTTTTCCTGTCAGTTCACAGGAATGTTTCCCCCCTCCTCATCTCCAAGGAGACCGAATCTTCAAAGGGATTTAGGAGGCAAAAGTTCAGGCTTCATCCTCCCTTTTCTATGTCAGCGCTGAGACGCTGACAACGTAGTTCAAAGGAGAGAAACATTAGGTCCTGCACCGAGTCAGGAAAAACTAGGTGCATAAGTATAGAAAAATGGTCCCTGGCTCAACAGTAGTGCTTGTGAGAGGGATCTAGATGTTCTAGTGGATCTTAGGTATGAGCCAGTGTTGTGCTGCAGCTGCCAAAAAGCCAGTGCAATTCTAGGTTGCATCAAAACAAGGATACCGTCCAGACAATGAGAATTGACACTATCACTTTACACCATGCTGGTGAGACCATACTAAGATAACTGCATCCAGTTTTAGTCACCACAATACAAAAAAGATGTTGAGATCCTGTAAAGTGTGCAGAGAAGCTGAGAAAGGGTTAAATTGTATGACAATAGCTATATCTAGCCTATTTGAAGGGAAAGATTGAGGGATATGATAGTTGTCTTCTAGAACTTGAGAGGCTGTCACAAAGAAGAGGGGATTTGATTATTCTCTCTCTTTTAAAAAAGTTTTTAATTTTTTATTTTATACATCTCATTTCATGAATGTTTTGATTCCTGGGTTTCATACATTTCAATATACATTTCAATAAACATTACAATATTTTTCTTAATAATTACAATCCATTTTCATTTTTAATTTAACTAACATAGTTTCTACTGTCATCTTTAAACTCTAAACCTCCTCATAATTCTATCATACTTCATATCATCTTAATATCTATTTTTACTATTTTCCCCCTCATATTTCTACTTCTATTTTAGCCCTCTTTTTTCCCCTTTTGCTTATCATTCTAATAATCAAAGACGTGATCTTTCCTTTCTTCCTTATTCAATATTCTAATATATCAATCATAATCTATCTCTAGTTTTTCTTTAGTAATCACATTTTTTTGTTTATGTTTTCTCTAATCCTTCATTTCTTATATTAATTATGTTACTACATTTCTAACATATATTCAAAAATATTTTTTATCTCTTACACTACATATAAACAATTATCCAAGTTATATGATTCTAATATTCATGCACATTATTAAAATACTTTCATAAAATGTTTGCTTCACACTCCCTTTCTTTTCATTCTCCTTTATCCCACATCTTTCACCCTCATCCAAATTTTTAATCTTTTTTTTTTTAGGTTGCCTCCCATATACTTCTTTTAGTTCATTTATTCCATCTACTTTGAGGTCTGTATTTTGACTATGACTTCTAACTTTCTCTCCCCTCATCCTTTTCCCCTGTTGTTTTGTTCTATGACTACTTATTCTAGCCCCTTTTTCTTCTCCCCCGCTATCTTCCTGTTTCTCCCATTTCCTTTTCACATCTTCTAAGATATTTTCCTTTTCTTCTTTTTGATTTTCTGATTCTACAGTCTCCTCTTCTATTTCAGTTATTTCCGTTCTTTCCTCATTGTCTTGGTCTTTACTTGTTATTTCTTGTACTATCTTTTCCAGTTTTTGCTCTATACGATCCATACAGCCAAATATTTCCATCATCTCCTTAGGTTATTCTTTTATAAAATCCTTAATATCTTGGTATAGAATAGAATAACAGAGTTGGAAGGGACCTTGGAGGTCTTCTAGTCCAACCTCCTGTTTACACAGGAAACCCTACACCACTTCAGAAAATGGTTATCCAACATCTTCTTAAAAATTTCCAGTGTTGGAACATTCATAACTTCTGCAGGCAAGTTGTTCCACTTATTAATTGTTCTAACTGTCAGGAAATTTCTCCTTAGTTCTAAATTGCTTCTCTCCTTGATTAGTTTCCACCCATTGCTTCTTGTTCTACCCTCAGGTGCTCTGAAGAATAGTTTGACTCCCTCTTCTTTGTGGCAACCCCTGAGATATTGGAAGACTGCTATCATGTCTCCCCTAGTCCTTCTCTTCATTAAACTAGACATACCCAGTTCCTGCAACCATTCTTCATTTGTTTTAGCCTCCAGTCCCCTAATCCTCTTTGTTGCTCTTCTCTGCACTCTTTCTAGAGTCTCAACATCTTTTTTACATCATGGCGACCAATACTGAATGCAATATTCCAAGTGTGGCCTTACCAAGGCATTATAAAGTGGTATTAACACTTCACGTGATCTTGATTCTGTCCCTCTGTTAATGCAGCCCAGAACTGTGTTGGCTTTTTTGGCAGCTGCTGCACACTGCTGGCTCATATCTAAATGGTTATCCACTAGGACTCCAAGATCCCTCTCACAGTTACTACTATTGAGCAAGGTACCACATATATGATACCTGTGCATTTTGTTTTTCTTCCCTAAATGTAGAACCTTGCTTTTTTTACTGTTGAATTTCATTTTGTTAGATAGCGTCCAATGTTCAAGTCTGTCAAGATCCTTCTGTGTCTTGAGACTATCTTCTGGAGTGTTGGCTATTCCTACCAGCTTGGTGTCATCTGCAAGTTTGATGAGTTCCCCATCTATCCCCTAGTCCAAGTCATTGATGAAGATGTTGAAGAGCACTGGGCCTAAAACAGAGCCCTGGGGTACTCCACTGCATACTTGCCTCCATGTAGATGCAGTTCCATTGAGGACTACACGTTGAGTGCGGTTGGTCAGCCAGCTATGAATCCATCTGGTGGTGATGCTGTCTAACCCACATTTTTCTACTTTATCTAGTAGTAGGTTATGGTCTACTTTATCAAATGCTTTACTGAAGTCTAAGTAAATTATATCGACAGCATTCCTCTGATCCACTAATTTTGTCACTTTTTCAAAGAATGCAATAAGATTAGTCTGGCATGATCTGTTTTTGACAAACCCTTGTTGGCTTTTGGTTATTACTTGGTTTGCTTCTAGGTGTTTGGTGATTCGTTGTTTGATTATCTTTTCCAGAATCTTCCCTGGTATTGAGATCAGGCTGATAGGTCTGTAGTTTCCTAGATCTATTTTTTTTTTCCTTTTTTGAAGATGGGAACTACATCAGCTCTTTTCCAATCCTCTGGCAGTTCCTCTGTGCTCTTTGAAAGATATAGTTCAGTGGTTCTGAGATCTCATCTGCCAGTTCCTTCAGAACCTTGGGGTGTAATCCATCTGGTCCTGGTGATTTGAACTCATCTAGGGTAGACAGGTGTTCACTTACCATTTTCTTCCCTATTTTAACTTGTGTTCCTAATCTGTTTTTTGATAGGTTGGACTGTTTTTTCCTTTTGTGTAAAGACAAAAAATGAGTTAAATAGTTCTACTTTCTCCCTGTTGCTTGTCAGCTTCTTGCCACTTTCTCCCAGCAATGGGCTAATTGTTTCTTTGATTTCTTTCTTGTTTTAAATATGTTGGAAGAAGCCTTTTTTTTTTTGGTTATTTTTTACTTTAGTCGCAAGCCTTTGTTCATTGTGAGCCTTAGCTTTCCTCACTTCATCTTTACAGGCTTGGGCTATTTGCTGATATTCTGCCTTAGTTATTTGCCCCTCTTTCCACTTTTTATACTTGTCCTTTTTGTCTTTCAATTTGTTAGAGAGTTCTTTATGCAGCCATGCTGGTTTCTTTTGAGATCTATTATTTTTCTTCTTCATTGGTATTGTGCTAGACTGGGCTTTTATAATCTCACTTTTCAAAATTTCCCAAGCTTCTTGAGTTGTTTTCCCCTTGAGGATTCTCATCCATGGAATCCTTCTCAAGCTCTCTCTAAGTTTATTGAAATTAGCTCTCTTAAAGTCCAAGACTCTAGTTTGACTTTGTTCTACTACTTGTGTTTGCATAATGTTGAATTCCAATATTGTGTGATCACTTGCCCCCAAGGTTCCTGTAGCTTCAACACCTTCTATCATTTCATCTCTGTTAGTGAGAATGAAGTCCAATATGGCTGACCCCCTTGTTCCCTTCTCTACTTTTTGGGAAACAAAGTTGTCTGCTAGGTTTGTTAGGAATCTGTTGGATCTTCCACTTGGTGCAGAGTTTGTCTCCCAGTTGATGTCAGGATAGTTAAAATCCCCCATTACTATTGTGATGTGCTTCCTACATACATTAGTTAGCTGACTAGCAAAAAGTTCATCTACTTCCTCTGATTGGTTGGGTGGCCTGTAGTATAGACCTATGGCAATGTCATTTCCTCCCCCCCCACTTTAATATTGACCCAAATGTAGGTCAATGTACCCAAAGGTATGTCGGCTCTATATCATTATCTTCACTTATTTCTATTTTACAGTCTGTCCAATTTAAAAAAAAAAAAAACATCCAGGGGGTTATTCACGTCCTTTCCAATCATTTTTATTTGCTCAACAGTTTTGTAATTTTGAAATTTAAAGTAGATTTGAAGTAAATAAGCTGACTTTGTATAAAAAAGAACACCGCTTGTGGGGGGGCCGAAAGCCCTACTAAGCAGGTATATACAAAAGTATGAAGGCTATTGCTTAATGCATTGTAAGCCACCCTGAGTCTCCGGAGAAGGGTGGCATATAAATCGAACCAATAAAATAAATAAATAAATCCTTATAATCCAACAAAGATAAAAATTCCCATAGGTGCATAGTTCTCCTTTTAGCAGCAGATGGCGCTCATGATTCAGCTTGGTGTTGCCTCTCTGCCTAGTGCTGATAATCCAGTTTTAATTATTTTAGGTTTTAAATACAATAGGTGGGTGAACAAATAGTACTAAAATTTGATAGTAATAAAATGTAAACAAATTCCAGATCAAATTCCAATATTTTTTAAAAAATACCTTTTCAATGTCACGCCTTCACTTTGAGAGTTCAATTTTTTAACTTAGTTTTCTTTACAAAGTTTCTCTTCTTAAATATTATGACTTTTTTTTTTGTAAATGTGCTTATTCCGCCTCTAGCAAATAGTTTATTTATTTATTTAATTCAATTTGTATACCGCCCTTCTCCTAGTGGACTCAGGGCGGTGCACAGCCAGAACTAAAACACATACCAATACAAAATTTAAAATTATTAAATTCCAGTATGCTTATTAATATATAATTATTAAGTTCCAGTATGCTTCCCCCTTGTATTTCTTGGGGATATTTTCAAAGAAAGTTATTCTTTTGCCCAGTTCACAATTGACTGACTTTCTCTGCTCCTGCTCAGTCTTGTGTATTCAGGTCATCTTCGGCTACATGGCAGCCATATTTGCTGCTGCTGCTCTTTGTTGTTGGTGGAGGGGGCTTTTCTAGTTTGGGGGGGATGCGTCTCCCCTCTACCTGCTAGGTGGTCCCCCTTTGCTTCACCAATCCTCCGGGGTGGCTATGGTCTGGATTTGGACCCTCCGATAAGGAGAGATCAGAGCTGATCACAGAGCTCGCGGATCAGGCTCCGAAGGCAACGGAAGTAAAACCGGAAGTCCAGGATTTGGTTATTCTCTAGGGCACCAGAAGGCAGGACCAGAAGTAATGGGTGGAAACTTGTCAAAGAGATCCAACCTACAAATAAGGACAAATATCATAACAGTGAGAGAAATTAATTAATGGAATAGCTTGACTCCTGGGGTTTCAGGGGCTCCATTACTGGAGGTTTTCAAAAATAGACTGTAGAATCATGTGCATGGGATCGTACAGTATAAGGGTCCTGCCTTGAGTTTAGGATTGGACTAGTATACCTCCATGCTAGGCTTCCAGGATTCTATGATTCATAGCTTGTTTTTCTGTAACTAAATATACAATTGTATAATTAGTATTTCTCATCTTTTTTTTTTCTTTTTATGACCCTGTAATCTCTCAAACTATTTTTATTTGTATTGATGATAGCTTGGTTGTTCCTATTACCAACCTGCAGCTATAGCCTGTTCTAGGAAGATTCATGTTTTCTTAAGTGCAGGGAGACAAATTGCATTTGTCAGTGAATTGAAATTTCTTCTACATTTTCTGACTGGTATATGATTAAGAAGAAACCAAAATTGTAGTTAAATTCTAAATTTAAGCAATTGGTTTCTTAGAGATTAGAAAGTGGTCCTTTTTTCATAATGTAACTTAGTAATATCTTGATAAAACTGCACTCCTATATCTTCCTGATTTATATCTTCCAGCCCATGAACTTGGCTAATATTTTCTGTCAAATGGGCATTAGCAAAGTTAATACATCCTGGCTTTTTCTACCTTGCTGCCTGATTTCATAAACTCTAGAGGTGATTTCCTTGAGACATTAATGATGTCCAGCAAATAATCATTTTGCTTTGTGGCAATGAAGCTAACAAGGTCAAACCAATCTTATTTCATTCTTTGATAAAGTGACTAAATTAGCAAACCAGAGAAATGGTGTGGACATAGTGAAGTTAGAATTCAGTAATGCATTCGACAAAGTAGATCACAATCTACTTCTTGGTACACTAGAAAAATGTGGGATAGACAGCATGACCACCAGATGGATTTGTAACTGGCTGACAAACTGTACTCAACGGGTAGTCCTTAATGGTACTACATCGACATGAAAGGAAGTAAGCAGTTGAATGCCACAGGGTTCCATTTTAGGCCTAGTATTTTTTAATATTTTCATAAATGACTTAGTTGAAGGAATAGAAGGGGAACCCATTCAATTTGCAGGAATAGCCAACACCCCAGAAGACAAGCTCAGGATCCAAAAAGATCTTGACAGAGTGGAACAACGGGCTGTTATTACTCAATCAATCACCTCCATTGCCCTATTAATGTAGAGAAAAGCAAGGTTTTACACCTAGGCAAGAAAAACCAAAGGTACAAGTACAGATTAGGTGAAACCTGGCTCAAAAACAGTAACTCTGAGAGGGACCTTGGAGTCCTAGTAGATAATGACTTAAACATGTGCCAGCAGTGTGTGGCTGCAGCCCAAAAAGCTAATACAGCCCTTGATTGTATAAACAGAGGCATAGAATCAAAATCACATGAAGTATTAGTACTGCTTTATAAATCTTTGGTGAGACCACACCTGGAATATGCTTCCAGTTTTAGTCGCCACATTACAGAAAAGATGTTGAGACCTAGAATTTGGGTAGTGAAAAGCCTGCAAGAAAACACTCAAGCTCAGAGAGCATCAAGGGACCCCCTCATTTCAACTCTGAGCTACAAATAGTCTCCTTTATTAGTATTTTGATTAAACTTGGTGAATAAAAAAGCAATTTGCCTATTTTGCTGGTTAGTTTCAATCTCGTAGGAGGAAATTGCAGATGGATCCTGTCACATATAAATTAGGGCATACAAAACTTTTGCCCTGCCTATACTTGAATACTGCTCACCTGCCTGAAACCCTCACTGTATTTCAGACATCAACACATTAGAGAGGGTCCAGAGATATTTTACTAGAAGAGTACTCAAATCCTCTGCTCAAAATAAACTTCCCTATCCCACCAGGCTTGAAATTTTAGGCCTCGATAGCCTCAATTACATCGTCTATGTTCCGACCTAAGCTTAGTTCATAAGATTATTTACCAAAACATCCAACCTGTAAATGAGTACTTTAATTTCAACCGTAATAACACACAAGGGCTATCAATAGATTCAAACTCAATATAATTCACTCAAATCTTGATTGTAGGAAATATGACTTCTGCAATAGAGTAGTTAATGTCTGGAACACTCTACCTGATTCTGTTGTTAGTTTCTTTAATCCCCATACTTTTTACCTTAAACTGTCTACCGTAGACCTTTCATGTTTTTTAAGAGGTCCCTAAGGGGACATGCATAAGCGCACCAGCGTGCCTACCATCCTTGTCCTACTGTTCCCATTTATATGTACTCATCTTATGTGTTTATGGTTATGTTTTGCTTATTTATTTCCTTTTATTTGTGAGAATTTTTTTTCATGTGTCCATGTCTATGTCTATACTGTTACTTGTTTCCTTGTACTTGTTGACAAACAAACAAACAAACAAACAAACAAACAAATAAATAAATAAATATGTTTTCTTTCATGAATGTTTACATCATCTGAGAAGCTTTTGATGTCCATCATATAAGATAGAGACTGACAAGCATTGCATCTGGGGTCACCATACCACATGCCTCTCCCGGTATCTATGTGACTCCCAAAATGAATAAATATTTTTACATAAAAAAATAACATAGCCAGAATCTTACGAAGTGGCAACATGCCAGTTGGGTGTCCTCCTGGATTCACGGCTGGGCTTGGTGGAGCATATAACAGCCGTGACCAGGGAGGCATTTGCCCAGGTTCGCCTGGTGCGCCAGTTGCACTCATACTTGGACCGCGATGTCCTATGCACAGTCACTCATGCGCTAGTCACCTCCCGGATTAATTACTACAATGCTCTCTACCTGGGGCTGCCCATGAAGACCACTTGGAGGCTTCAGCTGGTGCAGAATGCGGCCGCACGGGTTGTGATGGGAGGATCCCGATACTCCCATGTTACACCTCTCCTGCGTGACTTGCATTGGTTGCCACTGTCCGGGTGAGATTCAAGGTGCTGGTGATGACCTATAAAGCCTTACGTGGTTTAGGCCCAGGATATCTGTCAGACCACCTGCAAACAGCATCGACCTCCCATCTCCCGGTGCGTTCTCACAGAGAGGGCCTACTCAGGGTGCCGTCGGCTAGACAATGTCGGCTGGTGACCCCCAGGGGTACAGCTTTCTCTGTGGGTGCGCCCACCCTCTGGAATCAACTTCCCTTGGGTCTCTGATTGGCCCTGGACCTTTGTACCTTCCACCGCGAGCTTAAGACATGGCTGTTTAAACGTCCTAGCCTGGACTGATGGGGTCTACTGTTTTAAATTGGTTTTAGTATGTTTTAGTATGTTTTAATGTGTATTTATTGGGATTATTTCGCTAATGTGAGCTGCCCTGAGTCCTTTGGAGAGAGGGCGGCATATAAATCCAATAAATAATAATAATAATAATGCCACAAGGGTTTGGTATTTCCACCTGAAATCCAGAGACATATTTCTCAAGAACTAAACTTAACTGGTTTTTTAACATGAATGTCATCAGGAATCATTTATCATTTTCTGCTGATGCCCTCAGGAATTCTTAATTCCAATGGTCACATCTGGAAACAGCAGCGACACATTGGTATCACTTCTCTGCGGAAGCTGGGCCTGGGCAAGAAAAGCATTGAGCATCAAATAGAAGATGGAGCTCAGACATTGGTGGAGATCTTTAGACAAACAAAAGGTATGTAATTTGGGGGTAATGTAATGGCTCAAATCTCTGTCTGCAGAAATTTTTTTCCATTTTGCATATTTCAAAAAAGAACACATGTATTTGATTTGATTTTTTTTTTTACTTTTTGAAACAATTGGTAGAGTTCCCAGTTATATTCCTTCATCCCCTTACAAGCTCTCTTCCTTAAACATTCATTATAAAATACCTTCATTTCCAGGACAGCCATTTGACCCATCACTTCCAGTAATAAATGCAGTTTCTAATGTCGTATGTGCGTTGAGTTTTGGACATCAGTTTGCTCCTGACGATGAAAACTTCCAGAAGTTAATTCAAGCCCTTGAATCTCTTGTGAAATACACTGGTAGCTTTTTTCATGCGGTGAGTCATGTTTTATATTAAAGCTCCCACAAAGCCTACCATATATTTATATCAATAATTTCATGTAAACATGAATAGTATCCATGAAGGACGTCTTGGAAATCATCTATTGTATTGTACTATTATTCCCAGTAGGTGTGTCTGCCCTTAAATCATCTTCACTCAAGTTGAAAACCTGGACAAATCTTTGCAGTTTTCTTGTCCAGGTTTTGGAAGTGGTTTTTCATTGCCTACTTCCTAGGGCTGAGAGAGCAGGACCTGTCCACCATCACCCAGTTGACTTAGTGCTTGAGTTGGGAGTAGTACTCACAATATCTCAGTTTCTAGATTGGTACATTAACCACTGTACCAAAGTGGTTCTGCCCATGAAGAAATCCATCATTTCAGTTTCACCAGTAGATGGCTGTCCACCCCATGTTTAAACTGCTCTCGAAAAGATGGTCTATCACTTCCTGGGTCAGTCCATAATTGAACAGTTCTTACAAATTTTTCCTAATATGAAACCAACATCTGCTTCCTTATCATTTAAATCCCTTGCTTCCATCCGAACTTCTAGAACTTCTTTGAATGTAGCCACCAAAAAAGCCAACAGAGTCTTAGGCCGTATTAATAGAGGGATAGAGTAGGGTAGGGTAGGGTAGGGTAGGGTAGGGTTGGGTAGGATAGGGTAAGGTAGGGTAGGGTAGGGTAGGGTAGAGTGGAGTGGAGTGGAGTGGAATAGAATAGAATAGAATAGAATAGAATAGAATAGAATAGAATAGAATAGAATAGAATAGAATAGAATTCTTTATTGGCCAAGTGTGATTGGACACACAAGGAATTTGTCTTTGGTGCATATGCTCTCAGCGTACATAAAAAGACAAGATACATTCGAATCATAGGTACAACATTTAATGATAGTACTAGGGTACAAATAAGATAATGTGAAGCATTAGTACCCCTTAATAATACCTTGGTAAGACCACACTTGGAATATTCAAGATCTCAAAAAAAGATCTTGAGACTCTGGAAAGAATGCAGAAAAGAGAACTAGGATGATCGGGATAGAGGATAAAACATAGAGGGAATTAGGTATGTCTAATGTAGTGAAAAGAAGGAGTAGGGTTGACATGATAGCAATGTTCCAATATCTGAGGGGCAACCACATAGAAGAGGGGGTTAACCTGTTCTCCAAAGCCCCTGAAGGCAGGATAAGAAGCAATGGATGGAAACTAATCAAGGAGAGAACCTATCTAGAATTAAGGAGAAATTTCTTGACAGGGAGAACAATTAACCAATCGAATGGCTTGTCTTCAGATGTTGTGGGTGTTCCCTCACAGGACATTTTAAAGAAAAGATTGGACAGCCATTGTTTGAAATGATATATAGGGTCTCCTGCTTGAACAGGGGGCTGGGTTTAAAGACCCACAAGGTCCCATCCAACTCTGTTGTTCTGTTATGAAAAGCTAGCAGATTGAAACTCCAACCCATACATGGTTTAGCTTGGCATGTGAATCCAGTTGGTCTAATTTTTTGAATCATAGCTTACTTAGCTATCGGTAACCATATTTACAAAGTCTCCTGGAGAGAATGAGAGAATAAGATAATTTTATAATAGCTTTATAATACTTAACCTGCCTCTATAATTATTCTTTTCTCCAAGAATTTGGGATGGGCTTTTCTGGAGGATTTTTGAGGTCTGACATCATGTATGATTTGCCATGTTTTAATGCACTTGCAATGTTTTTCTTTGGTTATTAAGTGTGGTCTATTACTGTGAGCTGCTTAGAGTCTTCTTTAATTGTAATGGGGAATAAATAAACTTTTCCTTTTCCATTTCTATTAGCTGTTTATTGTGTTCCCACGACTAATGAGCTACTTTCCAGGCCCTCACAAGGAGGCCTTGGCTTCTATAGAGGTGATCACTTCCTTTGCAAAACAGGAAATAGAGAAACACAAGGAATCCAGCGCTCTGCATGAGCCACAAGATTTCATTGATCACTATCTTCTTCAGATTGACAAGGTATGGTTTAATACATAAATAAGGAATATTCTTTGCTATAAGCAAACAGGAGGGGCTACTGAAATTTATTTCACTGGATTTTTTTTTTCTTTTTCATTCAACTTCTATTCTGAATTTAGCCCATGTTTATTCAGGTTACTTCTAAATAAGAGTTATATTCAGACGTGGGTTTCAGGAGGTTCTGACCAGTTCTGGAGAATCAATAGCGGAAATTTTGAGTAGTTTGGAGAACCGGTAGTAAAAATTCTGACCGGCCCCACCCCCCTCTATTCTCTGCCTCCCAAGTCCTAGCCGATCAGGAAGAAATGGGGATTTTGCAGCAACCTTCCTGTGGATTGGGGATGGAATGAAGATTTTACAGTATCCTTCCACTGGATTGGGGATGGAATGGAGATTTTACAGTATCCTTCCCCTGTCACACCCACCAAGCCATGCCCACAGAATCTGTAGTAAAAAAATTTGAAACCCACCACTGGTTATATTGTACTTCTGTAATCTTTTTTTATTATTAAGATTTTATTTTATTATATAAAATACAAAGAAGAGAAGAAAAAATAGGAAAATAAGGGAGGGAAAGGAAGTGGGGGAAAGGGGGTGTGAGATGCAGGGGGAAAGAGAAAAAGAAAGAAAAGGGGGCATTGACTTCCAACTCTACCTAGCTCAGTACAAGATAAACACACTCCAACTTCAACTTTGGGCTTTTACACATTAATATATAACTAGCCATTCCTATAATACCAAATCTTTCTAATCAACAAAGCCAAAGTCAGAGTTTCATTTTTTTTTCTTCACAAACACAAATTCCAGAAGTGCTATCAAAATAAAAACATACTTTCCTCTTTGAATAAAATAATCAATTTAACCATTCCTGCTTTATGTTCCTTCCTATGAAAATAATGTGTTTTGAATTTGCACCTAGTAATCTTTGTGAACTGTTACCATTTTATTTACAAAATTCATTGTATTCTTCCAAATTCTTTGACCTTACTGAAAAAAAAGAGGTTTTTTTACCCATTTTTCCCTTCAAAATAATAAACTTAAAAAAAGCCACTTTTTAAAATCAAATCTTTCTAATACATTTTTTTCTTTGACTTCTTAACATATAAGCTTTAAACTTCAGTATTATGTTTAGATCCCTCCCTCCAAACTACCCTTATAGAATAATATTTTTTTACATAAACATCCTTTTTAACACAGAGAGTTTTTCTTTAAAATGGCACATCATTTTCTTTAACTTTCTCTTAATATATGTACGCTCGATTACATTTTCAGTACCTTTTGCCTATGTTGAGAATTACTTAAGCATTATATATTTATATCTATATATATGTAAAAAAAATGTACATTTTGAAATCTTGGGTTAAACCTTTCTTTCAGTTGCATATATCAAGCAGGAAATTTCACTGTCATTCCAGTTAACTCATTAAGTTTAAGTCATTCCTTCCAGCTTATCTTCATGGAATAAAATCTTTTTCTTCTCTAGAAGTTTTATTAAAGATTTATAGGTCTTTCTTTTTATCATGAGATTCTCAACCTTGTTAATGTCCTTAAAGAAAAGCCCCATTTTTTTTTCTTGATGCTCTTATTTCAGTTGAGAGGTTTATAACAATAGTAGTGAAAGTTAATATCAGGTTCTTCCAAAAGTGTGATACACTCCTCTGCATTTTCAGCTACTTGTGAAGATGCCTCAGCAGTTTGGTGACATTCTCCACATGTTTGCATTTCAGAACAAATTTGAGAGGATTTTTTATCATCAGAGAATAGCTGGTCAACACATTGGCACATTTTATTTAGAGGCCTTTCAAATATATCTCTAATACTTTGCTTCACCATCTTGACTTCCTTTTTTAAACAGGATCAGAAGATTTTAGCCACCCACAGCTAAGAAGATCAAGCTACCAGTTACTGCAATAGTAAACTAAAACCACAGCTTCCAATCTTCATCTTTCTCCATCAGCTTTTTTTCTTTTACCACACTTCCTTAATTTGGCTTGCCTTATCAGCCTTCTTTGTTCTTTGAGACAAAAAGAAATCCCTAAAATGTTGCAAGTCTTCAAAAAGATATAGAGGCTATATTTAGAAAGAGCCTCTTTTTGGGTTGACTTAAAAAAGATTAAAAGTTGTTGAAGGTGATTAAGAAGAGCCTTGGTAGTACAGGGGTTTAAGGCACCCTGTTATTAAGCTGGTTATTAAGACCAGCTGCCTGCAATTACTGCAGGGTTCGAATCTCGCCAAGGCTCAAGGTTGACTCAGCCTTCCATCCTTTCTAAGGTAGGTAAATTGAGGACCCAGTTGTGGGGGCAATAAGCTGACTTTGTATAAATATACAAAAAGGATGAAGGCTATTGCTGAGCACATTGTAAGCCGTCCTGAGTCTTCGGAGAAGGGCAGCATATAAATCAAATAAAAAAAAAAAGAAGAAGAAGAAGAGAAAGACATAACTTACTGTCTGTTTGAAAGGTGAATTTCAAAACAGTGCTTCTTCAACCTCAAACAGATTGGAGCCCCTCTCCTCCAAGGTTTTGGCATACTGATAGCTTTGGGGTTCAACTCCAGAAGCTGTTTGCCGGTTTACAGCTGTATTGGAGGGTTCAGAGGGTAAGTTCTTCGACACAACCTGGCCGGGAGGGTCATAGAAACTGATGGGATGCCAGTTAAAAAGCAGAAGAGCTACACCCCAAGGAAAAAATCCTTCAGAGATCTCTCCCTGGGCAATGTGCTCAGTTAGCCATCTTCCCAGAAGTCCGTACTTTTGCAATCTTAAACTCTCATTAAACAAGGGAGATTCTTTGTGGAGTAAGCTAGAATTATTATCATTTGTCATCCTCTCGTGTTTGCCTATCACTTCTTTCCCCTTTTTATAAAGTAATTCCATTAAGAGGGAGAAGAATTAACAGGGATTCTTGATTGATTTATACTGAAATGATTATTTTGCCTGAAATGTTCAGCAAAGGACAGATACTTTTACAGTCTTAACCATCTGTAAAATGTAAAACAGTTTGAAACAAGGAAAAAAGGTCTTCCTCTCCAATGTTTTCAGAAAAAGGTTCTTGATTTGAAGTTATCGTGAGTCACTTTATTTACAATTTCATTCCATCAGTCTTGAGTGGATCATTGGTCTGGTTAACACATTCAAGCTATACAGTCCTCTTAATACTGGCCTTCATTCCTAAACCATTAAGGCAGGTTTTCCATCTTTGAATGAATGGTTCAAGGGTTCCACTCTCTACATGATATCATCAGCATATAATAGCATCCATGGGTGTTGTAATTGAAGGTTTCTGGTTACAGTGTACGTACTAAGTATAAAGAGCAATGGTGAGAATTGGACCATTTGTGGTTGAGAAAGAAACAGGCCATGTGGTAGTTGTTTAAAAGCTTTTTCTAGCTCAGTGACTGCCATATTTGTAATGGTTTGCTTATCACGATGAAAGCTGATGCAATAGGAATGAAGCAACACGGTTACTGCTGCTTTAAGAAGCTGGGTAAGAAGCTGCCTATATAAGGGAAGCCATTAGACGGTGTTTCCTTTTCTACTCATGTTCTCTCTCATGGTGTATCTCATTGCTCTCCTTGTGTCAGTAGCTGTATGATAAGGTATTTACCACGTATAAGTCTATATATTTAGCTGTAGATAAAACCACTGTTAATTATCTAAAGGCTCTGTGTGCTGTGTTTTGCTCCTGGGTTTATCTCATAATACTAGTCACGCTGCCTAAATTCTGACAATTCTCTATCACTAAACAAATGGCCTGTATTGTATCAGTTGTCCCCCAATTCTTCACAAAGTTGCACTGGTTTGCTGCAAAGTTAATGTTGTCTCACAAGACTCTAGCACAGATAGCCTTCAACCTGCAACCACAGCTGAGCCCAAAATTTCTGTTGCTAAGCAAAGCAGCTATTAAGTGAATTTTGCCCCATTTCTTGCCAGACCTGTTAAGCGAATCAGTGCATTTGTTAATTGAATCATGTGATCATTAAGCAAATCTGGCTTTCCCCATTGACTCTGCTTGTCAGAGGCCAGCTGGGAAGGTTACGAATGGTGATTGCATGACCCCAGGGTTAGGGTTAAGGTTAGGGTCAGGGATGCTGCAATGGTATGAAAACCTGTTGTAAGTCACTTTTTTCCAGTGCCATTAAAACTTTGAATGATCACCAAACGAATGATAGTAAGTTGAGGATTATCCACATTCTAAACATTGCATAAATTATCATGGTGTTTCATAATAGCCACAAAATCTGATAATTAGAGCAGTCATATGCATCAATTTGGGCATAACTAAGATAGTGGCTTAATGTGAACCTACCAGTAGCAATATTATTCTGCATTGTTATTCCTACATAACCACCAGGAATGTATTTATTCTCTAGACTTGAGATACAAAGATAAAAAATAACTACAGAAAACCTGGATAGAATTTGTTGTAATTTTTATTTTCCATTTTAAACTTCAGAGCAAGAATGACTCAGAATCGACCTACAATGAAGAGAACCTGGCTCTGTGTATTTATGATTTTTTTATTGCTGGAACAGAGACAACCATGATTACTCTGATGTGGGCACTTCTCCTCTTGACCAATCATCCCAACATCCAAGGTGAGACAGGCATGGAACAAGAGTCACTCTCAGGTTTTAAAATACACTGAAATTATTTGAAATCAATTCTTCATAATAATTTCCAATGTAGATTCTTGATTCTATAAACAGGAGTATGAACTTGGCAGGATTAAAGGAAATGTACACATAGAAAGCCTGCCATATGCTAAATAAGTGAACAGAGAGCCTTCTTTGAATACTCAATATAATATTTAGCGAGGAACTAAAAACTGGAAATCAGTGTAAATCAGGTCAGATTTAACACTTTCAATGCAGAAGTCTACCAAGCTTGAGATGGAAGGGGCAGAGCCAACCTAGGACTGTTGTCTGAAGCACTGAGGGACATAACCAGGATGAGTGTAATGGATCCTCCTGCAGACCACTTTCCTGATGTGAATTCAGAGGAGGAAGAGAAGGAGGAGCCGGGTCTTGACATTTCGGGGAAAGAGAGCATGGCAGCAACGGAGCGAGATGGAACAGGGAGTGGAGAGTTCCAGCCTGATGGGGCAACCACAGCCAGGACTATTGGATGAGTGGTAGGCTGAGACAGTGCCGAGGGAGCCACAGCTGTGACAGGTGAGCCTGGATGATCCAGGCAGGGATCACGAGTATCTGCTGGCAGTCAAATGAGGTTAAGGAGGTGGAGTCCACACTTCGTCCTGATCAAAGGATATGCATGGCCAACAGGCACAATGCTGGTTGGCCAGGTTATTCACGATGAGGCAATCTCACCCATTGTGAGGGACTGTACTGGCATTGCCTATTGAATCCCATCCAAAGTGTTGCTGGAACAATGTGTCCGGCTTCTTATCTCCTGTTCTTTGTGACTTGATTTGCAACCCTGTGTATGGGACTGGCTTTGGACTTTGTTTGTCATTTCTTGGACTGAATCTTATTGAGATTTTGTCTCATGCTGAGCTTGGTAATCGACCTTTGGTTTACTGCTGAAACTTTTTGGGATGTTGTATAATAACTTTTGAACTTTCCATTGGGAGCATATGTGCATGAGAGGGGCAGCACAATGAGGGACTGGTAGGAGGTAGCGAGCCTACTGTGAGTCTAACCCAGTGCTAGTCAGAAGACATTACAGGCCTGGAGGTCAAGATGGAGAGTGTGTGCTAAAGGCAAAAGGCTGATGAAGGTGTATTGAAAAGCGAGCTTGGAGTCAGAGCTGCAGCCCAGAAGAATGAGAAGCTAGGGGAAGTGGAAGCAAGAACTGGCCTAGAGAGTCAACAGGGACCTTGGCAGAGAAGTACACGGCCCAGATCAGAGATCAGTGGGAAGAGTGCAATGCCCAGAGATCAGAGATAGATTTGGAGTTTTCGGTCAGGTGGTCTGGTGCAAGTAGAAGCATAAAAGTCCATGAGCTGGCAACAGGCATTGGAGGTCCAACTGGGACTGCAACTTTGGAATTCCAATTGACATGGAGCCTAGAAGCTGGCAATAACTTGAAGGAGAAGGCCAGAACGTTAGTGGCAACAGGCTTGAATGAACAAAATAAAGCTTCATTTCCATTATTTTTTCTAGAGAAAGTCCAGAAGGAGATTAAAGATGTGTTTGACATCTCACAGTCAATTTCCTATCAGGATCGGAAGAAGCTGCCCTACACCAATGCTGTTATTCATGAAATACAGCGTCTAAAATATGTCTTGCTAACTGGGGCTCCCAGGCAAAGTACAATGGATGTGAAGATCAGGGGTTACCACATTCCAAAGGTGAGGAACATGTTCAGGCTGTATTGCAGTAGTCCAGCATGGAGGGAAAATCAGAATATGACATAAACTCTTTGTTTGTAAACTGCCAATGTAGTCATGCAAAATTGAATAACCAAGAATAGCAAACTTGTGAGGATGGATTATGAGTTTGAATCCAAAAATGTCTTAGATTTTAAAGTTAGAACCATTAATATTTTCTATTCTAGAAAGATGATAAGTGATTAAAGGCTGAAGTTAAGTTAAAAATTGTAGTCATGACCAGTATTGGATTCAGCCGGTTCGCACCGGTTCAACCAGACCGGGTATTAAATTTTGCATAGTTTGACAAACCGGCTGAATCCACCACTGGCTGGCCCTTCCCCTCCCAGTCACTCCTCACATGGCCTGAGAAGGTAAGGGCGATGGTGGGGGAGGGAGACTTGCTCCGAGTGCAGGTGGAAATCTCCGCTGTACAAGAAGTGTGGAAAGAGTATTGCAGCCCTCGCCAGCTGGAGTGAGGTAATGGCACTGTTGTGGCAAGGTGGGGCAGTGCAGGCAGCTGAAGCACAGTGGCAATGGCTGGAGCCTTAGTGCAGAAGCAAAGCACCCCTGTACTTACCTTTGCTCAGCAACAGGGTTTCAACATCGTTGTGGTACATTTGCGTTCAAGGCAGCCCTCGCCTCCCGATGCTTTGGGCTCGGAGCTATAATCCATGTCTGGGAAGCACTGCAGTGGAGAGAAATGGCAGTCTCTGATTCTCCGGCACCTCATCTCTTGCTGGGTTTCACTGCCCGACAGTCAGGGTTTTTAAAAGTTTTTTTCAGCAGGAAATGGTGAAAGGCTACTTCCGGCCTTTCTTGGTGCAGCTGGGCATGCATCGGTCGCCCAGGGAGACGCACAACCTGCTCTCCACCCCAAGACACTGGCCTGCCATGTTTGCTGCAGCAGTGGCCATGAACATGGCAGGCCAGTGTCTTGGGGCAGGGAGAAGGTTGTGCATCTCCCCGAGCGACTGATGCATGCGCAGCTGTACCAACAAAGGCCAGAAGTAGCCACCTGTCGTTTCCTGGGGCAAAAATCTTTCAAAAACCCTGACTGTCGGGCAGCAAGATCCAGCAAGAGATGAGGCGCCAGAGAATCAGACCCATCCGCTTCTCTCTGCCGCAGTGCTTCCCAACACGGCTTACAGCTCTGAGCCTGAAGCAGAAGGAAGTGTGGTTTATCATGAGTGCAAATGTACCGCAATGCGGAACATTGCTGTTGCTGTGCAAATGCCAGCACAGGGGCACTTTGCTCCTGCACAAAGGCTCCAGCCACAGCCGCTTCGGCCTGCCTGTGCCACCCCACCTTGCCGAGAGTGACATCAAATTGGCCATGCCCACTCAGAGACATGACAACCCCCCAGCCATGCCTACCCAGCAAGTTATTAGGGAGAACAGGTTGTTAAATTACTTGAATCGCATCACTGGTCATATCTGGATATGTTTTTTGTCCATTTCTTGGAGCAATCTGATGTGATAAATAGGCACCCAGCTCTCTGTTTTAATGGAAGGGATGGAAGAAAGGAAGCTAAACGTTGAGCAGCTACTGCTCTCTGAAACTGCTCCCGAAATGTACAAATGTGGGTCCATAAAAGCAAGCTAAAACCAAATGCTTCATCAATATTGTTAGTACTTTTTTACCTGTTGCAATTATGAAACTGTTCTATTTCATCCTATATTTTTTTTACAGGGGACCGTTATTATTCCAGACCTGCGCTCTGTTCTTCTTGATCCTGAGCAATGGGAGACACCTGAAGAATTCAACCCAAATCACTTTTTAGATAAGGATGGGAAGTTCATTGAACGGGAAGAGTTTCTGCCCTTCGGAATAGGTACATCTATGAGCCCAAAGCATCTTATTACTCATAGATTCTCACCATCCCCACCCCTGAGATGTTCTGAGGTCATCATGGCCTGAACAGGAAAGCAAGGAATCCTTATTCCTTCTAGTTTCAAAACTAAGAGAGTCTGAAATTCCCTTGGGCTATAAACTTCGAACTACAAAGGAATAGTCAGATGGCAATTCTACCATTGGAGCTTTGTAAGATATGGATTAGATTGTACAGTTAACTCTGGTGTTTGGGGAGAATTATTAGCTAAATCCAAAAACACTCACTTAGTTGTAGCTTCTTACTGATGATCTGGACCACAGAGTTATTACATTCCTTGCAGCAAATCCTTCCATCCTCCACCATTCAGTCAGAGCTGAAGAATCTTCTTGGATGAGAAGCAAAACATCTTCAAACAAAAAAAAAAAAACACACCCAAAGTCTGGTTGCCTTTTGAAAAAACACCTTTGAGACAACCATGACCTGAATGCCTGAGAATCTCCATAGACATTTTCTCAGTCAATTAAAAGGCCTCTCGAGAGGTTTTAGGCAAGGAGAGATAGAGCTTTCTATCTCCATACCTTGGGTGGTAGAAAATATTAAATATGGGATACTATTTTAGTGGCCCTTCATCCCTGCAGAACATGGTCTGTAGAAGGTAATCTCCAATTATTGCAAAGATTGATTTCCATTCAACATAATGGCATCTACATCCATCTATGGCTATAAGAGTTATCCTGGTTCTTGTTCAGACAGAAACAAAAAACCAACCTCTGGGGTCCAATAGTAGTTGGAGAGATCCATGGCAGTCACAGCAAAGCTGACATCCTGGACTATTTCTCCCCAATTCCTAGGCAGCACTAGGAATTGAATCTGCTAGAAGATACCAGAATTCAACATGAAAATCTATTTCATCTGTTACAGATCTTTTCAAATTCCCTTGCTAATGGGATATATTCTACAGAAGTGATTATTATTCCCTTTATGAATGCTTTGTCTCATCTGCAGGTCAACGTATATGTGTGGGAAAGCTTTTGGCAAGAATTGAGATCTTCATCTTTCTGACCAACCTGTTGAGGGCCTTCAGCTTCCAGTTGCCTGAAGGAGTGAAAAAACTCAACGAAGCACCTGTTACAAAAATGGCAATGCAACCACACCCTTACAAACTGTGTGCTATTCCCACAAAGGCTTAAACTTAAACAACATAAAAAGAATACAATTATTAAGAGTAGCTATTATGATAAATGTTTCCTCTATATATCTATTCACTTAATATTGTGCTTTGCTTCTATTTAGTCAGTATCGAAACTTGTTAAATATATTGCTTAGTTTACACAATACACCTAACAAGGTCAACCAAAGACTAGGAGGCTCTGTATGAAAAATGTGCTTTTCATTTGTTTAACCTTTGTTTCCTTTGGGTGTTTCAAAAAGTGTATTACTTTCCATTTAGTTTTAATACCTATTTTTATTATTACTAGATTTCTCTTATGGACTTCACATTCTCCAGCCAGAGCAAACTTCAGAGATAATCTAAAATGATACCATGCTTGAAGCGATGAAATGCTGCTGAGAGAATTAACAGAAGAAGAAAGGGGCTTCTATCCACCCACATTCCAGGGTAGAACATCCACAAGAGCAACCAATGCATTTTTTTAATCCCATACTTAGGCCTGAATGTTTGCTAAGAAAAAGACCAGACAAAGTGTGTGCTGCTCAGTGTGAGTGAGGATCATGATAACGTTTTGGTTTTGTCTTGTTGGTCATGAATTTCTGAGTCACTCAGACCCTGCCCTGATGGCCTAGAGATTGATAATTTTGAATATAGAATAGAATAGGATAGAATTCTTTATTGGCCCAGTGTAATTGGACACACAAGGAATTTGTCTAGGTGCATATGCTCTCAGTGTACATAAAAGAAAAGATACGTTCATCAAGAATCATAAGGTACAACACTTAATGATAGTCATAGGGTACAAATAAGCCATTAGGAAACAATATCAATATAAATTGTAAGGATACCAGCAACAAAGTTACAGTCATACAGTCATAAGTGGAAGGAGATGGGTGGTGGGAACAATGAGAAGATTAACAGTAGTGCAGACTTAGTAAATAGTTTGACAGTGTTGATGGAATTATTTGTTTAGCAGAGTGATGGCATTCGAGAAAAAACTGTCCTTGTGTCTAGTTGTTCTGGTGTGCAGTGCTCTATAGCGTCGTTTTGAGGGTAGGAATTGAAACAGTTTATGTCCAGGATATGAGGGGTCTGTAAATATTTTCACAGCCCTCTTTTTGACTCGTGCAGTATACAGGTCCTAATTGGAAGGCAGTTTGATAGCAATTGTTTTTTCTGCAGTTCTAATTATCCTCTGAAATCTGTGTCTGTCTTGTTGGGTGGCAGAGCCAAACCAGACAGTTATAGAGGTGCAGATGACAGACTCAATAGTTCCTCTGTAGAAGTGGATCAGCAGCTCCTTGGACAGTTTGAGCTTTCTGAGTTGGTGCAGAAAAAACATTCTTTGTTGTGCTTTTTTGATGATGTTTTTGATGTTAGCTGTCCATTTTAGATCTTGCGATATGGTAGAACCTAGAAATTAGAAGGTCTCTACTGTTGATACTGTGTTGTCTAGTATTGTGAAAGGTGGAAGTATGGAAGGGTTTCTCCTAAAGTCTATCACCATTTCTACAGTTTTGAGTGTGTTCAGTTCCAGATTGTTCCGGTCACACCACGAGGCTAATTGTTCAACCTTCCGTCTGTATGCAGATTCATCATTGTCTCGAATGAGACCGATCACTGTTGTGTCATCTGAGAACTTCAGTAATTTAACAGATGGATCGTTTCAGATGCAGTCATTGGTATACAGAGAGAAGAGAAGTGGGGAGAGCACACAGCCTTGGGGGGGGGTCTGTGCTAATTGTACAGGTATCTGATGTGATTCTTAGCTTCACCTGCTGCTTCCTGTTTGTTAGGAAGCTTATGATCCACTTACAAGTGTGTTCAGGTACCTGTAGCTGGTTTAGCTTAGTTAGAAGTGTGTTTGGAATGATGGTGTTGAATGCTGAACTAAAGTCTACAAAGAGGACCCTTGCATAGGTCTTTGGAGATTCAAGATGTTGTAGGATATAGTGCAGAGCCATATTAACAGCATCATCTGTTGATCTATTTGCTCCGTATGCAAATTGCAAGGGGTCTATCAGTGGATCCGTGATCGTTTTCAAGTGGGACAGCACTAGCCTTTCAAAGGCTTTCATAACTACAGATGTTAGAGCAACTGGTCTGTAGTCATTCAGTTCCTTGATGGTGGGCTTCTTCAGCACTGGGATGATAGTAGAACATTTGAAGCAAGAAGGAACATAGCATATCTCTAGCGATTTATTGAAGATACGGGTGAAGATGGGGGCCAATTGGTCAGCACAGATTTTTAAACAAGAAGGAGTTGTCTGGGCCTGGAGCTTTTCCTGGTTTTGGTCTGTGAAATAGGTCTTGCACTTCCTTTTCTGTGATCACTAGGGGTTGGGAAGGCAATGGGATGGGTTAGTTGAAGGAGGCTTGGCTGTTGTTAGTGTGTCTGAGATGGGGGTTGTGGAGATAGGTGGCTGTTGTTTCCTTTCAAACCTGCAGTAAGACACATTCAGGTCATCTGCCAGTTGTTGATTTCCTTCAGCCTGGGAAGGAAGTTTGCCATAACTGGTGATATTTTTAAGAGTTTTCCACATGTTTGCTGGTTCATTTGTTGAGAACTGATTCTTTAGTTTTTCAGAGTAGCTTCTTTTTGCTCTGATCTCTCTTGTTAATACATTTCTGGCCTGATTGTATAGCATTTTATCACCTTTTCTGTAGGCTTCCTCTTTGGAATGACATAGCTGCTTAAGTTTAGCTGTGAACCAAGGTTTGTTGTTGTTGTATATTCGCTGTATATTCGTCGGTACACATAGGTCTTCACAGAAGCTGACATATGTTACAGTCTCTGTAAGTTCATCTAAGTCTGCAGAGGTACTTTCAAAAACATTCCAATCAGTGCAGTTAAGGCAGGCCTGTAGCTTTAACTTTGCCTCCTCCATCCTGGTCCTCACTGATTTAATTGTTGGTTTTGTGGTTTTAAATCTTTGCCTGTAAGCAGGTACAAGGTGAATCATGCAATGATCAGGATGTCTCACAGCTGCTCATGATAAGGACCGATAAGCATCTTTTAGTGTTGTGTAGCAATGTCTAAAGTATTCTTGCCTCTAGTGGGACAATTGACATGCTGAAAGTATTTTGGTAGCTCTTTCCTTAAGTTTGCCTTGTTTAGATCTCCCAAAATAATGGCCAGTGAATCGGGGTATTTGGTTTCAGCCTCCATAATCTGGTCAGTTTGAGTTCATAATGCCTTGTTTACACAGGCTTGTGGGGGGACATAAACAGCAATTAGTAGAAATGAGGAGAACTCACATGGAGAATAAAATGGTTTACAGTTGATAAGTAAAGACTCTAAGTTTTCATCACAGAATTTATATATTATAGTTATATTCTGAGACCAGCTGTTGTTGATATATAAGCATAAGCCTCCTCCCTTCTTTTTACCGGATGATTCTGCAATTCTGTCTGCTCTCTGTATCCGAAACCCTGGAATTTGCATGCTGTTGTCATCAATATCATCATGTAACCAGATTTCAATAAAGCATAGGGCAGCTGCTCTGTGAAAATCAGAATTGTATCTGTTTAAAAGGAGTATTTCATCCATCTTGTTAGCAAGTGTACACAAATTTGTCAGGAAGATCGAAGGCAGACCATATAAGAAATTTGGTTAAATTTGCCAACATCAGGGCAATGAAGTCAAAGGCCTGGGCAATGAGGAAGACAGTACAGCAGCAGTACTCACAGTTTATACTTGATTCTTTATTCAGGGCCCCACAAACAGTTACCTAAGGAGCAAAATATCTTGATACCGCTTTTTTTTTTTTTAATTTGATTTATATGCCGCCCTTCTCCGGAGACTCAGGGCGGCTTACAATGCGTTAAGCAATAGCCTTCATAGCCTTTTGTATATTTATACAAAGTCAGCTTATTGCCCCCACAAACTGGGTCCTCATTTCACCTACCTTAGAAAGGATGGAAGGCTGAGTCAACCTTGAGCCTTGGAGAGATTCGAACCAGCAGTAAATTGCAGGCAGCTGTGTTAATAACAGGGTGCGTAACCACTGTACTATCAAGGCTCTTGGTCTCATTTCCATCTCTCTTCCTCTGACTTGGAATTTGGTTGGTATAAGAGCTGAAATCCTGGCTGGAGAATCTCAGACAGTGGCACACCACCTGATTTTCATGAACGTTCCAAATTATTTAGAAACAATTTAGAATTTTTATTTGTAAGCATGACCCCAGGATATTTAACTTTTCTCCACCTTAAAACGTGACTTCTTCATCAGAAGTTCAGTCTTGGCTATTTTCATTTTTAACCAGCATTTTTGTTTTTTGCCTATTTATTTTGAAACTGGTTAAACCTACAAAGTCATTTAGCTTCTTCATCAGATATTCCATATCACTTTTGACATCTTATAGAAAAATAACTAAATCATCAGCAAAAGCTCTCAGTTATAAGTTTCATTCTTAATTTTCATTCTTAATTATTTTTCTTTGTTGAAAACTTCCAGTACTAAAATAAACAACAGTGGAGTCAGAGGACATCTTTGTCTTATACTTTTTTGGATTTCACACAGCTCATTTAAATCACCATTACTCCCATTAACAATGTGTATTTGTTGACATGTATAAATTGAGTTCTCTTCAACAAATTTCTATCCAAATACTAGTTTTCATGTACTCTTGTCCAGGGGTGGGTTCTAACCGACTTTACTACTGGTTCTCTTTGTGCGTGTGCTTTGCGCGTGATCGCCTCTTGTCTAAAAGGAACATTTTAAGTGTGATACTTCAGAGATGTGTGATTGTCCCTGCTAAAACTTTAGCATGAATCATTTTCAGATGTGCTCATGGGTTAGGCAACTGATTGGTGACATCATGTTTTGATAGGTATTTCTAAACATCTATAGCTCTCAACCTACTGTATAATTTGATACTTGGTACACTAGGATTTTAAAATAATTCTGGCATGTTGTCAATGTTTGGGATAAAATGGATTGCACAGCCCTTGATTATTATTTTTTCATCTCTTCCTCTATTATTTGAATGGCACATGGTCAGAGGTAACCTCATTAACCCAATTAATGTGATAATAACTTGTTGACAAAAACACATCACTAATGAGACAGTGTCAAAAGACACGTAGCTTATTTGTTTCCCATCAATGGAATATATAAGACAAAAGTACACAACCTTCAGATCCACCAGTGGGCATCAAAGAAAAAGCAGGAAAATGATGGTGACAGGGATATTTTTGTTTGTTTTGCTGCTTGCTCTGCTGATACTCTTCTTCCTGAAAGAACTCTGGTCCCGAAGACATTTGCCTCCCGGTCCTTTCACTCTACCTCTCATTGGGACTTCCTTGGCAAGTGGGTTTTGGTTTCATGAAGATTACTTCCTAAAGGTATTTAATTCTAACCAGTAATACACAAGATCATTCTCACTTGTTTTCTTTATACCAACTTTATGGACAAACATTAATCTAGTAAAATATTCTCACACAATGAGGAATACATTTCTTCAAATGCTAGTGATGACACTTGATTAGTTATTTTCCTCATCATACCAGAATATTCAGGAAAAACTTGCTTATAGCTGTTTCATAGAGCACTATGTGAAATAATGGGGCTGAATTTTTAGAAGGCAGATTCTAGTTCAATCTTAAATATTTTCTCCTAAAGATGGCTGCTGAATGGTATGAATTTTTAAATTATTTTTGCTGCTGCCAATCTGCTGATTTTGCTGCCAAAGCTGGTTTTTGGCAGTCCTGCTCCTCAATTTAAATGAAAGCACTTAGAAATGACCCAAGACAGCTTTTGGACAGCCATAGATTCTCCTGGGAAGATTCCAGTTCCCTGTGGGAGTGGTCAGAAAAGCCACCACTCATCCATCTTCCTCTCAGCAGGTTAGTTTTCTTAAGCATTCCTGGGTTTTAACTTCACTTTTAGAATTGTTTGCTTCACTTTACTTTTTATCTTTAAAAATTGACTGTCTGGCTGCATGCTGATTTATTTTAACTTCCTGCTGGACTGTATCAGTTCTTTTTTTCTCTCTTTAACTTATGTGGTTGTTTTGAATAAGGTTTGTTTTTGTATAAGGAAACACAGTGTGTTCTTGGGTAGTGAAAGTGCTTTCATTTGATTTACAACTATATTGGACACTCACCACAGGGTTTTTGCATTTTATTAATTTTCACAATATTTGGAGCTTATTTTTTAAATTTTCCTTTTAATTTTGGATCAAAATATCCAGAAAAATATTTTCCCTGCTTCATTATCTATTTCTTTACTTTCCTTCTGCATTTTTTGTTTCCTGTGTTCTTTTATCTATTATTGCTAAGTTAAAGAATAACAATGTATTAGATTATAGTCAAGCAAATGTGGATATCTAAAAAAAAGTTTGCAAACATGGAATCCCTAGTTGAAAGCCCTTTTAGAAATTTAAAAAGTTTGATGAAATGATAATGGCTATGGAAAGTATTCAGATACATGTAGCCGTGGATAAATTAGATTCAGAAAAGGAATGTGATTTGAAAGCAGCAGATTCATTGGAAAGAAAAATGGACTGTACAGACTTAGAAAAACCAGAAAGTCCAGTTGCCTCTTGAAAAAGCACCTTTGGGTACAGACTTAGAAATAACTGAGTTGATTGCACACATCTCCCTGAATTCTTTACAACAGGAGAAACTTAACTGAGTGGAGAAGTGAAAAATTGGTTTTCCCTAGGAGGATTGAAGGTGATTGGGGAATGGATTTATCACACTTAACTGGAAAACAATTTGAGCTGGACTTATATGGGAAGATAGATCAATTTTGGAGATTAAATTTATTATATTTAATCATACAACAAGAGATTGTATTAAGAAACAAAGGATATTTAATCTCAGATGAATCATTGTTAACTCCTGGGATTATTTGGGATAGATAAGGTGCCATGATAAATTTTCTATGAGTTGATTACAATAACAGTTTGTTAACAGAGGGATTTAAAGCTTTAATCTTGCCTTTTTTATTTTTGTTGTTATCTATTTTTTCATTAATATAGCATCAAGATGACAGGTCAATAATTTGTAAATAAATTTGATTTAAAAATTTTGAGAGCCTGTTCACAATGAGTGGGAAACTACTATTTATGAATTAATCAGTATTCAACTAGGGGAGATAATATGTACATGTGTGTTAGTTTTTTCTTCTTTTTTCTAATGTACTTTTTAAAACAGCTTTTTGTTTTGCAGTTTTTCATTTTTTTCATATTTTTTGAATTTTGTATTTTAACTTTTCTTTTGAATAAAATAAAAATAGAACAACAAAAAAAGGAAGTTGATCAATTGTTTTAACAGCTTACCCAATTGTTTAGATGGAGGTTGTATTACTCCATCAATCCATTAGATGAAGAACAATAGTTCATGGCAGTTCATAATCTCTAGAATAGAGGTGTCAAACTCATTTTCATTGGGGGCTGCATCAGGGTTGTATTTGGCCTCGAGTGGTGGACTGGGTGTGGCTGGGATAGGCATGGTTAGCTCAACGTCATTCGTGTCTGGGCACCTGTGGTGGCCAAGTGCTAAGACAGGACTTTCCTCAGATCCTCCTGCATTCTCATTATAATCTTCCTTCCTTCCTTCCTTCCTTCCTTCCTTCCTTCCTTCCTTCCTTCCTTCCTTCCTTCCTTCCTTCCTTTTTTCTTTTCCCTTCCCTCTTCATTCTTTCTTCTTTCTTCCCCTCTTTCCTTATTTTTTACTTCCTTGCTCTCTTCCCATCTTTTTCTTTCCTCTTTCCCATTCACCTTTCCTGTCCCTTGTTGCATGCTCAAATGCAAAAGGGGAAACATTTCTCCTTTTGTTTTTAGTTTTAGAGAAAATGGAGCCCTCTGCCAGTGGAAACAAAGCTCATGGGGGGGGGACCTCTTGAGCTCCGTTTTTGCTAGCAGAGGCACTGTGGGCTGGTCCTTTGCTGTTTCCAGGTCTAAGCACCCCACGAGCCGGATCCAGCCCGCAGGCGTTGAGTTTGACATCCCTGCTGTAGAATGTACTATCAATGTAATTGCAGTTGGAAAGCTGAGGAGTTGATGGCTGAAAAAAGCAGAAGGCAAAGAGGTTGAGAAAGCCTCTGAAAACCATCCAAATGGTAGTGTTCAAAAGATGTGACTCATAGACAAGCTATGGCTCACCTATGTGGGGCTCAGTAGTTCGAATGCAGTACTTCAGGTTACTTCTGCTGACTGCTGGCTGCATTTCTGAAGTTCGATCCTGACCAGCTCAAGGTTGACTCAGCCTCCCATCCTTCCAAGGTGGGTAAAATGAGGACCCAAATTGTTGGGGGCAAATAGGCTGACTCTGTAAACCACTTAGAGAGGGCTGTAAAGCACCGTGAAGCAGTAGATAAGTCTGAGTGCTATTGCTATTTGTCAGTCGCAGAAGGACTGGGTAGTAAGAAGCAGAATGGGACAGTTTGCCTCAGTCATCTTGCCATGGCCAACTCGACACAGTCAATTTGTTGTGGACAACTCACCATGGCCAACTCACTATGGGACAACTCCCCATGGCTAACTCGCCACAGCATAATTCAACAATTCAATTTAATTATTTAACATAATTTAAAAATTCTAATTTTTGTCATCCACATTTTATTTTGTCCCTTCTTTGGCATCCTTTCTTTAATGATTCTATTGAACTATTTCTTCAATATTAGGGTAACTCTTTCCACGGCAAGTTGTCCTGTGGCAAATCGGCCATTGTGAGTTGTCTCGTGATGAGTTGGCTGCGGCAAGTTGGCCATGGTGAGTTGTCATAGATGCAGTAAGAAGATCATCTCTCATCCGAGCAATCGGGAGATGGTAGATTTCAAGTAGAAACATAGAGAAAGGAACATCTGAGGAAAATAAATGAAGCAAAAGAGCAAAAGTTCTGGGCAGGAATCTTAGAGAGAGAAAATAAGGTGAAAGGTCTTGGAATTGAGGATTCATTCTGGCACATTAACTATAAACAATCTGTTTTATTTGATTGTAACATTCTCAACTTTGATTCACTTGGCAGCCTGCAAAACAATATGGAAATATATACTCTTTGTGGCTTGGACCTCGCCTTCTAGTAGTGCTGTCTGGATTCAAAACTGTGAAAGAAGTAATGACCAGCTTCCCAGAAGAATTCTCTGATCGACCAGAGGGTGCATTCTTAACTACTGTAGGAAAAGGAAGGGGTAAGTGCAAGTAGTAAGAAATTGTACCTAACTAACCATCAGACTATTATAATTTTTGGTGGTATTATGCATAACATGGGGCAGGGGGAAGTAAGAGATAGTTAACAAAATGACTTAATGGCATGAGGTAAGCAAAAGTATATATAGCTATAATTCACTTTCTACCAAATTATTATACATCTCCATTGCATTCTATCTGGTTCATTACATTCCTATATTCTTAGACATTTACTTCTTTTTCACTAAACATCCACCTTTTTCTTCTGAGGTTCTCAACATCCCCATTCAACTAAAATTCTTCATTTTCCTTCCATTAATCCTTTCTTTTTGAGTAATATTTTTTCCTCTTTCTTCAAATTTGGCCACTTTCTTCAAATTTTGCAAATTTGATTTTAACCAATTCTCTCTATGTGATCAACCCCAGGGGTGAAATCCAGCAGATTCTGACAGCTTCTGGAGAACCAGTAACAAAAAATTTGAGTAGTTTGGAGAACTGGCAAATACCACCTCTGTCTGGTCCCAGAGTGGGGTGGGAATGAGGATTTTGCAGTATCTTTCCCCTGCCAGACCCACCAAGCCATGCCCACCCAGTCACAGCATGTCCACCAAGCCATGCCCACAGAAACGGTAGTAAAAAAAATTGGATTTCACAACTGGATCAAACCACCTAAAGCAGTGGTCCCCAACCTTTTTATCGCCGCGGCCCGCTGAGCGCGCGCAGGGGTGGGGGCACGGCCCAGGAGCTTTTGCGCACGGCCCATTGCGCACGGCCCAGGAGCCTTTGCGCTGCAGCGTTCATGTCCCCTGGCCGCTGCGCGGCCCGGTGCCAGGTACTCCACGGCCCGGCACCGGTCCGCGGACCGGGGGTTGGGGACCACTGACCTAAAGCATTCCTTTCATATTGATTACCTACATAGTCATGGAATTAGATTTAATTGGGATCTATTCTAAGCTAATAACATTTCTAAAATTGGAATAAAATCAGCAGCTTTAATGATCTTGCTTGAAATCAAAATAACAATTTAAATAACTACATTCAATACCAAAATAAATGACAACTAAAAAAAGAGAAGACAACAGTTTTTTTAAAAAGAAGTCAACAGGAGTTGATTCCGTTTTAGGCCCCATTAATATCGTCATAAATAACTTAGATGAAAGAATAGAAGGAGAACCCATTCAATTTGCAGATGACACTAAGCTTTCAAGAATAGCCAACATCCTAGAAGACAAGCTCAGGATCCAAAAAGATCTTGACAGACTGGAACAATGGGCTGTTATTACTCAATCAATCACCTCCATTGCAGAGGTGGGTTTCAGCAGGTTCTGACCTTCTAGAGAACCGGTAGTGGAAATTTTGAGTAGTTCAGAGAACCAGTGGTAAAAATTCTGACTGGCACCACCCCCATCTATTCTCTGCTTCCCAAGTCCCAGCTGATCAGGAGGAAATGGGGATTTTGCAGAATAGAATAGATGGGGATGGAGCCAGTCAGAGATGATATTTACTGGTTCTCTGCACTACTCAAAATTTCCGCTACCAGTTCTCCAGAACTGGTCAGAACCTGCTGAATACCACCTCTGGATCTCTTGCGTAAGCAGGGGTTTGGACTAGAAGACCTCCAAGATCACTTCCAGCTCTATTCTGATTGATTGATCTTAACATTTGCAATGTTTTCTCTGACACCCTGCATTCAAATATTTCATCCTGAAGATCATCCATACATGGTCTAATGCCCAGAAGATTGTTTTGAGTCCTTTTTAAATATGAGATTCTGGACATTTATCCTTTTCACAAGGACTATCAAAAATGTCATACATTTGTTTAGGCATTTTCTTAATTTGTTTATACATACTAAATGTCAGCCCACGGCTCTCCGTGCCGGGGCTGCCATTCGGGCGGGGATGGAGAGCCGCCAGCTGGAACGCGCCTGCTGAAATTCACACCCAAAGCCACACCTGCCGAACGCTGCTGACAGCCTGCAAGCCACACAGCTGAACCACGGAGTGGCCATACATACCACGGGTCTCCCCTCGTGCTGTAGGGAGGGTGGGCACAGCCCTGACAAGCCTGCCACAGCTAAAGAGCTCTCAGGAGGCCGTCATCGTAAACAGTTGATGCACAGTAGACCATATGGGTGGCAGACTAGGCACAGGGAGCCTGGCATGCCGAAAACATGGCATGCCAGATGGAAAACTCTGCAGCTGCAAGGACACTGGCAAAGTGGTGGCGTGTGAGGGGTGGTAATTATATGGGGCGGGGCCCAGGTGGTGGAACTGTGGGGGTGGGGTAAAGGGTATTTAAGGGGTGGAGGGTTAAACCACACTAGCACTGACTTTATTTTGTTTACTGTTTGTCACTCTGTGCCGGGTTTCCGGATTGCCAGATGAAAAGTACCCAAGTAACTTTCTTGTTTGCATTTCTTGTCTGCTAAACACCGGAACGTGACACTAAACCTATTGCTTCATTTATTCAATCATTTTGTACCCTTCCATCTTGCATCTATTTATTTTATTTATTTATTTTATTTTATTGAATTTCTATACCGCCCTTCTCCCGAAGGATTCAGGGCGGTGAACAGCCATGAAATAAAACACATACATATACAAAATTTAAAATCGAATAAAATGAATTAAATAAATTAGGCTGAATTGATACCCATAATTTAAAATACCCATATTTTAAAATACAGTAAAAATTTAAAATTTACACTTAAAAGGGAGAAGATTTAGGCGAGGCCAGCTTGATGAAATAAAAGAGTCTTCAGCTCGCGGCGAAAGGTGCGCAGATCCGGAATCCTCCGTATCTCTGGGGGGAGCTCATTCCAGATCATCGGTGCCCCCACAGAGAAGGCTCTCCCCCTAGGGGCCGACAGCCGACATTGTTTGGCCGACGGCACCTGGAGGAGCCCCTCTCTGTGGGAGCGTACTGGTCGGTCGGAGGCTATTGATGGTAGTAGGCGGTCCCGTAAGTAACCAGGTCCTAAGCCATGGAGCGCTTTAAAGGTGGTAACCAGAACCTTGAAGCGCACCCGGAAGACCACCGGGAGCCAGTGCAGCTCGGGCAGGAGAGGTGTTACATGGGAGCTCCACGCTGCTCCCATAACCACCCGCGCGGCCGCACTCTGCGCCAGTTGGAGCCTCCGGGTGCACCTCAAGGGGAGCCCCATGTAGAGAGCGTTACAATAGTCCAGACGAGAAGTGACAAGGGCATGAGTGACTGTGCGTAACGAGTCCCGATCTAGAAAGGGACGCAACTGGCGAATCAGGCGAACCTGATGATGTATCTTTGAAATATATTATTCTCTAACTCCTTAATTTGAAGTTTTTAAAAATAAAGTATTGATCATTTATTATCACACATGCTTAAAACGCACTATCATATGCTGGTTCACAATATAATAAGCTTAGTTAACTTTAAGTAAACTTTACTTATAACTGTTCCTTAATTTATTGATAGCTTATATAAAACAATTTAAAATGTTGTACTTAATCATTGGCATAACTTGATCATAAGCACTGATAATGTTACCTAGAATTTGGGTAGTGAAAAGCCTGCAAGAAAACACTCAAGGACCCTACATTTCAACACTGAGCTACAAATATTCTCCTTTATTGCTAATTTGATTAAACTTGTTGAATAAAAAAGCCATTTGCCTATTTTGCTGGTTAGTTTCAACCTTGTAGGAGAAAATTGCGGATGGATCCTGCCACCCTTGAGAAGATCCTGTCACATATGTTCTCTTTCATGAATGTTTACATCAACTGAGAAGCTTCTGATGTCCATCATATAAGATAGAAGCTGGGGTATTGCATCTGGGGTCACTATACCACATGCGTCTCCCGTTGTGACTCCCAAAACGAATAAATATTTTTTAAATCAAAAATAACATAGCCAGAATCTTACAAAGTGGCAACATGCCACAAGGTTTTGGTATTTCCACCTGAAATCCAGAAACGTATTTAGCACTTAAGTGGTTTTTTTTAACATGAATGTCATCAGGAATCATTTATCATTGTCTGCTGATGTCCTCAGGAATTATTAATTCCAATGGTCACATCTGGAAACAGCAGCGACACATTGGCATCAGTTCTCTACGGATGTTAGGCCTGGGCAAGAAAAGCATTGAGCATCAAATAGAAGATGGAGCTCAGACATTGGTGGAGATCTTTAGACAAACAAAAGGTATGTAATTTGGGGGTAATGGCTCAGGTCTCTGTCTGCAGGATTTTTTTCCATTCTGCGTATTTCAAAAAAGAACACATGTATTTGATTTGATGGATTTGATTTTTTAATTATTTTTTTTTGAAACAATTGGTAGAGTTCCCAATTATATTCCTTCATCCCCTTACAAGCTCTCTTCCTTAAACATTCATTATAAAATACCTTCATTTTCAGGACAGCCATTTGACCCATCACTTCCAGTAATAAATGCAGTTTCTAATGTCATATGTGCATTGAGTTTTGGACATCAGTTTGCTCCTGACGATGAAAACTTCCAAAAGTTAATTCAAGCCCTTGAAATTCTTGTGAAATTCTCTGGTAGCTTTTTTCATGGGGTGAGTCATGTTTTATATTAAAGCTCCCACAAAGCCTACCATATATTTATATCAATAATTTCATGTAAACATGAATAGTATCCATGAAGGACGTCTTGGAAATCATCTATTGTATTGTACTATTATTTCCAGTAGGTGTGTCTGTCCTTAAATCAGTCTTGACTCAAGGTGAAAACCTGGACAAGTCTTTGCAGTTTTCTTGTCCAGGTTTTGGAAGTGGTTTTTCATTGCCTACTTCCTAGGGCTGAGAGAGCAGGACCTGTCCACCATCACCCAGTTGACTTAGTGCTTGAGTTGGGAGTAGTACTCACAATATCTCAGTTTCTAGATTGGTACATTAACCACTGTACCAAAGTGGTTCTGCCCATGAAGAAATCCATCATTTCAGTTTCACCAGTAGATGGCTGTCCACCCCATGTTTAAACTGCTCTCGAAAAGATGGTTATCACTTCCTGGGTCAGTCCGTCATTAAACAGTTCTTACATATTTTTCCTAAGATGATACCAATATCTGCTTCCTTATCATTTAAACCCATTGCTTCCATCCAGACTTCTAGAACTTCTTTGAATGTAGCCACCAAAAAAGCCAACAGAGTCTTAGGCCGTATTAATAGAGGGATAGAATTAAGATCATGTGAAGAGTTAGTACTGCTTAATAATACCTTGCCATGTTTTAATGTGCTAGTAATGTTTTTCTTTGTTTATTAAGTGTTGTCTATTACTGTGAGCTGCTTAGAGTTTTCTTTAGTTGTAGTTGGGGAATAAATAAACTTTTCCTTTCCCATTTCTATTAGCTGTTTGCTTTGTTTCGACAATTAATGAACTACCTCCCAGGCCCTCACAAGGAGGCGTTGGCTTCTGTAGAGGTGATCACTTCCTTTGCAAAGCAGGAAATAGAGAAACACAAGGAATCTAGCGCTCTGCATGAGCCACAAGATTTCATTGATCACTATCTTCTTCAGATTGACAAGGTATGGTTTAATACATAAAGGAGAAATTATTATGTTCCTTGCTATAAGCAAACAGGAGGGGCTACTGAAATTGTCTTCACTGGATTTTTCCCCCTTTTGCATTCAATTTCTATTCTGAATTTAGCCGATTCAGGTTACTTCAGGTTAATTCAGGTTACTTCTAAATAAGAGTTATATTGTACTTCTGCAATCTTTTTTTATTATTAAGGTTTTATTTTATTATATAAAATACAAAGAAAAGAAGAAAAAAATAAGAAAATAGGGGAGGGAAATGGAGTGGGGAAAAGGGGGTGTGAGATACAGGGGGAAAGAGAAAAAGAAAGAAAAATCTTGGGTTAAACCTTTCTTTCAGCTGCACATAACAAGAAGAAAATTCCATCCTAATTCCAGTTAACTCTTTAAGTTTAAGTCATTCCTTCTAGCTTTTCTTCATGGAGTAAATTTTTTTTCTTCTCTGGAAGTTTTATCAAAGATTTATAGGCCTTTCTTTTTATCACGAGATCCTCAACCTTGTTAATGTCCTTAAAGAAAAAGCCCCAAATTTATCTTCTTTCTCGACACTCTTATTTCAGTTGTGTTGAGAGGTTTATAACCATAGTAGTGAAAGTTAATATCAGGTTCTTCCAAAACTGTGATAAACTCCTCTGCATTTTCAGCTACTTGTGAAGTTGCCTCGGCAATTTGGTAACATTCTCCACATGTTTGCATCTCTGAACAAATTTGAGAGGATTTTTTTTTATCACCAGAGAACAGCTAGTCAACAAATTGGCACATTCTATTTAGAGACCTTTCAAACATATCTCTTATACTTTGCTCCACCATCTTGGCTTCCTCTTTTAATCAGAATCAGAAGATTTTAGGCACCCACAGCTAAGAAGATGAAGCTACCAGTTACTGCAATAGTAAACTAAAATCACAGCTTCCAGCCTTCATCTTTCTCCATCAGCTTTTTTTCTTTCACCACACTTCCTTAATTTGGCTTGCCTTATCAGCCTTCTTTGTTCTTTGAGACAAAAAGAAATCCCTACAATGGCATAAGTCTTCAAAAAGGTACAGCGGGCTGTACTTAGAAAGAGCTTCTTTTTAAGTTGACTTTAAAAAGATTAAAAGTCGTTGAAGGTGATTAAGAAGAGAAAGACATAACTTACTGTCTGTTTGAAAGGTGAATTTCAAAACAACTGCTTCCTCAACCTCAAACAGATTGCAGCCCCTCCAGAGGTGGGTTCTACTTACCTTTACTACCAGTTTGCAATGGGAACGCGCGCAGATCGACAATTATGACATCATGGCAGGTGGGCAGAACTTCCTGCTGGTTTTACTACCAGTTCTATAGAACCGGACTGAACCGGGGGCAACCCACCACTGAGTCCCTCCCCTCCCAGCTTTTGACATGCAGATAGCTTTGGGGTTCAACTCCAGAAGCTGTTTGCCGGTTTACAGCTGTATTGGAGGGTTCAGAGGGTAAGTTCTTCGACACAACCTGGCCGGGAGGGTCATAGAAACTGATGGGATGCCAGTTAAAAAGCAGAAGAGCTACACCCCAAGGAAAAAATCCTTCAGAGATCTCTCCCTGGGCCATGTGCTCTGTTAGCCATCTTCCCAGAAGTCCGTACTTTTGCAATCTTAAACTCTCATTAAACAAGGGAGATTCTTTGTGGAGTAAGCTAGAATTATTATCATTTGTCATCCTCTCGTGTTTGCCTATCACTTCTTTCCCCTTTTTATAAAGTAATTCCATTAAGAGGGAGAAGAATTAACAGGGATTCTTGATTGATTTATACTGAAATGATTATTTTCCCTGAAATGTTCAGCAAAGGACAGATACTTTTACAGTCTTAACCATCTGTAAAATGTAAAACAGTTTGAAACAAGGAAAAAAGGTCTTCCTCTCCAATGTTTTCAGAAAAAGGTTCTTGATTTGAAGTTATCGTGAGTCACTTTATTTACAATTTCATTCCATCAGTCTTGAGTGGATCATTGGTCTGGTTAACAGATTCAAGCTATACAGTCCTCTTAATACTGGCCTTCATTCCTAAACCATTAAGGCAGGTTTTCCACCTTTGAATGAATGGTTCAAAGGTTCCACTCTCTACATGATATCATCAGCATATAATAGCATCCATGGGTGTTGTAATTGAAGGTTTCTGGTTACAGTGTACGTACTAAGTATAAAGAGCAATGGTGAGAATTGGACCATTTGTGGTTGAGAAAGAAACAGGCCATGTGATAGTTGTTTAAAAGCTTTTTTTAGCTCAGTGACTGCCATATTTGTGATGGGTTGCTTATCAAGATGAAAGCTGATGCAATAGGAATGAAGCAACACGGTTCCTGCTGCTTTAAGAAGCTGGTAAGAAGCTGCCTATATAAGGGAAGCCATTAGACAGTGTTTTCTCTTCTACTCATGTTCTCTCTCATGGTGTAACTCATTGCTCTCCTTGTGTCAGTAGCTGTATGATAAGGTATTTACCATGTATATGTCTATATATTTAGCTGTAGATAAAACCACTGTTAATTATCTAAAGGCTCTGTGTGCTGTGTTTTGCTCCTGGGTTTATCTTATAATACTAGTCATGCTGCCTAAATTCTGACAATCTTCTATCACTAGACAAATGGCCTGTATTGTATCAGTTGTCCCCCAATTCTTCACAAAGTTGCACTGGTTTGCTGCAAGGTTAATGTTGTCTCACAAGAATCTAGCACAGGTAGCCTTCAACCTGCAACCACAGCTGAGCCCAAAATTTCTGTTGCTAAGCAAAGCAGCTATTAAGTGAATTTTGCCCCATTTCTTGCCAGACCTGTTAAGCGAATCAGTGCATTTGTTAAGTGAATTATGTGTTCATTAAGCAAATCTGGCTTTCCCCATTGACTCTGCTTGTCAGAGGCCAGCTGGGAAGGTTACGAATGGTGATTGCATGACCCCAGGGTTAGGGTTAAGGTTAGGGTCAGGGATGCTGCAATGGTATGAAAACCTGTTGTAAGTCACTTTTTTCCAGTGCCATTAAAACTTTGAATGATCACCAAATGAATGATAGTAAGTTGAGAATTATCCACATTCTAAACATTGCATAAATTGTCATGGTATTGCATAATAGCCACAAAATCTGATAATTAGAGCAGTCACATGCATCACTTTGGGCATAACTAAAATCGTGTCTTAATGTGAATCTACCAGCAACAATATTATTCTCCTGCATTGATATTCCTACATAACCACCAGGAATGTATTTATTCTCTAAATTTGAGATACAAAGATAAAAAATTACTACAGAAAACCTGGATAGAATTTGTTGTAATTTTTATTTTCCATTTTAAACTTCAGAGCAAGAATGACTCAGAATCGACCTACAATGAAGAGAACCTGGCTCTGTGTATTTTTGATTTTTTTCTTGCTGGAACAGAGACAACCATGATTACTCTGATGTGGGCACTTCTCCTCTTGACCAATCATCCCAACATCCAAGGTGAGACAGGCATGGAACAAGAGTCACTCTCAGGTTTTAAAATACACCAAAATTATTTGAAATCAATTCTTCATAATAATTTCCAATGTAGATTCTTGATTCTATAAGCAGAATTATGAATTTAGCAGGATTAAAGGAAATCTAAGAATGTCGACAGAGAAAGCCTGCCGTATGCTAAATAAATGAACATAGAGCCTTCTTCCTTCTTTCAATAAAATATTTAGCTAAAAACTGGAAATCAGTGCAAATCAGGTCAGATTTAACACTTTCAATGCAGAAGTCTACCAAGCTTGGGGTAGAAGAGGCAGAGCCAGCCAACAGGTGGTTCCAGAGGGGCTGAGGCCTAGGACCATTGTCTGAAGCACTGAGGGACATAACCAGGATGAGTGTAATGGACCCTCCTGCAGACCACTTTCCTGATGTGAATTTAGAGGAGGAAGAGAAGGAGGAGCCGGGTCTTGACATTTCGGGGAAAGAGAGCATGGCGGCAACGGAGAGAGATGGATCAGGGAGCGGAGAGTTCCAGCCTGATGGGGCAACCACAGCCAGGACTATTGGATGAGTGGCAGGCTGAGACAGAGCCGAGGGAGCCACAGTTGTGACAGGTGAGCCTGGATGACCCAGGCCGGGATCACGAGTATCTGCTGGCAGTCAAAGGAGGTTAAGGAGGTGGAGTCCGCACTTCATCCTGATCAAAGGATATGCATGGCCGACAGGCACAATGCTGGTTGGCCAGGTTATTCACGATGAGGCAATCTCACCCATTGTGAGGGACTGTACTGGCATTGCCTATTGAATCCCATCCAAAGTAATGGGTGTTGCTGGAACAATGTGTCCGGTTTCTTACCTCCTGCTCTTTATGACTTAAACATAAGTCAGAAGTTTATTTGTCAAGCATATATATGAAAACAGGTAAAAGTATAAGCATAATTTGAATACATGAAAAGAGTAAGTAAAAAAGGAATATTAGCACTTATGCACGCCCTTACAGACCTCTTAGGAATGGGGTGAGGTCAACAGTAGACAGTTTAAGGTTAAAGTTATGGGGGTTTGGGGAAGAAACTACAGAGTCAGGTAGTGCATTCCAGGCATTGACCACTCTGTTACTGAAGTCATATTTTCTGCAATCGAATGCGGAACGATTTACCTTCAGTTTGTATCTATTATTTGCTCGTGTATTGTTGTGGTTGAAGCTGAAGTAGTCATTCACAGGAAGGACATTGTGGCAAATAATTTTATGTACTATGCTTAGGTCAGACTGAAGTCGGCGTAGTTCTAAGTTGTCTCAGCCCAAAATTTGGAGTCTGGTGGCATAAGGTATTTTATTGCGGTTAGAGAAATGGAGGACTCTTCTTGTAAAATATCTCTGGACTCTCTTGATTGTATTTATGTCGATATGCAGTGCGGGTTGATTTGCAATCCTGTGTATGGGACTGGCTTTGGACTTTGTTTGGCATTTCTTGGCCTGAATCTTATTGAGATTTTGTCTCATGCTAAGCTTGGTATTCAACGTTTGATTTAATCACTGAAACCCTTTGGGGTTTTGAATAATAACTTTTGAACTTTCCATTGTGAGCATGTGTGCATGAGGGGGGCAGCACAATGAGGGACTGGTAGGAGGTAGTGAGCCTACAGTGAGTCTAACCCAGTGGTCAAGGTAGAGAATCTGTGCTAAGAGTGAAAGGCTGATGAAGATGTATTGAAGAGCCAGCTTCGAATCAGAGCTGCAGCCCAGAAGAATGCGAATTTGGGGGAAGTAGAAGCAAGAACTGGCCCAGAGAGTCAACAGGGACCTTGGCAGTGAAGTACCAGATCAGAGATCAGAGACTAGTGGGAAGCGTGCAATGCCCAGAGATCAGAGATAGATTTGGAGTCCTTGGTCAGGTGATCTGGTGCAAGTAGCAGCATAAAGGTCCATGAGCTGGCAACAGGCATTGGAGGTCCAACTGGGACTGCAACTTTGGAATTCCAATTGACATGGAGCCTAGAAGCTGGCAATAACTTGAAGGAGAAGGCCAGAACATTGGTGGCAACAGGCTTGAATGAACAAAATAAAGCTTCATTTCCATTATTTTTTCTAGAGAAAGTCCAGAAGGAGATTAAAGATGTGTTTGACATCTCTCGGTCAATTTCCTATCAGGATCGGAAGAAGCTGCCCTACACCAATGCTGTTATTCATGAAGTACAGCGTCTAAAATATGTCTTGCTAGCTGGGGCTCCCAGGCAAAGTACAAAGGATGTGAAGATCAGGGGTTACCACATTCCAAAGGTGAGGAACATGTTCAGGCTGTATTGCAGTAGTCCAGCATGGAGGGAAAATCAGAATATGACATAAACTCTCTGTTTGTAAACTGCCAATGTAGTCATGCAAAATTGAATAACCAAGAATAGCAAACTTGTGGGGATGGATTATGAGTTTGAATTCAAACACCGCTCAGATTTTAAAGCTAGAACCATTAATATTTTCTATTTATTCTAGGAAGATGATAAGTGATTAATGGCTGAAATTAAGGTAAAAATTGTAGTCATATCCAGTGTTGAGATTCAGCAGATTCAGATTCTTGGTTCCCAGAGAAAGGAATGCTAATTCTCCACTGACTCCTTGAAATCCCCCCTCCTGTTTTCCCAGACACTAAATGTGGCAGCCAGAAGCTCCAAAAAAAAAAAAAGATAGCTTCCAGGGCTGACAGTTAAATTACTTAAATCGCATCACTGGTCATATCTGGATATGTTTTTTGTCCATTTCTTGGAGCAATGTGATATGATAAATAGGCACCCACCTCTCTGTTTAAATGGAAGGGATGGAAGAAAGGAAGCTAAACATTGAGCAGCTATTGCTCTCTGAAACTGCTCTGGAAATGCACAAAGGTGTGTCCATAAAGGCAAGCTAAAACCAAATGCTTCATCCATATTGTTGGTACTTTTTTTACCTGTTGCAATTATGAAACTGTTCTGTTTAATCATCTCTTTGTTTGCAGGAGACCATTATTTGGCCAGACCTGCGCTCTGTTCTTCTTGATCCTGAACAATGGGAGACACCTGAAGAATTCAACCCAAATCATTTTTTAGATAAAGATGGGAAGTTCATTGAACGGGAAGAGTTTCTGCCCTTCGGAATAGGTACATCTATGAGCCCAAAGCATCTTATTACTCATAGATTCTCACCATCCCCACCCCTGAGATGTTCTGAGGTCATCATGGCCTGAACAGGAAAGCAAGGAATCCTTATTCCTTCTAGTTTCAAAACTAAGAGAGTCTGAAATTCCCTTAGGCTATAAACAAAAAACCAGCCTCTGGGGTCCAATAGTAGTTGGACAGATCCATGGTAGTCACAGCAAAGCTGACATTCTGGACAGTGGTGGGTTCCTCCCAGTTCGGTCCGGTTCGGCCGAGCCGGTAGCGGTGACGATATGACGTCACCGAACCGGTTCTCCCCCCCCTCCCACCCACCCACGTTATTCTTACCTTTTATTTGGTCCCACCCCCAATCTATTGCTGCCTCCTGAGTCCCAGCTGATGACTAGAGGGAAAAAAACTGTTTAAACTCTTGCCGGGGGGCTTCAAAGGGCCGCCCTACAGCTGATCAGTGTTAAAAGCAAACAAATGAGTCGGGTCGTAAGTCGAGGACTTGGTCGTAAGTGCGAGAACCTTCCAGAAATGACTCTGACCAGCTAGCCACATCCACCTAGTCACATGACCTCCAAGCCACACCCAAAAAATAAGCCACGCCCACAGAACCGGTAGTAAAAAAATTTAGAACCCACCCCGATTCTGGATTATTTCTCCCCAATTCCTAGGCAGCACTAGGAATTGAATCTGCTAGAAGATACCAGAATTCAACATGAAAATCTATTTCATCTGTTACAGATCTTTTTAGATTCCCTTGCTAATGGGATATATTCTAGGAAAGTGATTATTATTCCCTTTATGAATGCTTTGTCTCATCTATAGGTCAACGCATATGTGTGGGAGAGCTGCTGGCAAGAATTGAGATCTTCATTTTTCTGACCAACCTGTTGAAGGCCTTTAGCTTCCGGTTGCCTGAAGGAGTGAAAAAACTCAATGAAGCACCTGTTGTAAAAGTGGCAATGCCACCACACCCTTACAAACTATGTGCTATTCCCACAAAGGATTAAACTTAAAACCCCCCAAAAAGCATACAATTATTAAAGAGTAGCTATTATGATAAATGTTCCCTCTATACATCTATTCACTTAATATAGTGCTTTGCTTCTATTTAGTCTGTACCAAAACTTGTTCAATATATCGCAAAACATATCTAACAAGGTCAACCAAAGACTAGGAAACTGTGTATGAAAAATGTGCTTTTCAATTGTTTACCCTTTGTTACTTTTGGGTGTCCAAAAAGTGTATTAACTTTCCATTTAGTCTTAGTATCTATTTTCATTTTTACTAGATTTCTCTTGTGGACTTCCCATTCTCCAGCCAGAGCAAACTTCAGAGATAATCCAAAATGATACCATGCTTGAAGCGATGAAATGCTGCTGACAGAATTAACAGAAGAAGAAAGGGGCTTCTATCTATCCACCCACATTCCAGGGCAGAAGATCTACAAGAGCAGCCAATGCATTTTTTATCCCATACTTAGGCCTGAATGTAGACTGGATCCAAATGTCTCATCTAGAGCCCTTTCTAGTTATAGTATAATCACTTTCTATAGGAGACATTTTTCCCAATATTGCTCCACTTGTATTTTCTGGCAATTCCTCTTCCAGAATTATTTGATTATTCAAAATCTTCTTCTGAATCAATGCAAAGAAAGCGGTCCCTTGGGGTTAATCCTGCCTAGTCTCTATCCCTGTATTCTGGAGTAGATTCCCAACAGAAGGCTTCTGGGACCTTTCCCCAAGTGCTTCCTGAAAACCAGTTGCATCTGAATGATTTGATCTAAATAGATTTAAATAGATCTAAATAGCTATCTTCTATAAAAAGTCCATAAATCTAAAAAATATTCAAGTTACACAAGAATTCGCTCTTTCTAAGACCATCATCTGCGAGCTGTCCTTAAATACCATATTTTGCTTCTTACTTCTTACTTCTTCTTAGCCCTTGATTATAACCTTGACCATGCAAACAAGCTAACTTCACTATTAACATGGGCAGCCTCCTGCCCACACCCTCTTATCTTTCTTATCTATCTCTCAATCTACCTCTTATTAATTGGATCATAAATGAATGTACAACTGAACCCATACATGCAACCCTGTATAATGCTGTCACTAATCTAGGACTGGATCAACTAGTAAGTAACAACTCAACAACTGCCTTGATCTTATCTTCTGCAACAGTTTAAACTCAATGTATGGTCTACAAATAAAAGAACCCTTTTCCAACAGTGATCACAGCATGATTGATTTTTGTCTCAATATACGTCCTTACAAAGATAATTATAACAACGGGTTCCCCAATTATAACTTTAAAAAAGCCAACTATGATCTCATAGATGCTGATCTCTTATCTCTTGACTGGCAAATTCTGTTCACTGACTGTAATACTACCGAAGACCATCATCTCGGAGACTGATTTAACTATGTTTTTTCCCCTTTCTGTCTAAGAGTGCGATCATCCAGGGAAAAAAATCCTGCCTTTCCCCTGAATAGATTTTAAAATTTCAGCTCAAGAATAGTTTCTGTTGCCATTTCAACAGACGTACCCTGAGTGAAGGCTGAAAGAAACAACCATAGCAGCAATAAACCAGCTTTGCAGTATCATTTCCATATGCAGAATATTTTTTTTATTCATTTATCAAATTGATACATGGCCTATTTCATCTAAGTCAGTGGTTCCCAAGCTTTTTTTGACCATGCCCACCTAAGCATCTCTAAAATCCTGATGCTCCCCCCCCCCGACATATAATTCTTACTATTCAAAAAGTGAACTCCTACTCACGCGGAGGAAGCTTAAAAGGCCATTAACTAAAATAAATAAATAATTAAATAAAATAAAAGAATGAAAGACAGTAGAAGTACTTAGGAACTTAAAAAATAATAGTATGAAGGCATATGAAAAAACAGCAAAAAAGATTGAAAACATGTAATAGAGAACTAAAATGCATAAATATAAAATAATTTTAATGAAAGCTTTTTCTGTAATACTTTGATCATATTAATTACTATACATATTAAAATAAAGGTACCTAACAAATTCAAAATACAATTTGAGCTCACCTCAAGATCATATTTACAACACAAACTTCCGGTTTGGCATTGCAGCGATGCAGTCGGGGAAATACTGGGCTCTGATGAGCCCTGCGAAAACCCCGACTGACGAACCGCCGTCGATGAGTCTTCGGACTGAACCCATCTTGCAGGGACAGGGGAAGAAGAGAGGTGCCTCGGATGGTCGAGAGGAACAGGCAAATTCCTCGGAGGCCAGAAGGAACCCTTTGAGTCGGTGGCGGGGGGCGGCAGCCATGGCGGCTGTCATGAAGCTGCGACAAACTGGGAAAAAAATTGTGCAGGAGGAAAGAAGAAAGAACGGGGTACTTCGAAGCCAGGTGAGTGACACCAACCCTGGCGGGAAACAACACTTGAGTATGGACTTTTACCAATAAGATCCCCAGCTTTAAATAGCGGCTGTAGATTTGTGGGGCATGAAGATCTGGCAAAGTAATTAGAGGAGACAAAGACCCATTAAGGAATCTGCCTTGGTACAGGCTGACTTGGTAGAATTGATTATTAATATACCAGAAAATTGGATTTTTCTTTAAATTGGAATTGATTTGATCCTTGGAAAAAGAAAATAGCAAAAAATGATAACTATGGATTTAACACCTTTAAAAGCTAAAAGAAGAGAGACAAATGCTGTGACTAAGTGAAAGTGTGGATTGTAGAGACTCGCCTTCTGCTTGAAAAAGAAATATTCTGACTTGCTACTTGTTTTGGATTATTTTGAAAATACTTATGGACTTTTGGATTTTGGAGATTCCTATTCTGTCTATGGGTGATTTGATAAAGAAAGAAGAAATATAATGGAACTATTAAAATTGAAACTAACTGGCGCAGGAATAAAAGATGTGGTGTAGGAACAAAAGAAGGGAAGCTGATGGATTTTATATGGAACAGATGTTACAAAAGAATTAAAATGACTTATAGAGTTTCAAACATGGAAACACAGATTTTGAAGTGGAATGTTTATGGACAGATAGGGAAATGAAGAAATAAAATAGATAAAATTAAAATGTAATGTTTAAATGTTCAAATGTTTAAATGACTTTTATTTATTTATTTATTTATTAATCAAATTTCTATACCGCCCTACTCCCGAAGGACTCAGGGCAGTAAACAGCCAAGATAAAATACAGACAATACAAATATTAAAAATCCCTTAAAATTATTAAATATTTCGGCCGAAACACAGATTAAAACACCCAATTTATAAAATCACGAATTCAAAAATTTAAAATTTAAGAATTTAAAAGAGGGGAGTTAGGCCAGGCCAGCTTGCTGAAATAGAAAAGTTTTGAGAGCACGGCGAAACGTGCGCAGGTCCGGGATCTTCCGTATCTCTGGGGGGAGCTCGTTCCAGATGGTAGGTGCCCCCACAGAGAAGGCTCTCCCCCTGGGGGCCGCCAGTCGACACTGTTTGGCCGACGGCACCCTGAGGAGCCCCTCTCTATGGGAGCGTACTGGTCGGTGAGAGGCTATTGGTAGCAGAAGGCGGTCTCGTAGATACCCCGGTCCGATGCCATGGAGCGCTCTAAAGGTGGTAACCAAAACCTTGAAGCGCACCCGGAAGACCACCGGGAGCCAGTGCAGCTCGCGCAGGAGGGGGGTCACATGGGAGCGCCACGTCGCTCCCATAACCACCCGCGCGGCCGCATTCTGGACCAGCTGGAGCCTCCGGGTGCTCCTCAGGGGGAGCCCCATGTAGAGAGCATTGCAGTAGTCCAAGCGGGAAGTAACAAGAGCATGAGTGACCATATTTAACGAGTCCCGATCCAGAAAGGGACGCAACTGGCGAATCAGGCGGACCTGATAAAAAGTCCCCCTGGCCACGGCCGTCATATGCTCTTCTAAAGACAGCCGTGAGTCCAGGAGGACACCCAAGTTGCGAGCCCTCTCCGTGGGGGGCAATGACTCGCCCCCAATAGTCAGTGATGGCGCCAACTGACTATATCGGGATGTCAGAAACCACAGCCACTCGGTCTTGGATGGGTTGAGCCTGAGCCTGTTCCTCCCCATCCAGATCCGCACGGCCTCCAGGCACCGGGACATCACTTCAAGGGCATCATTGGGGTGGTCCGGGGTGGAGATGTACAGCTGAGTATCGTCAGCGTACTGGTGGTACTTCACCCCGAAACCACGGATGATCTCACCCAGCGGCTTCACATAAATGTTGAACAGAAGGGGCGAGAGGACCGACCCTTGTGGCACCCCACATACAAGGGGCCTCGGGGTCGACCTCTGCCCCCCTGTCAACACAGACTGTGACTGGTCAGAGAGAAAGGAGGAGAACCACCGTAGGACGGTGCCCCCCACCCCTAACTCCTCTAGCCGGTGCAGCATGATACCATGGTCGATGGTATCAAAAGCCGCTGAGAGGTCTAATAGGACCAGGACAGAGGAACAACCCCTGTCCCGAGCCCTCCAGAGATCATCAACCAACGCGACCAATGCCGTTTCCGTGCTGTACCCAGGCCTGAAGCCCGACTGGAACGGATCCAGATACGACGATTCATCCAGGTACTGGGGGAGCTGTCGCGCTACCACACTCTCAACAACCTTCGCAATGAAGCAAAGGTTGGAGACTGGACGATAATTTGCCAACACTGCCGGGTCCAGGGAAGGTTTCTTGAGGAGAGGCCTCACCACCGCCTCTTTCAAGGCGGCAGGGAAGACACCCTCACTCAAGGAAGCATTTATAATCTCCTGGAGCCAGCCTCGTGTAACCTCCCGAGAGGCCAGCACCAACCAGGAGGGACACGGGTCCAGTAAACATGTGGCTGCGCTCAGTCTGCCCAGTATCCTGTCCACGTCTTCGGGCGTCACAGAATCAAAATATATTAAATATAAACAGGAGGTGCTTATAGAATAATAAAGATAGAGAATAAAAGAAGGTAATTAAAATAGAAAATTGATGTAAAGATGGTTAAAATTGAGATCTTTATAAAAATACAAGAGTATATACTAATAAGAGATAAACCTAAGAAAATTTATTAGATTATGCGAGAATAAGAGAATATGCCTGATATAATATGTTTTAATTTTAAATTGTAAACAAAGTTGAGAATGGTAAATATGATTATATTTGAATGATTAATGTATTATTGGATGATAAAACAAGATATACAATTGTGATTGAACTTAATGTATGCTGGAAATGATTAATATTAAGAAATATGTTGGGAGTCACCCTGGAAGAGTATGTTAGGAAATAGTTAAATAATAGATTAAATATATTGAAAAGAAAACAGTTAAAATAAGATATGCTTCATATCAGCCAAACAAGAGGTGGAGAGGTGGAGGAGAATATGCTGGAAATCAGCCAAAACAAAATATGCTGGAAATCAGCCAAACAATAGTCGGAGGTATGGGGGAGAATATGCTGGAAATCAGACAAAAAATAGGTGGAGATACAGAGGAGATTATGCTGGATATCAGCTAAAATAAAATATGCTGGAAGTCAGCCAAACAAATAGTTGGAGATATAGAGGACAATATGTCTAGAGATTAAGGAATATGGATAAAATTTTGATTTATAAGTTGAAATAAAAATAGAGTTGTACATATTTGGGAACTAAGATTTGTGGTGATAAAATGGTAAGGTAAACATTTAGATCAAGATGTTAGAATATTTTTTAAAATTTGTGTTTTTGATTTTAATGTTAAAAGATGTAAGGGAGGGAATTAAGCTAGATAGAATTTTGATTTATAATTGGGTATAAAAAATGAGTAGAGTTTATTTGGAAATTAAGATTTTGGTGATATAATAGACTGGTTTAGATTATGATGATGATGATGATGATAATGATGATGTTAGAATTTGTGTTAAAAACGTTTGTTTTGATTTTTAATTTTAAAAGATGTAACGGGGAAATTGGGAATAGAGCTTGTTAAAGGAATGTAAGCGATTGTACTTATCTATGACCAGATCAAGACTTCGTTCTTAAAAGATATATTTTATGTTTATGTTTGGAAAAAATAAAAAAATATTTTTCAAAAAAAAAGAGATATCATACTTACAACATAATCCTATGCATGTCTACTCAGAAGTAAGTACCATTGTCTTCAATGGGGCTTGCTCCGGGAAAAATGTTGTAGAATTGCAGCTTTAGTCTACTTAAGTTAGTGAGATCCGTGTGCTTGATGCCTGCTGCAGAAAGATTTTATATTAGGTTCCAATTTAGTCAGCTTCTTGTGAAACTTCTACTGACAATTTTTTTTCTCCGCTTGCACTACTCATTTTATGCATAGGGTTTGTGACTAGAAGAAATAAATGTGAGAAAAACTTATGAAATGATGAAAATTATTAAAAGAAATAACTATTAAAAGAAGGTACAGAAAGAGGGAAATTAAAAACAACATTCTTAGCTTAATTTATGAATAATAAGATTGTCATGAACGAAAGCGGGGTTGTAACCTACGATTATAAAATTTACAACCATAATTCAACCCTGAAATTTGGTCATAAATCATTGCTGTCATATGTTGAGTTACTATGTGATTGGACTTCATTTTCAACTTTCACAACAATGGTTGTTAAGTGAGCCACCATTAAGTGTACAACGTGCATAATTCCTGGAGGGATATGACATCATCTAGCTCCAGTCTATAACACAATCCTTTCAATAGTTCCAAGAAGGCTCCACACCTATTGTCATCATCAGGTAATCCAGAGGACACAGATCAACCGTCAGATGGCATTAATGACTCACTAAAAGAATGCAAATGACCAGCTGTCTGCAAGGAGTATAAATCCTTCCATTCTCCACTAACCTGTCAGACCAGAAGAAGCTTCTTGGATGAGAAGTGAAACATCTTCAAAGAAAAACCAGAAAGTCTAGCTGCCTCTTGAAAAAACACCTTTGGGGCAATTGATGGAAACTAATTAGTGATAGATTAGAATTAAGGAGAAATATCGTGATAGTTAGAACAATTGACCAGTGGAATGACTTGCCTCCAAAAGTTGTGGGTGCTTCATCATTGGAGGTTTTAAAAAACAAATTTGGATAGCCATTTGTCTGAAATAATATAGGCCCATAATGGCGAACCTATGGCACCTATTGCCCTAGTTCAGCTCTGGCCCGCACATTTTCTGGCCTTCCGAGCCCACCGGAAGTCGGGAAACAGGCTGTTTCCGGCCTCCAGAGGGCCTCCAGGGTGTGTGGAAGGGCCGTTTTTCACTCTCTCCAGGCTCCAGAGCCTTTCTAGGAGCCTGGGGAGTGCAAAAACAGTCTTCCCCACCCCCTAGAGGCCCTCCGGAGGCCAGAAATGGATCAGAAGTTGGCAAACGGGCCATTTTCAGCCTCTGGAGGGCCTTGGGGGGAGGGTGGCTGTTTTTGCACCCCCCCAGGCTCCAAGAAAGGCTCTGGAACCGGGGGGGGTGCATGAAAAATGGGCCTACTGGACCCAATGTGCTTTCACATGCCAAAAGCAAGGGGAGCATGGCGGGGGTGTCACGCGCCTGCACAGGGGGCAGGGCACATTGAATTATGGGCATGGGCACACGTGTGCGTGATTTCCCCCACGCTCCCACTTTTGGTACGCAATGACAAAAAGGTTCGCCATCACTGGTATAGGCTCTCTTGCTTGAGCAGGGGATTGGACTAAAAGACCTCCAAGATGCAGTATTCCAAGTGTGGTCTTACCAAGGCATTATAGAGAGGTAGTATCACTTCTCATAATCTTGATTCTATCCCTCTGTTAATACAGCCTAGGAATAATTGAAATCTGCTAGAGGATTGTTTACAAGTGTCCTCAAATATTCCCTTCACAGAAACATCTCCATTTTTAGGCTCCGTGAGAGATAATTTGTCTCATTAAGACAGGAAATTCTCCTCCCACTTCTGTAACACATAGCATCGTCCTGTCTTTCCATGTTAATTGTCCTCAACATTTCTCATGCTCAAGAAGAAACTTTTACCTCAGAGAAACTTACTACAGGTGGTGGCTTAGGGTGTTTCTGGGCCAAAACCTGTCAGAGAATTGTGCAGCAGGTGACTGAATGAAGTCAGAGATGCTGATACGAAGATGTAGTTTTATATTTTAAAAATATATTTTACATCTGTTTTTCACTCTCTCCAGGCTCCAGAGCCTTTCTAGGAGCCTGGGGAGTGCAAAAAAATTTGGATTTCACCACTGATCTGGACCACAGGCTTATGTTTTTAAATGCATTAAGCTCTATCATATTAATAATTGCACGGTTCCTCCTAATGAAGGCCTTCCAGTCCTATCTGGTACTGCATGTATACCAACAAATCCTTCTCCTTTGCTGATAGCAAAGGGCATAAAAGACACAGCTTCAGTTATGATAGATATGAAAAGCTATTGTTGTCTCAGAAAGCTCAGCTCCTTTTACCCAACAGGTTACTGTTGGGTAAAAGGGGATTTGGCGCGTGCATGTACTTTCCAATTTGGGCACTCACCACTGAATAGGTTCGCCATTACTGCCCTATACCAATTCAGACAAATGGTTATCCAATCTCTTCTTAAAAGCCTCCAGTGATGGAGCACCCATTACTTCTGGAGGCAAGTCATTCACTGATCAATTGTTCTCGCTGACAGGAAATAAGTAAGTCAGGTTTGTTTGTTTGTTTATTCATTTTTCTGTCCATATCGCAATGAAACAGCTCTAGATTGTTGTAGAATAATTAGACCAACACAACTTTTCTAGGTTAGTCAGAGACAGTGTATTGCGCAATAGGTTCAGAGCCAGTTGTACATGAAGCTTTGAACAAAGACAGAACTTAGTTACAATGGTTTTATACACTTCTAAGACAAAAGATTCTGTTAACTCAGCAGTTTTATCATTGCAGACATTCATTACGTTATCTTTGCCAAACAGTCATAATTCTTGTAAGTCACCGAAGCACAGATTCAAATTATCTCTTGTTGATATTTCATGTGGTCATCCTTGGTCTCTTTAACCTTCAAACTGTATATCACCAAATGTCTCTATCTCTGACAACCGAGGGGCCCCTCTTATAGAATGTTTCTACTTCAAAGGAATTTGTCTGCCTTTGTACTATGTCAACTGGATACATTTGCTTAAACAAGCACATTTTCTTTCTTACAATACTATGAATAAAGAGGGCCCTTCAGTGATCATCTAGCTGGACCCACATTACCTACATTAAGATGGCTTAGTTCAGCTAAAGGTTACAAGTTAAAAGTTTACAAGGTAGGCTAAGACTTTATCGTTATTTTTTTAATAAAAATGTTCCTTATTAAAAAACCTTCCTAAGCAATTTGGTACCCTGATCCTGCCCATCATTGTTATGGTCGGGCATTCCTGAGCAGGAGACAAATAATCTACACAAATTGGTGTCATTTCTGTTTAGCAAAGCAATTAAACTAATTAGCTAATTACACCAATAGATTCAAAGTGCTATCCTCAAAATCTATTCCTGTTTACTAAATAATGATGTGCTAGATAATAAGCAATACCTTAATACATGAATAGTTTATCAATGCATGAATACAATTGAGTTCAAGCTAACTGAATTGGGCAATCATTATTCTTATAACAGAATAACAGTCCAAACCCCTGCTCAGGCATGAAACCCTATACAATTTCAGACAAATGGTTGTCCAATCTCTTCTAAAAAAAAACTTCCAGTGTTGGAGCATCCACAACTTCTGGAAGCAAATCGTTCCACTGATTAATTGTTCTAACTGCCAGAAAAATTTCCTTAGTTCTAGGTTGCTTCTCTCCTTGATTAGTTTCCATCCATTTGTTTCTTGCCTGCCTTCAGATGCTTTGGAGAATAGCTTGATTCCTTCTTCTTTATGGCAACCCCTTAAATATTGGAACATTGCTATCATGTCTCCCCTAGTCCTTCTTTTCATTAAATTAGGCATATCCAATTCCAGCAACCGTTCTTTGTATGTTTTAGCCTCCACTCCCCTAATTATCTTTTTGCTCTTCTCTGTATTCTTTCTAGAATCTCAACATCTTTTTTACATCATGGTGACCAAAACTGGATGCAATATTCCAAGTGTGGTCAAATCAAGGCATTATAGAGTGGTATTAACACTTCATGTGATCTTGATTCTATCCCTCTGTTAATCCATCCTAGAACTGTGTTGGCTTTTTTGGTAGCTGCAGCACACGGCTGGCTCATATTTAAGTGATTGTTCACTGGGACTACAAGAACCCTCTCACAATTACTACTATTGAGGGAGATACCATCTATGGTATACCCATGTTTTTGTTGTTGTTTTTGTGTGCCTAAAGATAAAACCTTACTTTGAATTTCATTGTTTTTAGATAGGGCCCAATGTTCAAATCTGTCAAGATTTTTCTGTATCTTAACCTGTCTTCTGGAGTATTGGCTATTCCTGCCAGCTTGGTATTGTCTGCAAATTTGATGAGTTCCCCATCTTTCCCCTCATCTAAATCATTGATGAAGATGTTAAAGAGTACTGGGCCTAAAACAGAGCCTTGGGGTAGCCCACTACATATACTTCCCTCCATGTAGATGCAGTTCCATAAACGACAATGCGATGACTATGGTTGGTCAACCAGTTATGAATCTGTTCTGTCCCCGTATCACGCACACACCCAACCAGCCAGCCGAGGGTTAAATAAACTCTTCAAACACACAACGTCAGTGATAAGGAACTTGGCAGCAACTCCATGGCTGCCTGCCAAGAGCTTTTACTCCGATAACACAGACAAAAATACACACAGTTTGAATAGTCCAGTTTGTAATTAAATCCACGGCAAATAGGCGTTGTGTCCAAAGATGCAAAGTGACTCGCCAGAGATTATCTTTGTCCGTCACAGAGTCCGGATGGCCACCACACTCCCTTTTATAGCCTGTGGGGCGTGGTCCAGTGACTCAGCTTAATCTCTGGCACGCCTCCTTTTCTGCTGCTCATGCTTGTCTCTCCGATGCTGGCGTGGGTCCAACCACAATGTTTCTTTGTCACTATCCGATGGCTCGGAAACACCTGGCTCCTGGCCAATCTCTTCTCCTTCAGGAGGCACCTGAGGCATTGCCAGAGAGGAGGGTCCTGGAGAGGGAGGCCTGGCCATCTCCTCTCCTTCATGTTCGGAGTCTTCTTCCTCCGATAAGATAGGCTCGGAGGACGGAGCCACAACAGAATCCATCTGGTGCTGATGCTGTCTAACCCACATTTTTTTGTCTTATCAAGTAGCTGGTTGTGGTCTGCTGAGGGCCAGAATAAAATAAACCTTCCTAGGTAAAATTCTCCATACTCAGAAAGACACACGGGATTCCAGTAAACTGACTTCTGGCACTGGAGAACTTTCCAGTGTTCCTGAAAAGAACTTGTGAAGATCGAAGCTGGGTATTTTTTTTCCAGCTGGGTTCTGATGTGTCCATCAGGAACTTTTGGCAAACATCACATACACACACAATGTCAGGGAATTGTGCAGCCGGTGTCCAAATGAAGTCAGAGATGCTGACACAAAGATGTAATTTTATATAAACAAATATATTTTACATCTGTATTTGCAACAAACAAGATAGTCAATCAAACAGGAGCTGTCAAGACTGAATTTTAAGTGGGTGTGGGATTGTTTTATCCTGGAGTGGATACAAACCACTATGCTGTGTTTGTACCCAACCACAGCATAGCTAGCTGATGAGTCATGTACATTCCTCACTTGACTGGAAGGAGGAGTTCACCTTAACTGGCTCACTTGACTGGAGGAAGAGAAGGGGAGAAGTCACCTGTTGTGGTCCGCCAGCAGCCTGTGAAGCTGCAGTGGAGTCGGACAGCGATGAGGCTGAGGAAGAACATGGACCAGTCCTGGAAGCTGGGGAAGGCCCGGATGAGGGCTCTGCGTCAGAGACAGAGATGGGACCAGGGCCATCGGGGAGTGAGGTGCGGACTCCAGAGCCTCCAGAGACTGATAGGAGTGAGGCAGAGGAACAGGAGGAGCCTGTTCCTAATGCACGCATGGGAAGAGCTGCCAGAAGGCAAGAGCAGCTCAAGCAAAGAGGACAACTCGGGAATAGGGCCAAGAGATGATTGGCCCCTTCCATAAGGCTTAAAACAGACCAGCAATAGCGTTTGGGCTCTGCCGGAAAACAATGTTGGTAGCTTCGTCTTCTTCATCTACTTCTTGCATTTATTTTTGTATCTGTGACTTCTGAATGTTTGCCAAGAAAGGCCTTTGGCAGTTTGCCTAATTGGATCAAGGTTTGCGATAGGACTGAGGAATTTTTGTTGGGAGGAATTTGCTTTAATTTAGTTTTATGATGCTGGGAATGAAGTCATTCTCAGATGTTCGAATAAAGTTTGTTTGTTTTTTCACTGACTGATTTTCCTACTATTTACTTGGGCCTGGGTCACAACATCACCAAGCAACCAGTTCCCAGCTTGGTTGGACAACATGACTGATTGTTTTGGAAACTTGAGAAAACTGAAACTTATATTGATGTGAAAAGCTCGGGAACTTTAGTACTGACTTTTCACTAGTTAGTGCCAATATGGTGTATCTAAATAAATTTGTACTTTGAGAAAAGGAATGCCTCAGAATTCAATTTGTGAAAGATGCATTACTTGGAACCTGTCAGGAGCATCATGAGGTAAATCACAGATCGTACAGAGCAAACAGAAGAAAAAGGCGGGGAAAAGAGGAAAAAAACCCCTCCCCCTCCACAGCAACCAATCATAGGGCAGATTGCCTCATGCAGGAGCCAACCAATCAATCAATCAATCACAACTGTGTGTTCTGGCTCACTGCATAACCCTTCACTGCTCCAGCTACTAAATTTAAATATCTTAACACGCAAATCTCAAATACACTTTCAATCATCCCATTTTCTCCCTGTCTTTAGGATGGCTCTTCTCCTCTCACAATGTCAGCCTTTGTGGTCACCAATCTTTGCAAATGTCCCTGCAGGAGGCATAACCCCATTAAATGGCTCATTTGATCGGCTGTCGCTGGGGCGGGAGGTGGGAGGTGGGGGTGTTTTTATTACATTAATCTATCTGATTTTTTATTAGTTTTATTTATTTATTATTTATTTATTAATCAAATTTCTATACCGCCCTACTCCCGAAGGACTCAGGGCGGTGAACAGCCAAGATAAAATACAGATAATACAAATATTAAAAAATCCCTTAAAATTATTAAATATTACAGCCGAAACACAGATTAAAACACCCAATTTATAAAATCACAAATTAAAAAATTTAAAAAATTTAAAAGATGGGAGTTAGGCCAGGCCAGCTTGCTGAAATAGAAAAGTTTTCAGAGCACGGCGAAACGTGCGCAGGTCCGGGATCTTCTGTATCTCTAGGGGGAGCTCGTTCCAGATGGTAGGTGCCCCCACAGAGAAGGCTCTCCCCCTGGGGGCCGCCAGTTGACACTGTTTGGCCGACGGCACCCTGAGGAGCCCCTCTCTATGGGAGCGTACTGGTCGGTGAGAGGCTATTGGTAGCAGAAGGCAGTCTCGTAGTTACCCCGGTCCGATGCCATGGAGCGCTCTAAAGGTGGTAACCAAGTTTTATTCTTTTTAAATGTGGTTTTTATATTCTGCAAGCCACCTTGAGTCGCCCTGGGCAAATAGGCGGCAATATTAATTAATTAATTAATTGAATGAATGAATGAATGAATAAATAAATAAATAAATAAATAAATAAATAAATAAATAAATAAATAAATAAATAACAGAGTTGGAAGGGACCTTGGAGGACTTCTAATTCAACCCTCTGCTCAGGCAGGAAACCCTGTACCATTTCAGACAAATAGCTGTCCAATCTCTTCTCATTAATTGCCTTTTCCTCTCCACTGGCTTCCCATACTCATGTACAAAAAATAATGTCTGCCTGCCTGGAAAGTCTGACAAAAATTTTCCTAGGCAGCTAAAAGGCATCTGAAGGAGCTTTCAGCAAGGAGTCATAGAAATCAAACCGAGTTTCTATCTTGCTAAGCAGGCAGAAAAGCACTTGTATATGCAGCAATTCTTATCAATAACACCTGAGGGCTACGAACCTCAAACCTACTCTTTCTGGGAGAGTTTAGTCTCACCCCAAATAAATTCCACCTTATTCCCTGAGTTTAGCTCTCTCCTTATCTGTTGTACTTCCATTTTGTTTGGGTTTGGATTTAGCTTCAGCTTGTTTTCCTTCAGCCAGCCATTTATCAAGCTGGGTGGTAGGGAACATTAAACATGGGAGTCATGACATACTGATGTCACTCTGCTTCCACATTTTTCTCACCCATCATAAATCACCAAAGCATATAGTAACCCCCCAAAATAACCTTCTGTACATAAGTCTGTGGAAACCACTTTCTGAATATAGTCCAACAGGAAGGACTGGAACCACTGTTCCCACAAAAGCCAACTCCAGCCAATGGCCCAGAAGGCTAATTGGTCAATGAAATGAAAGTAACTGATGAAGGCAGGAGAATTACCTCTTCCCGCATCAAGTTTCTGCCATAGCTTATTTGCCAAGAGAACCAAAATAGATTTAGTATCATAGGCAGATAGAGCTGCAGTTCAAATGGCCAGTTTCTTTCAAATTCATCAGGAGACTTTTTTTTTTTAATTTTATTTATATGCCGCCCTTCTCCGGAGACTCAGGGCGGCTTACAATGCGCTAAGCAATAGCCTTCATAGTTTTGTATATTAATACAAAGTCAGCTTATTGCCCCCACAAACTGGGTCCTCAATTTACCTACCTTAGAAAGGATGGAAGGCTGAGTCAACCTTGAGCCTGGCGAGATTCGAACTTGCAGTAATTGCAGGCAGCTGGTCTTAATAACAGGGTGCTTTAGACCACTGTACTACCAAGGCTCAAGACATTGCTTTCTTCATTACCTGAAACATTACAAAATGGTCTATAATAATAAACCAAAATGTGATTTAATTCTACTAGTGAAAAATTAACACTGATGTTGTAACTGCCCAGGCTACAGTATTTCCATATTTTATAAATCAGCCTAAACTCCACAATAGATGAGATGTACAATTCCCTTCGTGTATTCCATCCAGACCTATCTGTTACCTGAACCGGACTATTTTGGTAGTCCTTCATCCCTGAACAACATGGTCTGAAGAAGGTCATCCCCAAGTACTGTATTTTTCGGCATATAAGACGCACCTTCCCGCCCCCCCTAAAAGGGGGTGAAAATTTAGGTGCGTCTTATACACAGAATGTAGCCCTGCCCACTCACTGGCCCCTACTCTTTGGCCTCTGCCTCGCAGCAGTTACCTCCTTGCAAGCAAACAGCAAGAAAAAACAGCTCCTTTCAGCTTCAGCACAGCCTAATTAGCACAAGTTGATTGGATCGGCCTCCTGACTCTCAGCTGATTTGCTCTCAGCTGTTTTGCACAGGCTCTGCTGCTTGCTGCAAAGAGATAAATTGCTGGAGCAAATTTTTTTTTTTCCCTGTGCTAATCAAACTATGCTGAAAATGTAAATGAAAGTAAAGCAGGCTGTTTGCTGTTTGCTGCAACGAGGCAAAATTGCTCAGAGGCAGAGGGAGATTTCTTTTTCTCCTTTTCCTCACCAAAAAAGGTAGGCGCGTCTTATACTCCAGTGCGTCTTATACTCCGAAAAATATGGTATTGCAGATTTCCACATCTGTCCATAGCAATAAGAGTTATGCAAAGCTGTTCTTCTTCAGACAGAAACAAAATATCAAAGCCCAATTGTAGTTGGGACAGATCCATGGCAGTCAGAAAGCAAAGCTGACATCCTGGGCCATTCCTGAACTGACAATCTGAGCATGAATATTGAAATCCCTGAGGAAAAGATAATAAAGGTAATCCAATGCCACATTAGCCGTTACTGTTATGTGGCCAGGTATAAAGGCATCCCACCTGAAGAGCATGAATGGAGTAAAAGGGAGAAAAAAGCTCTAGAAACTGAATGTACTAGAAGTTACCAAGATTCAACATGAAAATCTATTTCATCAGTTACAAATCTTTTCATGTTGCCTTTCTGATGGGATATACTCTGGAGAATCAATTATTACTCCCTTTGTGATGTCCCTTTGCACGCGCAATTTTGGACGCTCTGCGCATGCGCAAAGCCTTCTGCACATGCGCAGAGCAGTGGTGGGTTGCCCCCGGTTTGCACCGGTTCTATAGAACTGGTAATAAAATCGGCATGAGGCTCCGCCTACTGACCCTGATGTCATCAGAACGCTTCTGCGCATGCGGCCCCATTGCGAACCAGTAGTAACGGTAAGTAGAACCCATCCCTGGCGCAGAGGGTCAAAAACAGGTTACTTCCTGGTTAAAACCAGGAAGTAACAATGTCCGAGCGGGTGGGCGGAGCCTCACGCTCCCGCCACTACCAGTTCTCTGAACCACGTGCCACCGCCGCTACCAGTTTGCTCAAACCGGTGCAAACTGGTACCATTTCACCCCGATCCACACCCTTATAAACTGTGCTATTCCAACACAGGCTTAAACTTAAAACACCAGAAAAGCATACAACTAAATACAAAATAGCTATTCAGTATGATAAATGTTTCATATAATGTATATACCTATTCATTTAATATTGTGTTTTGCTTCTATTTACTCAATAGTGAAACTTCTTCAACCTATTGCTAGGTTCACACAACATATGGACATGTTTGTAAGGAGCATTTTCAGTTGTGTCCATGGATTATTAGGCAGTTTGTATGGTGAGATCATTTTTAGACCGGTATTTCAAAACACCTACTGTACAGCTCTCTACCTATAATTTGATCCTTGCTTGCCCTTCAAAAACTGTGCTACCATAGTTTTATTTGATAACATCTTGCTCACAAAGTGTCAATGCTTATTAGACAGGGCATTAAAAGACATCTTCCCAGTCTCTTCCCATTAGCGAAATAAAGAACCAGCAAGACAATGATGGTGATGGGAATATTTCTGTTTGTTTTGCTGCTTGCTCTGCTGATTCTCCTTTTCTTCAAACAACTCTGGTCCCGAAGACATTTGCCTCCCGGTCCTTTGGCTCTACCTCTCATGGGGACCTTGTGGACTTACGGGTTTTGGCTTCGCGAAGATTATTTCCGTAAGGTATTTCATTCTAAATAATCAGCAAGTCATATACAAAATAATACTCAACTGTTTTCTTTGTACCGCAACTATAAACAAATGTATTAACCTAGCAAAATGATGAGGAATTTAATTAATCAAGTGCCGGTGATGATGTTTGATTAGTAATGTACCTCATCGAACCAGAATATTCAAGCTGAGACCTGCTCACCAACATTTCACAGAGCAGGGTATGAAAGAAACTTCACAGAGCAGGACTGATATTTTAGAAGGCAGATTCTAGTTCAACCTTACTAAGAAATGTTTGATAATGGAACGAATTCACCAGAGACAGAGGTGGTTTCCCTTCACTCTGCTCAAATGAGATTAGAGATTCCTCTGTTGAAGATGCTTTGTTTTGTGTTCCTACAGTGGATAATGGGTGGAACTTGATAGCTTAAACGACCCCTTCTAATTCTGCAGTTCTATAATGATTTCAAAAACTATTTCTGGATCTGAGTTCTGAAGGGTAACTGCTGTTTTAGATAATGATTCATATGCAGCTATTTGGAGAAGGAAGCAATAGAACAGGTTTGTCTGTACAGATATGACATACCAGTATGTGCTTGGTATCTGGTATAGCTATGACCTAGATATTGGTGGTGATACAATCTAATTGAACCACCTCTCTACTTTTGGCAGATTTTCCTGCACCAACGCTCTTAGCAGTGTAAGATACCTAACTTTTTAATACTTCAGAAGTAGTTTTCAGGAAACTTTGTGTAATGGGGAGAATCATTCAGTTGGGCAATACTGTTGGTGGAATTACCATACTCTAGTAATATTCCTCCAATAGTCACTAGCAAAATTAGTCACTGTGTGCTAAATCCAGTTGAAACAACCCTTTTGTCTAGATAATGAAAGCTACATTCTTCTTTCAAGTCCCACTATTTCATCAAAAAGTCAGAAGGAAAAGAATCGTCCAATTCAAGATGTAGGTTACGAACAGAGGTGTGTTCTACTTACCTTTACTACCGGTTCGCAACAGGGTCGCGCACACTCTCTCTTCTGCGCATGCACAGAAGCGTTTTGATGATGTCAGGGTCAGTGGGCGGAGCCTCCCGCTGGTTTTATTACCGATTCTATAGAACCGGTGCGAACCGGGGGCAACCCACCACTGGTTACGAAACCAAAATAATTCAGGAGCAGATTTTGAGGTTGCTGATCCTGTAGAATTATTTTGGAATGCTAGAATAATACCTAAACATCACAATTTTATCCTCAGTGAAGGACAAAAAGGCTTTTCTTTAAACAAATGTATCACCAAGAAAAAGTTACACAGAACAGAACAAAAGTGTGGGGGGGGGACAATTTATGAACTGGAAATGTTGTTTATGACTGTCTTCTACCCAACACATGTGCGTTCTTGGAGAAGAGAAAAAAGCTCATTCCCTTTCTCTTCTTGGTCTGAGAGAAGCCAGTTTACCAGATTAACGATCTGAAAAGTAGTTGCAGAACAATGCCGAAAACCATGCTCACTATCCACTTCTAGATTTGTGCTCCTTTCTCAGAGGCTAATTTAACCATGTATTTTTCTTTATGTCTAAGAGTGGGATCATCCAGAGGGAACTGAAGAAGCTTCTCAAATGAGAAGCAAAATGTCTTCAAGGAAAAAACAAAATCCAGTTGCCATTTGGAAAAGCACCTCTAGGACAATCCATAACCTGGATGACTGAGAATCTCCATAAACATAGACAAGGGAAAAACCCTTCCTTTCCCCTGAATAGATTTTAAAATTTCACCTCAGGAATAGTTTCTGTTGCCATTTCAACAGAGGTACCCTGAGACGAGTATCTCTGAAAGAAACCACTGCAGCAGCAATAAACCAGCTCTATCAGTGATGGCTAACCTTTTTGCTGTTGTGTGCCAAAAGCAGAGGGAGTGTGGGGGGTGTTAGGATATGGTTTGAGCCTAATAAGTTGTCCAGGCAATATATGTGTTCTGTGACTTTAATATGAATATGTATCGTGTGACTTTAAAGTTTTACTGCTGATTCATTGTAATGCTGAGTCATGCTGTAATTAGATAATTACTGGTTGTGAATGTATTTAAGAAAGGTACTGTAACGTATTCAATTGATGATATGCTACCATTGTGTGAGGAGTGCTATCCATTGTGCTATGATCGTTAGATGGATCTGCTACCATCGTGGTTTGTGAACCAGAGTGAGTTTGTTATTCTAACCAACTACTGTTTGTGTGGTAAGAAGATTTTTGTATCACTGGACTGATTTAACTGGCAAAGACTTGGATTGATTTAAAGACTATGAGATTGTTTTTTCACTATAAAGTAAACTTTTGATAAACCAGTTTGCACATCTCTTATTCATTGCAACGTTTCTCTGTGCTCTACACTCTGCTGGTTGGTAACACAACAACAATATCCTTAACAGGGGGCTCACGCGCATGTGTGCCCACACCCATAATTCAATGTGCCCTGGACCATTTATGGCCTCCGGGGGTGGTGGGGAAGGCCATTTTCTTTCACCCCAGGCTCCTAGAAAGCATCTGGAGCCTGGGGAGAGCAAAAAATGGGCCTTCCTCACCCCCTGGAGGCCCTCTGGAGGCTGGAAACAGACTGTTTCCAGTGGGCCCAGAAGGCCTGAAAATCAGCTGGCCGGCATGCAGATGAGTGCTGCAGCTGAGCTAGGGCAATGCTTGCATGCCTGCCGATATGGCTCTGCATACCACCTGTGGCATACGTGCCATAGGTTTGCCATCACGGAGCTATATGGTATCATTTCTGTATACATAATATATTTTTATTTGATTTATTTATCAAGTTTATACACAGCCCAGTTCATCCTAAGGGAATTTGGGCAGTTTACATACAGCGTATGTAAAAGAGACAGAGATAGAACATGTTAAAAGCAAGAGTGAAATAAATTTAGAACTTGTTATACTTGCAGCTGATTGTCTCCAGCTTTTCTGTCTTTCTCTGGAGCCAGAGAAATGGATTCTTGACACAATCTCTGCTTCCTATTGAGCAAAGTGAAGCAATGCAGGTTCCAGCGAGTGCAATTGTCCTCTCTTGAAGATGACTTCTTTCTCCAACAGTGCAATAACTGTGCAATAAGGCTCCTTAAAGTGTGAATGGGTGTGACCAGACTCTTTTTTGATTTGGGGTGACTATTGAATAACAAGGCTCTCCTCTGCACACTCTGCATGTCATCAATCGTGAGGAAGTTTATTTTAACATCTCACCCAATAGTTTGTATAGAGATTGTTTTGCCCTTGTGGACAATCTTAATTCAGGTCACAACCCGTCTGATGAAGAACACTAGATCATGGCACAACAAAGTCTCTAGACCAGTGATGGCTAAGCTTTTCCCAAAGCACACGCCCGAACCCCCAAAATGCAATGTGTGTCTGCCCCCCCCCCACATGCGCCCCACACATGCACAGTTGGCTGAACTGGGGCAACGGCTTGTGTGCCCACAGAGAGGGTACTGCGTGCCACCTGTGGCACACCTGCCATAGGTTCGCCATCACAGCTCTAGACTGTCCTGTCAATATAACAATCAGTTGGACAGTTCAGAAGTTGATGGCTGAAAAAAGCAGAGGGCAAAGAGGTTGAGAAAGCCTCTGAAAAGCAAAATGGACTGCTTAAAAGATGTAACAAACAAGCTGTTTGTTGTGACCCAGGCCCAAGTAAGTAGTAGGAAAATCAGTCAGTGAAAAAACAAACAAACTTTATTCGAACAGCTGAGAATTACTTCATTCCCAGCATCTTTCAACTAAATTAAAGCAAATTCCTCCCAACACCAATTCCTCAGTCCTATCGCAAACCTTGATCCAATTAGGCAAACGTTCAGAAGTCACAGATACAAAAATAAATGCAAGACGTAGACGAAGAAGAAGACGAAGCTACCAACGTTGTTTTCCGGCAAAGCCCAAATGCCGTTGCTGGTCTGTTTTAAGCCTTATGGAAGGGGCCAATCATCTCTTGGCCCTACTCCCGAGTTGTCCTCTTTCCTTGAGCTGCTCTTGCCTTCTGGCAGCTCTTCCCATGCGTGCATTAGGAACAGGCTCCTCCTGTTCCTCTGCCTCACTCCTATCAGTCTCTGGAGGCTCTGGAGTCTACACCTCACTCCCCGATGGCCCTGGCCCCATCTCTGCCTCTGACACAGAGCCCTCATCGGGGCCTTCCCCAGCTTCCAGGACTGGCCCATGTTCTTCCTCAGCATCATCGCTGTCCGACTCTGCTGCCAACTCCGCAGGCTGCTGGCGGACCACAACATTGTTTGTCAGGCCTGGAAGCCATCTTGGGCATTGAATCAGCAGGCCTGCCACAATTATTGTATGGAGCTGGGGAGGGGGGATTGTATGGAGCTGGGGAGATATATAGTCAAAATAACATTCCTTTCTCTGAGAGTCAAGGCCACTCTGCCTTGCACCTGGAGGGGTGTGGCTGGGAAGCATCTCCAGTTGGGACGGTGCATTGATTGGACCATGTGATGGACATGTGGGTGTTGGGGCAGGGACTTGGACTTTTTTTTGGGTGGGGAAAACCTGGAAGCTTTCATATCCAGGTTTTCCCAGATGTGCCAAGATGACATCTCTAATAAAATGGAACTTTGAGGAATGCCTAGCCTTGGAGTCTTCTTTCAGTGGGGGGTGTTACTTGGAACCCGGACACTGCTTCAGACAATTATTGGCTCACCTATCTGTCATTCAGAAGAGGGGTGGATAGTAACAAGATCATCTCGCATTCAAGGCAAAGGAGAATGGAGCAAACAGATTGGAGATAGTGTTGTGACTCCGACCCCTGAGGCCGACTTATCGGAGGGAGAAGGCTCCGAACATGAAGGAGAGGAGTTGGCCAGGCCTCCCTCTCCAGGACCCTCCTCTCTGGAAATGCCTCAGGTGTCTCCCGAAGGAGAAGAGATTGGCCAGGAGCCAGGTATCTCCTCGCAGTCGGACAGTGACGGAGATAAGTCTTGGCTGGATCCATGCCAGCGTCGGTGAGACAGGCGCACGCAGCAGAAAAGGAGGCGTGCCAGAGATTAAGCTGAGTCACTGGACCACACCCCACAGGGGATAAAAGGGGGTGAGGTGGCCATTCAGACTCTGTGACGGACAAAACAAACTACTAGCAAGTCACATTGTATCTTTGAAACAACGTTATCTGCCTTGGATTTAATACGGACTGGACTTGACAATTCTTGAACTGTGTGTATCTTGTTTGGGTTTATCTGTCGGAGGAACAACCCCTCCCTCTATGAGTAAAGTTCTTGGCAAGCAGCTACTGGGTTGCTGCCAATCCTCTTATCGAAAGAATTTGTTGTCTGCCAGTTTTATTTAACCCCTGGCTATCTGTTTGTATGTGTGTGTGAGACGGGGACAGAACAGATAGTGGATTTCAGGAAGAAACAAAGAGAAAGGAACATCCCAGGAAAATAAAGGAAATGTGTACCAATTTTTTTGGCAGGAGAGAGAGAAAATAAGTTTCTAAAGAGCAGACAGTTCCATATGGTGAAAGGCCTTAGAATTGAGGATTCAGGGAAGGCGGTAGGTGGCATATTAGCTGTAAATGATCTATTTTATATGATCGTAACATTTTACAACTTTGATTGACTTGACAGCATGTGAAAGAATATGGAAATATATACTCCATGTGGGTCGGACATTACCTTCTAGTAGTGCTGTCTGGATTCAAAACTGTGAAAGAAGGAATGACCCGCTTCCCAGAAGAATTCTCATATCGACCAGAGGATGCTTTCATGACAGCTGTAGGGAATAGAAGGGGTAAGTAGAAATAATAAGGAATTATATCTAAATAACTATCACACTGTTACAATTTGTGGGGATAGTATGTATAGCATGGGGGTGGGGGGGGGGGGAAGTAAGGGATAATAAACAAAATGATTTACAGTTATGAGTTAAGCAAAAGAAATATTGCTATAATCCAGTTTTCACCACATTATTTATTTATTCAAACTTCTATACCGCCCTTCTCCTTTCGGATTAATTCATTATTGCATTATTGTGCATCATTTCATCTTGCCTGTCACATTGACTCAGACATTGCATTTCCTTTTTGTAATTATTTGATGTTTCTTTAGGTAATACGTAAAACCACATATGATTGGGCTCTATTTTTTTTTTTAAAGAATAAATGAATATGTAAATATTTTTTTTCTGCGTGGTGGCACAGTGGTCAGAGGGCAGTACTGCAGGCTACTTCTGCTGGCTGCCGGCTGCCTGCAATTTGGCAGTTTGAATCCCATCAGGCTCGAGGTTGACTCAGCCTTCCATCCTTCCGAAGTCCGTAAAATGAAGACCCAGATTGTTGGGGGCAATAGGCTGACTCTGTAAACCGCTTAGAGAGGGCTGTAAAAGCACAGTGAAGCGGTATATAAGTCTAAGTGCTATTGCTATTGCTATTCTTTACATATTTTTTTTTTTAATTTGATTTATATGCTGCCCTTCTCCGGAGACTCAGGGCGGCTTACAATGTACTCAGCAATAGCCTTCATCCTTTTTGTATATTTATACAAAGTCAGCTTATTGCCCCCACAACTGGGTCCTCAATTTACCTACCTTAGAAAGGATGGAAGGCTGAGTCAACCTTGAGCCTTGGCGAGATTCGAACCTGTAGTAATTGCAGGCAGCTGGTCTTAATAACCAGCTTAATAACAGGGTGCCTTAGACAACTGTACTACCAAGGCTCGTTTCATATTCTAGCACTGATGACGTTACCAAGGTAGGGTAATCTATCTTGGGTAATGAAACATCTGCAAGAAAAAAAAAACAAGCTCAGATAGCACCAAGGGCCCCTCACACAATTATATAGTTAATATTTCCCATATTATAATTATGCAAATTCACACTATTTTTTATTCCTATTCATGGTTGCTTGATTGGCTTGTTCCTCTTGCCATCTTCTAGGAAGATTCATGTCTTCTTAAGTTCAGGGAGACAATTTCCATTTGTTGATGCATTGAAATTTCTTCCCCATTTTCTGACTGATATATGATTAAGAAGGAACCAATTTTTTTAGTGAATTCTACACTTAAGTAATTGCTTCCTTAGAAATTAGAGTCCTTTATAAAGAATATAACTTACTTATCTCTTAATGAAAATGCACTTTTTATATTGTCCTGATTTATCTGTTCCAGTTCACGAACTTTTCTAAGAGTATTTCCCCTCAAATGAGCATCAACAAACTTAATATATTCTGGGGGGGGGGGTTACTCTGTTGTCTGACTTCATAAACTATAGGGCTGATCTCCTTATGACATTAATGAAGTTCAGGAAAGAATGATTCTACCAGGTAAAGGTCTATGGAGATTCTCAGTCATCCAGGTCAAGATTTATTTATTATTTATTTATTAGTTCAATTTATATGCCACCCTCCTCCGAAGACTCAGGGCAGCTTACAATGCACTCATAGCAATAGCCTTCACTCTTTTGTATATACCTGCTTATTAGGGCTTTTGCCCTCCCCCCTCCATAAGCGGTGTTTCTACAAAGTCATCTTATTGCCCTCACAATCCAGGTCCTCAATTTACCTACCTCGGAAGGATGGAAGGCTGAGTCAACCTTGAGCCTGGTGAGATTTGAACTCGCACTAATTGCAGGCAGCTGGCAGCTAAGTGCTACATAACAGCACTTAGTCCGCTGCACCACCAAGGCTCTTCTAAGGTTGCCCCAAAGGTGCCTTTTTAAGAGACAACTGGACTTTCTTGTTTTTCAAAAGGACCTCTTGAAAAAAGCACCTTCGGGATTCTACCATGTAGCAATGAAACTAAGAATCTCAACATTTGCAATGTTTTCTCTGTCCCCCGGAATTCAAATATTTCATCCCGAAGATCAACCATACATGGCCTAATGTCCAGAAGATTGTTTAGAAGCTTTTTTAAAAAAACATAAGGATTCTGGACATTTATCAGTTTCAGGATAGCTGTCAATAATAGCTGTCAATAAAACACTTATTTAAACATTTCCTTAATTTAAGCAGGTTGGACTAGAAGACCTCCAAGGTCCCTTCCAATTCTCCTATTCTATTCTATTCTATTCTATTCTATTCTATTCTATTCTATTCTATTCTATTCTATTCTATTCTATTCTATTCTATTCCATTCCATTCCATTCCATTCCATTCCATTCCTTGTCCTATTCTATTCTATTCTATTCTATTCTATTCTATTCTATTCTATTCTATTCTATTCCATTCCATTCCACTCCACTCCACTCCACTCCACTCCACTCCACTCTACTCTAATTCTTCATTCTATTCTATTCTATTCTATTCTATTCTATTCTATTCTATTCTATTCTATTCTATTCTATTCTATTCTATTCTATTCTATTCCATTCCAACATACTAAAACTTCATTTCTTCAATTGTTTTGTACCCCTCCAACTTGCACTTTTCTTTCAAATATATTATTTTCCAGCTCCTTAATTTAAAGTCATTGTTTTTAATAAACTATTGGTCATTTTTCCCTACTACATGCTTGAATAGGTCAGATAAAGACTACCACATTCTGGCTCAGAAGATAATAAGCTTCGTTATTTTTAACGAAGCTTTTCTTATAACTGTTTGTTCATTTATAGACGGCTTTCATAAAAGCAGTTTAAAATATCGTACTTAATTATTGGCAGGAAAACCCAACAGAAATTTTATTAAGGGGACCTTGGTGCTCTATGAGGTTAGTTGTTTTCATGCATTTCATGACCCAAACTAAATAACATCAACTCTGGTCACTTGATTAAACTTGGTGAATAAAAAAGCCATTTGCTTATTTTGCTGGTCAGTTTCAATCTTGTAGGAGGAAGTTGCAGATGGGTTCTGAGATCCCTGAGAAGATCCTATCTCTTGTGCCTATAACAAATATCCTTGTACATTAATGCTTACATCATCTTAGAAGGTCTTGATGTCCATTGTATAAAATTGAGGTTGGCAAGCACTGCATCTGTGGTCACCATACCACATGGGGGTGTCCATGTGACTCCCGAAAAGAATAAATATTTTTGTAAAAAAAATAATAATAATAACATAGCCAGAATCTTACAAAATGGCAACATGTCATAAAGTTTTGGTATTCCCATCTGAAATCCAAAGAGATATTTGGCAAGAACTGTACAACGAGCCTGTAGTACAGTGGACTGTACAGTGCAAGCACTGTTATTAACAGATTAACATCTGCTGCTTGCAATTACTGCAAGTTCAAATCTCACCAGGCTCAAGGTTGACTCAGCCTTCCATCCTTTCAAAGGTAGGTGAAATGAGGACCCAGATTGTGGGGGCAATAAGCTGACTTTGTATAAATATACAAAAGTATGAAGGCTATTGCTTAACGCATTGTAAGCCGGCCTGAGTCTCTGGAGAAGGGCGGCATATAAATTAAAGCAAAAAGAAAAAGAAAAAAAGAAAAAAAGAACTGGACCTAACTGGGCTTTTAAAAAATATGAATGTAGTCAGGAATCATTTATCATTGTCTGCTGATGCCTTTAGGAATTATTTTCTCCAATGGCCACATCTGGAAACAGCAGCGACACATTGGCGTCACTTCTCTGCGGAAGCTGGGCCTGGGAAAGAAAAGCATTGAGCATCAGATAGAAGACGTGGCTCAGACGTTGGTGGAGATGTTTAGACAAACAGAAGGTCTGTAATTTTGGGTAACACTCAAGTCTGCATCTGCCAAAATCTTTTTTATTCTGAGTATTTTAAAGAAAAAGAGATTATTCGATTTTTTTTTTTAGTTTTGAAAGTTCCCAATTTCCATAGAGTTCCCAATTTCCTTCCTTCCTTCCTTCCTTCCTTCCTTCCTTCCTTCCTTCCTTCCTTCCTTCCTTCCTTCCTTCCTTCCTTCCTTCCCTCCCTCCCTCCCTCCCTCCCTCCCTCCCTCTCTTCTCCTGTTCTTTAATAATTCATTTTGGAATCTTATCTTTGTTTAAATATCTTTGTTTGCAGGACAGCCTTTTGATCCTTCATGTGCAGTAGTAAATGCAGTTTCCAATGTCATATGTGCTTTGAGTTTTGGACATCAGTTTGCTCCTGAAGATGAGAACTTCCAGAAGTTAATTAAAGCCCTTGAAATTATTGTGAAATTCTCTGGTTGCTTTTTTCATGTGGTGAGTCATGTTTTCTATTAAAGCTCCCCCCAAAAAATATGTTTCCAATAGTTTTTGTTGTTGTTAGCTGCGAAGTCGTGTCCAACTCATCGCGACCCCGTGGACACTGTTCCTCCAGGCCTTCCTGTCCTCTACCATCCTCTGGAGTCCATTTAAATTCATGCCTACTGCTTCAGTGACTCCATCCAGCCACCCCATTCTCTGTCGTCCCTTTCTTCTTTTGCCCTCCATCTTTTCCAGCATTAGTTTACAATAGTATTTTCATGTAATTATGAATGTAAGGCATGGAAGAAGCCTTGGAAATAACCAGTTGTACTTCTAACACAGTAAGTGTGTGCACCCTTGAGTCAGATTCGACTCTTGCCTGATAAGAGCCTCAACAAGCCTTTGCAGTTTTCTTGTCAAAATTTCAGAAATGGATTCCCATTGCCTACTTCGTAGAGCTGAGAGACAGGGACTGGTTCAAGGTCATCCAGTTGATTTAGTGCTTGAGTGGTGACTAGAACTTAGGGCCGTGATGGCGAACCTATGGCACGCGTGCCACAGGTGGCACGCAGAGCCATATTAGTGGGCACGCCAGCTCAGCTCTGGGGTGCATGTGCGTGCCGGCCAGCTGATTTTCGGGCCTTCTGGGCCCACCAGAAGTAGGGAAACAGGCTGTTTCCTGCCTCTGGAGGGCCTGGGGGTGGGATGGGGAAGGCCCATTTTTCTTTCTTACCTGGCTCCAGATCCTCTCTGTGTATCTGGGAACAGCGAAAACAGCCTTTCCCACTCCCTTGGAGGCCCTACGGAGGCTGAAAGGGCCCATTTCCCTACTCCCGGTGGGACAGGAAGTGACATTTTTTCCTGTCCCTAGCCTCCAGAGACTCCTAGAGAGGCTCCTAGAGACTCCTAGAGAGGCTCCTACAGACTCCTAGAGAGGCTCCTACAGACTCCTAGAGAGGCTCCTACAGACTCCTAGAGAGGTTCTGGAGGCTGGGGACAGCAAAAAATGTCACTTCCTGTCCCACCGGGAGTTGGGAAATGGGCCCTTTCAGCCTCCGTAGGGCCTCCAAGGGAGTGGGAAAGGCTGTTTTCGCCGTTCCCAGATACACAGAGAGGATTTGGAACCAGGTAAGAAGGAAAAATGGGCCTACCAGGCCATCATGTGCCAGGAGAGGGGGAGGAGGGGGTTGCACACACATGCGCATGGGCATGTGCACGTGTGACCCTCCCCCACCTCCCCTCTCCTGGCACGCAATGGCAAAAAGGTTAGCCATCACTGACTTAGGGTATCTAGTTTCTAGGCTGGTGCATTAACCACTACACCAAAATGGTTCTCCCCATGAAGGAATCCATTATTTCAGTATCACCAGCAGATGGCCCTCCATCCATCCATCCATCCATCCATCCATCCATTCATCCCATGTTTAAGCCATTCAAACAAAAGGTGATTGACCACTTTTTTTTTCATGTGGTGAGTCTGTTTTTTATTAAAGCTCTCCAAAAACCTATGTTTCCATCAGTAGTTTCATGGAATCATGAATGTAATTCAGGGGGGAAGCCTTAGAAATTGCCTATTGCACTGTTATCCCCAATAGGTGTGTCTGTCCTTGAGACACACCTATTGGGGATAGTACAGTACAGAGAGCCTTGGTAGTACAGTGGTTTAATGCACCCTGTTATTAACACAGCTGCTTGCAATTTCTGCAGGTTCAAATCTTACCAGGCTCAAGGTTGACTCAGCCTTCCATCCTTTCTAAGGTAGGTTAAATGAGGACCCAGTTTGTGGGGGCAATAAGCTGACTTTGTATTAATATACAAAAGTATGAAGGCTATTGCTTAATGCATTGTAAGCCGCCCTGAGTCTCCGGAGAAAGGCGGCATATAAATCAAATAAAAAAAAAAATCAGTCTTGACTCAAGGTGAAAAGCCTGGACAAGTCTTTGTAGTTTTCTTGTCAAGATTTTGGAAGTGGTTTGCCATTGCTCACTTCCTGGGGCTGTGACAAAAGAACTCTTCCAGTGTCATATAGTTGAGTTAGTGCTTGAGTTGGGACTAGAACTCAGAGTATCTGAGTTCTAGTCCCAACTCAAGCACTAACTCAACTATATCTAGTATCTAGTTTTTAGCCTGGGGCATTAACAACTAAACCAAAATGGTTCTGCCCATGAATGAATCCCTCATTTCAGTATGACCAGCAGATGGCCAACCATGATCCTCTGTTTACATTGACATTTATTTCTATTTTATTTATTAGTTTGTCAAACATGTGCAAGATAGCAGGTATAAATATGAACATGGACATGAATGAAGGTAATGAATACAGATAAATAGGGACAGTAGGACAGGGATGGTAGGCATGCTGGTGCGCTTATGCGCGCCCCCTTTACGGACCTCTTAGGAATGGGGAGAGGTCCACGGTAGACAGTTTAAGGTTGAAGCTGTGAGAGTTTGAGGATGTAACAATGGAGTCGGAGATGTAACAATAGAGCATTCCAGGCATCGACCACTCTGTTGTTGAAGTCGTATTTTCTGCAATTGAGTTTGGAGCGGTTTACCTCGAGTTTGTATCAATTGTTTGCCCGTGTATTATTGCAGTTGAAGCTGAAGAAGTCGTCGACAGGTAAGATGTTGTAGCAGACAATTTTGTGTACTATGTTTAAATCAGACCGCAGGCGGTGCAGTTCCAGATTGTCTAAGGCCAAAATTTCAAGCCTTGATGGCATAGGGAATTCTCTTCTCTTCTCTTCTCTTCTCTTCTCTTCTCTTCTCTTCTCTTCTCTTCTCTTCTCTTCTCTTCTCTTCTCTTCTCTTCTCTTCTCTTCTCTTCTCTTCTCTTCTCTTCCCTTCCCTTCCCTTCCCTTCCCTTCCCTTCTCTTCTCTTCTATTATTATATTATATTATAGCTCTAGATGGTCTACCACTCTTTGAGTCTGTCCATGATTGAACAGTTCTCACCAATTTTTCCTAATACTGAACCAACATTTGCTTCCTTACAATATAAACACTAAGCAGTGTGCAGCAGCCACTGAAAAAGCCAACACAGTGGAATAGAATCAAGATCACATGAAGTGTTAGTAACACTTTATAATGCCTTGGTAAGACCACACTTGGAATATTGCATCCAGTTTATTCACCATGATGTAAAACAGATGTTGAGACTCTAGAACAGGAGTGTCAAACTCACGTCATCATGTTGTCATCACGTGACGTGTCATGACTTTCCCCTCCCCCTTCACTAAACTGGGGGTAAGCGCGTGACGCATCCGGCCCATTGGCCACGAGTTCGACATCCCTGCTATAGAAAAAGTACAGAGTGCAGAGAAGAGCAACAAAGATGATTAGGGGACTGGAGGCTAAAACATATAAAGAAAGGTTGCAGAAACAGAGAAGAGGTGGTTAATCTATTTCTCAAAGTACCTGAAGAGATTGCAAGATGCAAGGGGTGGAAACTAATCAGACAGAGACCTAGAACTAAGGAGAAATTTCCTGACAGTGAGAACAATTAGGGAATTAAAGGCCCTGGGAATGGACATTGACAACTGGGAAACCTTGACTTCTGATCGTTCAGCTTGGAGGCTAAAGACGCAGCATGGCCTTCTCCAATTCGAAGAGACACTTGTTCGCCAGGCTGAGGCAAAGGGACAGTCCCGGAACCGGTGAAATCTGGCGGCTGGGCAGGGGACAGAATGTATCTGCCCTCCGTGTGGAAGGGATTGTCACTCTCAAAATGGCCTTTTTAGTCACACTACATGCTGTTTTAGGACCTCTTTCCAGAGCACAATACCATAATCGCTTGAGACTGAAAGATGCCAATGAATGAGAACAATTAGCCAGTGAAAAGACTTGCTCCAGAAGTTGTGGGGGCTCCATCACTGAGGTTTTTAAGAAAAGATTGGACAGCCATTTGTCTGAAATGTCAGAGGGTCTCTGGCTTGAGCAGGGAAGGGGTTGGACTAGAAGACCTCCAGGGTGCCTTTCAACTCGGTTATTCTGTTATTAAACTTAGCACACTGAAAATCTGATCTATGTAGTTAATTCATTGTTTAGCCTGGCATTTGAATCCAGTTGGTTTAATTTATTAAATCATGGCTCAGTTAGCCATAGGTGTTTAGGATGGCTCCTGGAGAGAATGAGACAATTTTATAATAGCTGTATAATAATCTATTTGCCTCTGAACTTGTTTTCTACAAGAATTTGGAAATAGCTTTTCTGGAGAGCTTTTGAGGCCTGACACCATGTATGGTTTGCCATGTTTTAATGTGCTTGCAATGTTTTTTTTTTTTTTTGCTTATTAAGTGCTGTCGGTTATTGTGAACTGCTGAGAGTCTTTTCTAATTGTGATGGGAAATAAATAAATATTTTTTTTCCAATTTCCATTTCTATTAGATGCTTTTTGTGTTCCCACGATTAATGAGCTACCTCCCAGGCCCTCACAAGGAGGCCTCGGCTTCTGTAGAGGTGATCACTTCCTTTGCAAAGCAGGAAATAGAGAAACATAAGGAATCCAGATCTCTCCATGAGCCACAAGATTTCATTGATTACTATCTTCTACAGATGGAGAAGGTATGGGTTTATTGTGGTTCAATACATCGGCAAGGAATTATTACTTTACTCACTATAAGGAAACAGGAGGAGCTACTGAAATTGTCTTTATTGGATTTTTTTTCTCTTTCATCTAGCTTCTATTCTGAATTTAGTCCATGTTAATTCAGATTGCTTCTAAATAAGAGCTATATTGTACCTTTGCAATCTTGAACCCTCCTTAGACAAGGGAGTGTAGGAAGTTAGCACCCACCCCTCTCCTAGGAAAATGGGATATTTCAGGAAATATTAAAAGGGCAGAATATTTCCCCTAAAAGGGAGGCAGAAACTCAGTCCCCCCCACCTTTGTCAATGGGCCATTAAGGCCTGGGCCAATCTATTCTACATAACAAAGATCTATCTCCTTCAGGCATAGTAAGAATTGCCCAAAGCCCTTTCATTACATCATCACCCAGCAAGAGTCAACCAAGCCTGGAACATAGACAACCTATAAAGTTAGCCCTGCATGGCCCCATGGGAGTGTGACAACCAATCAGAATACAAGCTTAAATTCAAAGCTGAACAGAGGGTAGAAATCTCTCTCTCTCTCAACCATGTGCTTTTTGCCCAGGACCTCAAACCATGTGGTCCTGTCCACCATTAAAAACCATCTTTCCAATCAGCCACCATGTTTCCAGTCCCTTTCTCCCCACTTGGAACTGAACCCAGATGGACATTTCTTCCCACAGGAGATTCTTTGTGGGGGAAGTTAGAATTATTTTCACTTGTCATCCTCTCATGTTTCCCTATCATTTCTTCCCTTTTTTTCTGAAGAAATTCCATTATGAAGGAAAAGCATTAACAGAGATTTTGTAATTTATTTATTTATTTGTTTGTTTGTTTGTTTATTTATTTGTTTATTTAATTTATTTATTGGTTCGATTTATATGCCACCCTTCTCCGGAGACTCAGGGCGGCTTACAATGCGTTAAGCAATAGCCTTCATACTTTTGTATATACCTGCTTAGTAGGGCTTTTGGGCCCCCCTAAGCGGTGTTCTTTTTGATACAAAGTCAGTTTATTGCTCCCACAATCCGGGTCCTCATTAATGACTACCTTCCCTGAAATGTTCAGTAAAGGACAGATACTGTTACAATATTGAATTTAGTACAATATCGGAACAATTGTACGACAGGCCAGAGCACACAGCGGTAGTGGATTCGTTAGTCTCCATGAAGCCCAAGACTTCCTTGGTCACTATCTAATTCAGATAGAGAAGAAATGGATTTATTGTAGTTTAGCACATAATTAATTTGTTGATAAATAAATAAATAAATAAATAAATAAATAAATAAATAAATAATAGTTTATCTGTAATTAAAGAAGGGGAGGTATTGGAACTATTTTCTTTGGAGTTTTTTTTTTTAAAAAATTCAGTTCCCATTCTGAATTTAGCCCGTGCTAAATTCCGTTTGCTTCTAAATAAGAGCTGTAATGCAGCTTTGCAATATTAGGCAAGAAACAATGGTTGGGAATTAACCAGGGGTGAAATCTAGCAGGTTTTGACAGGTTCTGGTGAACCGGTAGCAGAAATTTTGAGCAGTTCAGAGAACTGGCAAATACCACCTCTGGCTGGCCCCAGAGTGGGGAGGGAATGGGGATTTTGCAGTATCCTTCCCCTGGAGTGGAGTGGGAATGGAAGGATTTTGTAGTATCCTTCCCCTGCCATGCCCTCCAAGCCACACCATGCCCACAAGCCACGCCCACAGAACCGGTTGTAAAAAAAAATTGGATTTTACCACTGGAACTAACCAAAGGGAGAAGCAACCTGGAATTAAGGAGAAACTTCCTAACAGTGAGCACAATTAACCAGTGGAACAGGAGTTACCTTCAGAAATCATGGGAGCTCCATCCAAATAAAAATGATTCATTAGAGAGATTGCGCTTGAAAATGAAACTTATTTAAGATAGCACCGAAACCTGACAGGAGGTTTATAAGAAGAGACTGGAGAGTCACTTATCTGAAATAGTATAGGTTCTCCTGCTTGAGCAGGGGGCTGGACTAGAAGACCTCCAAGGTCCCTTCCAGCTCTATTCTATTCTAATTCTAGACTCTAATTAGACATGGGACGTTCTTTGTGGCGGATGTTAGAAATGTTTCCGTTTGTCATCCTGTCTTCTTTACCTGTCACTTATTCCCCCTTTTTCTAAAGAAGTTCCATTAAGAAGGAAAAGAATTACCCAGGGGAGGACTTTTGATTAATTCATACTTAAATGAATGCTTTCTCTGAAATGACAACTGGGCCCAAAATTTTGACCTTTCTTGCTACAGTTGTTATGCAACTCACTGCATAACAGTGACATGAATCATGTGATTGTTAAGCAAATCAGGCTTCCCCATTGATTTTGCTTGTCAGAATCTAGCTGGGAAGGTTTATTTATTTTATTTATTTATTTGTCAAGCATATATAAGATAACAGATAAAAGTATAAACATGATTATGAATACATGAAAAGAGTAAGAGTAAAAAGGAATATTAGGACAGGGACGGTAGGCACGCTGGTGCTCTTATGCACGCCCCTTACAGACCTCTTAGGAATGGGGTGAGGTCAACAGTAGACAGTCTTAGGTTAAAGTTTTGGGGGTTTGGGGAAGAAACCACAGAGTCAGGTAGTGCATTCCAGGCATTGACCTGAAGTCATATTTTTGTGACCAAACGATATGGCAATCGAATTTGGAGTGGTTTACCTTAAGTTTGCATCTATTGTGTACTCGGGTATTGTTGTGGTTGAAGCTGAAGTAGTCATTGACAGGTAGGACATTGTAGCAGATAATTTTATGTACTACGCTTAGGTCTGACCAAAGGCAGTGTAGTTCTAAGTTGTCTAAGCCCAAAATTTCAAGTCTGGTGGCATAAAGTATTCTATTGCAAGCAGAGGAGTGGAGGACTCTTCTCGTGAAATATCTCTGGACTCTCTTAATTGTATTAATGTCCGATATGCAGTGCGGGTTCCAGACAGATGAGCTGTATTTGAGAATTGGTCTAGCAAATGTTTTGTATGCCCTAGTTAGTAGTACAATATTACCAGAGAAGAAACTATGCAAGATTAGGTTAACAACTCTTAATGCCTTTTTGGCAATGTAGTTACAGTGGGCTCTGGCACTTAGATCATTAGAGATGAGTACTCCAAAGTCCTTGACAGAGTGAAGGTTGTCTACAAGGTTGTGTCCATCCAGCTTGTATTTTATGTTCTGATTTTTTTTTTTTTTTTGCCAATATGTAAGAGAGAGCATTTGTTGGTTGAGATTTGAAGTTGCCACTTGTTTGACCATTCTGACACATAGTCAAGGTCCTTTTGAAGAGTAGCAGCATTTTCGGTGGTATTGAATAATTTTATATCATCAGTGAAGAGAACACAGTTGCTTTTAATACGATCACAAAGGTCATTTATATAAAGTATAAAGAGTGTTGGTCCTAAAACGCTGCCTTGGGGAACACCGTTGTTAACAGGTGCAGGATTTGATAGAGTGCTTCCTATTTTGACCACTTGTTGCCTGTTTGACAGGAAAGCAGCTATCCATTTATGCACGAGTCCAGAAATGCCATAAGATTTTAGTTTTAGAAGTAGTTTGTCGGGTACCACTGTTAAGAAATTTAGGAGGTTCCTTCTGGATCGTGACCCTTACTCACTTGCAAACACATCAAACAAACAAACAAGCCAGAGTGGAGTTTTAGAAAAGCTAAAACTAGTTTAATAGAAACGAACAAACAAATAAAACAAAGCCTATAAAAATACCAATAGTCATCTCTCTTCTTAGCAAAGGTCCATTCAACTCTCTTGGAGTCTCTCCATACGATTTGAGCCCAGCTCTTCCTTCCTTCCTCAGAAGTAGTCCGGAGTGACTTCAGCTCAAGCGGGTGTGTGTGTGTGTGTGTGTGTGTGTGTGTGTGTGTGTGTGCTCAACTCAGCTTGCATCTCAGTAAGGTGAGTAGGTCAGAGGCCTGCTCTGCTCTGCTCTGCTCTGCTCTGCTCTGCTCTGAATGGCCGGTAAGTACTGTTAACGAGCAACTGCTTAAATGCTGAGTCATGGTCAGTTAGGAAAGGTCCGGGAAAACTCAGAGCCAAAAGCTGCAGTCTGACTGGCTCATTCAAATGTTCAAGCCAGGATCCAATCAACAGGTCACAGCAAACCTTGAGCGGAACTTACTCTCACAATCCCCTTCTCTGTGGCTATTGATTATAAATACATATACATAGAAATCATTGGATACACACATCACAATGGTAAGTGGCACACTTTCATATAACCATAGATATCTTATCTAGGAGATATTGATGTTGATCCCGGGGTAGTGGTTTAGTAAGTATGTCTGCTATCTGTTCCTTGGTCTCACAGAAAACTGTCCTGATAAAACCTGTCCTTGACAATTGCCTAACATGCTTATACTTAATGTCAATGTGACGTGACGTTTGTCCCACAGCATCAGCCTGCGATATATTGATAGCAGCCATTTTGTCCTCATGGATGTTTATAGGGTATACAGGTTCTTCCCACAAATTCATTAACAGATCATCAAACCAGATCAGATTGTTTGATGCTTTAGATAAGCATACATACTCTGCCTCAGCAGTGGAAGTAGCTATTAACTTCTGTTTACCTGAGTACCAGTGAATAGGACTTCCATTCAAAAATATAACATAACCTGAGGTACTCTTCCTGGACTTAATGTTCCCTGCCCAATCTGCATCTGAGTAGCAGCATCATTCTGGTTTGTCTGATATATCTGGCTCCCCAAAAGTGAGTGGTTTACAGTGCTCTTTAAATACCTCAAAACCCTTTTGAAACTGTTCCAGTGATATTGTGTGGGATTTTCAGGATGTCTGGATAAAACATTTACGGCTAGACTAATATCTGGCCTTGTCCAACCTGCAATATACAATAACGACCCTATCACGGATTTGTAAAGTGTCTTTTGTTCAAAAGCTGCACTTTCAACGTACATGTTCTTAAGAAAATCTGTTTGCATAGGGGTGTCACAAGGTTTAGCCTCTGACATCTTTCGATCAATTCCATGATCTTATCCTGCTGAGAAAGTTCAAACCCCTTCTCAGTTTTTACAAATTGGACTCCTAAGAATTTATCAATTCGACCCAGAGGCTTTAGGGCAAAATTCTTACTTAACTCATTAGAGAACACTTTGCATCTGTTCTCAGACTTGCAGATATACAAGATATCATCCACGTAAACCAAGATTGTTTCCTTAGTACCCTGGTGGTTTCTAATGAACACACACTCATCAGCCAATGAGGCTGCAAAACCTATTTGTTTTAAACTTTTGGTAAGACATTCATACCACCTCCTGCCAGATTGTTTGAGACCATATAGACTTTTGTTCAAAAGCCAAACATCACCTTCCTGATGATTTATACCTTGAGGAACCCTGACATATAGTTTCTTATCTAACTTAGCATGCAAGTAAGCAGTCTGTATATCAAATTGATACACGTTCTCTCCTTGAATAGCGGCTATGGTGAGTGTTGTCTTCACACTCTTTGGGCGCACTATGAGCGAGAAGGTGTCAACTTAATCATCAGGGAACCTTTGTGAAAAGCCCTGTGCAACCAATCTTGCCTTATAAATGAACTTCCCATTATCAATAGGTTTCTTCTTAAAGACCCATCTAGTGCCAGTTACTTTCTTGTCCTTTGATAATTCCGTTGGTGTGAATACTTCTAGCTTTTTCAAACTTACCAATTCGGTATCCATCGCAGCACGCCAATTTTGTTGTTCTCAATCAGATAGAGTCAACACATCCTCATACCTCTGGGGTATGACTGAAACCTGGTCAACAGAAGTGACAAAACCTTCATACTTCTTTGGCTTCTTGCCCCTAGTGGACTGAACTGGCATACTTACTGGTTCTTCATCTACATCAGAACTGTCTGATGAGTTGTCCTCCTCATTGCTATCATTTTGAATCTTTAAAGTGGAGTGCCCTTCTTTCCAGGTTACTCCTGCTCTCTGTTTTAATATACCCTTTAAAGGTGTGGGGGGGATACATGTTCCTCATCATCCTCAAAATCAGATGTATCACTATCACTAGATAGATTTTCTGATGCATCTTCCACCTGTTGGTCCAGATCACGAGGAGGGGTTTGAGTCAGGATCTCATTAGCGTGGGTCCTGCTCCAATTCATGCTTTCATAAAAGGTGGCTGACCTAGATATTACTATTCTCCTGTTTGAGTCCACAAACCTAAAGGCCTTAGAACCTGTCTCATAGCCAACGAACTTCAGTTGGATTGAGACCCTATCCCCCTTCTTTCTAAGTTCTTTTGGGATCGGCCATCACTCCAAATACATGAAGATGCATCAATCTTGGCTTATGGCCATACACTATCTCATATGGGGTCTTTTGCACCACACTAGACCATACCCGACTGAGAGTGTAATTTGCATACAGAGCTGCTTCCGCCCAATATGAATAGTCTAGATCAGCATCCTCAAGAGCGCACCTGTAAGACACCGTTCCTCCTTTCAACCACTCCGTTCTGAAATGTGGATGGGGGGGGGCGGTCCGTAAATGGACTATACCCTTTTCCTTTAGCCAACCAGAGAACTGGGCTGAATTAAACTCAGTTCCTCTGTCGGTCAAGATTTTCTGAATATTGACCTTCTGCTGATTCTCGATTAAACTGCAGAACTCCTTAAACTTAGATAATGCCTGATCCTTGGATTTAAGAAGGTAAACAAATCCAAACCTACTATGGTCGTCAACAATTGTCAGGAAGTAATGATTCTTGCCAATGGAGGGTTTCAAGGGACCTAGCAAGTTCATATGTACCAACTGGAATATGTGTTCAGAATATCTCTGAGACTTCCTGGGTGTGGGCTTAATTTTGGATTTTGCGCTCCTACAAATAGAACAATCTAGAAAGGTGTTACAGTCCTTAATCCTAACTCCTTTTAAACATTCAGACATCTTTTGCACAATAGGAAAACTCATATGACCCATTCTACGATGCATAAGGTGAGCACATTCATCAGGTAATGGTTTGCCAATAGAAATTGAATTGGCATTGTCAGGCTCCTCACCATTTTGTTCAAGATTAAAACGTACATACATTTTACTCTTTAAAACATTTCTACAATTACCATTAAAACTCCTCTTTTCTTGAGTACCCTTAAAATCACCATCTGATTCCAACTCGGATTCATCATCGCTGTTAAAAGTGGTGACATGGTTACTAACATTAAATTCCTCAGCCCTTATAATGGGGGAATAATAAGGTAAACCATTAATCTTCAACACTTCCCCAACCACACATTTATCATTGGTAACAACAGCAGTTCCCCCTGTAAACAACACTTCTATTTCGGTATCCTCACTTATCTTCATAGTGCTGAGCAAATTATGATCAATCTCAGGTACATATAAAACAGCACCAACCTCCCCAAACCCAGGGATAAAAATCTTCCCAATACCAGTAACTCTTGCCTTTTTACCGTTGGCAACTTTGACCATAGACTTATGTTCTTCTAACTCAGTAAACAATTTGCGATCACTTACAATATGTCTACTTGCCCCACTGTCCAACAGCCAGAGTTGCTCTCGTTGCTTCCTTGAGAGTCTTGATTCAACAGTCTCAACTACAGCAGCAAAATTAGTAGTAAACTTAAACTTATCCCTTTTGTCACCTTCCTCTGGCCATTTACCCCTTCTCTTGCTGGAAGGGTTACCTTGTGGCTTTCTATGTGGGGTAGGTGATCTCCTTCTATACCTGTCACCTGAAGGTGCCCTCTGGCGTGCCCTAGCGTTAACATTACGCGAGCAATCTCTTTTGTAATGATCCCTGGATCCACAGTTAAAACATTCCCCAACAATATATGCATTATCAGGGCTATTGGACTTTCTTGATGGTCTCTTTTTCCTATGGAAGGCCGCCCTGTCCTTCCTTAGATTATCCTCTGCAATGAGTTTACCAGACTGGACTTCCAGGGACATATCCTCATAGCTGGTATTATCCGATTGGGAAATAAAGTTATCCCAGCTAGAGTCTAAAGAATTGATTATGATGCTAATTAAACTCTGTTCAGATACAGATTCCCCCCTTAAGATCAATTCTTCTGTCATCATGTTAAGCTCACACAGGTGTTCGTTCATATCCACCCCTGCCCTCAATTTAGCAGAATGGAACTAGAAATCCTGCTAGTTGCATTAGAGTTTTTACAGCAGAATAAATTAAACAGTTTTTCCCGAACCTCACATATCCTTAAACCATGAGGGATACTTAGATACAATGCTGGATCAATTGACAATAACAAGATACAAAAAGCCTCATGATGTAAGAAGTCAATCTCCAGAGTCCAAGGTTTGGAGGGAGGCTCTAACAACAATGATAACACATTTTCTTTCATTAATATTACTTGTATACATTTTACCCATTCTTTTAAGTTTTCTCCATTAATGCTTAGGGTTTTAAAACTGGGCAGCAGAATGCTGGCAGTTGCAGGCATGGATGGAGAAAACTGCTGCTGTCCATGATGTTGCAAATTTCAAAAAGGACAATACGGCATAGGTATTGAAGCAGCCGGCTTGAAAGCTACTTGCCGGCTGCCCAAAGATTGCTCCTCCCTAGTGGGAGGGGTCAGAGCACCAAACTGGGCATGCTCACAACTCATTCTTGTCTGGACACCAAGATGTGAAGATCTCCTTGATCTTTCCTCAGCAGAAAGCCTCCGGCTGGCCTCTGGGACCTCAACCTCGGCCGGTACAGCCCCAGAAATGGCCGCAAAAGCTGGAGACACTGCAGAAGGACCTGCTGCGCCCGAAACAGGCAGGGAGCGAGTCACAGTCATCAAAGGTGTATCAAGACAAGCCGTTGTCATGCTCTGGGTAAAAGGTGGCTGGAAATTACCCCCAAAAGCTGCTGTTAAAACTTCTATTGCATTTGCAATTTCCAGTTCGGTGGGCGAACTTCTTAAGCCATCAATAGCTGGTCGGGCAATAGGTGGCGCCATATTAACTTGGTCACCCTGAATTGGGGTTTGGCTGGGTGCTAAATTTAAAATGGGCAGTCTATTATTTCCCACCTTTGATTTAGAGTCAGTAAAAGGGGTTGCAGGACAGGATTGGGTATCTCTTACTGGTCTAGCACCATCCTGGGTTTCTCTCCTGTCCCTTGCTGCTGTTTCCGTGGCCACAAACTGCAATAAGGCACTAATATCAGCAATTGGGTCCTCACTTGTTTCTGGCAAGCCAAAAAACTGAAGCATCACTATTTTCATCTGCTCTCTTCCTCCCAAAGCTGCATCTGGAACCAGAAGGGGCATCCCTCTGTTCTCACTCTTTGCAGATGGAGGACTTTTAGCAGCAAATGATTCAAGAGCTAGGGCACTTGCTTCCAAAGCCATCGCCCCCCCCCACTCTTTGATGCTTGAAACTCCTCAGTTAAAATCTTCCTGGTTTCGGCTTCCATCAGTCTGCTTTGTTCTGCCTTGCTTCTAGTGGAGGCTTGAGTTACAATCTTCTCTTTTCGGGTTGGCTTAATCATAGACATGCTTGTTTAATGTATTGCAACGTGAATAGGGTCTACAACCATCCTCTGCTACCAATTGTTAAGAAATTTAGGAGGTTCCTTCTGGATCGTGACACTTACTCACTTGCAAACACATCAACAAACAAACAAGCCAGAGAGGAGTTTTAGAAAAGCTAAAACTAGTTTAATAGAAATGAACAAACAAATAAAACAAAGCCTATAAAAATACCAATAGTCATCTCTCCATATGATTTGAGCCCAGCTCTTCCTTCCTTCCTCAGAAGTAGTCTGGAGTGACTTCAGCTCAAGCGTGTGTGTGTGTGCTCAGCTCAGCTTGTATCTCAGTAAAGTGAGTAGGTCAGAGGCCTGCTCTGCTCTGCTCTGCTCTGCTCTGCTCTGCTCTGCTCTGAATGGCCAGTGAGTGCTGTTAATGAGCAGCTGCTTAAATGCTGAGTAATGGTCAGTTAGGAAAGGTCCAGGAAAACTCAGAGCCAAAAGCTGCAGTCTGACTGGCTCATTCAAATGTTCAAGCCAGGATCCAATCAATAGATCACAGCAAACCTTGAGAGGAACTTACTCTCACAATCACTGAATCAAAGGCTTTACAGAAGTCTATGTAAATTGCATCTATTGCTTTGCCCTGATCAAGATTTGTAGTCCCATATGTTTTTGCAGTATAGTAGTTGCAGATTACAGGATAATTTTTTCTGAAACCAAATTGTTTGTTGGAGAGTTGTTTGTTTGTCTCTAAGTAGAGGGTAATGGATTGGTTAATGATTGATTCCATGACTTTGCAGGTGACGCAACATAAAGAGATTAGTCTGTAATTTTCAAGTAGGTTGGGGTCTCCCTTTTTGAAGATAGGAATGATCGTGGCTAGTGACCATTGGTTGGGCAAGGAGCTGGTCATGAAAGATTTTTCAAAGATTATGCTTAGAGGTTCTAAGCTTCTAAAGCTTGTTTAAGAAGTAGGCACATAGTCCATCAGATCCAACAGAGAAGGATGGTTTTAGACTGCATAGTGCCTTTTCAACATTGGCTTCTGTAAAATCGATATATATTAAATCATTGTAATTGCTGTAATTATTTTAGATACGACTGGGAAATATTGGGTTAGTGCTGTTGCTGTTTACAAAGACTGAGCCAAAGAATGAGTTAAAGAGGTTGGCTTTAATGGTTTCGTCATTACAGTCTTTATCGTTTGGTTCTTTTAGGGGTGGGATGGATCTCGAGTCTTTAAGTTTGTTGTTTACAAAATTATAGAAGACACGGGTGGATTTTGTGTGCAGAAGTTTTTCCTCTTGTTTGATGTGATAATTGGTGCATTCAGTCTTTATCTGGTGGCATGCGTTTTTGTAGCAGCTTTTAAAGTTAGCTACATAGTTTTGTTTTTTCGCTAAACAGATGTTTTTTGGATTGGAGCTTCCTTATTGTCATGGCTAATTTGTTTTTTCTGGTTTTAGGGGTTATTAGTGGTATGTATAGTTTAATTAGTCTTTTGACTTCGAGCAAAAAAATATTATAATGGTCTTCAGCAGCATTACAGCCAGTGAATAGAAATTGCCAATCAAGAGATGAGATTTCATTGTCTATGAGATCATAGTTGGCTTTTTTGAAGTTATAACTGGGGATCACATCACTATGATGATGTGGCACGGCCCTCCCGAGCTCTGTTTTCACTGGCAGAGGGCTGCAGGAGGCCATCACAGCCAAAATGGTTCCAGCAAGGCCACACGCAGCCCTCCTGAGGTCTATTTTCACTGGCAGAGGGCTGCAGGAGGCCGTCACAGCCAAAATGGTGCCAGCAAGGCCACACGCAGCCCTCCTGAGGTCTATTTTCACTGGCAGAGGGCTGCAGGAGGCCGTCACAGCCAAAATGGTGCCAGCAAGGCCACACGCAGCTCTCCTGAGGTCTATTTTCACTGGCAGAGGGCTGCAGGAGGCCGTCACAGCCAAAATGGTGCCAGCAAGGCCACACGCAGCCCTCCTGAGGTCTATTTTCACTGGCAGAGGGCTGCAGGAGGCCGTCACAGCCAAAATGGTGCCAGCAAGGCCACACGCAGCCCTCCTGAGGTCTATTTTCACTGGGAGAGGGCTGCAGGAGGCCGTCACAGCCAAAATGGTGCCAGCAAGGCCACACGCAGCCCTCCTGAGGTCTATTTTCACTGGGAGAGGGCTGCAGGAGGCCGTCACAGCCAAAAATGGAGTTCGAGAGCCCATTTTCTCTGGCAGAGTACTTGGGCCACCACAGGTGCCCCTGGCATGAGTGACATTGAGCTAGCCATGCCCACCCTGGCCATACCCACCTCGGCCCCCCAAAGTCAAACAACCCTGATGCAGTCCTCAATGAAATTGAGTTTGACACCCCTGCCTTACAGCATCATCCTGTGGTAAGAAGATGAAACAGTTTATGTCCAGGATGTGAGAGGTCTATAGAAATAGTTGGAAGAAATGTCCATTTGGGTTAAGTTCCAAGTGGGGAGAAAGACACTGGAAACATGGTGGCTGATTGGAAAGATGGTTTTTAATGGTGGACAGGACCACATGGTTTGAGGTCCATGGGAGAGAGAGAGATTGATACCCTCTCTTGGGCCCCGCCTTGGAACTTCCTGTTCCTGTGAAAGAAATGTATTCTGATTGATTGTCAGACTCCCATGGAGCCATGCAGGGGTAACTTTGTAGGATGTCAAGAGTCCCAGGCTTGGTTGAACCTTGCTGGGTGATGCAATCTCCCCAGGTGCATGTGGCGAGTTCTGTTGCTAGATGGGTAGAGGGCTAATCTTATCATGTCCTTAGGGCTATGTCTTAATCCCATCACCCTGGAGCTGAAGGGGGAAGGGGCAGGGAGCTGCTTTGTCTTTAAAACATGTTTCTCCTTTTCTCATCCAGGGAAATATAATATTCTGCCTTTTAATATTTCCTAAAATATTTCATTCTTCTAGGAGGGGGGTGGGTATTAACTTTCTATTTTCACAGCCCTCTTTCTGGCTCGTGCAGCATACAGGTCCTCAAGATAGTGTCTTACTATGAATTTACCACTTTAATTATTGCTCTCCTGCATTGACTTGTGACACAGAAACAAAAGTAATTACAAAAAAAGCTGCATAGAATTCATTGTAATTTTCATTTTTCCATTTTAAACAGAGCAGAAAAGACCCCAACTCTACCTACAGTGAAAAGAACCTGGCTCAGTGTATTTTTGATTTTTTTGGTGCTGGAATAGACACAACCTTCGGTACTCTGATGTGGGCACTGCTTCTCTTGACCAATCATCCCGACACCCAAGGTGAGACAGACATGGCTAAAGGAGCAAGAGTCACTCTCAGGTTTAAAAATACACAGAAATTATTTGAAATCTATTCTTCATAATAATTTCCCTATGTAGATTCTTGATTCTATAAGCAGGAGAATGAATTTAACAGGATTAAAGGAAAGCAAAGAATATACACACAGAAATCCTACCATATGCTAAATAAATAAACAGAGAGCCTTCTTTGAATCCTCAATAAAATATTCAGTGAGGAGCTAAAAACTGGAAATCAGTACAAATCTGAAACATTTAATAATTTCAATGTAGAAATCTCCCATGGTTTTCAGATTTCTTATTTATTTATTTATTTTATTTATTTATTAAATTTTTATACTGCCCCCTCTCCCGAAGGACTTGGGGCGGTGAACAATCAAAATTAAAAACACACAATACAAATATTAACATACATTAAAACGAAATTAAATTATCTTTGGCTTCTCCAATTTAAAACCCCTTGCCCATAAAATTCCCCAATTAAAAGATTTTTAACCCAGCCTGGCTTGCTGAAATAAAAAAGTCTTCAGGGCCCGGCGGAAGGTACGGAGGTCCCTTCTTATTTGTTTCAGGCGTAAATTTAAATTGTCTGAACATAGAAATCAAAATGGCGGGCACGAGCCGATACACGATGCAAGGTTCCCTGCCATGAAGAGAAGAGATGGGATAATTGTGTGTGTGTGTGTGGGAAATTCTTGCCATTCACAGCACCAAATAAACCCCTCAATCATCTCCTTAACCCCACTTTCTTCCTGCTCTGTTACTGCCTGGCCTGCTAGTTGACTGAGACTTGGAAGTTGAAGAGACTGACCTGGGATGGCATGGTGAAGACAGGATTAGTCCAGAGTTGGGAGCCAGCCAAGGCTTATATATGAAGTTTCTGAACGATGCCCTAATTAATTCATGAACTAAGTTTCAAAAGAACTCCAGTCATTTAATAGGAGCAACATTCCAGCAATTACTCAAATTGAGTCAGCTCTGACCTCCCACGTGATTTATGACCCTGTCTCTCCCCCCCCCACCTGGGGAGGTCATAAATCACATTCTCCAATGGACCACGTTGGCGGGTAGGGCTGTAAAAACCCTACCTCTCCTGCTGACTCCGGTAACCTAGGATACAGGATACAATCTGAAAAAAGGCATGTGTGGAATGTATTTTCCATTGGGGCAGCCAAGCAGCTTCATCAGTTCTCCCCCTCCTACTTATGGCAACTTGAAAGCTGGTCTGGAAAACTTTGCAAGTTGACATTTGGCTCCCCTCACTTCCCAAAGGTGACCTGCACAAAGCAAAAACAATTTGAGTACAGGTATAAAATTTAGGGACGTGACCCCCACCCCCAGGCTTGTTTGGATTTTCCATGTGAAATTTGGCTATAAGGCGATCAGCCTGGATGTTTTGACTCTTTACCCAAGATGTCTTTGATAAGGGGTAACCCTTCCACTTGATTAAGTATTGGAGTTGTCTCCTATCCCACCTCGAATCGAGGATTTGCTACACCTCATAATGGGCTTGGCCCCCTATGACCACGGGGTCCAGGGGCTCACGGGGTAGTGGCCTCAAGGTCAATCTGACCACTGATTTTAAGAGGCTACTATGGAAGATTGGGTGTATCTTCCCTAGTAGTCGGGGTAATTTCAATTGCACTGTGACTGGGTTGATTATCTTTACTATTGGGAATGGTCCCATAAACTTTGGCCCCAGTTTCTTGATAGGGAGTTTTAACTTCAGATATTTTATGGAGAGGTAAACCTTGTCCCCAATTGAAATGGCCATTGGGGAGCTCAGAGTTTGTCCGCTTGTTTCTTATAGGTTTGTGCCGCTTTAGCTATCGCTTTCTTGACATTCTCCCAGGTCGCTTTCAACGTTGACATCCACTTGGTCAAGCTGACTGAGGAGGGGGGATCCCTTGGGTATTCAGGCATTGGGATGAAGTCTATGCCGTTCACTATCTTGAACGGGGTTAGTCCTGTGCTACTGTGAACAGCATTATTGTACACGACCTCAGTCAACAGGACGTCCACCCAATTGGCTACTCAGTACCACTTGGAGAGTCAGTTCAGGATGTCCCGGTAAGCGGTTACCTGGGTGATTTGCTTGTCCAGGCTTGTTCTGAAAAAGTGCACTAACAGTCGCTCTGGTAAAGGAGGCAGCTTCCTGATGACTCTACTGAATTCATGGATGTGTTCCTTGATGGGTCGCCCCCTTTGTGCACCCTAGATTTCTGAGCTCATCTTCCACATATGGGTCCTCCTCCACCTCTTCAAACCTGGCCTCTAGAAGTTGTAGGAAGTCATCTGCATCTTGCAGTTGGGGAGCTCTCCTCTTGTGGAGGGCTGCTAGCCATTACCTTGCTTCTTCCTCTAGCCCCTCTGCGATGGTGTTCACTATGGCTCTGGGGGATGGGTAGAGGTGTCCATAGTGTTCTAGGTGGATCTCGACCGAGTCAAGGAATAGAGCTTGTAAATCATCTAGTCATCTGGTCACCAACTGGTGGTCTGTCGACCACTGGTGGTCTGCAATAAAATTTTGATGGTTTGCAGAAAAATTATTTGCATTTTTAATATTGCACTAAATCAGGGGTTCTCAAACTACAGCCCCTGGGATAGATACGTGCAATGAACATTTGTGTTGCTGCAAAGAGCCTCTCCCTTCGGGGTCTTTTTGTGTAGGTCAGAGGGGGGCAGAAATTTGAACTTGGGATCTGCTTTGGCCTCCTGGTGCAGGGCTTTGGATGAAGGCTGGAGGGAAGTGACGCTGCTGGTGAAGAGCTGAAGAGGCTTGCTCCAGTGGGACTGCATCATGGCCTGGAACTGGCTGACCATCTCAGCCCACTAAGCCTCCAGGCGCCGGAACCTGGCAGGTCTTCCCTTTACTTGAAAAGCCTATGCTCGTAATCCTCATTGAGGTGCTCCTGCTGAGCCTCCTTCTCGTCTGATCCAATTTGAATTGAGCTGTTTTGCCAACTCTTTCTCGTGGTGGCTGCTTAGCTCCAACAACTGCTTCCTGTTGGGGCCCTAAGGAGCCCAGGCAAGGAGGTGAGGAGAGTTGGCCATGCCCACCCAGTCACATGACCACCTAGTCACACCCACCCAGCCGGTCATTAGACAGATAATGTTAGTGGTCCATGGGATTTAAAATTATGAACTTTGTGGTCCCTGATGTCCGAAAGGTTGGTGACCCCTGATCTAGTCCAACCCCCCCCCAGTCGAGCAGGAGACCCTACACCCATGATGGTAAATCTATGGCACACGTGCCATAGATGGCACACGTAGCTATATCAGTGAGACTGGAAGTTGGCAACCGGGTCAGTTTTTGCCTCCAGAGGGTCTCGGGAGGGGGGGAGGAAGGCTCTGGAGGCTGGGGACAGCAAAAAACAAGCCTTACGGTCCCACCAGAAGTTGGCAAATGGGCCGTTTCTGGCCTCCAGAGGGCCTCGTGGGGGTAGGGGTGGGGAAGGCTGGTTTCACCCTCCCCAGACTAGAAAGGCTCTGGAGCCAGGTGAGAGAGAAAAACAGGCCTACCGGGCCATCGCGTGCCAGGAGTGGGGGGGGGGGTCGTACACGCCTGCGTGGGCGTGGGATGCATACACCATTATTCCACCAGTTGTGGGATAACAATCAATGAGCTGGTGACTGGAGTTGAGGGTCTGGCTGGGTCTTCAAACGTGGGAATCCCAATAGACATGGAGCCCAGAAGCAGATAATAACTTGAAGGAGAAGGCCAGAAACTTTGAAGAACATTGGTGGCAACAAGCCTGAATAAATAAAATGAAGCTTCTATTTCCATAATTTCTTTTCTAGAGAAAATCCAGAAGGAAATTGAAGATGTGTTTGGCTTCTCAGGGTTGATTTCCTATCAGGATCGGAAGAAGCTACCCTATACCAATGCCGTGATTCATGAAATGCAGCGTTTAAAAAGTGTCTTGTTAGTTGGGCTTCCCAGACAAAGTACAAAGGATGTGAACATGAGGGGTTACCACATTCCTAAGGTGAGAAACGTATTTAGGCTGCATTCCAGTAGCCCAATATGGAAGGAAAAGCAGAATATGGAACTTAGATGGAAGCTCTCTGTTCAGGAGCTTCCAATGTAGTCATACAAAATTGAATAAGCAAGAATAAGAAACTCTTGAGGGGGGATGGATTATGGGTTTAAATCCAAATGCCTTTCAAATTCCAAAGAACCATAAGCATTTTCTATTTATTCTAGGATGTTGATAATAGATTAGGGGCTGAATTTAAGTTCAGAATTGCAGTCATATTTGGACATGTTTCTTTGTCCATTTCTTGGCTCAATCTGATGTGATAAATATGCACCCAGCTCCAGTGGTGAAATCTAAAATTTGTTATTACTGGTTCTGTGGTCATGGCTTGGTGGGGGGGTGGGGTAATGTGACTGGGTGGGTGTGGACAATTTTTTTTTCTTTTAAAACCATTTTTTCTACAAGAGGTTGTAAAAAAATGCTTTCAAAAGGCTCTGACGATCCCAGCTGAGTTGCCTGACCGGCAGAGGCTTTTTTCCTTCTAAATGCCTCTGCCGATCAGGCAACTCATCTTGGATTGCCAGAGGCTTTTAAAAGAAAAAAAACCTCTGCTGATTAGACAACTCAGCTTGGATCTTCAGAGGCTTTTAAAAGAAAAAAAGCCTCTGCCGATCAGGCAACTCAGCTGGGATCATCAGCTGACGATCCCTTTGATGATCCCAGCTGAGCCGCGCGATCATCAGAGGCTTTTTTTTTTTTTACTTTTAAAAGCATTTTTTCGGCTGAAGAGGTTGTAGAAAAAATGCTTTTAAAAATTAAAAGAAAAAGTCTCTGATGATTGTGCGGCTCAGCTGGGCATGGGGGGGCGGCAGGGATTTTTGCTTCCGGTTCTCCAAACCACCTGCCTCCATTGATACCGGATCAGGCGATCCGGTCCGAACCGGGAGCATTTTTCCCCTGCCCAGCTCTTGGTTTTAATAGAAGGGATGGAAGAAAGGAAGCTAAACAGTTGAGCGGCTACTGCTGTCTGAAATCGCTCTGGAAATGAACAAATGTGGGTCCATAAAGGCAAGCTAAAACCAAATGCTTCATCCATATTGTTAGTACTTTTTTACCTGTTGAAATTATGAAACTGCTCTGTTTAATCATCTCTTTGTTTACAGGGGACCATTATTATCGGAGACCTGCGCTCTGTTCTTCTTGATCCTGAGCAATGGGAGACACCTGAAGAATTCAACCCAAATCACTTTTTAGATAAGGATGGGAAGTTCCTTGATCGAGAAGAGTTTCTGTCATTCGGAATAGGTACATCCATGATTCCAAAGCAGGTTATAACTTGTAGATTCCCAACACTACCACTCCTGAGGTCATCATAGTTTGAATAGCTTGAATCCTTATTTCTTCTAGTTTCAAAACTAAGAGAGTCTGAAGTTCCCCCTAGGCTATAAACTTTGATGTGCAAAAGAATAGTAATCTTATAGTGGTACTTTGTAAGATATGTACAAGATTGCACAACTATCACTGGTATTTGTTGTTGTTCTTGTTGTTAATTGCAAAGTCATGTCTGATCCATTACAACCCCACGGACAATGTTCCTCCAGGCCTTCCTGTCCTCTACCATCTTCTAGAGTCCATTTAAGCTGACACCTACTGCTTCAGTCACTCCATCCAGCCACCTTGCTCTCTGTCGTCCTCTTCTTTTTCTTTTGCCCTCAATCTTTCCCAGCATTAGGCTCTTCTCCAAGGAGTCCTTCCTTCTCATTAGGAGGCCAAAGTATTTGAGTTTCATCTTCAGGATCTGGCCTTCTAAAGAGCAGTCAGGGTTGATCTCCTCTAGGACTGACCGGTTGGATCGCCTTGCAGTCCAAGGGACTTGCAGGAGTCTTCTCCAGCACCAGAGTTCAAAGGCCTCAATTCTTTGATGCTCAGCCTTCCTTATGGTCCAACTTTCACAATCATACATTGCAAACTCTGGGAAAACTCTGGTATTTAGGAGAGGATTATTAGCTAAATTCAAAGAAAAGTAGTCTAGTTTAACTTCTTATTGATTAACATAATAGAACTTAATGCATTTAGAAACATAAGCCTGTTGTCCAGATCCACAGGCTTATGTTTCTAAATGTATTAAGCTCTATTATGTTAATGATTGCAGGGTTCCTTCTAATGTAGCGTTTCCAGTCTTATCTGGTATTGCACATATGCCAATGACCCCTTCTCCATTGGAAACCAACAGGAAACCAAGGAATCCTTTTCCACTGCTAGTGCAAAAGACACAGTAAAGCTAGGTATGAAAAGCTATTGTTGCCCCAGAAAGCTCAAATCCTTTTATCTGGCTTGCAGGCTCAATGAACCGCACCAGACAGGTGGAAAGGAAAAGAAATTTGCAAATAAAAGGTCTGCCCAAAAACAAGTTCTAAATGAATAAAAGGGGACATTAGGACAGGGATGGTAGGCACGCTGGTGCTCTTATGCACGCCCCTTACAGACCTCTTAGGAATGGGGTGAGGTCAACAGTAGACTGTCTAAGGTTAAAGTTTTGGGGATTTGGGGAAGAAACCACAGAGTCAGGTAGTGCATTCCAGGCATTGACCACTCTGTAGCTGAAGTCATATTTTCTGCAATCGAGTTTGAAGCGGTTTATCTTGAGTTTGTATTTATTATTTGCTCCTGTATTGTTGTGGTTGAAGCTGAAGTAGTCATTGACAGGTAGGACATTGTAGCAGATAATTTTATGTACTATGTGTCAGCATTTACTCTAGTGCTGACACATAGTACAAAAAATTATGTACCTGACACTATGCTTAGGTCAGACGGAAGGCAGTGTAGTTCTAAGTTGTCTAAGCCCCAAATTTCAAGTCTGGTGTCATAAGGTATTCTATTGCGAGCAGTGGAGTGGAGGACTCTTCTCATGAAATATCTCTGGACTCTCTTAATTGTATTAATGTCCGATATGCAGGGCGGGTTCCAGGCAGATGAGCTGTATTCGAGAATTGGTCTAGCAAATGTTTTGTATGCCCTAGTTAGTAGTACAATATTACCAGAGAAGAAACTTCGCAAAATTAGGTTTACAACTCTTAATGCCTTTTTGGCAATTGTTACAGTGAGCTCTGGCACTTAGAGCATTTGAGATGAGTACTCCAAGGTCCTTGACAGAGTGAGGGTCATCTATGAGGTCATATCTGCCCAGCTTGTATTTGATGTTCTGATTTTTTTGCCTATGTGTAATGTGTAAGATACCAGGGTTATCGTGGTCATCTATTTCTTCTGTTATGAATCTTTTAATGTTGCCTTGCTGATGGATTTTAACTCATTAAAATCCCCTTTATGCATGCTTTGTCTCATCTACAGGTCAACGTTCCTGTGTGGGAGAGCAGCTGGCAAGAATTGAGATCTTCATCTTTCTGACCAGCCTGTTGAGGGCCTTCAGCTTCCGGTTGCCTGAAGGAGTGAAAGAACTCAATGAAGAGCCTGTCGAAAAAGTGATGACACATCCACACCCTTACAAACTGTGTGCTATTCCCTTACAATCTTAGGACTAAACGCCATAAAAAGCATAAAATTAGTTACAGAGTAGCTATTCAGTATGATAAATATTTCTAATATGCTGATAATCCCTTAATATTGTATTTTGCTTCTATTTACTCAATACTGAAACTTTTTCAACCTATTGCTGGGTTCACACAACATACCTAAGAAGGTCAACCTAAGATTAGGAGGATGTGGGGTGAAAAATGTACTAACTAAGCTTTCCAAAAAGCAACTGGACTTTCTTGATTATAAAGAATATAAATCCTTCCATTCCCCACCAGTCAATTAGAACTAAAGAAGCTTCTTGGATGAGAAGCGAAATGTTTTCAAATAAGATAAAAAACACCCAAGAAAGTATAGGTGCTTTTTGCAATAAAGCACCTCTGGAATAACCATGATCTGGATGATTGTGAATCTCCATAGATGTTAAAATGTTTATGTTTCACCTTTGTTTCTTTTTGGATGCCAATAAAACGTATTGCTTTCCATTTAGTTTTAGTATCTACTTTCATTTTTAATCAATTTCTCCTACGGACTTCTTATTTATTTATTTATTTATTTATTTATTTATTTATTTTTATTTATTTAGTTTGTCAAACATGTATGAGATAACAGAAACAAGTATAAACATGGATATGAATACAGTAACTGGGTATGAATAAATGAGGACAGTAGGACAGGGACGGAAGGTACACTGGTGTTCTGTCCCCATACCACACACCACCCCCCACAAATGGCCCGGAGTTAATAAGCCACACGACAAAACTCTTTGAAGATAAAGCTGGCAGCAACCCAGTGGCTAGCTGCCAATTCAGACTTTACTCACACAAAACAAAGATTAGACTGCAGGCATTCCAATAAAACAGGCAGAGTGTCAATAATACAAGGATTAATCCAAATGCAGTCCGATAAAGCAGGCAAAGTCCAGTGACGCAGAGATCATGGAGTATTTCCAGTTTTTGCTCGTCACAAACTGAACCGGCCACCACACCCACATTTATACCCTGTGGGGTGTGGTTCAGTGACTCAGCTAATCTCTGGCACTCCTTCCCCTCTGCTGTGCACGCTTCTCCCTGCACCTCTGTTGAGGGTCCAGCCAGTACTTATCTTCCTCGTCGCTGTCCACCTGTGGCTGCGGGGACGTGCTTGGCACTGAGCCTATCGTTTGGCCTTCGGTGTCCTCCGGAGGAATTGCCAGAGAGGAGGGTCCTGGAGAGGGAGGCCTTGCCAACTCCTCTCCCTCACTCTCAGAGTCTGCATCTGTCAATAGCCCAGGCTCAGGAAACGGAGCCACAACAACTGGTGTGCTTATGCACGCCCCTTAAAGACCTCTTAGGAATGAGGTGAGGTTGACAGTAGACAGTCTAAGGTTAAAGTTTTGGGGGTTTGGGGAAGAAACCACAGAGTCAAGTAGTGCATTCCAGGCATTGACCACTCTGTAGCTGAAGTCATATTTTCTGCAATCGAGCTTGGAGTGATTTACCTTAAGTTTGTATCTGTTGTGTGCTTGTGTATTGTTGTGATTGAAGCTGAAGTAGTCACTGACAGGTAGGACATTGTAGCAGATAATTTTATGTGCTACACTTAGGTCGGACCAAAGGCGGTGAAGTTCTAAGTTGTCTAAGCCCCAAATTTCAAGTCTGGTGGCATAAGGTATTCTGTTGCGAGCAGAGGAGTGGAGGACTCTTCTCATGAAATATCTCTGGACCCATTCAATTGTATTAATGTCCGATATGCAGTGCAGGTCCCAGACAGATGAGCTGTATTTGTGAATTGGTCTAGCAAAAGTTTTATATGCCCTAGTTTGCAGAACAATATTACCAGAGAAGAAACTTCGCAAGATTAGGTTTACAACTCTTAATGCCTTTTGGGCAATGCTGTTACAGTGAGCTCTGGCACTTATCCACACCCTTACAAACTGCGCTATTCCAGCACAGGCTTAAACATATAAAACACCATAAAAACATAAAATTAATTGCAGAATAGTTGTTCAGTATGTTACATGTTTATAATTATGCCTATTCACTTAATACAATGTTTTGCTTCCTTTTATTCTACACTGAAACCTCTTCAGCTTATTGCTGGGTTCACACAACATACCTAACTAGGTCAATGAAGTTGGGTATGAAAAATGTGCAAAGTAAAATTGCTACTTTGATAATGGAACCAATTCACCAGAGAGAGAAAGGGTGATTTTTCCCTTTACTCTGTTGAAGATGCTTTGTTTTGTATTCCTGCAATGGATAATGGGTGGAACCTGATAGCCTAAATAGGCCCTTCTAATTCTTCAGTTCCATAATTATTTCAAAAACTATTTCTGGATCTGAGTTCTGAAGGGTGATCTCTGTTTTAGATAATGATTCATATGCAGCTGCTTGGAGAAAGAAGCAATACAACAGGTTGGTCAGTATGTGTGACCTAGATCTAGTATGATCTAGATATTGGCGGTTATAAAATTTAATTGAACCACCTCTCTACTTCTGGCATGCACTAACACTCATTGCAGTGTAAGATACCTAACTTTTTAATATTCAGAATTTAGTTTTCCTCTTCTGTGTGATGGAGAGAATCATTTTGTTGGGCAATACTGTTGGTGGAATGATCGTATACTAGTAATATTCCTTCAATAGTCACTGGTCTATAATATAATAGATAATTATAACGTAATTAGTCATTGTATGCTAAGTCCAATTGAAACAACTCTTTTGTCTAGATCAGTGGTTCTCAACCTTCCGAATGCCGCGACCCTTTAATACAGTTCCTCATGTTGTGGTGACCCCCAACCAGGGGTGGGTTCTAAGTTTTTTTACTACCGGTTCTGTGGGTGTGGCTTATTTTGTGGGCGTGGCTTGGAGGTCATGTGACCGGGTGGCCATGGCTATGTGTACAGGGACTACTCAGAGGGCTAAAAAAAGTCATTTCTGACAGGTCCTCACACTTTTGACTGGTCCTCACACTTATGACCATCCTCACATTTATGCCTGTGCAGCATTCTTAACAACCATGTCACTCATTTCACAACTGCTTCTCTTCAACATGGATAGGATAAGATAGGGCAAAAAATGTAAAATGTGAGGACAGTCGTAAGTTTGAGGACTGGTCAAAAGTGCGAGGACCAGTCAAAAATAACTTTTTCAGCCCTCTGAGTAGTCCCTGTGCACAAAAGGACTACCCAGAAGGCTGAAAAATGTGATTTCTGACAGGTCCTCGCACTTTTGACCGGTTTTCGCAGTTATGACTGGTCATCATTTATGCCCATTGTACAATTCTTAACAACCGTGTCACTCATTTCACAACTGCTTCTCTTCACCATGGTGACAAGATAGGGCAAAAACGTAAATTGTGAGGACAGTCGTAAGTTCGAGGACTGGTCAAAAGTGCGAGGACCAGTCAAAAATAACTTTTTCAGCCCTCTGAGTAGTCCATATGCATAAAAGGATACAGCAATAGAGAGGGATGAAGGAAGGGAAGGGAAAATAGAGTAGGAATGAGGGTAAGAGAGGGAGGAAGAGAGGAGGAGAAGGAGAAAGAAAGAGGAAGTAAGGAGAAGAAGAAGAGGGGGGAAGAGAAAGTAAGAAAGAAAGAAAAGACAGAGGTGGTAGGTTTGAGGAGAAAGATTGCTGTACAATAAAAAAGATGAAAGGGAAGAAAGCCAACCCCAAACAAATATAAAGATATTAAGATAAAGAATGAATTGTTAAACTTTAAAGAATAAAAGAGAACAAATAGCAATAAATAGCAATAATTAGAAACACACATACAAACATACAACGTATTTTCTTTGAACAGAGTATTTGGCCGGTTCACAAATTTAAACAGTTGTAGGAGGTTAGCACCCACCCCTTTCTTAGAAGAATGAAATATTTTGGGAAATATTAAAAAGGCAGAATATTATATTTCCCTGGATGAGAAATGGAGAAGCATATTTTACAGACAAATCAGCTCCCACCTTCCTGCCCCCCACCCTTTGTTAATGGGCCAGAGGCAGAAAGTCAATCCTTTGTCAAAGGACATTTGCAACACAATAGCAACAGAAACTAACACAATGGGCCCCCATCAAGCCATGTGATCCTGTCCACCATTAAACATCTTTCCAAGCAGTCTCCATGTTTCCAGTGTCTTTTACCCCACTTGGAGCAGAACCCAGAAGGATATTTCTTCCAACACAGTATTTAGTCATTTCAATTAAATTTACAATTTCTATATTTCCTTTTTACCATATTTATTCCTCATCTATTTTTTTAAAAAAACCAATATTACCCTTCATCCTCATCTCTAATCTTAATCAAATTCAATTTTTCCCTTCTATTCTATACTATACCCCTTCGCATTGTCATCTATTTTTATATCCATCCTTACATTGGTTAATTATGTAATTATGTAACACAGTTGTTTAATACAAATTCAACATTTTAATATAAATCAATTAGTTATATAACTATCTTTTTTGTATATTAATCAATATGAACATGAATATTCCAATTATTTCCATGCAATCCAATTTCTTACACATCAATTAATTATATTTACCAATAATAATAAACCAAATAATTTCCCCCATATATTCCTCCAAACCACAACTTAACCAATTAATAGTATCTCAATTATTACAATTCCCTAGTTAAATAGAGCTTTTTTTCTTTTGTGTTTTAAAATCTTGAACCTCCTCTTTTGCCCTAAATTTCCCATTGTTTGCAGTTTTGCACTTACCTTTTTTGGTGAGGAAAAAGAAAAAGAAATATCTCTGCCTCATTTTGTCACGTTGCAGCCTGCTTACTTTCAATTTCGCTTTTTCAGCATAGGTAGAGGGGAAAAAATTTGCTCCAGGAATTTACCTCTTTGCAGCTAGCTCTTTGAAGCCCCGCGGCAAGAATTTAAACAGTTTTTTTTCCCTCTAGCCATCAGCTGGGACTCCGGAGGCAGCAATAGATTGGGAGTGGGCGGGGTAAGCGAACGGCGACCGGGCGATCCAGCAGAGGCAGAGGGTGAGGGTGAGTGAAGGCGTGGGGGGGGCGAGAGAGGGCTTTGACGACCCTTGGGAAATGGCCGTTCGACCCCCAAAGGGGTCGTGACTCCCAGGTTGAGAACCGCTGGTCTAGATAATGAAAGCTACATTCTTCTTCCAGGTTCCACTATTTCATTAAAAAAAAATTACAGGGAAAAGAATCATCCAACTCAAAATGTAGATTACAAAACCAAAAAGTTCAGGATGTGATAGCAGATTCTTTTGAAGTGGCCGAGTCCTATAGAATTATTTTGGAATGCTAGAATAATACACAAACATCACAATTCTATCTTCAGTTTTTTTTTTTTTTTAAATTTTGATTTATATGCCGCCCTTCTCCGAAGACTCAGGGCGGCTTACAATGTGCTCAGCAATAGCCTTCATCCTTTTGTATATTTATACAAAGTCAGCTTATTGCCCCCACAACTGGGTCCTCAATTTACCTACCTTAGAAAGGATGGAAGGCTGAGTCAACCTTGAGCCTTGGCGAGATTCGAACCCTGCAGTAATTGCAGGCAGCTGGTCTTAATAACCAGCTTAATAACAGGGTGCCTTAAACCCCTGTACTACCAAGGCTCTCAGTGAAGGACCAAAAGGCTTTTCCTTAAACTAATGTATTTCCAAGCAACAGTGACACAGAAGAAAAAAAAGTGGGGAAAAAGAATTCTATTCTATTCTATTCTATTCTATTCTATTCTATTCTATTCTATTCTATTCTATTCTATTCTATTCTATTCTATTCTCATTCTATTCCATTCCATTCCATTCCATTCATTTCGGATCTGCTTCTGATAAGACTATCGTTAAAGAATCTGCTTCCAGATTTACTTTCCTTTCTCTGAGACTAATTTAACCATGTTTTTTTTTTTTTCTTTCTATCTATGAGTGGGATCATCCACGGAGAAAACCCTGCCTTTCCCCTGAATAGATTTTAAAACTTCTGCTCAGGAATAGTTTCTGTTGCCATTTCAAGAAAGCCAGACTCCTTTCAAGTCTTAAAATTGCCAAGGTTGGAGACCCCTCTTCTAGAGCATTTACATGAGAGCAAAACTCTACTAATTTCCATTTTAATGGGTGACCATTCGGCTGCCTGTAGGCCTATCAGAGTAAGTTGACAGCAGAGAAGTGGACTTAAGGATAAAACACTTTCTCTGTTGTCCCAAAGGTGCTTTTTCAAGAGGCAACTGGACTCTGGTTTTTCTTTGAAGACGTTTCGCTTCTCATCCAAGCGGCTTCTTTCAGTTGCCTCTTAAAAAAGCACCTGTGGGACAGCCATGACCTGGATGACTGAGAATCCATGGCAAGCGCTCCATGGCATAGGGCCTAGCTATCTTCGAGACCGCCTGCTGCCACCGACGATCTCCCATCGACCTGTGCGCTCCCACAGAGAGGGCCTCCTCGGGGTGCCATCAGCCAAACAGTGCAGGCTGGTGACCCCCAGGGGGAGGGCCTTCTCTGTGGGGGCACCTACCCTCTGGAATCAGTTGCCTCCAGAGATAAGGAGAATCCAAGACCTCGGTGCCTTCCGCCGTGCCCTTAAAACCTTCCTTTTCCAGCAAGCCGGGCTGGCCTAATTTTTTTAAGTGTTTTTAAGTGTTTTGTTTATTGTTTTTAATTAATGGGGCCAAATTTATATATGTATATTTTAACTGTATTTTAATATTTGTACTTGATGTTTTTACTTGGCTGTTCACCGCCCTGAGTCCTCAGGGAGAAGGGCGGTATACAAATTCAAAATAAAATAAAATAAATAAAATAAAATAAATCTCCATAGACACTTTCTCTGTTGGTATTCCAATTTCCCATGTTAACTCTATTAAGTGATTGTGTAGAGCAACCCAGTTTCAAGGATTTGAATATTCCAAATTTGCCTCTCCCTCTTTTCATCGCATATCGATTGGGGATACTCTTTCCTATCGCTGGTACAATTGTTGCTATTTTCTTTTATCTAATGCTTTAGCTTTTCTTCCTGAATGCTGTACTTCATTGATTGGAAACATATAGCAGCATGTCTTTTGATCCTCAGTCTAATTAGTGCTGGTATTTTTGTCAACAAGATGTTATCACATGAATTTACATACATGTGATCAAATGTTGCATGTATAGGAGGCAGAGTGATCTATCTTTTCCTTTTTAATCAGTGGCAAGATCTGGAGTGGGAGCAAAACCATTTAGGGAAATGTATTATGTACCATCTAGAATTGTATGCCATGTATTGTATACCATCTAGAGTCATTTTGGTGAATGAGACAATTTATATGTGAAGTAAATTATTAAATTAACAAGAAGCAAGGAGGTGATTCAAGCAGAGAACTGGGGGATTCTTATCCTTTTTTTTTTTTAAATCAAGTTTTATTGATTTTCCCCCCCACATTCACCCGCATATTTTATGAACAGAGTATTGGCCAAATCATATCTTATACAATTTATCATATTCAAATACATTGTACTCAATTACAATTTTTGCCAAGATCTTCTTTTTCCATTTTTTAATCATATCTTAATATTTCTATGCTTAATTGTATAAACAATATCTTCATTTGCCCTCAAATTCTAATTTTTCTGTTTACTCATATTTATTCTCTTTTATTTTTTAACAATTCATTCTTTATCCTAGTGCATTAATATATGTTCGGGGTTGCCTTTCTTCCATTTCATCTTTTTTGTTGTACAGCAATCTTTCTTCTCAATCTCTTCCATCTCCTTCCCTTCTTTCCTTCTTACTTTCTTCTTCCCTCCTCTCCTACTCCTTCTCTACTTCCCCTTCCTTTCTCCCTCTCCTCCTCTCTTTCTCCCTGTCTAACCCTCTCTCCTACTCTGATTTCCCCTCCCTTCCTTCCTCCCCTCTCTTCCATTCCTCTCTCTCCTTCTCCCTCCCTTCCATCCCTCTACTCCTTCTTTCATCTCTCTCTATTGCTGCATTCATTTTCAGTTTGCTATTTTCCACTATGGTGTCCAGGCAACCCCGACTTTTCTTTAACTATATTTCTCAAAATTCCCCTTATCTTTTAATTATTAACAATATATTTCAACTTATTTTTATCTTAAATCCTTTGCTAGAATAGCCTTCCAACCCTTAATCTGTTTTACTTTTAACGATAGTAAAGTAACCCTTACCTTCATCATTTACTAACATTCAATTTTGTTCAATTTTACATTTCAATTTTCCATCTTGATTTCAATTAATTCTATTTTTGCTATTATTTCTTTCCAATTAGTACATCCTCCAACAACAAAAACATATAATCCATTCTGTCTTTCACATTGCATCTACTGATCTATTTTACATTAAACAGCATATTTCTTCTTTTTTACTTCTTATTCACATTTCATTTTATCCTTACTTATCTCCCTTTTACAATAATCTATATCCTCCTTCTAGATTACTTTTCACCTACAATTTCTACAACTAACATCCTTCTCTTTATTAACATATTAATATTTTTACTATTCCCTAACCATTTTCATTTATTTATTTATTTATTTATTTATTTATTTATTTATTTATTTATTTATTTTATTAGATTTCTATACCGCCCTACTCCCGAAGGACTCAGGGCGGTGCACAGCCAAACAATAAAAACACATACAATACAAAATTTAAAAATAGAATAATCTCTTCACAATTCCATTTCTCCCATTCCCTTATCCTCCTCCTCCTCCTCCTCCTCCTCCTCCTCCTCCTCCTCCTCCTCCTCCTCCTCCTCCTCCTCCTCCTCCTCCTCTTCTTCTTCTTCTTCTTCTTCTTCTTCTTCTTCTTCTTCTTCTTCTTCTTCTTCTTCTTCTTCTTCTTCTTCTTCTTCTTCTTCTTCTTCTATCTCCCTTTCTGCCTCTTTTCTTTAAATTTAACTCTTTTAATTTTCCCTCTCAATATTTCCCCATTTCTTTCTCCTCTTTTTCTGTTTGAGAGGTATTCCCCCTTATCCATTTTTATTCTGTCACTGTTAATCCCAGTGTAATCATCTGTATCTTTATTTTCATTTATTTCCTTTTCAGTATTGTCTCCTTGTTTCTCTTGCTTCTCATTCATCTTTTCTCCTTCCTTTTTTTTTTTTTTTGCATTCTAACCAATCTTCTGCTTCTTTATTTCCCTTAAATGCTTCTCTTATCTTTTGAAATATCTCCCTTAGGATCTAATATTCATCCTCCCAATTCTCCATATTGTCAATTTAAAAGACAAGAATTTTTAAATTTATTACTTTCGTTTGCATATAATTCAAATCAAAGTCCATGTAGTGTCTCTTTTTACTTTTCTTTTCATTTTTTCCAGATAGTGTCCAATTCAAATATTCATTTGAGCCATTTCAATTTCAGTCTTTGTCCTTTCCACTCCTCTTAATCTTGTGACAGCTAATCTTGTTACATTTAATCTTGTTTAATTTCTTCCAAATCCAGTTTTAAATCCAGGTGGAAGGTTCCTTTAGGGCTTTAGTTTTAACTTTAAAGTTCCTCTCTTTTTTTTCCGCTTAAATTTCCAAGGGCTGCTAATTACTCATTGAGACTTCTTTCAAGCTTTTAAAAGTTTTTTGTTCTTACCTATGAGTTGGCCAATCACTCATCTGGTAACAATACTCTGTTCAATCTCCACTCCTGCATTTCCTCTTCTTGGTTGTGACTGCTCTGGCTTTTGACAGCTCCAGGGCTGCCTTCCTTCGCCAATGGGTCGAAGACTAATGCCGGCACTTCGGGGAACTTGCTCTTTCCCTATCTGTGCCAGCCTGTGCCTTCTTTCTTCACTGTCCCTACAGGGCACCTATGATCCCTAGGGATCCCCAAAATCGGCTGGGATATTGGTGTTCTCCTGGAACTCCAGAATCCACACCGTACCGCCCAATGCCGGCCACCCCCTTAGAATAGAATAGAATAGAGCTGGAAGGAACGTTGGAGGTCTTCTAGTCCAGCCCCCTGCTCAAGAAGGAGAACTTATACTATTTCAGATAAGTGATTGTCTAGTCTCTTCTTAAAAATCTCAGATGATGGAGCACCCATGATTTCTGAAGGCAATCTGTTCCACTGGTTAATTGTGTTCACTATTAGGAAGTTTTCCTTAATTCCAGGTTGCTTCTCTCTTTGATTAGTTTCCAACCATTGTTTCTTGTCCTGCCCTTTGGTGCTTTGGAGAATAATTTGACCCCCATCTTCTTTATGGCAGCCCCTCAAATACTAGAACACTTCTATCATGTCACTCTTAATTCTTCTTTTCTTTAGACTAGCCAGACCCAAAACCTGCAGCCGTTCCTCATGTGGTTTAGTTTCAGGCCTTTGATCATCTTAGTTGCTCTTCTCTGAACTTTTTCCAAGGTCTCAACATCTTTTTTGTAGTATGGTGACCAAAATTGGTTGCAGTATTCCAGGTGTGATCTCCCTAAGGTTTTGTAAAGCAGCAGTAATACTTCCCGTATATTATTCACTTCTATTTCTCCTTATTGGTTGGGTGGCCTGTGATATACACCTATGGGAATGTAATTTTTTCCCCTTTTATATTGACCCATATACATTCTGGAAGGTTTTGATCTTTGATCATGTGCATTTCTGTAAATATATAGTGATCTCTCACATATAATGCAACTCTACCTCCTCTTTTTGCAGATCTGTTTTTCTTTTTCTTTTTCTTTTTTGAACAATTTGTATCCATCCATCAGTACATTCCAGTCATGGGGTTTTGTCCCAGCAGGTTTCAGGATGGCTAGATCCTACTCAGGCCATATAATCTTTATAGGTTTAATGAGGCAATTTTCCTGATGAAGCTTTAGCATGGATCATTTTCAGATGTGCTCATGGATTAGGCATGGGGATGGTAATGACATTGTTGGGTAAGTACTGCTAAACACCCACAGTTGTCTACCTCTAATTTGATGCTTGGATTAAGGGCATTTTTCAATCAATAACAGTTGCTTCAGGATCTATTACAACAGCTGGTGCAGAATGCGGCCGCACGGGTTGTGATGGGAGCGTCCCAACACTGACATGTTACACCCCTCCTGCGCGACCTGCATTGCCCTTCGTTGCCCTTCGGGTGAGGTTCAAGGTGCTGGTTATTACCTACAAAGCCCTTCATGGCCTAGGCCCAGGATATTTGTCGGACCCCCTGCAGCCAGCGACAATTCCCAATCGCCCGGTATGTTCCCATAGACAGGGCCTCCTCAGGGTGCCGTCAGCCAGTGTCAGCTGGCTACCCCCAGGTGGAGAGCTGTTTAGTTGCAAAAAGTTGATCAACTGCATAGATCCAGAGTTAATCAACAGCATGATGCCCTCATGAAGCCATTCTTTTATTTGGAGAGGAAGATGAGTGAGATTTTTTTTTCATGACAATGACCTGTTGATGGGCTTGCAGTTGTATGCCTGCACTAAATAGCAATAGCACTTAGACTTATATACTGCTTCACAGTGCTTTGCAGCCCCCTCTAAGTAGTTTACACAGTCAGCATATTTGCCCCCCAACAATCAGGGTCCTCATTTTACTGACCTCAGAAGGATGGAAGGCTGAGTCAACCTTGAGCTGGTGAGAATCAAACTGCCAAACTGCAGTTAGCCGGCAATCAAGCAGAAGTACCTGCAATATTGCATTCTAACCACTGTGCCACCATGGCTCATGCTTTATGCAGATTACATAATATTAATGTCATATACTCAGGTAGGGATGAGAAGATTGGCGTACAGATTTAACCTATGTTATCCACTCTACTAGTGGAACCATATGCCACCATGACTCAATAACGCACAAGATTCAACTTTTATATTCAGATAAATTTCATGGACATGTGGTATACCATGACTTAAAAAAATTCTGGCATAGTCAAATTAATGAGTAGCACTACTCATTAACGTGCATTAATGTGATAATAGCTCGTTGATAAAGTACCAGCATTAATTAAACAGAATTTCAAAAGACATGATGTTTATTTCCCATCAATGGAGTATATAAAACAGGAAGAAAAGCAGAAAGTATCAGACAAAAGGAGACAACCAACTCCAGATCAACCACAAAGTCTCAGAGAGAAAGAACGAGCAAGATAATGATGGCAATAGGGATATTTTTGTTTGTTTTGCTGCTTGCTCTGCTGATTCTCCTCTTCTTCAAACAACTCTGGTCCCAAAGACATTTGCCTCCCGGTCCTTTGGCTCTACCTTTCATTGGCAACATGTGGGGTTATGGATTTTGGCTTCGTGAAGATTTTTTCCTTAAGGTATTTCATTCTAAGTATTCAATCAGTAATATGCAAAATAATTCTCAATTATTTTCTTTGTACCATAACTATAGACAAACGTATTAACTTAGTGAAATATTCCTGAGTAAGGAATATTGTCGAGCCCGACATCAGCTCAACGTATTTGTCGGGCTCGACAAATATAATTAATCAAACAATAGTGATGACATTTGACTATGTGCCTTATTATGCCAGAATACTCAAGCTGAGACCTGTTCACAGGGCAGGAGGTAAAATAATGGGGTTGAATTTTTAGAAGGCTGATTCTAGCTCAATCTTACCAGTCAATGGTAAAATTTTCATTATGGAACCAATTCTTCAGTGTTTTCCCCTCCACTCTGCTCAAATGAGGATAGACATCCTTCTGCTGAAAATGCTTTATGTTGTATTCCTGCACTGAGCACTTGGTCAAACGTGACAGCCTACTGTAAATGATTGCTTCTAATTCTGCAATTTTATAATGATTTCAAAAAATTTTTCTAGATTTGAGTTCTGAAGAGAAACATCTGTTTAAGATAATAAGTCGTGTAGATGGCTGGTGAAGGAAGCAATAGCCTAGGTTTGTCTGTTCAAAACTTCATATTTTGTTTAGGCACGACTGTTGATGAAATTATCATACTGCCTAGATGTAAAACTTTGCTTTCCTCCACATTACATTTCATGTTGATGAATAGGGCCAAGATCTTTTTGGATGCTGAGCTTGTCTTCTGGGGCGCTGGGTATTCCCTACCTTGAAAGTTTGCATCGCAATGCGTCTGTTCACCTGCCAGACTAGGTCACTGGGCCGCCTTTCTGTCTCTCAGATTGGCTGTCTCCCCATCTCTCAGATGGGCTACCAGGCCACCTCTCAGTTGGGACACTGGACTGCCTGTCAGCTGGGCTGCTTCTTAGTTGGGCTGCTGGGCCGCCTTGTTAGAAAAGTTTTAGGTTTAGGTTGTAGAGGTCAATAAGATCTTGGAATGTCTCAGCAGCTACAATTAAGCCAGATTTCATTTATCAAGAAAACTTTGTTTATTTAAAATCAATAAACTATTTACATTTTTAAATTACAGCACATTGTCTCTTGGTCCTTATTTACTTCATAGGTAAATGTGCCTAGATCATATTTCCTTTTTATCTAGTCATTTTGACAGAGACAAAATGTCTGTTGTTGAGCAGCTGTAAGTCTGTCAGGTCTGGTCCTCGCAAGTCTTTCTCCAGTGTTCGTCTTCTCCAGTTCTGGAGTGTGTGTAAAGGGGTCATATTTATATGGTGGCTAAGCCACTCCCCCTTTAGTCCTTTGATCAAAATGGAGGGAAAGTATAAACACAAAAACAATCCTTCCAACATGGACAGTGCAGTTCAGTGGCACCATTTCAGATTATTATCTGACACGCCTCTCATCTTGGATACTGGTCTGCCTCTCAGATGGGCTGCCTCTCATTTGGGCCGCTTCTCACCTTGTTAAAAGGATTTCCCCCCCCTCAAAGTTTAAAAATTCTAGAAATTTATTTTCAAAATTCCCAAAATGTAGAAGATTTTTTTAAAAAAAGAAAATTTAAACTGAATTTTCTATTCTTAAACGTTAGTCTTCCAGAATAAGAGAGTAACAGTGCTGAAGGAATTTATATCATTCTGGACAAATGGCTGTCCAATATCCTCTCAGAAACCTCCAGTGATAGACACCCACAGTTACTGAAGTCAAACCAGTTCCACTGGTTAAATGTTTACCCTGTCGAGAAATTTTACCTTTGTTCTAGGAGTTCTAAGTTCTCCTTTTTGTTCCCTCCTATTGCTAATCTTGAGGTTGCCTTCTAGATATAGTCTGTAAACCACACATGTATTGAAAATGACAGATGAATAAATATTTGGAAAGTAAAACAAAATCTCAGCTGAAAAGAAAAAAATTGTATCACAGCTGAGAGTAAAAAAAATATGAAATGTCAGCTTTGTTAGTGAAATTTTTTTTGTATGTATGTGTATATAAAAAGGTAATATAAGACTAGTCCACAAAAATCGACAAACATCAGGATTCTATCCTCAACAAAGCACCAGAAGGAATATTATTCATGACTGTCTTTCAACATTTGTGTATTAGCAATAGCAATAGCACTTATATACTGCACTTCACTGTGCTTTTACAGCCCTCTCTAAGCGGTTTACAGAGTCAGCATATTGCCCCCAATAATCTGGGGGCTCATTTTACTCACCTTGGAAGGATGGAAGGCTGAGTCAACCTTGAGCCTGGTGAGATTTGAACTGCCAAATTGCAGGCAGCCAGCAGGCAGCAGAAGTAGCCTGCAGTACTGCACTCTAACCACTGCACCAGCGCAGCTCATTCTTGAATAAATGAGTCAGCTGGAAAGACAAAGTGAAAAGCTCATTCACTTTCTCTTCTTGGTAAACATCTTACCATATTTGTAATCTGAAAAGCATCTGCTACGTTTTGCAACATAATGCTGGTACTCAACCCTAAAATTTAGAATCTGCTTCTAGACTCATGTTTCTTTCTTTGAGACTAATTTAACCATGTTTTTTTTTTTTCCTTTCTGTCTAATGGTGGGATGACTTAGGGGAAAACCCTTCCTTTTCCCTGAATAGATTTTAGAATTTTAGAATTTCAGCTCAGGAATAGTTTCTGCTGCCATTGCAACAGAGATATTCTGAGATGAGGCTGAAAGCAGCTATTCAGTATCATTCCTGCATACAGAATATATATTTATTTAATTTAATTTATCTAATTAATATATCGCCCATTTCATCTAAGATATTCTGGACGGTTTACAAATAAAAGCCATACAGAAGAGACGTACTGTAGATAAAAACAACTTTAAGAACAAGAGTAATAGTAAGTTAAAAACTTGTTATACTTGCAGTCATGTGTCTCAGCTTTTCTGTCTTTTTCTGGAGCCAGAGAAAATGGGTTTGCCACACACTCTGTCTCTTATTAAGCAAACTGGAGATGGTAGCACTGTGACCAAAGCAGATTCACCAGGATGCATTTCTCTGCTGTTGAAGATGGCATTTGTCTCCAGTAGTGTCATAACGCTCCCTATATAGACTGTAATAGTTTCACTAGATTCTTTCTGATTTTGGGCTGCTGTTGACTCACATGCCTTCTCACACTCCATCTGCATGAGTCATACCTCACAAACAAGTTCATCAATGTTTGTTTTTTTTTTGTTTTTTTTTTTACAATTTACCCAACAGTTTGAATGGAAATTGTATTGCTCCCGTGGCCAATCTTAATTCAGGTTGCAACTGATCAGATGAAGAACATTACTTCAGGGCAGACAAAGCTTCCTAAAATGTCCAATCAATGTAAAGCTGCCAGTTGGAAAGTTGAGGAGTTGGTGGCTTAAAAAACCAGAGGGTGAAGAGGTTGAGAAAGCCTCTGAAAACCAAAATGGAATGCTCAAAAGATGTGATTCATAGACAAGTTGTTTCAGACAACCATTGGCTCAAATATCTGTCAGTCAAAGGGGGATTTAGAACTAAGAAGAAATTTCCTAACAATTAGAACAATTAATCAGTGGAACAACTTGCCTTTGGAAGTTGTGAATTCTCCAACACTGGAAGTTTTTAAGAAGAGATTGGATAACCATTTGTCTGAAATGATATAGGGTTTCCTGCCTAAGCAGGGGGTTGGACTACAAGACCTCCAAGGTCCCTTCCAACTCTGTTATTCTAATTCTAATTCAAATGGGAATGAGCAATCAGAACACCAGCTCTCATCTGAGGCATGGGAGAAGGGAGCAAACAGACAGGAGATGGTGGATTTCAGGCAGAAACAAAGAGAAAGGAAAATCCCAGGAAAAATAAAAAAGAAGAAAATGGAGTAGTTCTTGGCAGTAGCAATAGCGCTTAGACCTATATACCACAGTGCTTTACAGTCCCCACTAAGCGGTTTACAGAGTCAGACTCTTGCCCCCAGCGATCTGGGTCCTCATTTTATCAGCCTTGGAAGGATGGAAGGCTGAGTCAACCTTGAGCCTGGTGAGATTTGATCTGCCAAATTGCAGGCAGCTGACAGTCAGCAGAAGTAGCCTGTAGTTCTGCATTCTAATCATTGTGCCACTATGGCTCATGATGGTGGATTTCAGATAGAAATAAAGAGAAAGGAACATCCCAGGAAAAATAAAATAAAAGAAATGGAGTAGTTCTTAGAGGAATCGTAGAGAAAATAAGTTTCTAAAGAGAAGAGAATTGCCTGCGGCATATTGCACAAGTCTTAGAATTGAGGGTTTAGGAAAGACGGTAAATCTGTTTTATTTGTAATACTTCTCAACTTTGATTCACTTGGCAGCCTGCAAAACGATATGGAAATATATACTCCATATCGGCCGGACATTACCTTATAGTAGTGCTGTCTGGATTCAAAACTGTAAAAGAAGCAATGACCAGCTTCCCAGAAGAATTCTCTCTTCGCCTGGAGGATCCATTCTTGACTACTGTAGGGAAAGGAATGGGTAAGTGGAAATAGTAAGGAATTGCATCTAAATAACCACCACACTGTTCTAATTTGTGGTGATGCATAGTAAACAAAATGATTTAAAGTCGTGAGATAAGTAAAGGAAATATTTTACATCAAATTATTATGCATCTAAAACTTTATCTTCCCTTTCCTCTTCAGTCCTTTCGTTTTCCTTCATATTTTCCCTTCTTTTTTTCAAATTTTGGCTCTTTCTTCAAATTTTGCAAATTTGATTTTTGTGAATTCTTTCCATATGACGAACCCAGCTAAAGGCACTAATTTCATATTGACTATCCACATATATAATAATAAGCTTTCAGTATTTTCCGTATAAAAGAATTAGGTTTAGTTGGGATCTATTCCAAGGTACTAACATTTCTAAAATTGGAATAAAATATTATCTTGCCTGAAATCAAAGTAAAAACATTAAAACATGTATGTAATATATGTACAAAATTCAGAGTAGTATCCTATTAGTAGTAGTCCTTGAATTATGATCTTAATTGGGACAGCAACTTCTACCACTAAGCTATGCTGAAACTTTCATAAATACATGCCATTTACCAATATCTGAGTTCAGATTTATATTTTGGTTTTGTATCCTGCCATACTCAATTGACTTTCAGCAATCACTACAATATAACAATTTAAACATCTACCATGTTTCCGAAGTAAGTCCTGGCTTGATTTTTTTACACATAATACACCCGATAATAAGCCCTATCCCCAATATAAGCCCTAATTAAGACCCTGCTGACTCCAAGGTGCACGGGTAAAAATTAAGCTAGGGTGGGGGAGAGGAGCTGCCCTACTACTTACCTTCATACAATTGCAGCCAGGCCTCTCACACCCAAACACCTACCGTGCCAGCTCATTTCTTCTGCAGCTGGCAAGGTTGGCAAGGCTTTCCTGAAGGCCTCTGCAGCCGATAACAGAGCTCCAGATCGATCCAGCCTTGCCGGCCACAGAATAAGTTCCTGAAGGCCTCTGATAGCGAAAAGGAGCCCAAGGGCAATGCGTGCAAGTGAGGTAAATCAGTGGATGACATCCTCCCCCCAAAATAAGACCTGGTGCCTTTTTTGGTGGCAAAAAAATATATATAAGACAGGGTCTTATTTTTAGGGAAACATGGTACATAAAATACCAATGTAAGTGACAGGTAAAAAAGAGAAGAAAACAATTAAAATGATTTAAAAAATTGAGCCAACAAAATTGGTTCTTAAATTGGATTCTAAAGCAAAGCAGGAAGTGAATCAGTGCAAGGCCATTCCCAAGGAACTGCACAGAAATGATATTTGTGTAACTTTATAAATTCATAATGTTTGTAAAAGTTAGCAGTGATTTGTATTTGAGGTATTTTATTAGTGCAATAATTTGGCTTCCACTTTTCCAATCGGTCAGGTAACAAGTTTGAATTTTTGTAATCAACTTTACCATATTTTTGTTTTCAACACATTTATTTATTTATTTATTTATTTGTTTAAATTTCTATACCGCCCTTCTCCAAATAGGACTCAGGGCGGTGCACAGCCTAAGTAAAAACAAAGCATACAAAATTTAAAAAACAGTAATAAAATAATTAGATATTCTGGCCGTAAATTAAAACAACCCAATTTAAAACCAATTTAAAATTTAGCTCAAGCCAGCCCAGCTAGTTGAAATAAATAAGTTTTCAGGGCCCGCCGAAAAATCCGGAGGTCTGTTATTATACGTAACTCCGGGGGAAGGTTATTCCAGAGGGTGGGCGCCGTCACAGAGAAGGCTCTCCCCCTGGGGGTCGCCAGCCGACATTGTCTGGCGGACGGCACCCTGAGGAGGCCCACTCTGTGCGAGCGTACTGGCCGGTGGGAGGCTATTGGTGGCAGTAGGCGGTCTCGTAAGTACCCCGGCCCTGAGCCATGGAGCGCTTTAAAGGTGGTCACCAACACCTTGAAGCGCACCCGGAAGACCACCGGGAGCCAGTGCAGCTCGCGCAGGAGAGGTGTTACATGGGAGCGCCTCGTCGCCCCCATAATCCCCCGCGCGGCCGCATTCTGGACCAGCTGGAGCCTCCGGGTGCACCCCAGGGGGAGCCCCATGTAGAGAGCGTTGCAGTAGTCCAGGCGGGAAGTGACTAGTGCCTGAGTGACTGTGCGTAGAGAGTCCCGATCTAGAAAGGGGCGCAACTGGCGTATCAGGCGAACCTGATAAAAATCCCCCCTGGCCACGGCCGTCAAATGGTCTTCTAAAGACAGCCGTGCGTCCAGGAGGACGCCCAAGTTGCGAGCCCTCTCCGTGGGGGCGAGTGATTCGCCCCCAATAGCCAGCGATGGCGTCAGCTGGCTATATCGGGACGCTGGAAGCCACAGCCACTCGGTCTTGGAGGGGTTGAGTCGGAGCCTGTTTCTCCCCATCCAGGCCCGCACGGCCTCCAGGCACTGGGACATCACTTCAAGGGCATCGTTGGGGTGGCCTGGAGTGGAGATGTACAGCTGGGTGTCATCAGCGTACTGATGGAACTCCACCCCGAAGCCACGGATGATCTCACCCAGCGGCTTTACATAAATGTTGAACAGAAGGGGCGAGAGGACCGACCCTTGTGGCACCCCACAAGCAAGGTGCCTTGGGGTCGACCGCTGCCCCCCCGTCAACACAGATTGCGACCGGTCAGAGAGGTAGGAGGAGAACCACCGCAGAACGGTGCCCCCCACCCCCAACCCCGCCAACCGGTGCAACATGATACCATGGTCGATGGTATCAAAAGCCACTGAGAGGTCTAACAGGACCAGGATAGAGGAGCAACCCCTATCCCGAGCCCTCCAGAGATCATCCACCAACGCGACCAATGCCGTTTCCGTGCTGTGCCCAGGTCGGAAGCCGGACTGGAGCGGGTCTAGATAGACAGTTTCATCCAGGTACCGGGGAAGCTGTTGTGCTACCACACTCTCAACAACCTTCGCAACAAAGCGAAGGTTGGAGACTGGACGATAGTTAGCCAAAACAGCCGGATCCAGAGAGGGCTTCTTGAGGAGGGGCCTCACAACCGCTTCTTTCATGCTGAAATCTCCCCCTCCCCCCTCCCCATGTATGTGCATATGCACACATGTGTGTGTTTGTATTACCCGCCTACATTTTAAGCTGTATCTCTTCTCCTATGGAATACTTGGTTTTATAAATATGTCCAATATAACATTTTTCATGCTAAACTGAATTATACATTGGATTATTTTCTGAGGGGAAACTTCATTTTATGCTAATTTGGAATATATGTTGGAGTAATTATGCATTATTATTATTTAACGTCCTCTTAATTAATATATACCTCCTTAAAAAAAAAAAACACCTTACATTTAAATCTAAATGTAAGTAAATTTCTGCCCCTCATTCTTGGATCAAATTATTATTTGTCAAATAGTCCCAGTTCTTTATGTCTCATAGGTTAACAGTCAGTTCTATTTAAGTAGTCCCAGAGGTTATGTTGTCTTTACACATTCAATCCTCTAATATAATATTAAAAAGTCTCTTTAATTGAATCACTTCCTCATTTTTATATTTAGATCTCCAGTACTCATAGGGTAGCTAAAAGTAATTCAATGAAATTTTCACTTTCACTTTCATATAAGTTGAAAGCTTGTAGTTTTTCTTTTTGTCAGCAGATAGCAGTCTCCACTTAGATTTCCAATTCCTGCAAGTGTTCTTTGTATGTTTTAGCCTTCAGTTCCTTAATCATCCTTATTGTTCTTCTCTGCACTCCTTCTAGCTGTACAATCCTGTGATGCCTCCTGAACTCCAAACACACAAATACCAGCAAAACTTCAAAGTTCCCATAAGTTCCACAATTAAGTTATATTTAGCTGAAAATTCTTTAGCTTTTCCTATTTATTTATTTATTTATTTATTTATTTATTTATTTATTTATTTATTTATTTAATCAAACTTTTATACCGCCCTTCTCCCGAGGGACTCAGGGTGGTGTACAGCCAATAATAAAAAACAACATAGACACAAAACAATTTAAAACTGATTCAATAATTTGGCCGAATTATTAAAACTCCAAGACTAAAATACCCATTAAAATTCATCATTCCATTAGACCAACTTGTTGAAATAGTAGGGTCTTAAGGGCATGGCGGAAGGCACGAAGGTCAGGGATCCTACGTATTTCCGGGGGCAATTCGTTCCATAGGGCAGGGGGCCCCACAGAGAAAGCTCTTCCCCTGGGGGTCGCCAGTCGACATAATTTGACTGACGGCACCCTAAGGAGGCCCTCTCTGTGGGAGCGTACAGGCCGATGGGAGGCTATCGGTGGCAGCAGGCGGTCTTGTAAATCTTTGGTCTTGATAGATAAAAATTACCCATTTGAGGTTATCCCACTGAAATGAAATGTCTCTTCTTCAAAACATCTGTAAGAAAGGCATAGGTTTTTCATTTCCTCAAAATTCTGACCGGAGTTTCCTTCAAAACAATTTTATCAACAGTGTCAATCTTCAATTTGGTTTTAAAGTGGCACTCTAAAATTTGTTCTTTTGTTTTCATCACAAAATGATTAATACATCCCTTAGAACTTTCCAGATTTTAACTTTGCAGGAGTTTACTTGATACAACTTGTCTATTTCTAATTCAGACTTTTCTTCCTCCCAGTCTATCAATTGAGCCAAGTGTTGGAGCATTTTTTTTTACTTATGTCCTCTCCAGCTAATTCAGGGACAGCTCAAAAGCGCAACTGCAGTTCTTCAACTCGTAATTCCAATAATACCATATTGTTTAAATCACCCGCACACTGAATATCTTTAGAATCCATTCTATGCTATATAAAGATAAAACCAGAAGCTGATGGACTAGATGACCTATAAGGTTCCTTCCAACTCTGTTAATCTGAAATCTTATCTGATTGCTTTAATTAAAGAAAAAATTACAACTACTTTTGTTTCTACTTGGAAGCTGCTTCTGGACTTTGTGCTTGAGATGGAAAAACACCTCCCCCCTTTTTTTCCCTCCCTCTTTTCAATTTTTGCTGGATTGAATCCAAACTACTTCTTATAGGGTCAGGTTTCCCTACCCTCATTTTTGGTTGTCATGGTAAGAGTTTAAAAACCATCTTAAAATTATTTGCTGTAAGGTTCTATCCATTTTATTTCATTACACTCACAGTTTACAACAAATAGTCTAGTCTTTGGCTTCCTCTTGTGGTAAAACAGCAAAACGGCAGGACACTGCCAGGCAAATCAGATTTGTAATTTAAGGCTGAACAGTGGGGTCCTTGGTGCTCCTTGAGTTTGGTGATTTTCTTGCAGACATTTCATTAGCAAACTAAGTAACATTTATTTATTTATTTATTTATTTATTTATTTATTTATTTATTTATTTATTTATTTATTTATTTATTTCTATACCGCCCTTCTCCTGAAGGACTCAGGGCAGTGTACAGCCTAATTAAAAACACAAAGACAGACAATATTTAAAAATAATTAAAATTATTAAATAGTAGGCCCAATTTATAAAACCCCAAATTTAAAAACCCATTTAAAACCAATTAAAATCTTTATATTGATAGCCCAGCCTGGCGGAACAACATGGTTTTGAGGGCACAGCGACATACACGGAGATCAGAGATTTTGCGAATTTCCGGGGGGAGTTCATTCCAAAGGGCAGGGGCTCCCACAGAGAAGGCCCCTCCCCCTGGGTGTCGCCGGCTGACATAATTTGGCCGATGGCACCCTGAGGAGACCCTCTCTGTGGGAGCGGACTGGCCGGTGGGAGGCTACTGGTGGCAGGAGACGTTCCTGGAGGTACCCGGGTCCTATGCCATGGAGCACTTTAAAGGTGGTAACCAACACCTTGAATCGCACCTGGAAGACCACTGGGAGCCAGTGCAGCTCGCGCAGGAGGGGTGTCACGTGGGCACAACGAGTTGCGCCCATAACCACCCGCGCGGCCGCATTCTGGACCAGCTGGAGCCTCCGGGTGCTTTTCAAGGGGAGCCCCATGTAGAGAGCATTGCAGTAGTCCAGTTGGGAAGTGACAAGGGTGTGAGTGACTGTGCGCAAGGTGTCACGGTCCAGAAAGGGCCACAACTGGCGGATCAGGCGAACCTGATAAAAAGCCCCCCTGGCCACAGCCATCATATGTTCTTCTAAAGACAGCCGTGCGTCCAGGAGGACGCCCAGTGCTGGAAGGGAGTGATCTTTGTTGTTATTTTTATATCAGATTGTTGGTTCAGTGTTAATCTCTGGTCATATGCATGTTGATTGCTAGTGAGGAGGTGATGTATTTTTGATTATCTCAATTCAATTCAGAATAGAGCTGGAAGGGATCTTGGAGGTCTTCTAATCCAACCCCCTGCTCAGGCAGGAGATCCTATACCAGTGATGGCTAACCTTTTTGCCATCGCGTGCCAAAACAGGGTCACATGGGGGGGGTTTGTGCACATGTGTGCCCACATCTGTAATTCAATGCACCACCCCATGAATGCACGTGCGACTCCCCCCGCTTTTGGCACGTGATGGCACGGTGGGCCTGGTAGGCCCATTTTCTGCCCTCCCCAGGCTCCAGAGCCTTTCTTGGAGCCTGGGGAGGGTGAAAACGGTCTTCCCCACCCCCCAGAGGCCCTCCAGAGGCTGGAAACAGCCCGTTTCCTGACTTCCGGTGGGCCCAGAAGGCCCAAAAATCAGCTGGCTGGTGCACATATGCACGCTGAAGCTGAATTAGGGCAACTCTTGTGTGCCCACAGTTATGGCTCTGCGTGCCACCTGTGGCACGCTTACCATAGGTTCTCCATTACGGCCCTATACCATTTCAGACAAGTATCTGTCCAGTCTTTTCTTAAAAGCTTCCAATGTTGGAGCTCCCAAAATTTCTGAAGGCAAGCTGTTCCACTGGTTCTGTTAGGTTCAGCTTGTAGCTTACTCCTAACTTGTTGGTCAGGCAATATATCTGTTTCTTTAAGAAACAACTGAGCCACGTAATCAGGGTTTGCTGAACCCTGTAATTAGGCTACAGTGCATAAATAAGCAGCGCAGAGAAGTGTTCTTTGTTCCTGATTGATCCTGTTCCTGTTGCTTCCTGCGTCTTTCTGCTGATTGGTGTTAGACTGAATTGTTATATGGTACTGTATACCGAGAGTTACTAAAGTCTGTTTGCTTTGGTAAGGGAAGATACTTACTGGACTGATATTACTGTTTATGACCTTGGACTGTTTTACTTACACCGAGACTGCTTATTATCTTGTATATAAAGTATTCTTCTCACACGAGCTGCACGTTTATCTCCTTCCCTGTGTGTTTCTGCTCTGCTCGTTGCACAAGCAACAAATACTTTTTACACACACCCTAACAGGTTCCATTTTGCACTTTAAGAAATCTTATTAAAGAGAATGGAAGGATGTATTCTTAACTCTATTAATTCTTACTTCAATTCACCGAGGGTATAAGAAGGAAGAGTCATCAAATTTGAAGATGACAGTAAGTTGGGGTGAAATCTCCAATGTATTAGAAGATAGGTTCAAGACCCAGAAGAATCTTGCCCAACTTAGATTAGATTGAGATTTAGATTTTTAAGATCTAAATGCCATCTATAAAACATTTTATAAAAATTTTCTCTCAAATTTTGGGCTTGCATAAATTTTACATTTCTAACCCATATTTTTTCCCACGTTTCCATCATTATTGGTTCCTCAATATTTTGTGCCCATTTTATCATACAATCTTTAACTAACTCCGTTTCCGAATCTATTTCTATCAATGTATTATACAACCTTTTTATATGCATTTGACTCTGATCTCTGATTTGTTTTACCAAGTTTTCTTCATTTTGTGTGATACCAATTTTCTTATCCTTTTTCCATCTAGCTTGTAACTGTCCATACTGAAACCAAGTTTGAATTATCCTTTCTTCTTTTAATACATTCAAAGACTTTAACTGTAATGTACCTCTTTCTATATTAAGAAGGTCTTTATATGTAATTACATCTTGTTTTTGTTTTATACTTATATTCTCTATCGCATGTCTGGGTACTGCCCATATAGGTATCTTATCGTTTAATTTATATTGATACTTTTTCCAGACATGCAATAAAGCATTCCTTAATATATGACTTTTAAAAGTCTTGTCCACCTTCTTGTCATATAATAAGTAGGCATGCCAACCGTATACCAAATCATATCCCTCAATATGCAGAACTCTTTCTTCTGTTAAATTGATCCAGTCACTGATTGTTGATAAGGCAGCTGCTTCGTAATATAGTTTTAAATTGGGCATTTTCAGATCTTCTCTTTCACGTATATCTTGCATTATTTTTAATTTTATTCTCAGTCTTTTCCCTACCCAAACAAAATTATTAATACCCTTCTGCCATTCCCCCAAATTTGCATCCTTTTTGAGTATTGGTATCATTTGAAAAAGAAATAAAAACTTAGGCAAAACATTCATTTTTACTACTGCTATTCTTCCCAACAAAGACAGTTGTAATTTTTTCCAGTTATCCATCTCTTTCTGTATTTTATGCAAATGTATGGCATAAAATATATATTTTATGCCATAACGGTTCATAATTATACTTATATAATTTCACATTTGAAGTTGTAATATAAACCCCTAAATATTTAACCTCTTTTACTATTTCAAATCCTGTTACTCTTTCTAATTCTTCTTTTTGATTTATAGTCATATTTTTAGTTATTATCTTTGTTTTCCCTGTATTTATTTTAAATCCAGATACTTTACCATATTGATTAATTATGTCCATTAAACCTATAACTGATTGCACTGGTTGGGTTAAAGTTACAACCAAGTCATCTGCAAATGCTCGTAATCTGTAATCATAATGCCTAATTTTAATTCCCTTTATTTTATCTGACTCACGTATTTTGTTCAACAAAAATTCCAAAGTTAAAATAAACAATAATGGGGACAGGGAACACCCCTGTCTTGTTCCTTTTTCAATTTTAAAGGTTTCTGTTAAGCTGCCATTAATTATTATTTATGCTGTTTGTTTCTAGTATATTGCCTTAATAGATTGTGTAAAATACTCTCCAAACTGCATCTTTTGTATTACTTTCAGTAAAAAATGCTAATTCAATCGATCAAATGCTTTCTCCACATCCAAAAATATAAGCACTGCAGGGACTTGGTTATTCTTCCTCAAATACTCCAATATATTAACAATTTGCCTTACGTTACTTTTCATTTGTCTCCCATTTATGAATCCAGATTAGTCATTGTGAATCATTTGTTGCATAACTAACATTAACCTATTTGCTAATATTTTAGCAAAAATCTTATAATCTGTGTTAAGTAGCGATATAGGCCTATAGTTTTTTGACTATGGTCTTGGTCCTCCTTCAGAATCAAAGAAATAAAGGCTGTTTTCCAAGATGGGGGTACCTCTCCTCCAAGTTGCATTTTACTAAATAATTCCTTAAGTGGTTCCACCATTTCTAATTGCAAATTTTTATAATAAACAGCTGTCAATCCATCTGTTCCAGGAGCCTTACCAACTGTTAACTGCTTAATTGTTGAGAGAATTTCCTCAGAAGTTATCGATTGATTCAATCTTACCCTTTGCTCATCTGTAACTATAGGAATATTCTCCTTCTGTAGGTATCTATCTATATCTATACCTTGAATTTTATCACCAGCATATAACCTCATATAAAATTCTAGAAATGCTTTTTTAATCATATTTTGTTGATACACCTCTTTACCTTTATATTCTATTTTCTCTATAGTACGAGACTTTTGTTTTTTCCTTAACATATATGCTAACCATCTATCTGGTTTATTTGCATTGCAAAAAGTATTATGTTTAGCATATTGCAAATTAGTTGCAACCTGATCTGACATCAATATATTAAACTGCCCTCATAATAAGATAATTGCTTCTTTTATTTTCTTATCAGCTGGATTCAATATTAATGCCTGCTCTTTCTTTTTTATTTCCTCTTCTAATTCCATCCATTTTTCCCCTGTCTGCGTCTATATGTATTGTTCAGATATATTAAAACACCTCTCATGTATGCTTTGCTTGCATCCCAAACCATTTCCATGGATGTACCCTTATGCATATTCATAACAAAAAATTCTTTCATTAATTTTTTTTACACAATTTTCTTTCACATTTTCCTCATATCTAAATAAATTTTCATTTAACCGCCAAGACCTCCTAAAACCCTTTCCATATTCCAATTCCATCAAAACTGGGTTATGGTCTGTTAAAGTTCTTGGGCATATCTTCGTCGTTTTTACCCTAGAAAGAAAATCATTAGTAATTAATATGAAATCAATTCTAGAAAAGGATTGGTGCCTGTCAGAAAAAAATGTAAAATCTTGTTCTTCAACATTCCGTTCTCACCAAATATCTCTTAGCTCCATATCATCCATCATATCAAAAAAGGATTTAGCAGTCTAGCACACGTTTGGATGTTTTGCAAGAGCCCTTTTTTGTCTTTTTTGGTATCCAATACTCCATTCCAGTCATCCAATAATATACATGATTTATAATCCCATTGTATTAATTTGGTATGCAGAAGCTTATAAAATTTTTCTTGTTGATTAGGTACATATACTCCAGTTAAAAGTATTTTCTTCCCTTCTATTAAAAGTTCAATTGCTATATATCTTCCTTGAGCATCTACTTCAATTAATTTAGCCATTAAGTCTTTCCTTAAATATATAACTATACCATTTTTCTTCTCTGGAGCAGATGCAACAAAGTGTGTTCCCAATCTTGCGTTTATCAAATATTTTTGGTCTTTTGTTCTGATATGTGTTTCTTGCAGACAAATTATGTCATTTTTAAATTGTTTCAGATAATGAAATATTTTCTTCCTCTTTTGCAGTGAGTTTAAGCCATTAACATTCCAAGTTAAGAATCTAGTTGCCATTCTTGGCCCCCTGAAGCTTCTGAAGTGCCAGCTGAAAGTCCTCCTGGATTTTCTTCTTCGGCCTTGCTCCTCCCACTGCTTCTGTATTTGTAGTTTCTTGAGTTATTATCTGGGTTTGCTGTATCTTTAATTCTTGTTCTTTGCGTTTGGCTGCCGCTCAAGTTTGTCTTTGATCCTTTGGTTCTTCTATTTTTTCAAGTAATTCCAAAGCTTGAACAGTACCCGAAAGTTGCAGTAAATCTTCTTGAGTAATCGAGGCCCCTCCTTGAGCTTGTGCCTGCCTATCTTCCTTCTCCCCCTTTCTTGCCTCCTCTGCTTCTTTTTTTCTTCTAACTTCTGGGGATGGTGGGCATTCAGTCTTTAGTATATTGGTGTAGAAATCTCTTGCCTTCCAAAATGTATTAAGATGATATCTTTCTCCTGAGTGATTCACCACTAATCCAGCTGGAACCTCCCATCTGTACTGCATCTGGCGATTTCTGAGTTCTTCAACTAGAAATGCATAATCCTTTCTAGTTCTCAACATTTTGGTGGAATTTCTTTCAGTACTAAGACCTCCTGTCCTCCACTTGGAGTTTATTTTTATAAGAAGCTTGTAAAATTTCATTTTCTGCCCTCCTAGTAGTAAAGTAGATTACAATCTCTTGGTAGTTGTCTCTGTCTGGCAATCCATGAGTTGACACGATAAATTTTATCTATTTGCCATTCAAACTCTGCCTTTGAGTCTCCAGTTAGCTGAGCAAAAGCTTCTACAAAAATCTCTCTCAAGTTCTCTTGATTATTTTCTCTCAGACCTCTTACTCTCAGGGCAAACTCCATCACTCTATATTGTATCATTGTGACTTCTGCATCTGCCTTTTCCATCTTAGTTTGAACCTCGCCAATTTTATTCTCCAAATTCACATTAGACTGATTAATTTCTTCCACCCTTTCCTCCAACGATTCAACATGGCCTGCCAGACCCTGAAGCACCAAAACAATATCTTCTCTTATTTCTTTATTTTGAATTTGGATTATCTCCTTAATTTCAGCCATCTCCTCAGATACATCTTTAATTTTTTCCTCAAAAACAGATGTAATTTTTCCTTCTAAAACAGAGGCTTGTACCTTTAAAGCCTCCTGAAGGGCTTCAAGTGTCAGTATTTGTGTATCCCCTGGGGCTAGCAAGGACTGCATTTTAGATGATTGAGCTGGTGATCCCCCAGCACTTTTAGAAACACCAATTTGTATTTGCTTTGAGGCCATTTTCTAATTTTCAAATTGCACTTTTTCAACAGCCAAATCGCAGGCAAACCTGAGGAAGCTCTGTAACTGTTTTTGAGTCCTTGGGGCTTGCCATTCTAACACTGCCTGGACTTTCCTGGGATCCATTTTGACTCCTTCCCTCGATATTCTATATCCCAGATAATCCAATCTTGTTTGGTGAAACTCGCATTTTGATAGTTTCACGAATAATTTGGCTGCTAGTAACTTTTCTAATACTTGACAAACCAAGCGGGTGTGCTCCTCCATTGTTCGGGTATAGATCAAAATGTTGTTCAGGTACACAAGGATCTCCCAGTACAAGTGTTCATGCAGGACCTCATTGATTAACTGTATGAACTCCTCAGGGGCCCCCTGCAACCCGAACGGCAGTACCTGGAATTGGTAACCCCCCCCCAGGGGACAGTTGAAAGCAGTTTTCCACTTGTCCCCTGGTTTGATCCACACCCTGTATTAAGTTTCACATAAGTCAAGTTTTGTGAAACTACAGCCTGTTGCCAAAGTAGCAAACAGGTCCTTCATTAATGGCAGCGGGTACAGATGCTCCACACATACGATGTTGAGGCCACAAAAGTCAACTCACAAGCGTAACCCCCCATCTTTCTTTACTCTGAAGAGAACAGGTGCTGCAATCCTGAACCTGCTGGGTTTAATGAAACCCCTTGCTAGGTTTTTATCAATGTATCATCTCAATTCCTCCAGTTCTTTCAGTGTCATTGAATACATACAGGTTTTTGGCAGCTTGGTCCCCAGGATCAATTCGTTGGCACAGTCAGTCGACCTGTGAGGGGGGAGCATCTCACACTCCTCTTCACTGAACACATCAGCCAAATCCCTGTATATACTAGGGAATCCTTGATCTGGTGGAGCTGTCACTGGCTTTTCTCTTACCCCTGTTCCTTCTTTTATCTGGTTGTTCACAGACAGCTCTGGGTCAAGTGTCAAACGTAGTTTCTGGAAACCCCCTTCCCACCATATCATGGGCTCCCATTTGTCAAGCTATACTAAACCAAATATAATCAGCTCAATCATCCTTTCCACTATAATGAATCGGATGCTTTCCCAATGGTTCCTTATCTCTAACTGGACTTGTTTGGTTACATGGGTGGCTGGAGCCCCCCCCCCCAGTAATGAGCCATCCATCTGTTCAAACTTGATAGTGGTTTTCATCCTGATGGTTCTGACCCTGAGTTCGGTTAACACGGCGGATCAGGCAATGTGTGCACCCTGAATCTACCAGGGCCCCGTATTTGATTCCTTGAGAAGAGCGAAGGTTCCGGATGACAACAGGAATTACAAAGGGCCGAATGGAGTCACTCACCATGGGATCTTCTGGGTCCTCATCGTCACTATCCCCAGACACCACTGGGAACTGCTCTGGGCTTGGTGTAACCACAACTCCCCTGGTTATTGTCTCAGCAACCGCCGGCAAGGTCTGCGTCACTTGGGACTGCTCTGGTGTTGCTCGAGGTTGTCCTGTTGCCCTGTCCCCGCCAGAAGATGGTTTTGGAGCCAGCATTCGTGGCACTGGCATGGGGCACTCTGTCACCCAATGTCCCATCTGGTTTCACCTAAAACAATGGAATGATGGCCTCCGGGCCCTGTCAGTAGAATCAGGAACAATGGCTACAGTCTTTATCTCCCTTGGGGCAGAGGCCATTCTATCTGCCTTTTTTGTTGTCCCGTGCTCCCTTCTCCCTGTACTCTAAACTCTCATAGCCCCATGTCGAGATCTATTGCTGCTCAAAACCAGTAGATCAGTCGAGGAGTGAGCCACACAATCAAAGGCTTTAGCATAGTCAATGAAGCAGAAGTAGATGTTTTTCTAGCTTTCTAACTCCCTAGCTTTCTCTATGATCCAGCGTATGTTGGCAATTTGATCTCTAGTTCCTCTGACTCTTCGAAAATGTGCCTGTACTTCTGGTAGTTCTCAATCCACATACTGTTGAATCATTTATCATTCATTTATCGATGGCTTATATAAAAGCAATCTGAAATAGTTTACTTAACCATTAGCAGAAAAGCACAATAGTAACTTAATTAAATTTGGTGAACAAAAATGCCATTTGTTTATTTTGCTGGTTAGTTTCAATCTTGTATGTTGAAGATAGATTCTGTCGCCCCCGAGAAGATCCTGTCTCATGTGCCTATAACATATGTTCTCTTATGTTTATAGAGAGGGGCTCCTCAGGGTGCAGTCGGCCAAACAGTGTCGACTGGCGGCCCCCAGGGGGAGAGCCTTCTCTGTGGGGGCACCTACCATCTGGAACGAGCTCCCCCCAGAGATACGGAAGATCCCGGACCTGCGCACGTTTCGCCGTGCTCTCAAAACTTCTATTTCAGCAAGCTGGCCTGGCCTAACTCCCCTCTTTTAAATTTTTTAAATTTTTTTAATTTGTGACTTTATAAATTGGGTGTTTTAATCTGTGTTTCGGCCAAAAAATTTAATAATTTTAAGGGATTTCTAATATTTGTATTATCTGTATTTTATCTTGGCTGTTCACCGCCCTGAGTCCTTCGGGAGTAGGGCGGTATAGAAATTTGATTATAAATAAATAAATAAATGTTTACATCATCTGAGAAGCTTTTGATGTCCGTCATATAAGATAGAAGCCGGCAAGCACTGGAACCCTGGTCACCATACTACATGTGTCTCCCAGTGTCCATGTGACTCCCAAAATGAATAAATGAGAAAATGTAAGAAAAAAAAAAGACATAGCTGGAATTGTACAAAATGACAACATGTTACAAAGGTTTGGTATTCCCACCTGAAATCCAGAGAGATGTTTGGCAAGAACTAAACCTAACTGTTTTTTCATATGAATGTTATCAGGAGTAACTTCTCATTGTCTGCTGATGCCCACAGGAATTCTTCTTTCCAATGGCCACACCTGGAAACAGCAGCGACATATTGGCATCACTTCTCTGCGGAAGCTGGGCCTGGGGAAGAAAAGCATTGAGCATCTATTACAAGACAGAGCTCAGACATTGGTGGAGATGTTTAGACAAACAAGAGGTTTGTAATTTGGAGTAATGACTGAAATCGGCGTCTGCAGAACTTTTTCCCATTCTGTGTATTTTGAATAAAAATAGATTTGATTTTTTTAAAAAAATTGAAACAAGTGACTGAGATCCCAATGATCTTCCTTCATCCCCATAGAAGTTCTATGCTTTAATAATTCATTATGAAATATCTTCATTTGCAGGAGAGCCATTTGACCCTTCATTTCCAGTACTAAATGCAGTTTCTAACGTCATATTTACTTTGAGTTTTGGAGGTCAGTTTGCTCCTGAAGATGAAAACTTTAAGAAGTTAGGGCAAGCATTGCACGTTGTTGTGGATGTCGTTAGTGACACTTTCCATATGGTGAGTCATCTTTTCTATGTTCAAGTTGAATAGCCCTCCCTCAACAGAGGAGGAGAGCTACGACACTTCCTATCTCCTTTTTTTTTTAATTTGATTTTTATTATAACATATAGTGATACATTCAATACATTTTTGGTTCATTGGTGCAAATATATACATATATACATCTACATGCATTATTACTTGTCTTTTATTTGATATTGTTTCTTAAAGCTAAATTTAATTTCAAAAGCCTTGGTACTACAGTGGTTTAAAGCACCCTGTTATTAACACAGCTGCCTGCAATTTACTGCTGGTTCGAATCTCTCCAAGGCTCAAGGTTGACTCAGCCTTCCATCCTTTCTAAGGTAGATTAAATTAGGACCCAGTTTGTGGGGGCAATAAGCTGACTTTGTATAAATATACAAAAGTATGAAGGCTATTGCTTAACGCACTGTAAGCCGCCCTGAGTCTCCGGAGAAGGGCGGCATATAAATCAAATTTAAAAAAAAAAAAAACACTTAAAGATAATAGTGCTCAAATCTCTAAGACTAAATGTAATACTGTTCATTTCTCCATGGATTTAGTTGATTAATTAATACTTAATCTCTATACTCTATTTCCTTCTTTATTTCTTTTCCCCATCCATTCGTACCACATGTCCCACACGCTATAAAATTCCGAATCTTCTCTGTCATTAATTTCTGAAGTCAGTTTGTTCATTTCGGCGCACTCCAGTATTTTCCCAATAACATGTTCTTGAGGTGGTATTTGTTTTTCTTTCCAATACTGGGCAAAGGAAATTCTAGCGGCTGTCAGAATATGTATAATTAAGTACTTTTTTTTTTTTGCATATTCAATTTTCAAAATTCCCAGGAGAAAGGCTTTTGGTTCGAAATCAAAATTTTCTTTTATTATTTCTCTAATCCACATCCATATCATCCTCCAGAATTTTTGTGCCTGATTACAAGTCCACCAGCAGTGATAGAAAGTACCCTGCTGATGGTCACATTTCCAACATTTAGGACTCGAATTGGGGTAGATCTTCGCTATCCTAGCTGGGGCCATATGCCATCTATAAAACAGCTTGTATTGGTTTTCCTTGTAAGCCGTCGCCTTTGTCATTTTAAGATTATTATTCCATATTGAATCCCATTCGTTCAGATTTATATTCTGTCCAATATTTTTGGCCCATGCTAACATGGGTTCTTTAACTACTTCCTCTGCCATATCGTACTCCAATAAGTAATTATATAATTTAGCTAGAATTTTGTCATCCGTACCCATCCATATCTTGTCAAATCCATTTAAGCTCGTCTCAATGCCAAATTCCTCCTTATCTTTTTTATATCTGGATTTAATTTGGTTATATGGCCACCAGTCTATAGAAGTACCTTTTTCCATCAATTCTTCCCTTGTTTTAAGATTCCCTCCCCCATCTAATAATTCATTGTATCTGACTGTTTTATCTATTTCTAATACATTTGGATATATTATAGCCTCCATGGTGGAAAGCCATCTCGGAATTTTCATATAGTGCTTCTGTCTCATCTCTCTCCATATTTGTATCAAGATCTCCCTTATTTTATGCCTATGGAAATAAGTTTTCATCTTCTTCCCAGAATCCCAGAGATATGCATGCCAACCCTTCTGGAGATCATACCCTTCTAAAGTTAACAGTCTTTTATTTCTCACGGTTGCCCAATCTTTCAGCCATACTAGGTTTGCAGCTTTTTGATATAACTCCCATTTAGGTAATCCAAAACCCCCTCTTTCCTTCTTGTCCTGTAAATTCCTAATTGCTATTCTTGGTTTCTTTCCCTCCCAAATAAATTTTCTGATGATGCTATTGAACTCCAATTTTTTTTTTTATCTAATTTAACAGGGATCGTTTGGAATAGATACAATAACTTGGGTAATATGCTCATTTTTATTGCCGCAATTCTACCTAATAATGATATTTGTAGTCTTCCCCACTTTTCTAGATCCTGTTTGATATTTCTAATCAATGGTAAATAATTATCCTCTCTGAGGGCCAAGCACCTTGATGAAATCCACACCAGGTATTTTACCTTCTTGGCGGTTTGGATCTCCATTGATTCTTCCAGTGCTTTTTTTCTTACCTCCGTCATATTTTTTGTTAATAATTTAGTTTTGGATTTATTTAATTTAAGGCCTGCTACCTCTCCGTAATTGCCCAATTCTTCCAAAATTTTAGTGCCTGATTCTAATGGTTCTTCCATAATTAATACCACATCATCTGCAAATGCCTGTGTCTTATATATCTCTTTTCCGATTGTTAAACCCTTTATTTCCTTGTTGTTCCTAATCGTTCTCAAAAGTACTTCTAGTGCTAAAATAAATAAAAGTGGGGATAGAGGACACCCTTGTCAGACCCCTTTTCTAATTTGAAAAGCCTTAGTTAATTCTCCATTCAGTAATATGTTAGCCTTTTGTTTTTGATAGATTGTGGATATCGTATTGACAAAATTTGATCCGAATTCCATTTGGATAATTTGTTGTTTCATAAATTGCCAATTAAGATTGTCGAATGCCTTTTGGGCGTCAACAAAGACCAATGCCATTTCTTTGTTCGGGTGTTCCTCATAGTATTCCAATATGTCTATTATCATCCTTGTATTATTCCTGATTTGCCTTCCAGGGAGGAATCCATTTTGATCACTGTGTATTAATTTATTCAGAATTATTTTTAGCCTTCCTGCTAAGATGCCCATATAAATTTTGTAGTCCGTATTCAGGAGGGAGATTGGTCTATAATTTTTAATTAATTTTGGATCCTCTCCTTCTTTTTGGAGGAGAGTAATATACGCCTCTCTCCATGATTCTGGAATTTTGGATTCTGTTAGGGCCTCATTATAAATTACAGTTTTGGTAATAAAATTTCCTCCAAATCCGAATTCTTATAGAATTCCCCTGGGAGTCCATCTGGGCCTGGGGATTTGTTCTTTTTAGTTTAGATATTACCGTCCTTAATTCTGTCATCGTTATTTCTTTATTAAGTATTTCTTTATCCTCTTCCCCGATCTTTGGGAGACTTTCTTTTGACAAGTATTGGACCACCTTTTAGTTGGGAATTTGTTCTTCCGCATACAGAGCCACATAATACTCTCGGGCAATCTCCATCCAATTTATCTTCCTGTTTATTGTTAAGATGGCCTTCCGGGTCTTCCAATTGATGAATTATGCCTTTCTCTTTTTCTTTTTTTAACCTGTAGGACAGCCACCTGCCCAGTTTGTTTGCATTTTCAAAATAATATTGTTTGGTTCGTTTCATTTTATATGCCAATTCCTCTTGATCGATAATATTTAATTTGTGCCGTATAACCATCCAATTTTCTTTAACAACCTTATTATCTGGTTTTTGTTGTAGTTCCCTCTCAGCTTTCCCTAATTCTTCTATCAGTGCCTTCTGCCTCTCTCTTCTTTCCTTATTCCTATGTGCACTATACGATATTGCTAGTCCTCTTATGTACGCTTTCATTGTATCCCATATGATACCTCGAGATGTTACTTCCTTTTCATTTACTTCAAAATTACTTTACTTCAAATTTACTTTATCTCCTATCACAATCCTTTCAGCAGTCTCAAAAAGGCCCCACCCACTCTGATTCAGGTGACTGAAGATTTATTTATTTATTTATGTGTCAAGTACGTATTAGATAATATATATAAGTATAAGCATGAATTGAATACATAAAATGGATAGGAATAAAAGGGGACATTAGGTCAGGGACGGTAGGCATTCTGGTGCGCTGATGCATGCCCCTTACAGACCTCTTAGGAATGGGGTGAGGACAACAGTCTTAGATTAAAATTTGGGGGGTTTGGGGAAGAAACCACAGAGTCAGGTAGTGCATTCCAGGCATTGATCACTCTGTTACTGAAGTCATATTTTCTGCAATCAAGTTTGGAGCGGTTCACTTTAAGTTTGTATCTATTGTTTGCTCGTGTATTGTTTGGGTTTTATTTTTTTAAAATTTTTTAAATTTATCATAAACATGTTATAAATCTACAGTATCTTATCCATTGTTAATCATAATATTCTCTTTTAACTTTCATATTAGTTCATTCTTCATCCTAAAAAATTTGAGTATACTCGGGGTGCTCTTCTACCGTTTCATCTCCCTTATTTTACAATAATCCTTCTTCTCCTTCTCCTCTCCTTCCCTTCCCTCCCTTCTTCTACCCTCTTCTACTTTCTTCTTTTCTCCTCTCCTTCCCTTTCTCTCCTTCCCCTTCCTTTCCCCCACTCCTCCTTTCTTTCTCCCTTTCTAACCTTCTCTCCTAATCTTATTTCCCCTCCCTTTCTTCTTCTCCTCTTCCCTTTCTTCTATTCCTCTCTCTCCATCCTCTCTTCTCCCCTCCTATCTATCCCTCTACTCCTCTTTCCATTCTCTCTCCATTGTTGTATTCATTTTCAATTCAATATTTTCTAAAGTGGTATCCGAGCAACCCCAACTTTCTATTCATATACATTTTCTTTTCAATTTCTTTTTTATTTTTCTGATTTCACACATATCATCATAAATGTACATTTATATAGTAACATTTTTTCCATTTCCTCCCTCCTTCCCCCTTTTCCATTTACACGGGTGTCATTTGGGTTTCTATTCTTTTTTTGTCTTCTCTCTCATTTACTTATTTACCCTATCTAATTTATTAATCTCTAATCTTTTATTCATACTGTCAGGTTTCGATGCTATCTCAAAATAAATGAATTTCCAAACTGCCCATCTTTAAGGAAATTTTCTCTTTATTCGAGCACAGCAATCTGACCCTGGCTCTTTTGCGGTCAGTACTGACCTTTGCCCCCCAATCCCTCCCTTTCCAATCCCCAATTCTCTGCTTCTCATTGGCTATCTTCCAAGTCACTTTCCTGATCCCTTCTTCGTCAGATCACAGGAATGTTTCCCTCCTCTCCTATCTCTGAGGAGACAGAATCTTCAAAGGGATTTAGTAGGCAAAAGTTCAGGCTTCTCTTCCCTTTATTATATGTCAGTGCTGGGACGCTGACACATACTTCTTTTCTAACTACTCATAAAAGCGTCTCCATGTCTTGAAATACACCGATTCCTCTTTATCTTTTATTCTTAATGTTACTCTGTTCATTTCTGCACATTCTAAAATTTTCTTTATTATCTCTCCTTCTAACAGGATTTTTTCTGCTTTCCAGTTTTGTGCAAACACAATTCTAGCTGCTGTCATTATATGTATAATCAAATATGTATCTTCTTTCCACATTTCTCCAGTAAAATTCCCAATAAAAAATGTCTCTGGCCTTAACTCTATACGCTGGTGTAGCATTCCTTCTAACCATGTTTGTATTTTAACCTAATAATTCTTTGCTTCCTTACATGACCACCATATATGATAATATGATCCTGGCAACTGATGACATTTCCAACATTTAGCTGATTTGTCTTTAAACATTTTTGCTAACCTTTCTGGTGGAATATGCCATCTATAAAACATTTTATATAAATTTTCTTTATATGCTGTTGCCATTGTTAATTTATAATTCCTTTTCCCATAGTTGTTGCCATTTCTCTAATTCACTCGTATAGCAAAAGTTTTTTGCACACACTATGCTCGTATACTATTATGGTTGAAACTGAAGTAGTCATTGATAGATAGGACATTGTAGCAGATAATTTTATGTACTACACTTAGGTCATACCAAAAACATGGTAATTCTAAGGTTTCTAAGCCCAGAATTTCAAGACTGATGGCATAAGGTATTTTGTTGCGAGCAGATTTCTGGACATGCTCAATTGTATTAATGTCCAATATGCAGTGCAGGTTCCAGACAGATACAGATTAAACTTCTACTAATGACTTAATGACTCTCAGAGAGCTAACACTCAGATGACTGCAAAGAATATAAATCCTTCCACTCCCCATCATTCCATCAAAACTGAAGAAACTTCTTAGATGAGAGGTGAAACATTGTCAAGGAAAAAACCCAAGAAAGTCCAGTTGTCTTTTAGAGAAGCACCTTTGGGCCAATAAAAGATTACTGAAAGAGGAATTTGAAGTTTAGTTTTGTGGTTGGAATTACTTGTTAACTTTTTTTTTTATAGTAAATAGACAGTAGGTCAAATTGATTGGTTGATAATAGATTTTCACAACTGTCATATTTTCAGTGTTATCTACTAATTTAGTAAGCATAGATGTAGATGTTTATGTGAACCTGGGGAGGATTATTATTCTTGAAATATATCATATGTCAGCACTTCAACCTACATTTACTCTAGTGCTGACATAAGGAGAAGCGAAGGCATCTGGAAAGGGACATTTGACTTTTCACCTACTTATTTTCCCTGGAGATAATATCCCCTAGGAGATGGGATGGGGAAGGGGAAATTCCTTTGAGCTGGAGTAGATTAGGGGTAGAATGACTTGGAAGATGGCCAATGAGTGCAGGAGAGTGGGGAACAGAAAGGGAGGGTTTTGGGGCTGGAAGTCAGTTTTGGCTCTGATTGGAGTCAGGTTAGAATGTCGTGCTTATTAAATAGGAGTTTTTTTCTTCAAAGACTTTGTTTGAAATGCAATTTATTTGAGACGACCTCGAAACTTGACATCAATATTCAACTAGGTGGATAGTGTGTGTCTGGGAATTACCATTGTTGAAATAGATTTATTAGTATTCAGCCAGGTGGACATTTTATGTTTATATTTACTATTTTGCTTTATATATATTCTTTTTGTCTTTGTCTTAATTTTGCTCTTTATTTTTTTTGGATTTTAACTTTGAAAATGACTTAAAATTTACAAAAGCAACAGAGCTTGAACCTGCTATCTGTTCAGTCATACCTGGAGCAGATTGGTTCAACTATAAGAGGAATCTGTTTGTTTATTTATGATTTATATAGTTGTTCATTTTACATAAGTAGCTCAGGGGTTTTACAGGATTAAAACACACAAACTCACCAGACTTAATGCCCCAGCACACAAGGATAAACAATGAGCATCAGTAATAAGAATTTGTCTACCCATCTGATGCAAATCTCTGCGGAAATGATCGGGTCTTCAATACCTTGTGAAATAGTACTAGAGTTGTGGCATCTGAATTTCTATGAATAGAGATGCCCATTTTTGATCCAAAAGATGACCATGAAGTGCTGACTTGAGCATACTAGATAAAAAGCTAGCAGACTGAAAATCTGACCCAGGTAGTTAATTCATTATTTAGCCTGGCATGTGAATCCAGTTGATCTAATTTATTAAATCCCAGTTCAGTTAGCCCTGGGTAACCATATTTACAAAGGCTCCTGTGGACAATGAGAGGATAAGGGAATTTGATAATAGCAAAAGCACTTAGACTTATAGACCGCTTATAGACAGTGCTTTACAGCTCTCTCTAAGTGGTTTACAGAGTCAGCATATTTCCCCCAAAAATCTGGGTCCTCATTTTACTGACCTTGGAAGGATGGAAGGCTGAGTCAACCTTGAGCCAGTCAGGATCGAACTGCCAAATTACTGGCAGCTGGCAATCAGCAGAAGTAGCCTGCAGGACTGCATTCTAATCACCGCGTCATCATGGCTCTTTATAGCTTTATAATAATCGATCTGCCTCTTAAAATTACTGTTTTCTACAAGAATTTCTATAAGCTTTTCTAGAGGGTTTTTGAGGTCTGACACCCTGCACTGTTTGCCATGTTTTAATGTGTTTTGAATGTTTTTCTTTGGTTATTAAATCTTGTCTATTACTGTGAACTGCTGAGAGGCTTCTCTAATTTTTCCTTTTCTATTAGCTGTATAATTTCTTTCCACGAATAATGAAGTACCTCCCAGGCCCTCACCAGGAAGCCATGTCTGCCGCAGAAATGATTATTTCCTTTATAAAGCAGGAAATAGAGAAACACAAGGAATCCAGCTCCCAGCATGAGCCGCAGGATTTCATTGATTACTATCTTCTTCAGATGGAGAAGGTATTGGGTTTACTGGGGTTCAATACATGGGCAAGGAGTTATTACATTCCTGGCTTGAAGTAAAGAAGAGGAGACACTGATATTGTCTTCATTGGAGTTGTTTCTTTTTCATTCAGCTCCCATTTTGAATTTAGCCCATGCTAAATTCCGTTTGTTTCTTAATAAGAACTATGTTGTACATCTGCAATCTTAGACAGTCTTAGGGGTTCTTTGTTGAGGGAATTAGAAATATTTCCGATTGTCATCCTCTCATGTTTGCCTATCACTTCTCTCCCCCTTTTCTAAAGAAATTCCATTAAGAATGAAAATAATTAACAGGAACTTTGGATTGATTCATACTTAAATGAATACTTCCCCTGAAATGATTGGGAAAAGGACAGATACTTTCACAGACTTGACCATAAGTAAAAATTTAAAACAATTCGAAACCAGGAAAAAAGTGCCCTTCTCCATTGTTTTCAGAAAAAAGATTTGAGTTTTTAGAAGCAATTTTGATCAATTTGAAGTTACTTTGCACCAGGTAACTTTATATACCATCAGTCTTGAGTGTACCATTGGTCTGGTTATTACTTTCAAGATATACAATCTTTAGGAATGAGGGAACGTTTAGGAATGTTTCACCCTTTATTATGTTATCATCAGTAAGTAATAATATCTATGGGTGTTGTAGGTTTCTGGTTACAGTGTCCAAACTAAGTATAAAGAACAATGGTGAGAGGCCAGACCATTTGTGGATGGGAAAAGAAATAGGTCATGTGGTACTTGATCAAATGCTTTTTCTAGTTCTGTGGCTGTGATACATATGATGGTTTGTTTCTCAAATTCCTTCTCCATCAATAGGCAGGTGACACATACTGTATCATTTTTCTTACAATTTTTCAATATTTACTGAGGTAATTGATCATAAACTAAACCAAAACACATGAAAGTTTGTCTAAAGCCAAAACTCTCTTTGATCTGGGCTACTCGAATATAGTGTTCTAGTCGGTGTGAATCTACCACTTTAATTCAATGGTGGTTTGCTCCCAGTGGTTCGCAAGAACCGGTAGTAAAAATTTGTAGTAATTCAGAGAACTGGTAATCTTTTCCCTCTTTTTAATTACGCAAATTTTAATTGGTTTTTTAAATGATTGGGGTTTTAATATGTTTGGGCCAAACTTGTTTAATTCCATTTTACTTTGTTTTTTAAATTTTGTATTTATGTATTTTTACTGTTTGGCTGTTCACCGCCCTGAGGCCTTCGGGAGTAAGGCGGTATATAAATTAAATAAATAAAATAAATAAAATAAAACATTGGCTGGCCACGCCCCTGAACTGGTCCCCAGCCTGGTCGCTGCTCACTTACCCCACCTACCCCCTCAGAGGCTTTTTTTCCCCCCTTTTAAAAGCATTTTTTCTACAACCTCTTCGGTGGAAAAAATGCTTTTAAAAGTTAAAAAAAAAAAGGCTCTGATGATCACATGGCTCAGCTTGGATTGTCAGAGGCTTCTAAAAGCATTTTTTTCTGCAACCTCTTCGGCCGAAGAGGTTGTAGGAAAAAAAATGCCTTTAAAAGCCTCTGACAATTCCAGCTGAGTTGCTTGATCATCAGAGGCTTTTAAAAGCATTTTTTTCTGCAACCTCTTAAGAGGAAGAAAAAATGCTTTTAAAAGTAAAAAAAAAAAGAGTTGGCCACGCCCACCCAGTCACATTACCCCACCCCCCCCACCAAGCCACGCCCACAAAACAAACCACTCCCACAGAACCGGTAGTAAAAAAATTTAGAACCCACCCTTGCTTTAATTGTTACTCTCCTGCATTGATTTTCTTTTATATTTATTGTTGTGACTTGTGATGCAGAAGCCAAAGTAAATACAGAAAAGCTGCATAGAACTCATTGTAATTTTCATTTTCTATTTTAAACCTCAGAGCAAGAACGATCCTGACGCTACCTACAATGAAGACAACCTGGCTCAGTGTCTTCTTGATTTTATTGTTGCTGGAATTGACACATCTTTCGCCACTATGCTGTGGACCCTGCTCCTCTTGGCCACTCATCCCCACATCCAAGGTGAGACAGACAATGAGTAGGTAGAACAAGTGTCAGCCTCAGGTTCTAAAATACAGAGAAATTATTTGAAGTACTAAGGGCTGAATGATGAACTGAATTTATTCTTCATAATAATTTTCCTATGAGGATTGTTGATCCTATAATCAGGAGCATGAACTTAGCTAGTTTACAGAAGAGCCAAGACTATACATACAGAGAGCTTTCTTTGATATCCTCAGCAAAATATTGAGTTAGGAATTAAAAAACTGGAAATCGGTACAGATCTAAAAATAACACACTTTAAATGCAGAACTCTACCAAGGTTTTCAGATTTGTTACTTGTTTCTGGCCTAAATTGTGAATAGACGACCAGATTACAGTATGATAATGAACAGAGACCACAGCTGCGATATAAGGATATCTGCAAGAGGGACCTAAAGGCCCTGGGAATGGGACACTAACAACTGGGAAACCTTGACCTCCGATCGTTCAGCTTGGAGGCTAAAGACGCAGCATGGCCTTCTCCAATTCGAAGAGACACTTGTTCGGCAGGCTGAGGCAAAGAGGAAGTCCCGGAACCAGCGAAATCTGGGGGCTGGGCAGGGGACAGAATGTATCTTCCCTCCGTGTGGAAGGGATGGCCACTCTCGAATTGGCCTTTTTAGTCACACTAGATGCTGGTTTAGGACCTCTTTCCAGAGCACGATGCCATAGTCTCTTGAGACTGAAGGATGCCAATGAATGAACCTAGGCGGAAAAAAACCAAGATGGCAGGAACAAGCAGATGCACGACACAAGACTCTCTGCCATGAAGAAAAAGTATCCCGTCCCAGTCCATTTGTCAGAAGATTTACCTTGGCACCCCCTCCCCACCCTGACAAAACTCTCATATTTTTATCCTATTTTTACCCCAATAATATCGGAAAACCAAGCAGCCACACTAGAATAGAAAACCAACGCTTACACCCCCCAATCCCCCCCCTCTCAGGCAGCAAGGGAAAGCCTTTAACCAGCTTAACGAGATCTCTGGGCATTCAGCCAAGAACACTTAACACATCATAAAAATGTTGCATGCCCGAATAAACAATCATCTCTGCGCTTGCCTGAAGGGAGCAATTGCGAAACTCAGATAACACGGCCCGCCTGCCCTGCCTCTGATGGAATTAATTCCCCAAAATAGAAATCACCCTGCCCTGCCTCTGATGGGATTATCTCCCAAAATAGAACTGGATAAAAGAAATACCTCTTGAGGCAGGTAGGGAAGCTCCGGATAAACACAAAAGAAGGAACCATCAATTCACATTGCCCCAGGGTAGGAAAAAAACATATAAAACCACAACTCAGGATCCCAAAGACCACCTTGCAAGGCAGGAATGCTGAAGTCACTTTGCTGTCACCGTATTGCCTGCCTGCAATAAAAACCTGTGTCAGCGTTGCAACGCTAGCATAGAGAGAGGGCAGAGGAGAGCGAAAGATAAACTCTGAAACGTTTGCCTGCTAAATCCCTTTGAAGCCCGGTTGTCGTGGAAATGAGGGGAGGGGGCACATTCCTGTGAAATGATGAGGAAAAGAAGTCTGAAGAATGACTTGGAAGACAGCCAATGAGAAGCAGAGATTTGGGGATCGGAAAGGGAGGGATTGGGAGGCAAAAGGTCAGTCTTGTCCGCGCGGAGTCATGATCCGGTGGCTGAGCTCAATTAAAGAAAGATTTCCTTAAAGATTGGCAGTTTGGAAATTCATTTAATTTTGAGATAGCATCGCAGTCTGACAACCTGCTTTTTGGTAGCTCAGTTGCTTCTGATTCCTTCATCGTCGGCTTCTCCCAGCTGGAAATGGACTGGGAAATGCACACAAAAGAGTTTTTAATATTTTATTTGAAAATACTGTGAGCCCCTAACGTTGTTTCTCCAGGCCCTCTCTAGCAAAGAAACTGCCAACCAATAACCCTCCAATAAATCGGAGTTCACAAAAGTCCTCTCTGTGATCCCTTTTATCATCTTCATGAATCCCTGGGTGAGATCGTCCAATGCCATGGGATGAGGTATCATCAACTTTCCCATGATACTCAACTTTGCATCTTTATCTCTGGTGATGCAATTGATGCTATGGCTACCTATTGAGGAGCCTGGAGGCAGTGCAAGGTCTGGACAAGAGGCTTTGGTTGATTCCTGGTAGCATGAAGTGGCTCAGATTTCAGTCGAACCCTGGAGTGGCTGGAAATTCAAGGTGACTCTGGATCTGGGATCTGGTCTTTAGTTCTAAATGGGTAGCATTACTCCAGACAGATCCTGTGTGACATCTAGGGGTTCTCCTATAGCAGGGGTGTCAAACCCATGGCCCAGATGCATCATGTACTGGCCACGTGATGCATCGGTTTAGCAAAGGGGGAAAAGTCATGCTATATCATGTGATGACAATGTGACGCTGCGAGTTTGACACCCCTGTCCTAGATTCATGATTCCCAGTGATAGAGCAGATGGCAGTCGGGGTTAGGCTTGCAACTTCATTCACTGTCAGCCCTGGAGCCATATTTAATGGGAGTCTTCAGGGCTGTCACAGCGGTGGCTGTGGGAATGGGAAGGGGGAGGTGAAGGTAGTGTTGGGTGTGTAATCATAACAACATTCTTTCCCTTGGGAGTCAAGGACGTCTTGCCAGCACCTGGGGAGATGTGACTGGAAGTTAACTGAAGTTGGGGCAGTGACATGATTGGACCATGGGATGCATATGTGAATGGAAGGGGAAGGAACTTTGACTTTACTTTGGGTATGGAAAACGCGGGGCTTTCAGATTTGGGTTTTCCCCAGATGTGCCAATATGACGTCTCTAATAAATTTATACTTTGAGGAAATTGCCTGCCTCAGAGTTTTAATTCTGTTGTGGGGTGTTACTTGGAACCCTGACTTTCACATTGTGCACCAGTTGTGCCCTTTCTTGGATTGTGAGGCCCTGTGTGCAGTCACTTATGCCCTGATCATCTCTAAGTTGGATTGATTGTTTGATTGGTGATTGAGTACATATCTATGCCACCCATCTTCCCTATAAGGGACTCTGGATGGCTTTCAAATGATGACGATGATGATGATATCCATTCAGTCATGTCCATTCAGCCATGTATACCGCATATGCACATATTTATGCCAGAGGTGGGATTCACTTATCTTCCCTACCAGTTCACAAACGGAAGTGTGCACGCTCGTTTCGCTTGTGTGCCACCTCTGCCCATACGCAGTAGTTGCATATTACCTCCGGGCAGGTGGACGGAGACTCCCACAGTCGCCGCTACCGGTTTGCACGATCCAGACAGAACCAGCTGAATCCCACACTGTTTTATACAATACATATAGTATATATGTCAACTGTCCCACACAGTTCATTCAGCAAATTAAGACTCCTGGGGCAGTTTCATTTTCCAAGAGTACAATTTACTGAGATGGCATGGATTCAGAAGTAGCAAAGCGATTTATGACAGTTTCATGTGCAAAGAGCATAATTAAACATCCCCTTTTCCCTGGCCCTTCCACGATCATTTTTCCCCCTCCAATTCGCTATGTTCATTTTGTTTGTCTACTAACTGGCCTGGCCTAAATCTTCTCCCTTTTAAATTTTTTTAAATTCAAATTGTAAACACTAATTTTAATTTGTTTAATTATGGGATATTTTTAAAATTTAGCCAAATTGTTTAATCTGTTTTAATCTATTTTAAATTTTGTATTTCTGTGTTTTAACTTTTGGCTGTTCACCGCCCTGAGTCCTTCGGGAGAAGGGTGGTATAGGAATCTAATAAAATAAATAAAATAAATAAATAATTCTTGTTTAGTAGACTTTCCCAGCAGTTGATCTTGAGGTGCTGGCATAGCTGCAGACTCTGAGTCAGTGCTCTTCCATTCTTTTGCTGCCCTCCCAATACTTCCCCTACGTTCCAATCATTCCTTCCTTCTGTTGCTTCTTTTTCTGGCTGTTTGCAGTGGGTAGTGTGGTTGGCATGCGAACCCACATTTGAGACCTGAATGCTGCTGTTGGGTGGGGTGAGCTCCTGTCCTTTGCTCCAGCCAGGGACCTGAAAGGAATCCCACCCACCCCCAAATGGTTGCCCCTGTGTAACAACGTTGTCACCAGCTAATCTTTCAACTCTGAAGTTCCTCACCGTTGTTATGTTATGCTATATTATGTGTTGTGTTGTGTTGTTTATGTTATTTATTTATTTATTTATTTATTTAATTAATTAAGTAAATAAATTATTTAATTTGTTAATCATATTTCTATGCCGCCCACTCTCCGGGGACTCTGGGCGGCTTACAACAATTGACAGTATACTAAATAGCATATTGGCTCCAACAATCTGGGTCCTCATTTTACCCACCTCGGAAGGATGGAAGGCTGAGTCAACCTTTGAGCCGGTGAGATTTGATCTGCTGATCTGCTGAACTAGCAGTCAGCTGAAGTAGCTGCAGTACAGCACACTGCGCCACCTCGGTTCAATAACAATTTATGTTATTTATGTCATTTATGTTACTTGGTTGTGTTGCGTTGCTTTGCGTTGCGTTGCGTTGCATTGCATTGCATTGCGTTGCGTTGCGTTGCATTGCATTGCGTTGCGTTGCGTTGCGTTGCATTGCATTGCATTGCATTGCATTGCATTGCATCGTATCATATTATATTGTATCATATCGTGTGTATGTATGTGTATCTATCTGCCCAAACTCACTGTAACAGTGATGGGTGGCATATAAATTTAATAATCAAAAAAATAAGAAACAGAAATAAACATAAGAAGGCTCTTGAAAAAAATTGATCCTCATTGGTATTTTAAACACAATTATAGAAATATTTTTAACCGAATCAGTTTTCTAAACTGTTTGGGATTGAATTCTGGAGATTGACTAGATTGAAGGATATTTAGAAGAATATTTGAACTAAATCACCAGTTTGCAACAATATTCTGAATCAGTTTGGACTAGATCTAATCAGAACATAGGAAGCACATTTTTAATCTGCTCTCCTTCATGATATTTAAAAAGAGAATGGGATCACATTTAATGCCCTAAAGGCTAGTCTATGTCCCAAAGTTAAAATTCAGAAATAAATAAATGAAACACAATATTGAGAATGAAGCTTCTATTTCCATCATTTTTTCCAGAGAAAGTCCAGAAGGAGATTGAAGATGTGTTTGGCTTCTCACAGTCAATTTCCTATCAGGATCGGAAGAAGCTGCCTTACACCAATGCCGTGATTCATGAAATGCAGCGTGTAAAATATGTCATGCTATATGGGGGACCCAGGCAAAGTACAAAGGATGTGAAGATGAGGGGTTACCACATTCCAAAGGTGAGAAACATGTTCAGCCTGCATTCCAGTAACCAGCATGGAAGGAAAAGCAGAATATGGACTAGAACAGACGCTCTCTGTTCAAGAACTGCCAATGTAATCATGCAAAATCCAATGGGCAAGAATAGCAAGCTTTTGTAGGGTATCAATTATGGGTTTAAATCTAAACACTACTCAGATTTTAAATCTAGAACATTAAATATTTTTCTATTTATCCTAGGAAGATGATAAGAGATTAAGGGCTGAACTTAAATTTAGAACAGAAATTATATATGGTCATTTTTCTTTGCCCAAATTCGAAAGCAGGGAAGAAAGGAAGCCAAAAATTTGAGCAGTTACTGCTCTCACAAACTGCTTTGGAAATTAATAAATATAGATCCATAAATGTAATTTATAAGCAAATGTTTCATCAATATTGTTTAAATATTTTTGCCCATTTCCTTTATGAACCTGCTATATTTAGTCATCTTTTTTCTTTCTTTCCAGGGGACCTTTATTATTACAGACCTGCGCTCTGTTCTTTTTGATCCTGAGCAATGGGAGACACCTGAAGAATTCAACCCAAATCACTTTTTAGATAAGGATGGGAAGTTCCTTAATCGAGAAGCGTTTCTGCCATTCGGACTAGGTACATCCATGAGCCCAAAGCAGCTTATAACATATAGGAAACTAAGGCCCAGAGTGAGCCAAGACTGGCAACCAATGCTAAAATTAACAACAACAACAACAAAATAAAAACATTCTTTCAATGTGTAAGGAACAAGAAGAAAGTCAAGGAAATGATAGGTCCACTAATGGCAGCAAATGGTAGTACAGCCTTGGTAGTACAGTGGTTTAATGCACCCTGTTATTAACACAGCTGACTGCAATTACTGCAGGTTCGAATCTTACCAGGCTCAAGGTTGACTCAGCCTTCCATCCTTTCTAAGGTAGGTTAAATGAGGACTCAGTTTGTGGGGGCAATAAGCTGACTTTGTATAAATATACAAAAGTATGAAGGCTATTGCTTAACGCATTGTAAGCCGCCCTGAGTCTCCGGAGAAGGGCGGCATATAAATCAAATTAAAAAAAAAGAAATGGCAAGTTGGTGATATGTAGCAGGGGGAAAAAGCAGAACTGCTTAATGTCTTCTATGCACCTATTTTTATGCAAAAGGAAGAAACAGCACAAGCAGCACTGAAAGAGATAGAGAGAACAGTACACAAATTAAAACAGGCAAGGAAATGGTAAGAGTATACCTATCCACCCTGAATGAGAACCAGTCACCTGACCAGCTGGTTTGTATCCCATGGTTCTGAAGGAACTGACAGATGTAATCATGGGGCCACTGCAGTGGTGGGTTGCCCCCGGTTCAGACCGGTTCTATAGAACCAGTAGTAAAACTGGAGGGAGGCTCCGCCCACCAACCCCGACATCATCAGAACACTTCTGCGCATGCGCAGAAGAGCGCACGTGCGTGGCCCCATTGCGAACCTGTAGTAAAGATAAGTAGAACCCACCCCTGGGCCACTGAGGGTAATCTTTCAAAGCTCATATAGGGGAACTACCAGAGGACTGGAAAACTGCTGATGTGGTACCAATCTACAAAAAGGGGAAAATGTATCCAGGAAATTATAGGCCCATAAAGTTGATATCAATACCGGGGAAAATCCTGGAAAAGATAATCAAGTTAATATTCCTTTTTACTTACTCTTTTCGTGTATTCAAATTACGTTTATACTTGTACCTGTTATCTTATATATGCTTGACAAATAAACTTATGATGATGATGATTATAAGTGGAGGATAAGTGGCCACCTAGAAATGAAGAAAGTGATCATTATAAGCCATTATGTGGTTGTTAAAAACAGATTGTGTCAGGCAAATCTTATTCTTTCATAAAGTGGACCAATGAAATGCCTTAAACATAATAGGCCTGGACTTCAGGAAGGCATTTGATAAAGTAGACTACAGTCTTCCATCTTTTCGAATTTGGAAAAATGAGGACCCAGATTGTTGGGGGCAATATGCTGACTCTATAAACTGCTTAGAGAGGGCTGTAAAGCCCTGTGAAGCAGTATATAAGTTAAGTGCTATTGCTATTGCTACTTCTGGATATGGGATAGACAGTACCACCATCAGAAGGATTTGCAATTGGCTGACCTACCACACCCAATGTATAGTGCTTAATGGTGAGAAGTGGACTTTCCTCTCATAGGCCCATCTCTGGAAAAACATACCATATCATTTTTTTTTTAATGGGTGCATTGTGTAACCTTTGAAATAGTCTACGTGTAGTATAAGTTGTATTAAAGTCATTCCTTAAGGAGCTTTTCACAAACTGAGGGAAACTAAGAAAATAACCCTAGGAACTGAATCTGCTAGAAGCTACACCATTGTAATTTTTTTCAGATTTCCTTGCTGATGGTGATATACTCTGGAGAACAGATTAGTAACCGCTTCATCCATGTTTTGTCTCATCTGCAGGTCAGCGTGCCTGTATTGGAGAGCAGCTGGCAAGAACTGAGATCTTCATCTTTCTGACCAACCTGTTGAGGGCCTTTAGCTTCCGGGCACCCGAAGGAATGAAAGAACTCAACAAAGCCCCTATTGCAAAAGTGACAGTGCATCCCCAGCCTTACAAACTGTGTGCTATTCCCACACAGACTTAAATATATAAAAAACACCATAGAAAGCATACAACTAATTACAGAATAGTTATTCACTATAGTATATGTTTACTTTTGCTTTTTTGTATTATTATCTTTTATTCATTAAAAATGAAACTAAGTCAACTGGACATTTAAAAATGTGTCACAAATACCATTGACTGGTGCTAATGGCTGATACGGGTTGCTGCCAGCGTCCTAGGTATCAATCAAGTACCTTCTTAAAATATATGATGTTCTGAGTAGCACAGTTTTTTGCAGTTCCGCTGGTGTTATTGCAGGAAGCTGCAATTTCTTGAAGTGTTTTGTGAAATTCTTGGATATGGTACCAAGTGCCCTGATGACAATGGGTATCACTGTGACATGTTTCATCCGTAGCTGTGTAGTTTCTATAGCCAGGTCGTGATATTTCATGATTTTTTCCAGTTTTTTTTCTTCGACTCTGGCGTCTCCTGGTACCGCAATGTCAATAAATTGTACGTTTCGGTTTTTCGACAACTGTGATATCTGGCTTTTTTATAATAATTATTATTATTCTGTAATAATGGGCAATTTTGCCTATTCATTTATCATATTATTTTGCTTCCTTTTATTCTGCATTGAAACTTCTTCAAACTATTGCTGGGTTCACACAACGTACCTAACCAGGTCAATGAAAGACCAGGAGGTTGTGTATGGGGGAAAAAATGTGCTAAGTAGGTTTGATGTGTTTTCCCTTTTGTTTCCTTTGGGTGGCAATAAAACATACCACTTTCTCATTAGTCTTGGTATCTTTTTTCAGTTTTAATAAATTTCTCCTGTGGGCTTCACTTTCCCGAGCCAGAGCAAATTTCAGAGATAGTCCAAAATGGTACCATGCATAAAGGGATGAAATGCTGCTGATGTCAGCTTTCCAGAAAACCCCCCAACTCCAAGTAAAGACTCTGAAGGAAGCATTTTTCAAAGTTCGATTTACTAGAATAGGTAAACTGGCACATCTGAGAAAACCCGAATCTGAGAGGTCCGGTTTTTCCCTCAGTAAATCAATACCCCCAAAACCATCCCCTCACTCCTCAGTCGATCACGTGCTCCAATCAACCACCATCCCATCTTGAGACATCACTCCGACCACTCCTTCTCCAGATGCTGGATCGCCCTGACCTTGACCGACAGGAAGAATGCTATTATGTCTACCAACCGCCCCTCTACTAAATCCCCCCCTCCTACTTTCCTACACATGAGAAGGTGGCAGCATGGAAGCTTCCGTCCTAATATGGCTTCCAAAGCTGACAGCTGACAGAATTAACAGAAAAAGAAAGGATGTGCCACCCATCCACATTCCAGGGGAGAACATCCAAAGAGAAACCAATGCATTTTTCATCTCATGCTTAGGCCTGAATGTAGACTGGATCATCTAGAGCCTTCTCTAGTTACAGTCGAATCATTTTCTATTCAACCTTTTTAAAATTTTATTTTATTTATCTATTTATTTGTCAAACATGTACAGGATAGCAGGTATAGGTATAAACATGGACATGAACAAAGGAAATGAGTATGAATAAATGGGGACAGTAGGACAGCAATGGTAGGCACGCTGGTGCGCTTATGCATGCCCCCTTTATGGACCTCTTAGGAATGGGGTGAGGTCCACGGTAGACAGTTTGAGGTTGAAGCTGTGAGGGTTTGAGGAAGTAATAACGGAGTCGGGTAGAGAATTCCAAGCATTAACCACTCTGTTGCTGAAGTTGTATTTTCTGCAATTGAGTTTGGAGAGGTTTACCTTGAACTTGTATTGATTGTCTGCCTGAGTATTATTGTGGTTGAAGCTGAAGTAGTCATTGACAGCTAAGACATTGTAGCAGACAATTTTGTGTATTATGCTTAGATCGGACCGCATGTGGCGCAGTTCCAGATTGTCCAAGCCCAAAATTTCAAGCCTGGTGGCATAAGGGATTCTATTGTGAGTAGAGGAGTGGAGTACTCTTCTTGTGGAATACCTCTGGACCCACTCTATACCTCTGGACCTTCTCCAAATGAGTTATTTTTGGCCAATATTACTCCACTTGTCTTTTCTAGCAATTCCTCTCCCAGAATTCTTTGATTATTCAAAATCTTTCTCTGAATCAATGCAAAGAAAGAGGCTCTTTAGGGTAATACAGCCTAGTCTCTTTGTTACGCTTGTATTCTGGAGTAAATTCCCAACAGAAGGGCCTGTCAGGTTTCTGGGACATTTCCCCAAGTAAACCAGTTAGATCTGAATGATGCAATCTAAATAGAGAGCAAGCTTCCTGGTATATGGAAAGTGATCTCCTCATGAGTGAAGTGAATATCCTAGATCTTCAGATCACATGTTGGTTAAGAAAAAAACTCAGACAAAGTGTGGGTTGCTCTTAGTGTGAGTGAACATCATGATGACTTTTTGGTTTTGTCTTGGTGGTCATGAAGTTCTAAGTCACTCAGACCTGCTCTGATGGCCTAGAGATTGACATTTTTGACATAAGAAGTCAGGATGAATTTGTCAACATCAGGGCAATGAGGTCAAAGGCCTGGGCAACAAGGAAGGCAGTACAGCAGCAATACTGACGACTTACACTTGATTCCTTATTCAGGGCCCCACAAACAGTTACCTAAGGAACAAAGCATCTTAATACCACCACGTTCTCCCAGGGGATCATTTCCATCTCTCTTCTTCTGACTTGGAGTCATGACTGGTGTAAGATCTGAAATTCTGAGTGTTCAATCTCAGACACTGACATATCAGATTTTTCATGAATGTTCCACACTGTTTTGGAACAATTTAGGATTTATTTTTGTAAGCATCACCCAAGGGTATTTAAATTTGATTTCTTCATCAGAAGTTCAGCCTTGGATATTTGGATTTTTAACTAGAATTTTTGTTTTTTGATTAGTGGAATAATAACACTATTATTCCATCAAGCAGGGCTGGCCTAAAATATTATTTTAATGGGTTATTCTATTTTAGATTATTGGCCAATCTATTTAATAATTTTAAATTGTTTTTAACTTTTATATTGTTGGCTTTTTATCTTGGCTGTACACCGCCCTGAGTCCTTCGGGAGAAGGGCAGTATAAAAATTTAATAAATAAATAAAAATTTATTTTGAAACTGGCTAAACCTCCAAAGCCATTTAGTTTCTTCATCAAATATTCCATACCACTTTTGACATCTTGTAGAAAAATACTTAAATCATCAGCAAAAGTTCTCAATTTATACACTTCATTCTTAATTTTTACCCACATTATTTTTTGTCATTTCTAATATCTCGGTAGGAGATGACCAGGCTAATCCTGATGGAAGGGTCAAACACATCATCAGTCTTGACTCCCTTCACATCCACAATAAACCTATATATTCATTTAAACTATTTGGACTCCTAATTTCCTCTGCTTGACAATCTCTGTTGAAAATGAAGGAGTACTAAAATAAACAACAGTAGAGCTAGATGACATCCTTTGTCTCATCCCCTTTTGTATCCATACAGCTTAGTTAAATCACCATTAATAGCATAATGTGTTTGTTGAGATATAGAAAGTGACTTGACCTCCTGAATAAATTTCTATCCCAAACAGCGATGAAATCCAGCAGGTTCTGACAGTGTCTGGAGAACCAGTAGCATAAATTTTGAGTACTTTGGAGAACTGGCAAATACCACCTCTGGCTGGTCCCAGAGTGGGGTGGGAACATGGATTTTGCAGTATCCTTCCCATGGAGTGGGGTGGGAATGGAGTTTTTGCAGTATCCTTCCCCTGGGAGTGGGGTGGGAATGTGGATTTTGCAGTATCCTTCCCATGGAGTGGGGTGGGAATGGAGTTTTTGCAGTATCCTTCCCCTGGGAGTAGGGTGGGAATGGAGATTTTGCAGTATCCTTCCCCTGGAGTGGGGTGGAAATGGAGATTTTGCAGTATCCTTCTCCTGCCATGCCCACCATGGTTTTTGGGGGTCGTAGTTCCACTCTGGTATGGTTACAAACTCGATCCCATTAACCACTGTAAAGCGGGTGAATCTGGTGCTTCCATGTACTGCATTATTATATTCTACCTCCGCAATGGGGAGGAGGCTAGCTCATGTTTTCTGCTGGTAGTCGATGTAGCATCTCAGATAGCGTTCAATCATGACATTTGCTTTTTCGACAGCTCCATTGGTGCTAGGATGGAATGTGAACTGAGCCCCTGGGTGGAGCCGATTAATAGGATGAACTCATGTCAAAACTTGGCCGTGAATTGAAACCCCCTGTCTGAGATGATATGTTGTGGTACCCCATGGAGGTAGTATAGATACTCTATGAATAATTTAGCTAATCTCCGTGCTGACGGGAGTCCCCCACATGGTATAAAATGGGCTTGCTTCGAGAATAGATCTATTATAGTCCATATGACTGTGTGCCTGTTACTGTCAAATAGCTCTACCACAAAATCCATGGCGATTTCCTCCCATGGACGGACAGGCTCAGCCATGGTCTGCAATAGGACAAGAGGTTTTCTGGGCCTTACTTTTGTCATTGCACAAGTCAGACAACTCTGGACATATTTCTCAATCTCTGCATGCATACGAGGCCACCAGAACTACTGTTTAGTGAGATATAAGGTCTTAAGAAATCCGACATGTCCAGCCGGTTTGATGACATGGCACTGCTGCAGGACCATAACCTGAAGGGCAGCTGGGATATATAGTTTGTCCCCCTTCCACGCCACTCCATTTCTTGTGATACACAGCTCCAGATTCTCTTTCACCCATGGGTCACTTAACAATGCCGTTTTCAGCTCCTTAGTAAGGTAATCCCCTATGTCCATGCCTGTCACCCGGGCCACCTGTTGATATGGTGGGATGATGGCCTTTACCACATCCTCCATGCAGCTATGGTACTGTGGCATACATGAGAGGGCATCAGCTAGGAGGTTCCTCCCTGCTGGGACGTATTTGAGGATGAAACAGAACTGTTGGAAATATTGTGCCCACCAGACCTGTTTTGGTGATAGACGTCTTGGTGTTTTTAACGCCACAAGATCTTTTTTTCTTTTTGTAAATATTTTTTATTTATTTTTTCCAGATTTAAACATAAAACATAACTTTCAAGAGCAAAAATCTCGATCCAGTCATAGATGGTTACCACGCTTACATTCCTTTCACAAGCTCAATTCACAATTTCCATTACATCTTTTATAAGTAAACAAAAAAGAAAAGAAAAGAAGATAAAAAAGAAATTCAAAACTTAAAAAAACCAATTTTAACTCAAATTTAACATTTTCATCTATATAAATCCATTATATCTATCCAAAATTAATTTCAAATTCACCTTCACTCATTTTACATCTGCATAACAATTCTAAACATATCTTTATTCTTCTTTACCTTATATCTTATACAAGTCATATCAAAATAATTTTTACAATATTCTAACCTCTTGTTAAGTGTTTACCTTACAATTTTATCACCATTTATTCTTAATTTCAATTCAATACCACTCCATTTTTATTTTATTTTATAAAACAACATTTTGTCTAATTTTAATCCTTTGACCCTTATCGTCAAATCAGTTTACCTTAGTTTTTTTTTCTCCCAGTTTACATATTACACAGATTTCTCACAAAAACATATTTTATTTACTCCAATTTCTAATATATTTTCCACTATATCTCCCTCTAATATTTAACTATCTTCCAGCTTATTCTATTTGATTAATTCTCAGCTTGATCCCCTCCAAAACACCAACTATTTAGTTAATTTCAGAATAGTTCCTCAATCTCCTCCAACTCTTCTCCTATTTGTTTGGCTGTTTCCAGCATTTTGTGGGCTGATTTCCAGCATAGTCTCCTCCTTAACTCCCTCCATTGTTTGGCTGATTTCCAGCATAGTCTCCTCCAACTCTTCTCCTATTTGTTTGGCTGTTTCCAGCATTTTATGGGCTGATTTCCAGCATAATCTCCTCCTTAACTTCCTCCATTGTTTGGCTGGTGTCCAGCATAATTCCCTCCAGCACTCCTCCTATTTGTTTAGCTGATTTCCAGCACTTCTAATTAATTTCCAATGTATTTCCAGTCTCAAACTCTTATCTAGTTGGTATCCATCCCGCACATTTAACTGTAATATAATTATCTGTTTTATATCATTTTTCCATCCTACTCTTTCAATTTAAATCTCAGTATATTTCATAATAGTCATCATTTCCAACATGTATTACCTTAATTCAAGACTAATCACTAGCATCTGTGTATCTTGTATTTTATTCAATCAATCCTTATTCATCAGTTTAACATTTGTTTGGAAATTAAAACTAAAACATATTACATCAAACAATACATTTTCTTAAAATTTTCCTGCCTCAAAATATATTCTTCTTTATTATTTTTATCCCCTTGATATCATCCACTATTTTAATAGTCACGGATCGTCTGGGACCAGCTGAGAGGTGCAATGGCTCTCCGGTGCCTCCCATGCATTGATAGGTGTCACCCCCCCGGTCGGCTGCTGCTGTCCCCATTGCTGTGACTGCCGGCACCCTCACCTGTAAGGAATAAAAAGAATAATAAAAATATTGGCCCAGAAGGCAAAACACAATATCATGTAGGTTTGCTAGGTGCTACTCAAGCCACCTGACCTCTATTGGGTTTTATGATACTCCAGAGTTGGGCAATTGTTCTTGCTAAAGTTCCAGCATGAATCATTTCCAGATGTGGTCATGGGTTAGGCAGCTGGATATACTTTGATGGTTGGTTTAAGGACAGTAGCTGCAGGATGTTTTCCCAATAATTTAATTTATTATTTTTTTATTATTCATATTTCTATGCCGCCCACTCTCCAAGGACTCTGGGCGGCTTACACCAAAGACAGTATACTAAATAGCATATTGCCCCCAACAATCTGGGTCCTCATTTTACCCACCTCGGAAGGAGGGAAGGCTGAATCAACCTTGAGCTGGTGAAATTTCATCCACTGATCTGCTGAACTAACAGTCAGCTGAAGTAGCTGCAGTACTGCACCCTAACCACTGCGCCACCTCGGCACCTTGGCTCTATGAAATACATAAAACAGGAAGAAAAACAAAACGCCATCAGATAAAAGGACACAGTCACCTTCAGATCGACCAGAAAGTCTCAAAGATAAAGATCCAGCAGGAAAATGATGGTGACAGGGATATTTCTGTTTGTTTTGCTGCTTGCTCTGCTGATTCTCCTCTTCTTCAAACAACTCTGGTCCCGAAGACATTTGCCCCCTGGTCCTTTGGCTCTACCTTTCATTGGGAGCTTGTGGGTTTACGGGTTTTTACTTCATGAAGATTATTTCCGGAAGGTATTTCATTCTAAATAATTGTGCTGTAATAGGCAAAATGATTCTCAATGGAGTTTTTTTGTACCACAACCGTAAACAAACATAGTAAAACTCAGTAAAATATTCCTGCATTGTTGGCACTTGATTAACTAGCTTTCTCATCATGCCAGAATTTTCAAGTCAAGACCTGCTCACCAGCATTTCACAGAGCAGAATGTGAAATAATGGAGTTGAATTTTTAGAAGGCAGATTCTAATTCAATCTTACCAAAAAACCTTTAATAATGGAATGCATTCACCAGAGAGAGGGTGGTTGCCCCTGCACTCTGCTCAAATGAGACATTCCTCTCTTGAAGACGATTCATGTTGTATTCCTGCAAAGGACAATAGGTGGAACTTGGTAGTCTAAGTGGTTTCTTCTAATTCTGCAATTCTACATTGATTTCCAAAACTTTCTAGATCTGCAATGCCTGCTTTAGATAATTTAGCTGGTTGGAGAAGGAAGCATTAGAACAAGTTTGTCTGTATAAAGATTCTGCTTGGCAGATATTGGTGGTTTATAAGGTTTAATTTGACTACCTCTTCATTGTTGGTATGTTCTCCAGCATCAAGGCTCTTAGCAATATAAGATAGGTAACTCCTTAGAATTCTGAATAATAATTTTCAAAAAACAATGTGTGATTTGAAATATAATTTAATTGGACCCCACTGTTGGTGGAATTATGATACTCTAGTAATATTCCTCCAATAGACAGTAGCATAATTAACCATTGGCTGTTAAATCAAGTTGAAACAACAGTTTTGCTTAGATAATGAAAGCCATTTTCTTCTGGGTTCCAATATTTAATAAAAAATGAGATGCAAAAGGATCATACAACTAAAGGTGAAGAGATTTCTCTGCCGTGGCTTATGCCAATGAAACATCCTACCGTCTGAGTTGAGATTGCTTCCCACACCGCAGACTCACCATCTTGTGCTAATGATTTTATTTTATCTGCCTGTTGTCTTATTATTGATCATTTTAATGTTTTTAATGTTTTATGCTGCAAGGCTCCTAGAGTCATTTGACACAAGATGGGCAGCAAATATATTTCATAATAAATTAAAAAAAATTAAAAAAAAACTCAGGATGTAGTAACAGGGCTGTCAGGGTTCCGACCGATGCCCTAATTAAATCATGAGCCTCAAGCCAAGCTTCAAAAGAAATCCAGTTATTTATTAGGCACAGACCAAGTGAAACCAACTCTGACCTCACTATTCGCGTCCCAGCTCTGACCCTGTTTCCCCCTTCCCCCAAGGTGTGTCATCAGTCACATTCTCCAACGAAGCAATTTCACAGGTTGTAGAGGTCCCTCCCTTCAGGCCACTGTGTGTAACCATGGAGATGGCCTTGACAGAGAGATGGCTGGAATGTGCTTTCTTTTGACTGAAGTGCAAGTTCCTCAATGCAGCTGCGATGTTTGATCCCCCATCCCCCTGCCTATGGCAACTCAAGTGCAGGTCAGGAATAGTGACTGAGTACAGTAGAATTATTTTTGGATGCTAGAACAACATCGGGATTCTATCATCAATGAATCACTGAAAGGCTTTTACATAAACTAATGCATCTCCAAGTAACAGTTACACAGAGGGGAACAAAAATGGGAGAAATAAATAGTTTATGAGCAGATAATGTTATTCATGGTTGTTTTCCAAGCAACACATATATATTCTTAGAGCAAGAAAAAAAAGGAATGAGCTGGATTCAGCTGGATAGAGACAAAACTCATTCCCTTTTGCTTCTTGGCCTCTTGCTTCTAAGAGAAGTTAGAGAACAGTTTACCATATTAGTAATCAGATAATCATATGCTGTGTTTTGCACAATCATGCTGCCAATAGTTCTTATTACTCAATACTTATTTTGGCATAATAGAATAACAAACAAACATCAGATGAGTCAGTTGGAAAGTGAAAAGGCTGATCCCTTTTTCTTCTTGGAAGGAAAGAGACCAATGAACAGTTCACCATATTAATGATTGGAAAAGTGTTTGCTATGTTTTGCAGAAAAATACTCACTGTCATTTAGCATCTGCTTCTAGACTCACATTCCTTTCTCAGAGACCAATTTAGCCGTTGGTCCAGAAACCAATTTTTTTTTCTGAGAGTGGGATCATCCAGGGGGAAATCCTTTCTTCTTTTCCCTGAATAGATTTTAGGGGAAACTATTTAGGAATAAATAAAAAAAATAAAAAAAAATAAAAAGCTCAGTGGCTAAGACACTGAGCTTGCCGATTGAAAAATTGGCAGTTCAGCGGTTCAAATCCTTAGTGCTGCGTAATAGGGTGAGCTCCCGTTAGTTGTCCGAGCTTCTGCCAACCTAGCAGTTCGAAAGCACATAAAAAATGCAAGTAGAAAAATAGGGACCACTTTGGTGGGTAGGTAACAGTGTTTGGCGTTTAGTCATTCTGGTCATATGACCACAGAGACATCTTCGGACAAAGTTGACCCTTCGGCTTTGAAACGGAGATGAGCACCGCTCCCTAGAGTCAGGAACGACTAGCACATTTGTGCGAGGGGAACCTTTACCTTTATTTAGGAATAGTTTCTGTTGCCGTCTTTGAAAGGAGGCTGAAAACACCACCACAACAACAATAAATCAGCTATTTTGGTATAATTTTTGTATGAATAATATATATTTATACAATGTATACCTCTCCCATTTCAACTAAATGATTGTTGGAGCTACTGGTACACCCGAATGGGTCTGAACTGGCTGAATCCCAACCCTGAACCCATCCAATGAAGAATACTAGATCAGGACACAACAAAGTCTGTAGACTGTCCTGTCAATGTAACATAAACAGTTGGAAAGTTGAGGAGTTGATGGCTTAAAAAAGGAGAGGATAAAGAGGTTGAGAAAGCCTCCGCAAACCATCCGCACTGTAGTGCTCAAAAGATGTGACTCATGAGCAAGCTGTTTCAGACAACCATTGGCTCACATATCTGTCAGTCACAGAAGGCATAGGCAAGGACATCTCTCATTTGGGGAGTGGGAGCAGCGAGGAAGCAGATGGGAGAAGATGGATTTCAAGTAGAAACACAGAGAAAGGAACATCCTAGCTTATATATTTTTTTTTTAAGTAGATAAAGAAGTTCTTGGCAGGAATCTTAGAGAAAAATGAATTCTAAGGAACAAAGAATTGCATATGGGGAAACGCCTTAGAATTGAGGATTTAGGAAAGACTGTAGATGGGTGTCTTAGCTGTAAAGAACCTGTTATATTATATTGTGACCTTTTTCAACTTTGATTCACTTGGCAGCATGTAAAACGATATGGAAAGATATACTCCATGTGGATCGGACCTCAACTTTTAGTCGTGATGTCTGGATTCAAAGCTGTGAAAGAAGAAATGACCAACTTCCCAGAAGAATTCTCTAATCGACTAGAGGATCCTTTCTTCACTGCTTTCGGGAAAGGAAGGGGTAAGTGCAAGTAGTAAGAAATTGTATGTAAACTTAGTCACTTTGTCAAAGAAAATTGATTTGGCATGATCTGTTTTTAACAAACCCCTGCTGGCTACTAGTTATAACTTTATTTGTTCCTAGATGTTCACTGATCTGTTTTTATTATTTTTTCCAGTATCTTACCAACTGATTTGTCTGTGGTTTCCAAGGTCTTGTCCCCTCCCCCCCTTTTTTTTTTTGAAGATGGGAATCACATCAGGTCTTTTTCAACTCTTTGGTAGTTTCCCGGTGCTCCAGGATTTTTCTTTTTTGCAAAAAAAAAAAAAAAAAAAAAAACCTGTGAAATTGCCACCTGGTGAAAAATTAATAGGTTGTAGATGGGTTTTCAAAATTAAGAAAAGCATAGATGGGACCGTAACCCATAAAGCTCGCCTTGTAGCTCAAGGTTTTTCTCAGACCGAAAAGGATTTTGATGAGGTTTTTGCTCCTAGTTTATGTGCTAGTACCTTAAGAACAATGCTAGTGTGGGCGGCTAAGTATAAATATAGTATTAACCATATAGATGTAGAGACAGCATACTTGCATGCTCCATTGAGACACACCATCTATATGAGGAAGCCTTTAGGAGTTGAAACACAAAACCACACTGATTGTTGGAAGTTAAATAAAAGCCTTTATGGTTTGAGACAATCAGGGTTTGAGTGGAACCAATGTATAGTGAAAGAGCTAAATAAGATTGGTTTTCATGAAGGTGTAGTGGATAAGTGTCTCTTTAAAAGAGAAAATAATGGTGTAGTATCATTTTTGTTATTGTTTACAGATGACATAGCCATAATAACCAAAACTGATAAGGAAGCCATAGATATTGTTAAACAGTTACAAACCAAATTTAAAATCAGAAATTTAGGAAATATTAGGCATTATCTGGGTCTAGATATCAATCAAACAGCTAGAGGTTATAAAATATCTCAATCTAGCAAAATAAGCCAAATGTTGAAACGTTATAGCATGGAGCTACGTAAGCCAGCTAAAACGCCTATGGCACAGGATTTTCAACAAGTCCTAAATTTAGTAAGGAGATCTACCAGTCTCTTATAGATAGTCTATCTTATATAAGCAATTGGTCAAGACCCGATATTTCATTTGGAGTAAACCAATTAGCAAGATATAATGCAGAGCCAACTGATAGGCATTGGCAGGCCGCAAAGTGTATATTAAGATATCTGAAAATGATGATGCATTATGCATTGTATCTAGAACCTAACAATGATTTAGTATTGAGCGCATATGCTAATGCCAGTTTTGCTACTGATGTGACCACCAGAAAGTCCACATCGGGTATAGCTATCATGTTAGACAATTGTTTGATTAGCTGGAAATCAATTCGTCAAAAACATATTAGTCTATCTACTAAGGAAGGAGAATTCTCATGTTTGTCACTAGTTTGTACTGATCTGATTTATTACAAACAACTAATGATGGATATTGGTTTAAAGATGGATTATCCAATTGTAATACATGAGGACAACCAAGCTGCTATAAAAATGGCAACAAATTTAGCACTTAAAACTAGATCTAAGTATACTGACATTCGGTATCTGAATGTTCGTCAATGTATCCAAAGCAACATGGTTAAGTTGGAATATTGTATGTCGGAAGACAATATAGCTGATAATTTTACCAAAGTGCAAGGTGCTATAAAACATAGAACGTGTTGTGAAAGCTATGGATTAAGAATCTAAACTGTATATATTGACCTGTCCAAAGGGGAGAATGTTAGGATATGGTTTGAGCCTAACAAGTTGTCCAGGCAATATATGTGTTCTGTAACTTTAATATGAATATGTATTGTGTGACTTTAAGTTTTCCTGCTGAGTCATGCTGTAATTAGGTAATCACTGGTTGTGAGAGTATTTAAGCAAGGTATTGTAACGTGTTCAGTTGCTGCTATGATATGCTGCCATTGTGTATGAAGCTGATATGATATGCTATCAGAGTATGATAAGCTACCATATTGTGAGGAGTTGTTATCATTCTGCTAATCATCGTTGGATGGATCTGTTACCATCGTGGTTTGTGAACCAGAGTGAGTTTGTTATTCTAACCAACTACTGTTTGTTTGGTAAGAAGATTTTTGTATCACTGGACTGATTTAACTGGCAAAGACTTGGAATTTGTTTAAAGACTATGAGACTGTTTTTTCTACTATAAAGTAAGCTTTTGATAAACCAGTTTGCATATCTTTTATTCATTGCTCTCAGCAACGTTTCCGTGTGCATTTACTCTGCTGGTTGGTAACACAACACCAATATCCTTAACATAACTATTTGTTTGTTTGTTTGTTTGTTTGTTACGTACATACTTACTTACTTACTTATTTATTTATTTATTTATTATTGAATTTATATTGCTGCCTATTCACCCATGGTGACCCAAGGCAGCTTACAGAATATAAGACCACATTTAAAACAATAAAAAATAACAAAAAGAATCAAATAAATTAATATAGTACAATATAACAAAATCACCCCCCACTCCCTGCCCTGGTGACAACAGATCATGCGAGCCATTTAATGGGCTCCATCCTGCTCTGGGTTCCCCAGGCCCACTGGTTCCCCAGGCCCCAGGCCCACTTCAGCGCCTTCCGGAAGAATATTAGAGTGGGGGCCATTCTAATCTCTGGGGGAAACTCTGGGGGAGCTACCACAGAGAAAGCCCTTCTTCTGGGTCCCACAAGATTTATCTCCCTCAGGGATGGGACCTGCAACATTCCCTGTCTCCCCCACTCTAATGGGTTGCGTAGATGTGACCAGCAAGAGACGGTCCCTCAGATCACCTGGTCCCAAGCCATGAAGGGCTTTAAAGGTGACAACCAGCACATTGACTTGCACCCAGAAACAAATCAGCAACCAATGCAGCTCCTGCAGGTGATACATGTGCACGCCAAGGTCTGCACAAAACCATGTGGGCAACTGCATTTTGCACCAACTGCAGCTTCTGGATGCTCTTCAAGGGCAGCACCATGTAGAGCATGTTGCAATAGTCAAGAAGGGAAGTGACTAGGGCATGAGTGAGTAGGGACTATTTTTTTTTTAATTTGATTTATATGCCGCCCTTCTCCGGAGACTCAGGGCGGCTTACAATGCGTTAAGCAATAGCCTTCATCCTTTTGTATATTTATACAAAGTCAGCTTATTGCCCCCACAAACTGGGTCCTCAATTTACCTACCTTAGAAAGGATGGAAGGCTGAGTCAACCTTGAGCCTGGGGAGATTCGAACTAGCAGTAATTGCAGGCAGCTGAATGATAATAACAGGCTATTAGTCTGCTGCACCACCAGGCTCTTCTGCACCAGACTATGACTTTTAACGTGAATGTTATCAGGAATCACTTATCATTGTCTGCTGATGCCCTCAGGAATTATTTTATCCAATGGCCATATCTGGAAACAGCAGAGACACATTGGCATCACTTCTCTGCGGAAGCTGGGCCTGGGGAAGAAAAGCATTGAGCGTCAAATAGAAGATGCAGCTCAGTCACTGGCAGAGATCTTTAGACAAACAAAAGGTATGTCATTTAGGGTAATGACAATGGTTCAAGTCTGTCTGAAAAAATCTTTTCTATTCTCAGTATTTCAAGTAAAAAGGGATGCAATTGATTTGATTTTAAGAAGTTATCTTCTTTATGAAATTCATTATAAAATATCTTCATTCACAGGACAGCCATTTGACCCTACACTTCCAATACAACATGCAGTTTCTAATGTCATATGTTCTTTGAGTTTTGGACATCAGTTTGCTCCTGAAGATGAAAACTTCCAGAAGTTAATGCAAGCCCTTGAAATTATAGTGAAAATCACTGGCGACTTTTTCCACTTGGTGAGTCATCTTTTCTATTAAAGAGACCAAGCTCCCCAAACAATCTTTCTATTAGCATTTTCATGTAATCAAGAATGCCAGGCATGGAAGGAGCCTTGGAAATCATCTAATTTACTTCTCTCCCCAGTAGGTGTGGGTGCCCTTGAGTCAGTCTTGACTCCTGGATAAGTCTTTGCAGTTTTCTTTTAAAGATTTCAGAAGGGGTTTGCCATTGTCCATTTTTAGGGTTGAGAGAGACTGACCCAGTGTCACCAGTTGACTCAGTGCTTTAGTTGGAATTAGAACTCAGAATATCTCAGCTTCTAGGCTATTGCATTAACCACTATACCAAAGGCAGTGGTGGGATTCACCGGTTGTAACAAACTCGCACTTCCTCAAGTGCTCAATACGATTGAAAACTACCTTCTACTGAATCCAGAATGAGTAAAACAGCTGAGTCATGGCAATCTGCTCTGCCGCACCTATCTGCTGGACTTAAAACAAAAGAAATATAGGTAGGTTATAGCACAGGGGTGGACGGGCAGGCCCATCTGATCATTGGAGCAAACTGGTTCACTCTCAGCTGATCGTCGGAGCTACCAGTACACCCGAACCAATCAGAACAGGCTGAATCCCACCTCTGCCAAAGTGGTTCTTTCCATGAAGGAATCCATCATTTCAGTATCACCAGCATAGCAAAAAATAAAATAAAAAACTCCCTGCCAGTCTGGATGCTCTTTCTGGAGGACTCTAAAAATCTCAATAGTTATAGCTGAATAAGAAATTGAAATGAGAATAAAGATAATTAGAAAATCGGGGCTGCTCGAATACCTCTTTAGAGTGAACTGAAAAGGGAAACAACAGGAGAGAGGGGAAGGAGTAGAGAGAGATAGAAAGGGAGAAGAGAGGAGAGGAGAAAGAGGAAAGGGAAAAGGAGGTGAAGAAAAGGGAGGAGAAAGAGGAGTAGAGGAGAAAGTTAGAAGGGGGGAAGAAGAGAGGAGTGGGGGAAGAGAAGGGGAAGTAGGAAAGAGAAGGAGAGGAAGAACAAAGGAAGTAGGAGAAAAGAGAGGAAGGAAGAGAAGGCGAGGAGAAGAAGAAAGGTTGGAGTAAAGGTAAAGGGTAAAAGAGCAGTCCCGAAAAAGTAAAAATGAAAAATGAAAGTTAAAAGAAAAGATGAATGAAAAATGTTGGAAATGACTGTACATGTAAATGTGTTTATGAGAAATAAAAATATTTTTTTAAAAAAAAATCTCAATAGTTATATGTTAGTCTTTTGGTTGCTCTTGTAGCTAGTGTTGAAGTAGAGCTTAAATGAAAATGATGTGGCCCTATAGTTTGTAATCCGCGGATGTATAAAAGAGTGACAGATGAATAAAAATTTGAGAGAGAAAAAAAAATCTCAGCTGGGAAGAAAAACTGAAATCTGCAGTGAAAAGAAAACATGAAATCTTAACTCGCAGTTAGTCTAAAGGATTACAGAAAGATAATAATATCAAAGAGTTTTTTTCTTAAAAATTTGTTTTGCCTTTTTGATTACAGAATACCATTTGTAATCCTCATAGGAAGCAGAGAAATAAATGTAAATAAATAGAAGCTGTGGTAGAAGCTGTACAATCCTGATGAGTTTCCAGTCTTCCTTTGCAGTTAGTGTAAAAAAACCCAATATAAATGATCTCTCAATTCATTCAGTTTAATTCCGTTCATAGAAATTCATTACAGAGATTATAATCGTTAAAAATATGCAGCATTTGCGGTTGAAAAACTTTGCAGTTAGTATTTTTGAAAAATAAAAAAGTAAATTTACAGTTGGTATAAAACTAAAGGCTGAGTTGCTATGATGTCAGAGGTCAACTCTCTTTAGGTAACTTTTTTCGAGTCCATGATAACTTGTGCTTTTATTTACTTAGCCAAGAGTTTGCTATCTGTCCAATCACACCTGGAGCAGGGGATGAGTTCAACTTTGAAGTAAATCTTATTTGTGATGTTTTTTATTTATTTTTTATTTATTTATTAAATTTGTATACCACCCTACTCCCGAAGGACTCAGGGCGGTGAACAGCCAAATAAAATACATATATAAATGTTAAAAAACCATTAAAATACAATTAAATAATTGGCCCAGAAAACAAAATTTAAAACACCCCAAATTCATAGACAAATTTAAAATTTAGAAATTTTAAAATTTTTTTAAAAAGTTTAAAAGAGAGGTTAGGCCAGGCCGGCCTGCTGGAAAAGAAATGTTTTGATGGCACGGCGGAAAGCACGCAGGTCCGGGATCCTCCATATCTCCGGGGGGAGCTCGTTCCAGATGGCGGGTGCCCCCACAGAGAAGGCTCTCCCCCTAGGGGCCACCAGTCGACATTGTTTGGCCGACGGCACCCTGAGGAGCCCCTCTCTATGGGACCGTACTGGTCAGTGAGAGGCTACTGGTGGCAGAAGGTGGTCTCGTAGATACTCCGGTCCTAAGCTGATATGTTCTATATCTGCTCATCTTACACAAGTAGCACAGGGGGTTTACAGCAGTGGTGGGTTTCTACCGGTTCACCCCGGTTTAGTCGAACAGGTAGTGGCGGTGGTGGGAGGCTCCGCCCACCCACCCGGACATCATCATGGATGCTCTGTGCATGTCCAGAATGTTCTATGCATGTGCAGAAGTGTCGCGAGCGAGTGAAGTGACCGTGCACATGTGCACGCTCCCAGTTCCGAACCGGTAGTGAAGGTAAATGGAACCCACTACTGGTTTACAGGATTAAAATGCACAAACCCACCAACACCCAAGGATAAACAATGACCTCAGCTGATGAAAATGCCATTGAAATCAGTCAGGTATTCAATACCTTGCAAAACCTACCTCGGTTAGGAGTATATTTATTATTTATTTATTTATTTATCATATTTGTATACTGCCCTACTCCCGGAGGACTCAGGGCGGTGAACAGCCAAGATAAAAATACAAAAAATATACAAAAGTTAAAAACTATTAAAAATAGATTAAATAATTTGGGCTCAAACAAATTTAAGACATCCAATTTATGTAAAAACATTTAAAACCCAATTTAAAAGGGAGAGTTAGGCCAGACCAGCCTGTTGGAATAAAAACGTTTTTAGGGCGCGGCGGAAGATGCGTAAGTCTTGGATCCTCCATATCTCCGGGGGGAGCTCATTCCAGATGGCAGGTGCCCCCACAGAGAAGGCTCTCCCCCTGGGGGCCGCCAGTCGACATTGTTTGGCTGACGGCACCCTGAGGAGCCCCTCCCTATGGGAGCGAACTGGTCGGTGAGAGGCTACTGGTGGCAGAAGGCGGTCTCGTAAGTACCCTGATCCTGAGCCATGGAGCGCTCTAAAGGTGGTAACCAAAACCTTGAAGCGCACCCAGAAGACCACTGGGAGCCAGTGCAGCTCGCGCAGGAGGGGGGTCACATGGGAGCGCCACGTCGCTCCCGTCACCACCCACACGGCCGCATTCTGGACCAGTTGGAGCCTCTGGGTGCTCCTCAAGGGGACCCCATGTAGAGAGCATTGCAATAGTCCAGGCGTGAGGTGACAAGGGCGTGAGTGACCGTGCGTAACGAGTCCCGATCCAGAAAGGGACGCAACTGGCAAATCAGGCGAACCTGATAAAAAGTCCTCCGGGCCACGGCCACCATATGCTCTTCTAAAGACAGCCGTGAATCCAGGAGGATGCCCAAGTTGCAAACCCCATCTGTGGGGGCCAACGACTCACCCCCAATAGTCAGTGATGGCGTCAACTGACTATATCGGGACGTCGGAAACCACAGCCACTCGGTCTTGGATGGGTTGAGCCTGAATCTGTTCCTCCCCATCCAGATCCCCATCCAGATCTGTACGGCCTCCAGGCACCAGGACATCACCTCGAGGGCATCATTGGGGTGGTCTGGGGTGGAGATATGAATTTCTCTGAGTAGGGATTCCTGTTTTTGAGCCAAAAGATTATCCTGAGGTGCTCATTCAAACACACTAGTTCACAAGCTAGAAGACTGTGGAACTCCAAGCCATGTACCATATTTTTCAGAGTATAAGACGCTCCGGACTATAAGACACACTTACCTTTTTTGGTGAGGAAAACAAGAAAAAGAAATCTGCCTCTGCCTCTGCCTCCCAGCAATTTTGCCCTGCAAGAATTTGGAAACAGACCTTTTCTGGATGGCTTTTGAGGTCTGACATCATGTATTGTTTGCCATATTTTAATGTGTTTGTAATATTTTTGTTTGGCTGTAAAGTGCTGCCTATTACAGTGAGCCGCGGAGACTCTTCTATAATTATGGTGGGAAATAAATGGTCAGATCCCTAACGTGATACTTCCATTCAAATAGAGGGAGAGGGGAGCATGGGGATAAGCTGTATTTTATAACCTTTTTCCTGTCACCTAAGCACCTGCAGTATTCTCACCTTTTTTGGAATGTAATAAGGAGGGAGGGCCATGTTGATTGTTTCAGTTTGTTGAAAGTGGAAGAAGACCATGGGAACAGCTCCTTATTTGTTTCTCAGGATGGCTGTTACAATAACATCTTCACACCTGTGGATTGGCTGAATCCACTTCGGACAGGAGGGAGGGATTCTAAAGTCCTATTTCTAACTGTATAGTTTGGAAGGGAATTTAGAGTCTGCTTTGCCTCGTCCTGCTATCACTTCCTCCCAATAAAAGGTTCTTTTTGAAATAACACATTTCAAGAGTCTATACTTACATAAATAAATAACTTTTCCTCTTTCTTTTCTATTAGATGTATAATGTGTTCCCACGATTAATGAGCTACCTCCCAGGCCCCCACAAGCAGGCCCTGGATTCTGTGGATTTGATTGTTTCTTTTGCAAAGCAGGAAATAGAAAGACACAAGGAATCCCGCTCTTTGCATGAGCCACAGGATTTCATTGATTACTATCTTCTGCAGATGGAGAAGGTATGGATTTATTCTGGTTCAATACAAGGGCAAGGAATTATTATATTCCTCTCTATAAGAAAAGAGGAGGGGCTACTGAGATTGTCTTTGTTGTATTTTTCTTCTTATTCATGCAACTCCTAATCTAAATTTAGCTCCTGCTAATTTCAGATTGTTTCTAAATGAATAAGAACTATATTCTACCTCTGCAATCTTAGATTCTTGTTAGATATGGATAACAATTTGTGTACGGAAATAGAAATTCATGTTTTCATCCTGTCTTGTTTGCCTTCCACTCATTTCCCTTTTTTTCTTCCTCCTCTCTAATGTTTCCAGAAAAAACATTGATTTTTTTAGAAGCAACATTTTATCAATTTAAAGTTATTTAAAAATTAGCAGGTCACTTTATTTACAATTATATGGCATCAGTGTTGAGTGTACCATTAGTCTGATCTCCACATTCAAGGTATACAGTCTTAATACTGGCCCAACCATAAAATAAAAGGAAATGAATTTCATTCCTTCCAAAGCCAAATCTCTCTTTGATCTTGGCTACTTTAAGATAGTGTCATAGTGTGAACCTATCACTTTAATTGTTACTCTCCTGCAATAATTTCCCTATATAACCATAGGAATATATTTATTTTAATGACTTGTGGCACATAGGGAAAAATAATCACAAAAAATCTGCAGAGAATTCCTTGTAATTTTCATTTTCTGTTTTAAACATCAGAGCAGGAATGACCCCAACTCTACCTACAATGAAGAGAACCTGGCTCAGTGTATTTTTGATTTTTTTTCTGCTGGAACAGACACAGCCTTTGCTATTATGAAGTGGGCACTGCTTCTCCTGACAAATCATCCTAACATCCAAGGTGAGAGAAATCTGAGCTGTGTGAACAAGGGTCTTTCTCATAAAATACAGAGGAATTATTTGAAAATACTCTTCATAATAATTTTCCTATGTAGATACTTTACCCTTTAAACAGAGTAGGAACAGAGTATGAGCGGGTTTAAAGAAAAACCAAGAATGCACATATACAGTATATTCTTCTTTGGATTCTCAATAAAATATTGAGTGATGAACATCAGCATAGATCTAAAACATTTAACATACTTTAAATGCAGAAATCTACTAAGGTTTTCAGAGTTGTTACTTGTTTCTGGCCTAAATTGTGTATAAAAGATAAAGGTAAAGGTTCCTCTCGCACATATATGCTAGTCCTTCCCAAATCTAGGGGGCGGTGTTCATCTCTGTTTCAAAGCCAAAGAGTCAGCGCTGTCTGAAGACGTCTCCGTGGTCATGTGGCCGGCATGACTAAATACCAAAGGCACACAGAACACTGTTACCTTCCCACCAAAGGTGGTCCCTATTTTTCTACTTGCATTTTTTACGTGCTTTCGAACTGCTAGGTTGGCAGAAGCTGGGACAATCATGGGAGCTCACCCCATTACGCGGCACTAGGGATTCGAACCGCTGAACTGCTGACCTTTCTGATCGACAAGCTCTGAGCTACCACATCCCTATTTGTGTATACAAGACCAAATTCAGTAAGATGATAAACACAGAAAAAAAATCAAAATGGTGGGCATGAGCAGATGTATGATACAAGGCTCTCTGCTATGGAGATAAGGAATGAAAGTATTGTGGAATATTCTTTGCCACTTGGGGCATCAAATGAACTCCTCCATCTTCTCCTTAACTCAACCTTCTTCCTGCCCTACTACTGCATTTTCTTGACTTCAGCTACTTAACTGAAGGTTGGAGGGACCAAAGTGGGATGGCTGCAGCAAAGGGATTGAAGGTGTAGTGAAGACAGGAGACCAAAAAAGGTTGGAGCCTACACAAAGGAATGTCCCAGGATTGGGAACCAGCCAAGGCTGGTTTTGGCCTTGCAAGCCAACCTAGTCTCCTGCCCACAAATTGGCAGCAGAAAGGGCGGAGCCAACCTAGCATCAGCAGCAACAGTGTTGAAGGATGCAGCCAGGGTGATGACTATCAAGAGGTGAAGAGCCAGCCCAGAGTGAATCTGAAGGAGTTACAGGCTTGGAGGCTGTGGTACTATGATAGAGAGTATGTGCTGAAGGCAGATGGCTGGCCGAGAGACAGTGATGAGCTGGCTTGGAATAGAAACTGGAGCTAGCTTAGAAAGTCAACAAGGTTGCTGGGAGCTGGAAGCAAGAACTGGCCCAGAGCCCAGAAAGTCTTGGCCATAAAATGTGTGGTCTGGATCAGAGACTGGAGAAATGATGCAAGGCCCAGAAAATAGAGTTGGATCTGGAGCCCTCAGCAGAAAGCCCAATGGAGCTGGTGGTCAGAATTTGAGGCCAGCCTGGGTCTGAAAATTTTGGAATTCCAGCAGGAACTCAAGACTGATTATTCATTTGACCCCGCCCTTGTGCTCAACCTGGTAATCTTTGACAACTTGAAGGACAAATCCAGATGCTCTGAAGAGCAATATTGGTTACAAGAGGCCTCTAGGACTGACTGGGAGAAGCTGATGGGGGATGTGGGAGGACACAGGCGTACAAGGATCCCAAGATGATAGTGGGTTGATGCCTAGAGTGAGAGAACATAAGGGTCATCTGAGTGCTTGGCTATTGTATGTTTCTACCCTTTTGCCCAGTCTGAGACAAGAAGGGTGAGTCCCCTCTCTGGTTGGCTGGGAATGCATTGAGTGTGTTTGGGGATTGTGGAGAGTGAAAATTCCCATTTGCACTGAGAACTACAGTTAGTGCTATGGGCGTGTTCTTCCTCCCCCTTATCCATTGAATGGTTGGGTGAGTCTGTATGACTAGCCAGCTTTTGATGTGATTGACCATGGTAGCTGTGGGAATTGGGGCTGAATGCACAGTGTTGTGCTGGTTCAGTTCCTTTCTTCAACACCCATCCCAATTGGTGGTGATAGGGAGTGAGAGATCCAGCCCACAGTTGCCTCTTTGAGTCACAGGGCTCTGTAACACATTTTTAATCTGCTCTCCTTCATGACACACAAAAGGAGGATGAGATTGCATTTAATGCCATAAAGGCTGTCCTATATCCCAAGGATTAAAATTCAGAAATAAATATATGAATAAATATTGAAGATTCTTTTTCCATCATTTTTTTTCTAGAGAAAGTCCAGAAAGAGATTGAAGATGTTTTTGGCTTCTCGCAGTCAATTTCCTACCAGGATCGGAATAAGCTGCCCTATACCAATGCCGTGATTCATGAAATGCAGCGTTTCAAAAGTGTTTTGCTAGTTGGGTTTCCCAGACAAAGTACAAAGGATGTGAAGATGAGGGGTTATCACATTCCAAAGGTGAGTGTGATGTCCCAGGGCATGGCACAAAGGCAACAAAGCCAGAGAATAAGTATGAGTCCCTTTATTAGCTCTAACCTTTTCCCCAAGCTCCAATTGATTCTCCGGTCTGGAGAAAATCTCACCCAAAAATCTGTAACAGCCTTTGGCTGAAAATAATCCAGTTCAAACGTACTTCCAAGATGGCACAGCCAAAGGCTGCCTCGGTGAAAGTTTAAAATTTATTATTATGGTTTCTTTATTTTTAATTATTCTCTGTGACTCATTACAGATTTCTTATTAGAAGTGAAGAAAGAGAGGTAAAAGGGCGGGAATTTTTAAAAGATTAAGGAATAGGAGAAATAAAATTCCTCTGCCTTCAATTTTCCTAACCAACATATGTTCACTTGCTAATAAGATGGATGAAATACTCCTTTTAAAGAGATAAAATTCTGACTTTTACAATTCAGCAGCCCTATGTTTCTCTGAAACCTGGTTAAATGAATCAGTTGAAGAAGGCAGCCTGCATATCCCAGGATTTCAGATTCAATGATCAGACAGAATTGCAGAAACATCTGGTAAAAAAAGAAGGGAGGAGGCTTATGCTTATATATAAACAACAGCTGGTCTCAGGATATAACTATAATATATAAATTCTGTGACAAAAACCTAGAGACATTAGTTATCAACTGCAAACCATACTATTCACCTCATAATTTTTCCTTATTTCTTCTAATTGTTGTTTATGTCCCACCACAATCCTGTGTAAACAAGGCATTACAAACTCTAGCTGACTAAATTATGGAGGCTGAAGCCAAATACCCTGGTTCACTGGCCATTATTTTGGGAGATCTAAACAAGGCAAACTTAAGAAAAGAGCTACCAAAATACTTTCAGCATATCCATTGAGAAAAAAAAAAGAGGAACTTTAAAATTAAAACTAAAGCCCCAAAAGGAACCTTTCACCTGGATTTAAAACTGGATTTGGAAGAAATTAAAACAAGATAAGAAAAAAGGAGATAGAGAAGTATTCTCTAAACATCAAAACAATTTAATTTTGAGAAGAGGAAATAATCATTTTTGTGGACTTACAAATGGATACTTTGTGGCTGGAGGATTTGTAAATTGGAGAGAGACATCTGCTGGTGGAAAGAAAGTATCGTACCAAGCTTATTTAAATTACCATGAGAAAGTACTGTAGGAGTGGTTTGTTTAAACAACTGGAATGAGATTTCAAGAGGAGTGGAAAGAACAAAGACTAAAATTGGAATGGCTCAAATGAACATCTGAATTGGACACTATCTGGAAAGAAAAAAAAGAAAGAAAAAAGAGACATTACATGGACTTTGAATTTGAATTATATGCAAAGGAAAATAATAAATTTGAAATGCCTTTTAAATTGATAACATGGAGAATTGGGAGGATGAGTATGAGATATTAAAGGGAGATGTTTCAAAAGATAAGATAAGAGATATACTGGGATTAACAGTGACAGAATAAAAAAGATGATTATACTGGGATTAACAGTGACAGAATAAAAATGGATAGAAGGAAGAGATAGATTATTGTAAAAGGGATATATTTAAGGATAAAATGAAATGTGAGTAAGTAAAAAAGAAGAAATATGCTATTTAATGTAAAATAGATCAGTAGATGCAATGTGAAAGACAGAATGGATTATATGTCTTGTTGTTGGAGGATGTACAAACTTGAGAGAAATAATAGTAACCAAAAATGTAATTGAAATTAAGGTGGAAAACTGAAATGTAAAAGTGAATAAAATTGAAATGTTAGTAAATGATGTAAGTAAGAATAAAGCAATATATGTAAGAAGTAAAATAGAAGAAAGATATCATTAAAAGTAAAACAGATTAAGGGTTGGAAGGCTATTCTAGCAAAGGATTTAAGATAAAAATAAGTTGAAATACATTGTTAATAATTAAAAGATAAGGGGAATTTTGAGAAATATAGTTAAAGAAAAGTCAGGGTTGCCTGGACACCATAGTGGAAAATAGCAAACTGAAAATGAATACAGCAATAGAGAGAGACGAAAGAGGAGTAGAGGGATGGAAGGGAGGGAGAAGGAGAAAGAGGAAGGGGAAGAAAGGAAAGAGGGGAGGAAGGGAGGAAGGGGAAATAAGAGTAGGAGAGAGGGCTAGATAGGGAGAAAGAGAGGAGGAGAGGGAGAAAGGAAGGGAAAGTAGAGAAGGAGTAGGAGAGGAGGGAAGAAGAAGGTAGGAAGGAAAGAAGGGAGAGAGATGGAAGAGGTTGAGAAGAAAGATTGCTGTACAATAAAAAAGATGAAATGGAAGAAAGGCAACCCCGAACAAATATTAATGCACTAGGATAAAGAATGAATTGTTAAAAAATAAAAGAGAATAAATATGAGTAAAAACAGAGAAATTAGAATTTGAGGGCAAATAAAGGTGTTGTTTATACAAATAAGCATAGAAATTTTAAGATATGATCAAAAAATGGAAAAAGAAGATTACGGCAAAAATTGTAATTGAGTAAAATGTATTTGAGTAAGATAAATTGTATAAGTTATGATATAGTCAATACTCTGTTCATAAAATATGTGGGTGAATGTGGGTGGTGGTGGTGGTGGAAATCAATAAAACTTGATTTTAAAAAAAGATAAAGCAGTTAACATGACAAACTCAGTGTTTGTTCCCGACAACCGCCCCTCTCATTTACCTCTCCTTTAAACTCCATCCCCAGGTGTGCCTTGTGAAGGGAATCAGGGCCCTTTCCTCCTTTGTAAGCCACACAATCCACATTGCTCTCTTCTCCATTCTTCCCTGTGTGCCCTAGGATGAGGAGGGGGTGGGCCTTGTTCTTCATCTGAACCCCTTCTCCCACTTCTCCCCTGCTCTGCCCAGCCTGACTTTGCCCTTCCCCAGTTTCCTCCACAGCCAAAAAAGCCACTCTCCCGCTCTCTGTCAGCTGTTTGTCTTCTCCCTCGGATTCAGACTCTGATGGGAGCATGACAGTGAGGAACATATTAAAGCTATATTGCAGTAGTCCAGCATGGAGGGTAAAGCAGAATATGGCACTTGGATGGAAGCTTTCTATTTAGTAACTACCAATAATCAATCTATTGGGCAAAAATAGCAAGCTATTGTGGAGTAACAATTATAGATTAAAATCCAAATATCTCTCAGCTTTAAAGGTAGAACCTTAAATATTTTATATTTATCCTAGGAATATAATGAGAGTCTAAGGGCTGAATGTAAGTTCATAATTGAAGTCTTGTCTGACCATATTTCTTTGTCCTCTTCTTGGGGCAACCTGGAGTCATAAAGAAATATGCATCCAGCTCTCTGTTTTAATGGGTGGAAAGGAAGAAAGGAAGCTAAGCTGTTGACTAGTTAATGCTACTCTGGAAACTGCTCTGGAAATAAACAAATAGGGGTCCATAAAGGCAAGTTAAAACCATATGTTTCATCAATATTGTTTGAACTTTTCTGCCTGTTTCCCTTATGAAATGGCTCTATTTAATCATCTCTTTTTCTTAACAGGGGACCATTATTCTCCCAGACCTGCGCTCTGTCCTTCTTGATCCTGAACAATGGGAGACACCTGAAGAATTCAACCCAAATCACTTTTTAGATAAGGATGGGAAGTTCATCAACCGAGAAGAGTTTCTGCCATTTGGAATAGGTACATCCATGAGCCCAAAGCAACTTATAACGTATAGGAAATCTAAGGCCCAGAGTGAGCCAAGCCCGGCAACTAATGCTAAAATTAACTCCCCCCCACAAAAAACCCATGTATTCAATGTGTAAGGAACAAGAAGAAAATCAAGAAAAAGATAGTTCCACTAATGGGAGCAGATGTTAAGAAAGTGACAGGTTCAGGGAGAAAGCCAAACAACTTAATTTCTTCTATGCATCTGTTTTTATGCAAAAGAAAGAAACTGCTCAACCTATCAAAAGCAGTAATGAGGGAGATAGATAGAACCGGTGCACAAATCAAAATAGGCAAGGAAATGGTAAGGCAATACTTATCTACCCTGAAGGTGGATCACTGGACATGATGATTTTCATCCCAAGGTTCTAAAGGAGCTGACAGATATAGGAGTCACTGAATATAATCCTCTAAAGCTCCTGTCCCATAAAGGAACTACCAAATGAAAGGGAAAAAAATGGATCCCGGAAATTATAGGCTCATCTATACCTGGGAAAATCCTGGAAAAGATAATCAAATGGAGAATAAGTAAGCACCTAGAAATGAAGGTGATCACTGTATGCCATTATGTGGTTGTTAAAAACAGATTGTGCCAGGCAAGCCTTCTTCCATAAAGTGACTAAATTAGTGGACCAACAAAATGCTGTAAACATAGTATGCTTGGACTTCAGGAAGGCATTTGACAAAGTAGACGAGAAAACTGATCTGGTATGCTTTGTTTCATCTACAGGCCAATGTTCATGAATGGGAGAACAGCTGACAGTCTACTTACTATTTGTAAGATTAAAAAAAGGATAGGTATTGCAATTGACTGACCAACTATACCCAATGTCTAGTGCTGAATGGTGAGAAGGGGACTGCTCTCTTGTAGGCCCACCTCTCGACAAACATACTGTGGTGAAATGGGGTTGAGGGGTACCCCGGACTGTGAACCAGCTCATGAGTAAACACACTGAGACTGAAATAATTCTGACAGAGGCGTCTTGTGTAAAAATATAATTTACTTTAAAACATTTAAAAAGCACTATGTCTTTAAGAAAACACATTAAAAACAAAGTCTTATCTGGGTATGTGAAGCAAGGCTATCTCCCTAGATCCCTCTCCACAATACCGAAACAGTTCACAAAAGAATAAAGCTAGCATGAAGGTAAGCAGCTTCGGCGTCGATACATCATCAAGGCAATCATAATGGGAGCAGCACGAGCTTCACAGCTGAAAGTCACAAAAGAATAAAGCTAGCATGAAGGTAAGCAGCTTCGGCGTCGATACATCATCAAGGCAATCATAATGGGAGCAGCACGAGCTTCACAGCTGAAAGTCACCTGAAGTAAAAACAGTTCAAACAGCAAACATTGCTTGAAGCTTGTGGGAGGAAGAAGGTCCAGCAACAGCAGTCCCGATGATAGCTTGCATGCTACAAAACAGCAAAAGGCAAGCATCCGTGGGAGTCTCTCTGTAGTGGCGTCTGGAGTCCTTATCTGCATTCTTCTCCCATCTGCGGTGTTGCACCAAGCTTCCTGCAGGAGCTGTGCGGAGTCTAGGCCCAAGTAGCAAGCAAAAGGTCCTTGCTTATATAGGGAGTTAACCTGCAATTAACTAGGGCGGGGAAGGCTTGCAGGTAATTGGCAACAGTAGATGGCTTGATTGAAACCATACTGTTTGTGAGTAGGCAGATAGCCACAGCAATCCTGGAAACACTCGTGACACATACCATAGGGTAGCCTTTGAAATGGTCTACTATTGAATATAAGTTGTATTAAATTCCTCCTTTAAGGCCTGTTCATGAACAGAGTGTTGGAAGAAATCTCCTTCTAGGTTCTGCTCCAAGTGGGGAAACAGACACTGGAAACATGGAGACTGCTTGGAAAAATGGTTTAACGGTGGACAGGATCACATGGCTTGAGTTCCTGAACAGAAAAAGGGGCAGATACAGTGAGTTTTTTGGGTTTTATGCTCTCTCTGGCTTTGAACTTCCTGGGGCCCAGAAAGAGTACTCTGATTGGTTGTCAGACTCCCAGGGGGTGGGGGTCTTGCTGGCTGATGGTCACATGTGCTTCCCAGGTCACATGTGGTGAGTTTCTGCTGCTATTGTGTAGAGGGCTAATCCTATCTTTGTTGGATCTTTGGCAATTCCTACTATGGCTCTGCCTGAAGGAGGCAGATCTTTGTTATGTAGAATAGACTGGCCCAGGCCTTAATGGCCCATTGACAAAGGGTGGGGGGCAGGAAGGTGGGAGCTGCTTTGTCTGTAAAATATGCTTCTCCATTTCTCATCCAGGGAAATATAATATTCTGCCTTTTTAATATTTCCCAAAATATTCCACTCTTCCAGGAAAGGGGTGGGTGCTAACTTCCTACAAGAGGAAACTGAGAAAAGAATTCTAGGAATTGAACCTGACTGGGATTCAATTTGGAAATCTCTTTTCACTGTTAAAATTTGTTTTCAGATTTCCTTGCTGATGGGTATACTCTGGAGAAGAGATTATCTACTTCATCCATGCTTTGTCTCATCTACAGGTCAGCGTGCATGTGTGGGAGAGCAGCTTGGAAGAACTGAGATCTTCATCTTTCTAACCAGCCTGTTGAGGGCCTTCAGCTTCCGGTTGCCTGAAGGAGTGAAAGAACTCAACGAAACACCTGTTGCAAAGTTGGTAATGCAGCCACAGCATTACAAATTGTGTGCTATTCCCATACAGGCTTAAATGTATAAAAACAACATAAAAAAGCATAAAACTAATTACAGAATAGTTATTTGGTATGGTAAATGTTCTTAATATGCTATTTTGCTTCCTTTTGTTCTGCACTGAAACTTCTTCAATCTATTGCTGGGTTTACACAACGCATCTAACTAGGTCAATGGAAGATCAGGAAGTTGTGTATGGGGGAAAAAAATGCTAAATTTGTTATGTTTTCCCCTTGTTTCCTTTTGGTGCCAATAAAACATATTTCCATTTAGTCTTAGTATCATTTTTCAATTTTAATAAATTTGTCCTATGGGCTTCATGTTAACCAGCCAGAGCAAACTTCATAGATGATCCAAAATGATGCTGACATGCTTGAAGGAATGAAATGATGCTGACAGAATTAATAGAACATGAAAAGATGTGCCAACCAGTGCATTTTTCACCCCATACTTAGGCCTGAACCTTGACTTGATCCAAATATAGGCTTCATTTTAAGTCCTCTGTGGTTACAACCTACCGTATTTTTCGGACTCTAAGATGCACTTTTTTGTCTCCCAAAAGGGAGCGAAAATGTCTGTGCATCTTATAGACTGAATATTGCCGAAGCCCCGCTCACCTGCCAGCCAGTTTTTTGGCCTCCACATGCCCTTTTATCAGGACTTTTTTCGGCCTTTTTCATACCCTTGCCAGGTGTCCACTATTTGAGCGGACAGTCTGCTTTTTTCACATTATGTTCACTATTTTTTTTCACAAAATAGTGGACATTTTTTTTATTCAAAAGCTTTATGATGAAATGGTACGTAATCTAAAGCTGTACAGTCTAAGAGAATAAGGATAGGAGAATCGCGTTTTGTCTTTTTTTTCATAAGTTAGAATGAGACAAAGATCGAATATCCATTGAACTCGATTCTCCGAAAAAATTAATGATGAGATTAAAATAAAAATATATTATAAAATTATGTACAGTCAGCTCACATTTTTAAAATGTATTGTAGCTTGTGTCGACTGACCTAAAATGGCGTCGAGTGATGAGAGTGACAGCGGCGAGATTTCGAATTCTTTAAAACGAAAGAGAGGAGTGTGCAAATACACCAAAGACTGGGAAGCTACTTTTGCATGGATTACCAACAATGAAACCGACAGAACAAATACGATGGCCTACTGTAAATTGTGTCAGAAATCGTTCACAATTGAATATAATGGTATAAAAGCTGTCACACAGCATGCAAGCACAAAAAATCATTTAGATAAGGAGAAAATAGCTTCCAGCAACAAGCGAATCAATTCATTTTTCATTGTTAAAGACTCCTCTTTCAGTGAGAAAGTGACTGTAGCTGAAATGGCTGAAACTTACCATGGGATCAAACACCATATTTCTTTCCTGGCTCAAGATTGCGGTATTAAGTTAATGAAGCAAATTTTTGATGATTCAGAAATTGTAAAAAAGATGTGTTGTGGAAGAACCAAATCATCAGCTATTGTCAATGAGGTTTTGTATCCTTTTTCTATTGAGTTGGTTCTCAATGATCTTAAAACTGGAATTCCATTTTCTCTCTCCACTGACGCATCAAACAAGGGAAATCACAAAATGTATCCTGTTGTTGCACAACATTTTACTTGTGAAGAAGGACTGTATGTGAAAATTTTAGACTTTTATGAGGATTCTTTCGAAGATTCTACATCAATAAAAAATCATCTGTGTCGAGTTCTTAGTGATAACGAATTGGAAATAAATAATGTTTCAGCTTACTCAGCAGATAATGCATCGGTCAATTATGGAGTGAACAAATCTGTTTCCCAAAAATTATTGCTGGAAAATGACAATATTGTAGCTGCTCATAGCAATAATCACATTTTACACAACAGTGCAAAAAATGCATTAAAGCAGTTATCTTTTGATATCGAAAATGTAGTGCTGAAGGTTTTTTCTGAATTTTCGAATTCTGTGAAGAAATGAGAAGAGTTGAAATCATTTTTTGAGTTTTGCGAGTCAGAATTCCATGAAGTTTTGTGCCATGTTCCAACACATTGGTTAAGTTTGTTTAAAGCGGTCGAAAGACTTCTTTTAAACTGGATACCTCTAAAATCGTATTTTATTTCTCTTAGATCTGATGAGTGCCATAAGGTTATCTGGAACCTTATTTCGGATCAGGAAAATGAACTCACAAAGGACGATGAACCAACAATTTCAGAATTGTATTTATATTTCACGCACTTCTTCATGTCAATAATGCAAGACACCCTACTGAAGCTGGAAAGCAAGAAAATTCTTGCATGTGATCTTCACATTATCATGTGTAAGCTGCGTGATTCTTTGCAAAAAAAATACGATGAGCAGTTTTTTGGAATGAAAGTTTTATTTGCCTTACGTAAAAAACATTTGCCTGAGAATGCCGTGCAAAAGTTCAAGAAAGAAGCCATCAACGTGTATCAAAGAGCCATTGCGTACCTAGAAAAGTGGTATAATTTCACCGATTCAGTATATGAGACACTAAATTGTTTCAATCTAATTGATTGCAATAATCCTCTAATTTTAGAAGAAATGACGAACATCTGGTTATTATCACCATGGCGAGAAGAACTTCCACCTAACACTCTCTTCAATGAAATTTCTGCCTTAGAAGAAGTTTACGTTCATCTGCAGGGCGATTCATCCCTTGATAAGTGGATGTACTTTTTCAAGAAAGAGCCAGCTCCGAGTTTACTGAAACTGTTCCAGTATTGTGCATCAATTCCGGTATCAAATGCAAACGTTGAACAAATTTTCAGCGTCATGGGAAATTTGTGGACTGACGAACGTAACCGACTGCTTGTATCAGTTCGAAGTGAACTTTGTATATTTTTTAATATTTCTTAACGTTCTACTGAAATTAAAGAATTATTCCTTAAACACAAAGAATTGATCAAAGCTGCGCAGTCAAATAAAAAATACACACGACAGCAAAGTAAAATGTAATTTAATATTTTACATATTATTATAATATATTTGATGTTTTGAATTTTAAGTAAAGTTTTGAAGTGATTATTTTAATACATGTTAAAATGTTTGTAAGAAAATATACAATTTAATTGTAATTTTTTTTTATTTTTTTACTACTTAAACCCCTCCCCACTTGTCTGCTATTTTTTGGAAGCAGACCTGGCAACCCTACTTTTTCAGGCCTTTTTTTTTGGCCCATTTTCTAGGCTTTTTTGGGGGGGGCTGTTTCCGAGGCTTTTTTGGCTCATTTTGGAGGCTTTTGGGGATTACTTTTGACGCATTTTTGGCCCATTTTTCTGAACAAATGGGCTGAAAATAGCCTCAAAAACAGGCTGAAAAAAAGCTCAAAAATGGCCCCCAAAAGTCTCCAAAACAGCCCCCCAAAAGCCTCAAAAACAGGCTGAAAGAAGCCTCAAAAACAGGCTGAAAAAAGCCTCAAAAATGGGCTGAAAACAGCTTCAAAAATGGCCCCCAAAGCCTCAAAAACAGCCCCCCCAAAAGCCTCAAAAACAGGCCAAAAAATCCCCCAAAAATAGGCCACAAAAAGCCTTGAAAATGAGCCACAAAAAGTCCCCAAAATAGGCCCAAAAAAGCCTCGAAAATATGCCGAAAAAAGCACTGGAAACAGGCTGGAAAAAGACTTGAAAAGGGCTGAAAAAAGGCCTGAAAAAAGGGAGGCCAAAAACTTTTTTTTGTTTGTCTTATAGTTCAAAAAATACAGTAATCATTTTCTCTCTAACATTTCCCAAAGGAGGCATTTTTTGCCAGTATTGCTCCACTTGTCTTTTCTGTCAATTCCTCTCCCAGAATTCTTTGATTATTCAAAATCTTCCTCTAAATCAGTGCAAGCACTCTTTGTCCCTTGCTGTTAATCCTGTCTAGTTCCTTTGTTACCCTTGCATGCTGAAGATTGAGTACATACCCAATGGAAGGGACAGCCACGTTTCTGACACATTCACCAAATGGCATCTGGAAACCAGTTGCATCTGAATGATATTGTAGGAAGAAATATCCTTCTGGGTTCTGCTCCAAGTGGGGAAAAAGACACTGGAAACATGGAGACTGCTTGGAAAGATGGTTTAATGGTGGACAGAATCACATGGCTTGAGTTTCTGAACAGAAAAGGGCAGATACAGCAAGTTTTTTGGGTTTTATGCTCTCTCTGGCTTTGAACTTCCTGGGGCCCAGAAAGAGTACCCTGATTGGTTGTCAGACTCCCAGGGGGTGAGGGTCTTAGCTAGCCTTGCTAGCTGATGTAATCTTCCCAGGTGCCATGTGGTGAGTTTCTGTCCTAGATGGGTCCCATTGTGTTAGTTTCTGTTGCTATTGTGTTGCAAATGTCCTTTGACAAAGGATTGGGTTTCTGCCTCTGGCCCATTAACAAAGGGTGGGGGGCAGGAGGGTGGGAATTGCTTTGTCTGTAAAACATGCTTCTCCATTTTTCATACAGGGAAACATAATATTCTGCCTTTTTAATATTTCCCAAAATATTTCACTCTTCCAGGAAAGGGGTGGGTGCTAACTTTCTACAATCCCTACTCTTTTTTTTTCAAAACATGAGTTTTGAAACAAGTTCTTGGCAAAAGATTAAAATTGATCAGATCAGTGAGGCTTTTACAATACAGGCAATACAGACATTTTGGACATATTTCTCCTCCCCACCAGACAGAAATCTAAGCTGTACATAACTTGCTGTGGCAACCACTCCCAAAAACAATTCTTACAATAAGCTGATTACAATATAAATGAGACAAGGAAGAAAACCTTACAATGAATTTCCACCCTCCCCCATAGTCTTTCCAGCTGTCTTCTGGGAATTGAAAAGAGTCTTTTTGGTCTTTACTTGTACACCTCAGGGTCTTTTCTTTCATGTCTGCTGGCTGGCATGCTGGGTGGTAAGGCTGGTCAGTCAGGCTTGGGAAGGTCTGCTCCACTCTGGTTGCTGTGATGACTTTCAGTGGAGGCTGGATTCAAACCCAATTCCTGCTTCAAACAGATGGAAGGTCTCCTCTGGAGGCAGCATCTGGATCCATGTGCTCTGCTTCCACAGTTGCAGAGTCATCTGTGCAGGGCTGAAAGGCATTAGACATTATTGTGTTGCAAATGTCCTTTGACAAAGGATTGGGTTTCTGCCTCTGGCCCATTAACAAAGGGTGGGGGGCAGGAAGGTGGGAGCGGCTTTGTCTGTAAAACATGCTTCTCCATTTTTCATACAGGGAAACATAATATTCTGCCTTTTTAATATTTCCCAAAATATTTCACTCTTCCAGGAAAGGGGTGGGTGTTAACTTTCTACAATCCCTACTCTTTTTTTTTCAAAACTTGAGTTTTGAAACAAGTTCTTGGCAAAAGATTAAAATTGATCAGATCAGGGAGGCTTGATGGGTGCTTTTAATTGTTCTAATGCAAAGGGAAAGACATTGATAGGGGCAACAGAAAAGGATTCCTTCAGTGGCTCCTGAAAGCTTTCAACTATGAAGGTCTAGCAGCCAGGAGAAAAGTTCTGGTAAGAATTTTACAGTATCCAATTTTCCATGCCAATTAATTTCAGATTTCAGATATTACTTTCTGTGAACTTCCAGTCAGTTTTCAAGCAAGCACATGTCCCAAAATTTTTCACAGCCATGGTTTTCCTTTAAATTACAGGCTGCCCATTTCATGGGTTGGTTAGTAAACCTGCCCTAGCTCTTACTTTAGTGCATCATTGTGTTACACACAATGAGCCCTGGGACTTCTACTCATGAGACCACCAGCACAATATATCATGCTTTACTGGGCAACTGGGCAGCATCATTTGTAAGTCACAGTCAGGGCTTGGGTTTTTGGATATCACTTTTTCTGTTATCTCTTCAAGTGAGGGAATTACCTGAGGGGGATTGCCCCCTCCCCCATGGAATTAGCAGGGAGATATGACTCCTTGGGCTTTTAGTGCCACAGAGCAAAAATCAACCTAGGAGAAGCTTTGTGTGGAGGTAAGTGAAGGGAATAGTTTCAGTCTAATTCTGAATGCTGTGTCTCTCAGTGTGTGCATGTGTATGCAGCTGCTTTTACAATACAGGCAATACAGACATTTTGGACATATTTCTCCTCCCCACCAGACAGAAATCTAAGCTGTACATAACTTGCTGTGGCAACCACTCCCAAAAACAATTCTTACAATAAGCTGATTACAATATAAATGAGACAAGGAAGAAAACCTTACAATGAATTTCCACCCTCCCCCATAGTCTTTCCAGCTGTCTTCTGGGAATTGAAAAGAGTCTTTTTGGTCTTTACTTGTACACCTCAGGGTCTTTTCTTTCATGTCTGCTGGCTGGCATGCTGGGTGGTAAGGCTGGTCAGTCAGGCTTGGGAAGGTCTGCTCCACTCTGGTTGCTGTGATGACTTTCAGTGGAGGCTGGATTCAAACCCAATTCCTGCTTCAAACAGATGGAAGGTCTCCTCTGGAGGCAGCATCTGGATCCATGTGCTCTGCTTCCACAGTTGCAGAGTCATCTGTGCAGGGCTGAAAGACATTAGACATTAGACATTATTGTGTTGCAAATGTCCTTTGACAAAGGATTGGGTTTCTGCCTCTGGCCCATTAACAAAGGGTTGGGGGCAGGAAGGTGGGAGCGGCTTTGTCTGTAAAACATGCTTCTCCATTTTTCATACAGGGAAACATAATATTCTGCCTTTTTAATATTTCCCAAAATATTTCACTCTTCCAGGAAAGGGGTGGGTGCTAACTTCCTACAACACTAAGCTGGCAGGAATAGCCACCACCACAAAAGACAAACTCAGGATCCAAAAAGACCTTGACAGACTTGAACAATTCGCCCTATCCAACAAAATGAAATTTAATGTGGAGAAAAGGAAGGTATCACATTTAGGTACAGATTAGGTGAAACCTGCCTCAAAAACAGTAACTTTTAATTGACTTTGATGTTTATGAATTTTTTTGTTCCTTCTTGTAAGCCGCCCTGAATCCTTCGGGAGAAGGGCGGCATATATTTATTACATAAATAAATAAATAAATAAATAAATAAATAAATAAATAAACAAATTGTGAGAGGGATCTTGGAGTCCTAGTAGACGATGACTTAAACATGAGCCAGCAATATGCGGCAGCAGCCATAAAAGCTAATGCAATCCTTGGTTATATAAACAGAGGCATAGAACCAAAAGCACCACTTTATAAAGTCTTAGTAAGGCCACACCTGGAGTATTGCGTCTAGTATTGGTCACCACATTACAAAAAATATGTTGAGATATTGGAAAAGAAGAGCAATTAAGATAATTTATTTATTTTTATTTTTATTGGTTCAATTTATATGCCGCCCTTCTCCAGAGACTCAGGGCGGCTTACAATGTGTTAAGCAATAGCCTTCATACTGTTGTATATACTGTACCTGCTTAGTAGGGCTTTTGCCCCCCCCCAAAGCGGTGTTCTTTTTTTATACAAAGTCAGCTTATTGCCCCCACAATCCGGGTCCTCATTTTACCTACCTCGGAAGGATGGAAGGCTGAGTCAACCTTGGGCCTGGTGAGATTTGAACTCGCAGTAATTGCAGGCAGCTGGCAGCTAAGTGCTACTTAACAGCACTTTAGTCTACTGCGCCACCGAGGCTCCTTTAAGGACCTTGCTGGCACAGGCCCTAATTAAGGGCCTGGAGACAAAAACACATGAAGAATGGTTGCAGGATTTGGGTTTTGCTAGTCTAGAAGAAAGAAGGACTAGGAGTGACATGATAGCAGTATTCCAGTATTTGAGGGGCTGCCACAAAGAAGAGGAAGTCAACTTATTTTTTTTAAAGCGCCAGAGAGCAGGACAAGGAGCAATGGATGGAAACTAATCAATAAGAGAAGCAACCTGGAATTAAGAAGAAACAGTGAGGGCAATTAACCAGTGGAACAGCTTGCTGTCTGAAGTTGTAGGTTCTTAATCACTGGAGAATTTTAAGAAAAGACTGGGCAGCCACATATCTGAAATGGTATAGGGTCTCCTGCTTGAGCAGGGGGTTGGGCTAGAAGGCTTCCAAGGTCCCTTCCAGCTCTATTCTGATTGATTTGTGTAGGAGATGACCAGGCTGAGCCTGAGGGACGGGTCAAACACATCTTTATCTTTATCTTCTTTCTTTATTTGATTTGTATACTGCCCTACTCCCGAAGGACTCAGGGCGGTGAACAGCCAAACAGTAAAATACATAAATATAAAATTTAAAAAACAGGATAAAATCGAATTAAATAATTTGGCCCAGACAAATTAAAACACCCCAGTCGTTTAAAAACAGATTAAAATTTGCATGTTTAAAAGAAAAGAGGGAAAAAGATTAGGCCAGGCCCACCTGGTGGAATAAAAAGGTCTTCAAAGCGCGGCGGAAGGTGTGCAGATCTGGGATCCTCTGTATCTCCGGGGGAAGCTCATTCCAGACATTAGGTGTCCCCACAGAGAAGGCTCTCCCCCTAGGGGCCGCCAGTCAACATTGTTTGGCTGACAGAACCCAGAGGAGCCCCTATCTATGAGAGTGTACCGGCCGGTGGGAGGCTATTGGTGGCAGTAGGTGGTCCCATAGGTAACCAGGTCTTAAGCCATGGAGCGCTCTAAAGGTGGTAACCAAAACCTTGAAGCGCACCCGGAAGACCACCGGGAGCTAGTGCAGCTCGTGCAGGAGAGGTGTTACATGGGAACGCCATGTCGCTCCCATTACCTCCCATCACTCTGCGCCAGCTGGAGCCTCCGGGTGCACCTCAAGGGGAGCTCCATGTAGAGAGCATTACAATAGTCCAGGCGGGAAGTGACGAGGGCATGAGTGACCGTGCGTAAGGAGTCCCGATCCAGAAAGGAACGCAACTGGCGAATCAGGCGAATCTGATGAAAAATCCTCCCAGTCACGGCCGTCAAATGCTCTTCTAAAGACAGCCGTGAATCCAGGAGGACGCCCAAGTTGCGAGCCCTCTCCGTGGGGGCCAATTATCAGTCACATCATCAGTCTCGAGTCCCTTCATGTCCCAAATAAATTTATCTATATTCATTTAAACTGCCAGGACTCCTGATTTCCCATGCTTGACAATCTCTGTTGAAAACTAAAGAGTATTAAAATAAGCAACAGTGGAGATAGAGGACATCCTTGTCTCGTGCCCTTTTGTATTTATACAGCTTAGTTAAATCGCTATTAATAACATAAGTGTATTTGTTGAGATGCATAAATTGACTTGACCTCTTGAATAAATTTCTATCCAAATCCACATCTTCCAAAACCTTGAACATAGAGGATTAATTCTAATTGTCAAAGGCTTTCTTTGCATCCAGAAAAATAAAGCTGCTTGTTTCTCATGCTAGTTGAAGGTACAATAACATTCTCACATTGTCTCTGGTCCATTCACCAGCTCCTCGTTCCACGGTGATCATTGGCTCTGCGATCAAAATTGTTGTTGTGGTTCGCCAGCAGCGTGTGCAGCTGGGTAGTGGAGTCGGACAGCAATGAGGCTGAGGAAGAATACGGGCCAATCCTGGAAGCTGGGGAAGGCCCAGATGAAGGCTCTGCATCGGAAGCAGAGATGGGCCAGGGCCATCGGGGAGTGAGTTGCGGACCCCAGAGCCTCCATAGGCTGACAGTAGAGAGGCCCATTCTGCAAAGTAGAGTTTGCAGTCAAAAAGGGTATGTATGTCGGGACTTCCGGTGGCTCCGCGGACGTCGAGGACGGTCTCCAATGACCGCCAGCCGCGCGATCTGTTAAAACCGCCCTGACAGCGATAAACTGCTGTCCGGCAGTTTGAAAAAACTCTCCTTCAGGAAAAGAAGGAGAGGAGAGCCAGAGGGGGTGGGTAGAGCTCCCCGAAAGTCCCTGGATTAATGCCAGGGACTCGGAGGGTGAGAGCTCCCCAGTTCAGCCCTCCCATCACTCCGGATCTGTGGTGTCTCTGCTAGCCAGAGCCAGACGTCGCGTCCAATTCTGCCGGCAAACAGTGAATGATTACTAAAGAGGCAGACAGAGCGGAAGCAAGAGTGCAAGCATTTTAAAAGAAACAGAGCTTAACTCCGTGTATACATTGTTGCAAACAGAACTTTCTTGAGCTGGAGGCTGGAAAGGAAGCCTTTGTTATGGGCGGAATGGAAAATGAAAGTTAAAGGGAAATTGCCTGTTTAGAGCTTTCCGCTTGAAGAGAAAATTGCTGGGGACTGAGAAAAGACTGGAGAGAGGATTAACTATTTTGAAAAACTTTGAAATAAATATTGCAAGACTGTTTACAAGACTTTGTGGCTGTAAAAGGAATAATTCATTTTAAAATAAAATGGCTGCTAAACAAGTAAAGCCACCAACTTCTAAAGGGGGAGGAGGTTCCCCTGTAGTGACTGAAAAGCAACAACTTCTGGCTGATACACAGTCACAAGATCTTAAAGAATTTATAATGGGTGCCCTGAACAATCAGGCAGTAATGATGAAAGAATTCTCGGAGGAGTTAAAGAAAATTAAAGATGTGGTGGAAGAAAAACATGATGCAATAAGAAATGACATTGTTTTTGCAGTTTCAGGATTGGCTAATCATATGCTAAAGATTGAGGAGAGAGTACGGGAAGTTGATGAAGCTAATTTGGAGTTAGCAATTAAATTAGGAGAGGTTATGATAAAAACAGAGAAAGTGGATGATGAAATGGTCATGCTACAATATAGATCAATGGAATTTGCCCTGAGACTGAGAGGCTTGAAAGAAAAGAGTGGTGAAAACTTAAAGGACATTTGTTACAATGCTCTAGCAGAGATGATTTCAGAAAGGCTAGAAGATGTGGCAATTCAAACTGACAAAATCTACAGGGTTAACTCTTGGCTGGCAAAACAAAGGCAGCTGCCAAGAGATGTGGTGATTTATTTTACAACAAGGAGAATTAGAAATGATATCTTGCAAGCTTCTTACAAAAATAAGATTCAAGTGGATGGACAGGAGCTGGTGGTTTTGAAGGAGCTCCCTCCTAAAATGTTAAGAGACAGAAAGCAGTTTGGTTTTTTGGTGAATGAATTAAGAAACCAGCAGATGCAGTACAGATGGGATGTCCCATTTGGTATAATAGTGACATATGCTGGGCAAAGACATCACTTAAACACAGTTGGGAAGGCAAAAGACTTTTATGCCAATGTTTTAAAGGCTGGACGGCCTCCCTCACTAGGGGGTGGTAGAAAGCAATTGGAAATGACACAACAAGAGAAAGATGGAGGGCAAGTACAAACCTACGCTCAAGCTCTAGCTGGAGGATCTAACCTGGAAGAAGATTTATTGTTGAGTGGGGGTCCACCACCAACCCTTGAGCCATTAAAGAAGATAGAGATGCCAAGAGAACAACGACTGACAAGAGCCACTTACAAACAGCAATTGACACAACAGCCTCAAGATCTAACCCAAGAAGTCCAAAAAATACAAGCAGTGGGAGGAGCTAGGCCGAAGACCAAAATGGTGGAGGAGGTTCAGCTGATGCTCTCAAAGCTTAGAGGGCCTAGAGATGACAAATAAATTTTTATCTTGGAATGTCAATGGCTTAAATTCTCCACAAAAAAGAAAGAAAATATTTCACTACTTGAAGCAATTTTAGAACGATGTTATTTGTTTGCAAGAAACGCATATTAAATTTTCAGATCAAAAGTACTTGATAAATTTGAAATTAGGTACACATTTTGTGGCATCAGCACCAGAGAAGAAAAATGGCCTAGTTATATATGTTAAAAGAGGCCTATCGGCCAATTTAATTGAGGCTGATGCTCAAGGTAGATATATTGCAATTGAATTAACAACACAGAATGGGAAGTTGCTTGTAATTGGAATATATGCACCTAACCAACAGCAAGATAATTTTTTTAAATTTTTACATACTAAAATATTACAATGGGATTACAGATCTCTACTTTTAATGGGTGATTGGAATGGGGTAATAAATACCCAGAAAGATAAGAAAAGTTTATCCAAGATATCTATGCGTGCTAAGCTGCCTAAATCTTTTTTTGATATTTTGGAAGATATGGAGCTGAGAGACATTTGGCGAGAAAGGAACGTATTGGAAAGTGATTTTACTTTTTTTTCAGATAGACATCAATCCTTTTCTAGGATTGACTTTATATTAACTACAAATGATCTTTTTTCCAGGGTGAAGAAAACGAAGATATGTCCAAGAACGTTAACTGATCATAGCCCGGTTTGGGTGGAATTAGAACAGGAAAGAGGGGAAAGGAGGTCTTGGAGGTTAAATGAAAATTTATTTAGATATGAAGATAATTTGAATGAACTTAAAAAACAAATGAAAGAATTTTTTGTTAACAATATGAATAAAGGTACCTCTATGGAAATGGTATGGGATGCAAGTAAGACTTATATGAGGGGAACATTAATTTTTCTGAACAATAAATATAGATTAAAACAACAAAGCAGACGGAAAGAGATAGAGGAGGAAATAAAAAAGAAAGAACAATTGCTTATAACTAATCCAGGAGATAAAAAGGCAAAAGATATGATAAACATTTTAAGAGAGCAATTTAATATGTTAATGGCTGGGCAAGTAGCAACCAGTATACAATATGCTAGACATAATACATTCTGTAATGCCAATAAACCTGGGAGATAGCTGGCTTACACGATGAGAAAAAAGCAAAAATCACGTACTATAGACAAGATAGAATTTAGAGGTAAGGAGATTTATCAACAAAATTTAATTAAAAAGGCTTTTTTGGATTTCTATACAAAGTTATATGCTAAAGACTCAATTCAAGATGTTGATATTGATAGATATTTAAAGATAGATATTCCTGAATTAACGCTGGAACAGAGAGAAAGATTGAACCAGCCAATAACTTCTGAGGAAATTGCTGGGGAAATTAAACAATTAAAAATAGGTAAGGCTCCGGGAACAGATGGATTAACAGCTGTTTATTACAAACATTTACAATCTGAAATGTTAGAACCACTTAAAACTCTATTTAATAAAATACAGGTAGTGGGAGGAGTACCACCCTCTTGGAAAACAGCTTTTGTCTCACTAATTCCAAAGGAGGATCAAAACTGTATTAAACCTGAGAATTTTAGGCCAATTTCACTTTTGAATACCGACTATAAGATTTTTGCTAAGATATTAGCTAATAGATTAATGCCAGTTATGCAACAAGTAATTCATAATGATCAATCAGGGTTCATAAAAGGGAGACAAATGAAATATAATGTTAGACAAATTGTAAACTTACTGGAATATTTGGAAAAAAATAACCAAGTCCCTGCAGCGTTTATATTTTTGGATGCAGAGAAGGCATTTGATCGTTTGAACTGGCAATTTTTGTTCAAAATAATAGAGAAAATGCATTTTGGGGAGTATTTTACACAATCAATTAGAACGATATACCAGCAGCAAACAGCACAAATAATAGTTAATGGAGGTCTAACAGAGGTTTTTAGAATCGAGAAAGGAACAAGGCAGGGGTGTCCTCTGTCCCCATTGTTATTTATCTTGACTTTGGAAGTGCTACTGAATAAGATACATGACTCAGAAAAATTGAAGGGTATTGTAATCAGACATCAAGATTATAGATTAAGAGCATTTGCAGATGACTTGGTTGTTACTTTATCTCAACCCATAGAGTCGATTCCATATATATTGGATTTAATTGATCAATATGGGAAAGTATCAGGATTTAAAATCAATTCATATAAGACAAAGATGATAACCAAAAACATGTCTGTACTTGAAAGAGATGAACTAGGAAGAATAACGGGGTTTGAAATAGTTAAAAAGGTTAAATATTTAGGAGTGTATATAGCAGCTTCAAATACAAAATTATACAAAAATAACTATGAAGATCTCTGGCACAAGGTACAGAAGGATATGGAGAATTGGAAAAAATTACAGCTGTCTTTATTGGGAAGAATTGCAGCAATTAAAATGAATGTGTTACCCAGATTTTTATTCTTGTTCCAAATGATACCAGTGCTTAAGAAAGATGAAAATTTGAGAGAATGGCAGAAAGGTGTTAATATTTTTATTTGGGCTGGGAAAAAACCCAGAATAAAGATGAAAATTATACAAGATACACGTGAAAGGGGGGGTCTTAAAATGCCTAATTTAAGATTATATTATGAAGCAGCGGTCTTATCACAAATTAGTGATTGGTTTAATTTAACTGAGGGGAGAATGTTGAATCTGGAAGGTTATGATTTACTATATGGATGGCATGCCTATTTGTTATATGATAAAAAAGTGGATAAAGTATTTAAGGCCCATATACTTAGAAATGCTTTGTTGAGGGTTTGGAAAAAATATCAATACAAGTTAAATTATAAGATACCTGTATGGGCAAATCCTAGACATGCAATAGAAAATATAAGTATAGAACAAAAACAGGAGGTGATTACTTATAAAGAGCTTCTTGTTATGGAAAGAGGTGTATTATATTTGAAATCTTTAGATACATTGAGAGAAGAAGGTATAATTTACACATGGTTTCAGTATGGTCAGCTTCAAGCTAGATGGAAGGAAGATCAAAAAACTGGCTTTGTGCAAAATGAGGAAAATTTGGTAAAAGAAATTAGAGATCAAAAACAAATGCATATCAAAAGGTTGTATAATGCCTTATTGGAAATAGATTCTGAGACAGAACTGGTTAAAGATTGCATGATTAAATGGGCACAAAATTTTCAAGAGCCAGTGATGATGGAGACTTGGGAAAAGATTTGGATTAGAAATGTGAAATTTACACAAGCACAAAATTTAAGAGAAAACTTTTATAAAATGTTTTATAGATGGCACTTAGATCCCAAAAAACTATCATGTATGTATCCTAATGTGCAAGCTAAATGTTGGAGATGTGATTGTGATGATGCAACTTATTATCATATATGGTGGACTTGTAAAAAAATCAAAGCATTCTGGATAAAGATTTGGTGGGTGATGCAGAATATTTTTTAAAAAAGATTGAAATTTACTCCGCACTTGTTCCTACTGGGTAAAACTACGGACTGTACAGTTGCAGAGACTAAACTGATCCTGAACTTAATAACAGCAGCAAGATTGTTGATAGCACAACATTGGAAGAAGGACTTTTTGCCTACTATTGATGCTTGGATACTGAAAGTAACTAATTTAGCTGAATTGGCTAAAATTTCAGCATACTTGAAGGATCAAACACAAGAAAGATATATACAGGACTGGAGAAGATGGATTGATTATATTCAAAATAAGTATCAGACTAAAAAATATCAAATAGCTTATGAATGAATCTTTAATTGTATAAGCGCTACATGAGTGATTTTAGAAGTATTATATCCAAGAAGCAGGATTTTATCTATGGGGGGGGGGGGTTAAGAATTTTTTTTTAGAGGGTGTTAGTTTAATGGATAATTAAGCAATTTAGTTTATTGTTAAAACTTAACTGAAATACCTTGTGTTCTGCTCTGGGAAGTCAGGGAGGGGGAGGGGGGTTGGGTGGGAGGGTTGTGGGAATTTTTTTTTCTCTAATAAAACTTTTTCAATTAAAAAAAAAGGGGGGTATGTATGTCCAATGTCTTTAGTGACTCCACAAATATACAATTTTTGTTTTCATGAAATCTCCCATATCTTACCACTAGTTTTAGTGGTAAGATGGTGGTTAGCTTTTGGATCTAGTTGTTCAAAATGAGCTCTAGAAAAAGTTCTCCTGAGATGTGTATGGACATCCTCAGCCATCCAGGTCATGGTTGTCCCAAAGTTGCTTTTTCAAAAGGCAACTGGACTTTGTTTTTCCTTGAAGAAGTTTCGTTTCTCATCTAAGAAGCTTCTACAATTCTGATTTATATTCCTTCCAGTCATCTGGTTGTTAGCACTCTCTGTGAGAGTCATTGAGGCCAGTTGGAGGTTCATCTACACCCACAAGATCACCTGAACAGTGTAAGTTGGTGTAGAACCTTTCTTGGAATTGCTGATAGGACTGTGTTGTCAACAGGAGGCCACCTGAACAACCCTCTCTCAACAGAGGGGAAAGGATATGACATCATCACCGACCTTCCCATTGTTATCTTCTCTTTCCCTCATCCCAACCTTCTCCCTGAATTTCCAGGCGATTCTCCCACCCGGTTTGCCCCATTCAGCAGCTGGCTTTTGTGGCCCATCAGCTGCCAGCAGAGCTAGCAGCAGAGTCAGGTGAGAAGGTGGTGGAGGGGAAGCCTGGGCCAACTTCGGAGCCTTTGGAAGGCTCTGATGAGGAAGCAGAATCAGAGGCAAATACAGAGCCGGAAACTTCTTTCCCCCTGTCCGTCCCCCCCAGGTGGAGAGGCAGCTGTCTTCGGGGCCTGAACTGAGTGAGCGGGAGGAACAGATGGGGCCCATCCCAGATGCACGTATGCATAGAGGTGAGAGAAAAGGAGAGCAACAGAAGGCAATAAGCCAGCTGTCAGGGAAAAGAAGACGTAGATGCTAGTCAGTCCTTCCCTGGTTGGGAAATAAATAGTAGCGGTTTGGGAGTGGCCTGTTCTCACAGACAACCTTCATTTTCCAGTATACATCAATCAAGTCAGATTCTTTTGCCAGAACCAGGTGTGTTGGGACTAATTGCTCTGTATCTGAGTGCCAATTGAGTCTCCCTGCTGGGACACAATATAGCAATAGCAATAGCACTTATAAACCACTTCATAGTGCAGGAACCTCACACAGCCCCAAAAAGCCCAAAAAACACACACACAACACAACACAACACAACACAACACAACACAACTGGATCACCCACAATGTAAAAGCAGCTGTGCTAGCCCCAAAATGGCCCCTGCAACAAACAGGAACCTCACACAGCCACAAAAAGCCCAAAAAACCAACTTTCACACTTTATACACACACAACACAACTGGCTCACCCACAATGTAAAAGCAGCTGTGCTAGACCTGAAATGGCCCTGCAACAAACAGGAAACTCACACAGCCACAAAAAGCCGAAAAAACCAACTTTCACACTTTACATACACAAAATTCCACATACAGCTTTGTGAGATTTTGTGTGTTTGTGTAGTTAGAGTGAAACACTACAGAAACACACTAAATCTCAGAAAGCTGCACAAATATTATTTTATTTTATTTTATTTTTATTTTTATATAAAAGCAGCTAAATTTAAAACTTCCTAAACTTTAAATGGCTAGGTCTAAAAAAAGAACAACTAAAAAAAACCCAACTATTTTTTTTAAAGCTCCCAAAGGGGGGAAAAACTTACCCAATTGAAGGGACAAGGCAGGTAGGCAGGCAGATAGAGCTGCTCACCGATGAGCTTGATTGCAGGCAGGGAGATTCAGTTGCTTGCTGATGCAATGGATTGCAGGGATTACAGCAAGCAAAGCAGGCCACACGTTGCAACCAGCAGCTCAGGATTCAGTCCGAAGAGCGAAGGTAAGCAAGATGGAGGCTGGGGGGAAGGGATTTTTGCTACCGGTTCTCCGAACTGCCCGCTGCCATCGCTAGCTACTCGTCCGAGCCGGTCCGAACCGGGAGCATTTCATCCCTGAAACTGCCCCTTTATTGCTCCAAATTTCCCCAAATGCTCCCACATTTCTGGCACGTCCCAGAGCAAAGTGATCACACACACACACAAACACACACACACACACACACACACACACACACACACACACACAAACACACCTCAAGCAGCCTCTAGCTGCAAATAGTCCAGCCCAACATTGTAAGCACCATGGCTGTAAAGCAAGAAATCCAGCAGAGCAAGTCCAGGAGTCCAGGAAGCAAAGGAGCAAGGTAAGGAATTCAGAAATCCAGAAAGAATGCAAGGAATCTTAAGTCTCAGTCCCCAGGTATGCCTTGTGAAGAGGGGTGGGATGCTCTCTTCCTGAGTAGTCAGGCCAGTCTGCGCCGTTTTTGCCTTCTCTCTACTCTCCCTGCTTGAGGATCAGGAGGGTCCTTACTCATTGCCTGAGCTCTGTCTCTCATGTTCACTGATTAGCCTCTCTTGGTCATCCTGCCCCCCTTCCTCCCTGCCTACAAACCGTCCCAATCCTGAAAGGCTCTGGCCTGAGTGGGCCTGCTCCTCCCCATTTTCCTCCCAAGCCAACGAAGCTGCCGCCTCGAACTTCATCAGCTCCAGTTCAGGCTCGTCTTCCTCTACCGATTCAGGCTCCAACAGGGGCATGACACTCTAGCACGCAGGTGTCAAACTCATGGCATCACGTTGCCATCATGTGACATTTTGCAACATTTTCTCCCTTCATGGAGCTGGGTAGGGCATATCCTGCACGTGATGCATCCAGCCCATGGCTTGCCAGTTTGACACCTCTGGTCTAGCAAGAATCATTTCCAGATGAGGCCATGGGTTAATTATCTGGGATGGTGGCACCATTTTTAGGTAAGCATTGCTAACCTTCTATAATTCACTACCTATAATTTAATACTTGGATTAAAGACAGATTTCAATGAATAACACTTGCTGCAATGTCTATTACAACAGCTCCAAATTATTAGGTTTAAGGCTTCCCATGTTTTGTTGCAAAAGGGTAATCAAGTCCATAGATTCAAAGATGGTTCTCCATATGATGCCCTGATGAAGATGTTTCCTTATTTGCAGGGCAAGATGCATGAGGTTTTTTTTCATGATAATGTCCTAATGCATGAGTGTATGCATGAGTCTAAATCAGGGGCGAAATCTACTTACTTTCCTTACTGGTTTGGAAGTGCATGCACCACATCACATGCCGTACGGACCCTCTGTGCATGTGCAAACCTTTCTGTGCATACACAGAGGGTAAAAAACACGTTACTTCTTGGTTAAAGCTAGGAAGTAACGCCTCGCACCACCATCGCTACCAGTTTTCCAAACCACCTTCCACAATCGCTACCGGATCGCTCAACTCAGTCCCAACCGGGAGCATTTCACCCCTGGTCTAAATACTGGAGTAAATAATATCTCTGTGATGCAAAAGATTCTACTTTTCATTCTGATAGAAGTCATGGACCTGTGGTACACCATGATTTTGAAATAATTCCATTGTAATATCACGTTGGGGAAAAAATAGATTACACAACCCTTGATTTTTTTTAAAAAAAAAATCTTCCTCTGTTATTTGCATGTCACACGCACATGAAGCAAACTCATTAACACAAATTAATGTGATAATATCTTGTTGACAAAGTACCAGCACCAATTAGTGCTTTAAAAGACATGTTGCTATTATTTTCTCAAGAATGAAATATATAAAAGAGGAAGATAAAAAGCTAACAGATAAAAGGAGACAATCACCTTCAGATCAACCAGAAAGTCTCAAATATAAAGTTCCAGCAGGAAAATGATGGCGATGGGGATAATTTTGTTTGTTTTGCTGCTTGCTCTGCTGATTCTCTTCTTCCTGAAACAACTTTGGTCCCGAAGACATTTGCCTCCTGGTCCTTTGGCTCTGCCACTCGTTGGGACCTTGTGGGCTGGTGGGATTTTGCTTCGTGAAGATTATTTCCTTAAGGTACTTCATTCTAAATAATCATGCTATAATATGCAAAATAATTCCCAATGGTTTTTTTGTACCATAATTATAAACAAATGTATTAAAATTAATAAAATATTCCTGCATGATAAGGAATGTAATTAATCAAGTGATAATGGTGACACTGGATTAAATTATTTAATATATTTTAAACTGCTTTTAAATTTCTGTATTCTATGTTTTTTATCTTTGGCTGTTCACCACCCTGAGTCTTTCGGGAGAAGGGCGGTATATAAATTTAAATATAAATAAAATAAATAAATAAATAAATAAATAAACTAGTTTTCTCATCATGCCAGAATTTTTGAGACAAGACCTTCTCACCAGCATTTCACAGAGCAGGATATGAAATAACAGGGTGGAATTTTTAGAAGGCAAATTCTAATTCAGTCTTTATTATCAAACCTTTATTAATGGAATGAATTCACCAGAGAGAGGGGTGGTTTTCCCTTCACCATGCTCAAATGAGACATTCCTCTGTTGAAGATTCTTTATAAAGTATTCCTGCAATGGAGAACTTTCTGGATATGAGTTATGGAGAGCAATGCCTGCTTTAGATAACGTAGTTTACTCGAGAAAGAAGCAATAGAACAGATGTCTGTACAGAGATTTCATATCCGCTTGGGTACATAATTTTACAAATTTTACTAGCTCTCCATTTTTGGCACGTTCCCCAGCATCAAAGCTCTTAGCAATATAAGATACGTTATGTCAAGACTCCGACTAACAAACTAAAGCAAATCAGAATTCTGACATTTGGCTCCTTCTCAAATATCTTCTTTAATGAGTACATCATATTGGCACAGCTTCAATGGAAAACAAATCTAAATCTTTCCCATGGTTTCAATATAATTAAACCCCATCCCCAAATTTCACAGTTCTCGTTATCCAAGTGGATTAATTGGTGGACTCTTCCGGGAGTCTTCCACTCATACCCTTCTTTGACACTCACCCTGTAGTATGCCTTCCTCAGGTCTAGCTTGGTGAAGATCTTCCCTTTTGCTAGATGGGCCAGCATGTCTTTCATTAGGGGGAGTTTTCCATGCACATACTATTTATCTCCCTAACATCCACGCACAGTCTCATCATCCCATCTTTTTTCCCCTTGAACAGTGTCATGAGTGTTTCCAGTATTGCTGTGGCTACTTGCCTACTCACAAACAGTATGGTTTTAATCAAGCCATCTCCTGTTTGAAATTACCTGCAAGCCTTCCCCGCCCTAGTTAATTGCAGGTTAACTCCCCATATAAGCAAGAACCTTTTCGCTTGCTACTTGGGCCTAGACTCCGGTTTAGGCCTAAATGCACAGCTCCTGCAGGCAGGGCTGGATTTAGATGAAAAGAGGCCCTAGGCTATTCCACTTATGAGGCCCTTTTACCTATAGTGCAAGTGTAATTTTAATTTTGCTAACAATTTGAATGTAGGCCCCTCTTGATCTTGAGGCCCTAGGCTGAAGCCTAGTTAGCCTATAGGAAAATCCGGCCCTGCCTGCAGGAAGCTAAGTGCAAATGCCGCATTTGCACCTGATGTCTGCGACCAATTCGGCGCACGTCACGAGTGGGATATATCCATCCATGATGACATTGACATCCAGGATGGTTCCAGAGGCTGCCTCAACTCAAGATAGGGATTTGGGAGCGCGTCCGAAAATTCCTAGAGATGAGCACCAGAGAGAACCCTCGAGCTTTTGTAATCAAACCAGGATGAGCTTTGCATCCGCACAACGTGAAGTTTTAATCCCTCCCATTGGGGAGGAACGACTGTCAGAATGCCAGATGGAAGACACTGTGCTGTGTGCTTCCATTCCAATGCCTTATTGCCCGTTCCAGGACGGACCACACCCTGAACACCAATTAATGTCTGTTTCCATGTTTAATAATGTACAGATTCTTCCTTCTAATTTTAAAAGTTTAAGTGTGGGTGGAGGAAATTTTAAGGAATGGGTTAAGAGTATTCAAGTAATCTTAATGAAAGAGAATGTTTTATCGTTGTTGTTAAAACCCCCACCTAGACCATGGTCCTTAGAAGTTGATCTTTTACATCATAAGGCCTTTTGTATTTTATTGATGTTCATTGACCCTGCACTATATCCCAGTATATCTTGTAACCTGACCGTAACAGAAGTCTGGGTAAAACTGCATAAGTTATTTTGTTCAAAAAGCTCCCATGTTACAAACAGAGTTTATAGGGAGTTCTATTCCGCAAGGTTGAAGGCGGGAGTAGATATTAATGAACACTTATGTGAGTTAAACAGGTTAAGGCAGGAATTGATGTTGAGGGGGGAAACAGTGTCTGAACAAACCCTCATTACTGTTATACTCAATTCCCTTGATCCTAGCTGGGATAATTTTATATCGCAACTGGATAATGTTGATTGTAATAACTTATCTTTAGAAGTGTTATCTGGCAGACTGATTGCAGAAGATAACTTGCAAAAATGCAGAGTGGCTTTTCGCAAAACGGAAAAACCTTTAAGAAAGCCCGATAGTTCAGATAGAGCATATACTATCGGAGAATGCTTCAATTGTGGTTCAAGAGAACATTATAGAAGGGACTGCCCACAAAATGTGAATGCTAGGGCATGCTCAAGGACACCTTCTGATAATAAATGTAAAAGGAGGCCATTACCTCCTGGCAGAAAGCCAAGTGGAGATGTTCCTAACCACAAAAGGGGTAAAAAGCCAAATAGAGGCAACAAAGGGAACAATCCCAGGTTTAATGATAGTTCTGTAGGTATAGTGGAAACTACTGAGTCAGAGCTTACAAGGGAACAGCGAGAGCAACTATGGTTAATGGACAGTGGGGCCAGTAACCATGTTGTGAGTGACCAAAGGTTGTTTGTTAATATGAGAAGGCATCAATCCATGGTCAAAGTTGCAGACGGTAAAAAGGTGAATGTTGTTGGCATTGGAGATGTTTATATTCCTGGGATAGGAGAAATTAATGGAGCATTGTATATACCTGAGATAGACCATAATTTGCTAAGCCTAATGAGGATATGTGAGAACCCTAGAATGGAGATTCTGTTCTCAGGAGGAACAGCTGTGATCAAAAACAACTGTGTGATTGGGGAGGTTTTGAAGATAGGTGGTTTGCCTTATTATTCCCCCAATACGAATGCTGAAACCTGCAGTGATAGCAATTATACTATTTCATTTCGTAGCAACAATGAATCGCAGTTAGAACTAGGTGATGTGGATCAAGACTTTCACCAGAGGAAGCCTTGCAACGATAAATGCAGAGCTAATAAAAATTTTATAAGTTTTAATTTAGAGTCAGATAGTAGGGAACCTGAAAATGCTAATGCAATTGCTATAGGTGAGCCGCTGCACAATGAATGTGCTCACTTGATGCATCACAGGCTAGGTCATGTGAGTTTCCCTATAGTGAAAAAGGTAACCGAACACTCAAGGGGAACCAAGATCAATGATTGTAACACATTTCTAGATTGTTCAATTTGTAGGAGTACAAAGTCGAAAGTGAAATCTGCGCCCAAGAGGTCCCAGAGGTACTCAAAACACCCGTTTCAGCTCATCCACATGGATTTGGTGGGTCCATTCGCACCTTCCGTTGGTAAGAGACGGTACTTCCTTACCATAGTAGACGACCATAGCAGATTTGGATTTGTTTTTCCCCTAATGTCCAAGATTGAAACGTTGACTAGGTTCAAAGAATTTTGTAACTTGGTCCAGAACCAGCACCAGGTCAGAGTTAAGAAGATCTTAATTGACAGGGGGACTGAATGTAATTCCAGGCAGTTCTCCAGCTGGTTGAGGAGTAAGGGCATAGTCCACTTACGCACCGCGCCTTACTCTAAGTTTCAAAATGGCATCGTAAAACAGCGCAGCGATGTATTACAAACAATGATGCGGTGCGCCCTAGAGGATACCGCATTAAATTTCGCGTACTGGGTAGAGGCTGTTAGGTACGCGAATTACACCCTGAACCGTGTGTGGTCTAGCGTGGTGCAGAAGACTCCATACGAGGTGTTATATGGCTGTAAGCCTAGCTTGGCACACCTCCACGTTTTCAGAGTGATGGATGATGTTCATGTCCCGAAGGAGCTCAGGAGAAAGGGAGACCAAATCTTTGTTAAACTGAGATTCGTTGGTTACGAGCAGGGCTCCAAGGCATTTAGGTTTGCCTACCCTAACGGGAAATTAATGATATCAAGGTCTGCCACCTTTCACGAAGGGGCCAATTGGAGTAAGATCCATGCCAATGAGATTCTTACTCAGAACCCTTCCCGTAGTTGTTGTAGACGAACGGAGGATGTATCGGAGAACCTATCCGATGATAGGGATGCATCTGGTTCTGGGGAGCGTGTATCCCAGGCACCCTTGAAAGGCATATTAAAGCGTAAGATGGGGGTAGCCAGGAAGGATAGGCACCCAGCTTCTGAGATGCATAGCGAGAGTCACGAGGTAGATGAGTCATCAGATGACTTTGATGTCAGTGACACTCCTAAAGGCAGACCAGTTAGGGCTACCAGAGGCAATAAGCCTAAGAGGTACGACGACTTTGTTTTCTCAGTCGACCAGGTTTTGGCCACCCCTCAGAGATATGAGGATGTGTTGGCCTTACCTGACCATGAACGACAGAAGTGGTTGGCCGCCATGGATACAGAATTAGACAGCCTGAAAAGGCTGGACGTATTCATGCCAACAAGATTGCCCAAGGACAAGAGGGTGATCGGCACCAGGTGGCTTTTCAAGCAAAAGCCTATTGAAGGTGGGGGCTTTATCTATAAAGCGAGACTAGTAGCGCAGGGATTCTCGCAGAGATTCCCTGATGATTATGAGGACACCTTCTCGCCCATGGTGCACCCTGAGAGCGTGAGAACAGCTCTCACTATCGCTACCATGCGAGCCGAACATGTATATCAGTTCGACATTCAGACCGCGTACCTGCACGCCCAGTTAGACAAAGAGATGTACATTAAGATTCCTCAGGGAGTAAGCCATGTGTGGTTGTTGAACAAAAGCCTATATGGCTTGAAACAATCTGGTAAGAGATGGTATGAGTGTCTCACTAAAAGCCTAAAAGAGATGGGCTTTTTACCATCGTCAGCTGACGAGTGTGTTTTTGTCAAGGAAGATTAGGGTATTAAGGAAACGGTACTGTTGTACGTTGATGATATCCTATATATTTGCAAATCAGAGAACAGGCATAAGAAGTTCTCTGAGGACCTAAGTAAGAGTTTTGCCTTAAAACCATTAGGTCACATTAGCAAATTTCTAGGGGTGCAATTCGTAAAAACCAAGAAGGGGTTTCAGCTCTCTCAGGAAGACAAGATTTTGGAATTGCTTAAAAACTGTAGCATGGTAGAGGCGAAGCGATGCGATACCCCTATGGCAACAGACTTCCTTAAGAGTATGTACACTCAGAGCACGGAGTTTGAAGACAAGACCCTTTACAAATCCGTGATTGGGTCGTTGTTGTACATTGCAAATTGGACTAGACCGGACAACAGTCTAAGTGTGAATGTGTTATCTAGACATTCAGAACATCCCACACAGTATCATTGGAATGGAATCAAACGACTCCTGAGATATTTAAAAGGTACTGTGAACTATTCGTTGTTATTGGAACCAGAAGCAACTAGAGAGTTAAGATTGAGTTGTTTTTCGGATGCCTATTGGGCAGGGGATGTTAGATCTAGAAAAAGTACCTCGGGGTACATTGTATACCTAAATAGTAGCCCCGTATATTGGTATGCTGGGAAGCAGAAGTTAATTGCAACTTCCACAGCGGAAGCTGAGTATGTCAGTTTATCCAAAGCTTCCAATAACCTAGTTTGGTTCGACGATCTCTTGGTAAGCTTATGGAGGCAGGCCATACATCCTATAAAAGTCTATGAGGACAACATGGCTGCCATTAACATATCGGAAGCCGATGCTGTAGGCCAGAGATCGCGCCATATTGATATCAAAAACAAATATGTGAGGCAATTGGTGAAAACAGGTTTCATTAAGACTGTATACTGTGAAACCAAGGAACAGGTAGCGGACGTGTTTACCAAACCGCTGCCCCGTGACCAACACCTCTATCTTCTGGGTAAAATGTCGATGGCTATGTGAATGTACTTACCATTGATGTGTACATGTACCCAATGTAGAATGTACATTTGTTAACGAGTCAAATAGCCACAGAGAAGGGGATTGTCACGAGTGTTTCCAGGATTGCTGTGGCTACTTGCCTACTCACAAACAGTATGGTTTCAATCAAGCCATCTCCTGTTTGCAATTACCTGCAAGCCTTCCCCGCCCTAGTTAATTGCAGGTTAACTACCCATATAAGCAAGGACCTTTTCGCTTGCTACTTGGGCCTAGACTCCGGTTTAGGCCTAAATGCACAGCTCCTGCAGGAAGCTAAGTGCAAATGCCGCAGATGGGAGAAGAATGCAGATAAGGACTCCAGACGCCGTTGCAGAGAAACTCCCATGGATGCTTGCCTTTTGCTGTTTTGTAGCACGCAAGCTACCATCAGGACTGCTGTTGCTGGACCTTCTTCCTCCCACAAGCTTCAAGCAATGTTTGCAGTTTGAACTGTTTTTATTTCAGGTGACTTCTAGCTGTGGAGTTTGTGCTGCCCCCCTTCTACTGCCTCGATGATGTATCGACGCCGAAGCTGCTTTTTGTCATGTTAGCTTATATTTCTTGTGAACTGTTTCGGTATTGTGGAGAGGAATCTAGGGAGATGGCCTTGCTTCACATAACCAAGATAAGACTTTGTTTTTAATGTGCTTTCTTAAAGACATAGTGCTTTTTAAACATTTTAAAGTAAATTATATTTTTACACAAGACTGCTCTGTCAGATTTATTTCAGTCCTAGTGCGTTTGCTCATGAGCTGGTTCCAGGTCCGGGGGACCCCTCAACCCCATTTCCTAACAAACAGTACAGGAATGGCCACCCAGGATTTTGCCAGCTGGATGAAGCTTCTGACTAGGTTTTTATCAATCTACTCCCTTAGCTTCTTCATTTCCTTTGGGGTCATGGAGTACATTTTTGGTTTAGGGAGCTTGGTAGGATCTCAATCACATAGTCGGTGGGGCAGTGTGTGTGTGTGTGTGTGTGTGTGTGTGTAGCAAATCACATTCTTTCTTGCTGAACATCCCTGCTAGGTCTTGGTATTCTTTGGGGATTAGCTGGGTTCCTGGTGGTTGCTCTGAAGTGGCTTTAAGGAGCTTGTTTCCACCCGGTGCTGTACAGCTCCTCCCTTCTGGATGTCTTGAGGATGGAGAGGGCCTCTTCCTAGCCTCATATTTCTCTCTCCCTCTTCCCACCAGATCTTTGGCCCCCACTTGTCTAGCCAGGACAGTCCCAGAATCACTGCCTTTGTCATCGTTGGGACTATTACAAATTGGATGATCTCCCAATGTTGGCCCATCTCTAGCTGCACTGGCTCAGTGAGGTTTGCTTGAACTTCATGGCTCACGGCAGTGTCCTCGCTCTGATCCCTAGCTTCAGCACTGTCAATAGGCTAATTAGGCACCTGGTACAGCCTGGTGTTATTACTTCTCCATTTTTGGCACATTCCCCAGCATCAAAACTCTTAGCAATATAAAATATGTTATGTCAAAACTTCGACTAACAAACTCAAGCAAATCAGAACTCTGAGACTTGGCTCCTTCTTTTGAATATAGACAGATAGTCACTTGGAACACAACACACCAGATATCACAGTTGTCAAAACTGAAATGTACAATTTATTGATATCGCAGTACCAGGAGATGCCAGAGTCGGAAAAAAAAAGAACTGGAAAAGATCATGAAATATCGTGACCTGGCCATCAAAACTACATGGCTATGGATGAAACATGTAACAGTGATACCCATTATCATTGGGGCACTTGGTACCATGTCCAAGAATTTTGCAAAATACATAAAGAAGTTGCAGCTTCCTGCTGTAGTGCCAGCAGAACTGCAAAAGACTGTGCTACTTGGAACAACATACATCTTAAGAAGATACTTGGTTGATACCTAGGATGTTGGCAGCAACCTGTATCAATCATCAGAGCCAGTCAATGATATCTGTGGTACATTTTTAAAAGTTCAGTTGGCTGAGTTTATTTATTTATTTATTTATTTTATTAAATTTCTATACCGCCCTTCTCCCGAAGGACTCAGGGTGGTGAACAGCCAAAAGATAAAACACAGAGATACAAAATTTAAAATAGATTAAAACAGATTAAACAATTTGGCTAAATTTTAAAATATCCCATAATTAAACAAATTAAAATTAGTGTTTAAAATTTAAATTTTAAAATTTTAAAAGGGAGAAGATTTAGGCCAGGCCTGCTTGATGAAATAAAAACGTTTTAAGCATGCGACGGAAGGTGCGCAGATCCGGGATTCTCCATATCTCCGGGGGGAGCTCGTTCCAGATCGTAGGTGCCCCCACAGAGAAGGCTCTCCCCCTAGGGGCCGCCAGTCAACATTGTTTGGCCGACGGCACCCGGAGGAGCCCCTCTCTATGGGAGCGTACTGGCCGGTGGGAGGCTATTGGTGGTAGCAGGCGGTCCCGTAGATAACCAGGTCCTAAGCCATGGAGCGCTTTAAAGGTGGTAACCAGAACCTTGAAGAGCACTCGGAAGACCACCAGGAGCCAGTGCAGCTCGCTCAGGAGAGGTGTTACATGGGAGCTCCACATTGCTCCCATAACCACCCGCGCGGCCGCACTCTGCGCCAGTTGGAGCCTCCGAGTGCACTTCAAGGGGAGCCCCATGTAGAGAGCGTTACAATAGTCCAGACGAGAGGTGACGAGGGCATGAGTGACCATGTGTAGGGAGTCCCGATCTGGAAAGGGACGCAACTGGCGGATCAGGCGAACCTGATGAAAAATCCTCCTGGTCACGGCCGTCAAGTGCTCTTCTAGAGACAGCCGTGAATCCAGGAGGACGCCCAAGTTGTGAGCCCTTTCCGTGGGGGCCAATGATTCGCCCCCAATAGTCAGCGATGGCACCAGCTGACTATATCGGGACATCGGAAACCACAGCCACTCAGTCTTGGATGGGTTGAGCCTGAGCCTGTTCCTGTTTCATGTTTAATGAATAAAAGTTTATAACAACAACAACAACAACTCAGGATGTAGTAGCAGGATGTATGATTGAGTACTGTAGAATTATTCTGGGATGGTAGACCAGACATCAGATTCTATCCTCAATGAAGCACCAAAAGGCTTTTGCATAAACTAATGCATCTCCAAGCAAAAGTTATGCAGAGGGGGAAAAAAACGGGAGAAATAAATAGTTTATGAGCTGAGAATGTTATTTATGACTGTCTTCCAAACATGTACATTCTTAGAGAAATGATTCAGTTGGATAGAGACAAAACTCATTCCCTTTTTCTTCTTGGACTAAGACGGGTCGGCAACCTTAAACACTCAAAGAACCACAAAGGTTCTAACCGGAAGCCCCCGTTCAATTCTGGAGCCGACCGGAAGTCCAGTTCCCACATCATAGTTTTCTCCTAGCACGGCATCCTTTTTCCTCTGCTGACCGGAAGTCTGGTTCTCCTACCATAGAGTCTCTTCCTAGCACGGCATCCTTTTTCCTCTACCTGTCCTAACCGAAAGCCCTATCAATTGTGGAGCCAACCAGCAACAGGGAGCCGCAGCAGAGGGATGAAAGAGCCACATGCGGCTCCAGAGTCGCAGGTTGCTGACCCCTGGACTACAAGATGCTAGAGAACAGTTTACCATATTAGTAATCTGATAATCATATGCTATGTGTGGCAAAATCATGCTGGTAATAGTTCTTATTACTCAGTACTTATTTTGGCATGCTAGAATGACAAACATACAACAGATAATTCAGTTGGAAAGAGAAAAGGCTCATTCCCATTCTCTTTTTGGTAGGAGGGTGGCCAATGAACAGTTTACCATATTAGTGATATGAAAAGTGTTTGCTATGCATTGTAGAATGATGCTGATAATATTCACTATCATTTAGAATCTGCTTCTAGACTCAAGAATGACTCTGGGTAGTTTACAAATAAAAGCCATGCAGTCATGTAAAGGGGTCATAGATAATAAAATGAAAAACAGGAGTAAATCAAATCAAAACTTGTTACGTTTGCAGCCACTTGTCACATTTACAAACGAGACATACAAACTGTACAAATTTCAAAGAGAAAAAGGGTATAAAAAAGACATACTGGCACAGTAAAATTTGCTTGCTTGCTTGTAAGGAACGCTTGAGCTGAGTCATATTCACTCCTTGCCTTCCTTCAAGAAAGAATCCTGCTTTCCGGAAGCTGGCCTTCCGAAATTCCTTTCAGTGTCTGCACAGGTATTTTCCCAGCTGGGAACGAACCAAGAATTTTCTTCCAATGATCCTAACTGAATTGCATGGGAATCTTCAGATCCTGCTTCCGTTGTCCTGCAATCCCTTCCTTTCAATAATTTATTTATTTATTTATTTTTAAATTTGTATACCGCTCTTCTCCCTGAGGACTCAGGGAGGTGAACAGCCAAGTAAAAACATAAACTACAAACATTAAAATGCAATTAAAAAGATATATATAAATTTGGCCCCATGATTAAAAACAATAACAGACAATTAAAAATATTTTAAAAGTGTTAGGCCAGCCCAGCTTGCTGGAAAAAGAAGGTTTTAAGGGCACGGCGGAAGGCACCGAGGTCTTGGATTCTCCTTATCTCTGGGGGCAGCTGATTCCAGAGGGTAGGTGCCCCCACAGAGAAGGCCCTCCCCCTGAGGGTCACCAGCCTACATTGTTTGGCTGATGGCATGCCGAGGAGGCCCTCTCTGTGGGAGCGCACAGGTCAATGGGAGGCCGTCGGTAGCAGCATAAAAGGTTAATAATAAAAGGTTCCTTTTGAAATGCTAATTGTTTCAAGAGTTCTACTTTCTTGAAACAGAGAGGAGAGGCAGGCCTTACAAATTCTAAAGAACAAAGAATTGCATATGGGGAAACGTCTTAGAATTGAGGATTTAGGAAACACTGTAGTTGGGTGTGTTAGCTGTAAAGAACCTGTTTTATTTGATTGCGACTTTTCTCAAATTTGATTCACTTGGCAGCATGTAAAACGATATGGAAAGATATACTCCATGTGGGCTGGACCTCACCTTTTAGTCGTGATGTCTGGATTCAAAACTGTGAAAGAAGGAATGACCAACTTCCCAGAAGAATTCTCTAATCGACCAGAGGATCCTTTCTTGACTGCTTTCGGGAAAGGAATGGGTAAGTGCAGTGGTGAAATCCAGTAGGTTCTGACAGGTTCTGGAGAACCGGTAGTGGAAATTTTGAGTAGTTCGGAGAACCAGCAAATACTACCTTTGGCTTGCCCCAGATAAATCTTAGACATAGAAGATTACTATTGTTGGAGGGACATGATCTTCAGCTGGGATGGCACGCTTTTCTGTGGTATGGAGAGAACAAAATACATAGATATTTCCAAAGAAGTTATGTAAGAAATGCTCTATTTCTAGTTTGGGAAAAAGCTAGGGCAAAAAAATTACATGAAAATACCAGTCTGGCGGACTTCCTGTTGGCACCGCAGGCTCCGTGGACGGTCATTTATGACCGCCAGCCCTGCGTCTCCATAAAAGCCGCTTTGACAACGCAAATCAGCTGTCAAACGGCTGAAAAAACTCTCCTTCGGGAAAAGAAGGAGAGGAGAGCCCGTGGGCGAGAGGAGAGCCCCCCGAAAGCCCTCTGGATCATTTCCAGAGGCTTGGAGGGTGAGAGCTCCTCAGGCAGCCCACCAAGAAGCTCCGGAGCCAGGACGACCCTGCAAAAGCGGGGCGAGAAGCCGCGATCCGATCCTGCTTTTAAAACGTGAGTTTGATTGATCCCAAGTGCAGGCAGAGCAGAAAACAAGAGAACAAGCCTTAAAAATACAGAGCTTAACTCCAAAGTTACTTTGTTTCAATCTGAATCTTGAGCTGAAGGCGGAAGATGGCGTCTTTGTCAGGGCTTTGAAAGTGAAAGCCTGGTTGAAAAACATGAAATTAACCATGGCCTCCTCATATAAAGAAAACATATATAAAATGGTCTACCGGTGGCATCTCCCCCCGGCGAGATTAGCTAAAATGTTTCCCGGGACATCTGCCTGCTGTTGGAAGTGCGGTCACAGTAATGGAACCTATTTTCACCAATGGTGGACCTGCCCGCAGGCGGTTAAATATTGGAAAAAAATACGGCAATGGATTTTGGAAATTACACAGATTAATTTGGAATTAAGACCTGAGATTTTCCTATTGGGGGCAAAACCTTTGAATGTTAAATCAGATATATGGTTCTTGTTGATTCACATTATCACTGCAGCAAGATTAGCATATGCGCAGGAGTGGAAAAATCAATACTTACCGATAGATTTGAAAATAATATATAAAATTAATGAATGTGCGGAATCAGATAGATTAACTAGATTGATCAATGGTAAAAAAGATTCAGAATTTTATAACAGTTGGAAAGTATGGTACGATTGGGTCCAGAAAAGGTGGGATAGAATAGATATATGATGTATATATATGATGGCAAATATGTATGTATAAAGGAATGACTTTATACTTATGGACAATGTAATCATATTATACCATGGTGGCAGGATTGTATATTTTATTTGTGTATTGGTGTATAGAATATATGAATAAAAATTATATTATAAAAAAAAAGAAAGAAAGAAAGAAAGTGAAAGCCTGAAACGAAAGTGCTTGAGAACTTTGCGCTGGGAGAGTGGATTAGCTGCCTATTAACTGCTGGGAACTAAGACTGCGGAGGGAAGAGAACAAAGGGAAAAAAAACTACTTTGTCTGGCAATTTAGAGACTATAATTTAACATCCTTAAAGACTTTGTTGCTTTTAAAGAAAAGAGGGGGGGGGAGGAAAAAAAATGGCTTCTAGACAAGTGAAACCAGGACTTGTTAAAGGAGGGGGAGGCTCCCCAGTTGTGTCAGTGGTGACACAGAAAGCACAACCTCCAGCTGACTCACAGAGCCAGACCCAGAGTCAAAACGTAGCACTTAATGATTTTAAGGAAGCTATGACAGAAGCCATGAATAATCAAGCAACAACAATGAGAGAAGCAATGAACAATTTAACATTACTTGTTGAAGGGAAATTTAAGAAAATAAAGGAAGACATAGGTTCGATCAAGGGAGCAGTTGCAAAGGAGCATGATAAAATAAGAGATGACATTGTTTTTGCTGTATCAGGACTCTCAAATCTTGTTATCCAGCTTGATGGGAAAGTTAAAGAAATTAATGAAGCCAATTTAAATCTGGAGAGCAAAATGGGTGATGTCATGACCAGAACAGAGAAAGTGGATGATGAATTGGTAATGTTACAATACAGGTCTATGGAGTTTGCTCTGAGTTGAGAGAGAATTTTTATAAAATGTTTTATAGATGGCACTTACATCCTAAGAAATTATCATGTATGTACTCGAATTTGCAAGCTAAATGTTGGAGATGTGAATGTAATGACGCAACCTATTATCATATATGGTGGACTTGTAAGAAAATCAAGGCATTTTGGATAAAAATTTGGTGGGTGATGCAGAACATTTTGAAAAGAAGGTTGAAATTTACTCCTCAATTGTTTCTATTGGGTATAATTACGGACTGTACAGTTTCAGAGACTAAATTGATTTTGAACTTAATATCAGCAGCTAGGCTGCTGGTAGCTCAATATTGGAAGAAGGACTCTTTGCCTACTATTGAAGAGTGGATATTGAAAGTAACAAACCTAGCAGAAATGGTGAAAATCTCGGCGTACTTGAAGGACCACACGCAAGAAAGATACATATCGGAATGGAGAAGATGGATTGATTATATTCAAAATAAGTATCAGACAAGAAAATATCAAATAGCTTATGAATGAATGTTAGTATTAGAAGTATTTGGTTATCTGTAGTGGAGTTAAGGTTTTGGTGGGGGATGCAGTACTTTGAGGATAAGTAGATTAATCTAGTTTATGTTTGATTAAATGAAATACCTTGTATTTTGCTCTGGGAAGTCGGGGGGGAGGGTGGGATGAAGGGGGGAAAGGGTGGGGGGAATGGGGGGGAATTTTTTTTTGTATTACCTTTTTGTAAAACTTTTCAATAAAAAAAAAAAAACTAAAAACAAAATACCAGTCTGGCTTTCAACAGTGGAAGCACTGATACACCCAAATGTTGTAAACTTGGAAAAAATTGTGACGTATAAAGATATTTTAAATGAGAAAGGGGAATTAAAAACTAAACGGGAATTACAAAACCAAGGAGTGAACCTTGCATGGTGGCCTCATTTGCAAATACAATCGAGAGATGAGAAAGATGTAAAAACATATGGTCAGATCAGATACTATTAGGAATGTATGAAAAGTTAATAAAGAAAATATATAGCTATTTATTAAGCTTTAAAATGGAAGATGAACAAGTGAAAGAAACAATGATAGTATGGGCAAATTTTTTTGGATATACTATAGAACTAGATAAATGGCAGAAACTTTGGGATAGAAATTATAAATTGACAATGGCAACCACTTACAAGGAAAACCTGTATAAAATATTTTATAGGTGGCATTTACCACTGGCAAGGCTAGCAAAGACGTTTAAAGATATGTCTGCCAAACATTGGAAATACAACCAGATACCAGGTTCATACTATCATATGTGGTAGACATGTCCAAAAGCAAAAAAATTTGGCTGAAAATACATACAGGGTTAGAGAAAATGATAAAACAACATATAATCTAAAGCCAGAAATATTTTTGTTAGGTATATTGCCAGAAAATTATGATAAAGAGAATGTATATTTAATATTGCATGTTTTGACAGCAGTGAGAATTATATTTTTGCACAATACTGGAAAAATGAGGAAACTACAGATGAACATATGTTAAAAATATACTAGACTATGCAGAAATGGATAGGTTAACATTAAAGATAAAGGATAAAGAAGATACAGAATACTTTTTAACTTGGGATTTGTTTTATCAACGGTTAGACAATAAAGGTAGAAATTAGAAACTGGAAGAATACTATTATATACAACTAAATAATATTATTGTTACTAGAATAATGTTTATATAAAATAATCCAGAGAATACACTGTTTACTAAATACTTATATATATTAAGAAAAATGTGTGTCTATGTATATGTACATTCATATATATGAAATTGTATGTAAATAACATTCACACTATAATAATTATAACTGCTGGTAAGATTATTCATAGTATGGGGAAAATGAGGCATAGTAAAGAAAATGATTTATAGGCATGAAATAAGCAAAAAAATATTATTTAATTAACTTTGCAATGTAACAAGAATTAACCCAGAGGTAGTTTCAGAAAACACTTAAAGATAAACAGGATCAGACTACAATTAACATAGAGAGGCACACCAAAATATCTCCTTCCTGGCTTCCTGACAGGATTAACCCGTAGGTTAAGCCTGTCAGGAATTACAAAAACAAAAAGCTGTTGGAAGGAGATTTCTTCCAGCAGCCGGTTGGCTAAACTGCTCAGAAAGTTAACAGACGGTTCTCCTGAACTGGTGCGAAGCGGCTAAATCCCACCACTGGGTTAAACCCTCACAGGGTAAATTATCTATTTTTTTTTTTTAATGATGAACAATCTAGCATTAATAGACTCATGGAAATATAAAAATGGAGATTGTAGAGACTATACCTTCTTCTCTGAAAAATACAAATCCTTTTCAAGAATTGATATGGATATCTAAAAATCTTGCAAATAGAATTTTAAAAATGGATACTCTGCCTAAATCTTTCGCAGATCGTAATCTGGTGCTTTTGGTTTTAACAGGAAAGAGCTTGAGTTTTAGATGGAGACTAAATGAAGCTATTTTGCAGAAGGAAAGGATTGTAAAAGATTATAAAAAGAAATTGCAGAAATACTTTGAGAATAATTTGGAAAAAGGGACAAGTCTAAGGGATGCTAGTAAAGCAGTGATGAGAGGCTATTTCATACAGCACAATCGTTTAGAAAAGAGAAAAAAATCCCAGGAAAAGATGCAACGGATACTGGAAGATATTAGGCAGAAAGAAATTCAGTTGCAAAAGACACCTATAGATCAGGGATGGGTTCTACTTACCTTTACTACCGGTTCGCAACAGGATCGCACGTGTATGCTCGCTTTGCTCATGCACGTACCTTGCTTCTGCATATGCGCAGATCGCTTCTGATGATGTCAGGGTCAGTGGGCGGAGCCTCCCACCAGTTTTACTACCGGTTCTATAGAACCGGCCTGAGGGGGCAACCCACCACTGCTATAGTGTTTACCTAATTTATCACAAACCCAGAAACAACTCATGAATGACCCGATAACAGTTTTTGAGATATCAGAAACTATTTAGAAAATGAAGCCCCAGGCCCAGATGGTCTTAAAAGTTAATATTATAAGTACTTTGGGGATGAACTTCTTTAACCACAGAAAGATACAATGAATGGTATATTACAGGGAGGAAATACACCCCAGAATTGGAAAGAAGCTAATATTGTGTTGCTCTCAAAGGAGGGTCGAGTTGTTACAAAAACAAACAATTAAAGACCGATTTTAGTATTAAACAATGACTATAAACTTTTTGCCACTATTTTGGCAGAAAGACTAAAGAAGATTTTACAGAGATGGGATTCAACCAGTTTTTAACATTTTGTGCAGTTCGGAGAACTGGCTAATCCCATCACAGGCTGGCCCCTCCCCTTCCTTCTCAGGAGTCCCAGCAAATGGACCGGCCACCCCGATCAGCTGGGAGGCTGGGAGCAGTGGTGGGATTCAGCCAGTTCGCACCATTTTGGGAGAACCAGTTGTTAACTTTCTGAACAGTTTGGTGAACTGGTTGTTGGAAGAAATCATTAGGGCAGAGAACTGGTTGTTAAATTACTTGAATCCCACCACTGGCTGGGAGGCAGCGAATGGACCAGCTGCGCCAATCGGCTGGGAGACTGGGGTTCCCTTTGCATCCCATTTTTTCTTATTTATATGGTGAAAGAAACTTTCTTTGTTATTTTTTACTTTTGTTGCAAATCTTTGTTCATTCTGAGTCTTTGCTTTCCTGACTTCATCTTTGCAGATTTGGGCTATCTGCTGATATTCTGTCTTAGTTATGTATCTCTCTTTCCATGTTTTGTACTTATCCTTTTTGTCTTTCAGTTTATCAGAGAGATCTTAGTGCAATCATGCTAGTTTCTTCTTGGATTTCTTGTTTTTCTTTTTCAGTGGTATTGTGTTGGACTGGGCTTTTACGATCATATTTTTCAGAGTTTTTAACATAAATGTTATCCAAAATCATTTATCACTATCTCCTGATGCCCGCAGGAATTATTCTTTCCAATGGCCACACCTGGAAACAGCAGCGACACATTGGCATCACTTCTCTGCGGAAGCTGGGCCTGGGGAAGAAAAGCATTGAATGTCAAATAGAAGATGCAGCTCAGACACTGGTGGAGGTCTTTAGACAAAAAAAAGGTATGTACTGTAATTTGGGGTAATGACAATGGTTCAAATTCTTCTGTCTGAAAAATCCCTTCTATTCTCAGTATTTCAAGTAAAAAGGGATGCATTTGACTTGATGTTAAGTTATCTTCTTTATGAAATTCATTATAAAATATCTTCATTCACAGGACAGCCATTTGATCCTACATTTCCAATACAACATGCCGTTTCTAATGTCATATGTTCTTTGAGTTTTGGACATCAGTTTGCTCCTGAAGATGAAAACTTCCAGAAGTTAATGCAAGCCCTTGAAATTATAATGAAAATCACTGGCGACTTTTTCCATTGGGTGAGTCATCTTTTCTATTAAAGAGACAAAGCTCCCCAAACAATATTTCAATTAGCATTTTCAGGTAATCATGAATGTCAGGCATGGAGGGAGCTTTGATAATCATCTAATTTACTTCTCTCCCCAGTAGGTGTGGGTGCCCTTGAGTCAGTCTTGACTCCTGGATAAGTCTTTGCAATTTTCTTTTCAAGATTTCAGAAGTGGTTTGCCGTTGCCCATATTTAGGGTTGAGAGAGAGAGAGAGAGAGAGAGAGAGAGAGAGAGAGAGAGAGAGAGAGAGAGAGAGAGACCCAGTGTCACCAGTTGACTTAGTGCTTGAGTTGGAACTAGAACTCAGAATTTCTGCTTCTAGGCTGTTGCATTAACCACTATATCAAAGTGGTTCTTTCCATGAAGGAATCCATCATTTCAGTATCACCAACATAGCAAAAAATAAATAAATAAATAAAATCCCTGCCAGTCTGGACACCATTTCTGGATTACTCTAAAAATTTCAATACTTAAATGTTAGTCTTTTGGTCCCTCTTGAAGCTAGTGTTGAATTAGAGCTTAAATGCAAATGAAGTGACCCTATAGTTTGTAATCCACAGATATATAAAAGAATGACAAATGAATACAAATTGGAGAGAAAAAAAATATAATCTCAGCTGGGAAGAAAAACTGAAATCTCCAGTGGAAAAAAAATATGAAATCTCAACATGCAGTTAGTCTTCTTCTTCTTCTTCTTCTTTTTTTTGTGATATATGCAATACAATGCATATACTTTTGGTATACATGGTATATGCAGTACAATGCAGATCTGTACATTGGGGAAACAAAACAACCACTTCATAAGTTCATGGCATAACATAGGAGAACAAACACATGAGGACTATATTCAGCAGTCCATGTGATTTAAAAGACAGAGACCACTCTTTTGAAGACAGCAGAGACCACATTTTGGACAGAGAGGTCTTCTGGTTTGAAAGAGGGGTCAAAGAGACCATCTATGTCGAAACTGAATAGCCTTCTCTCAACAGAGGAGGAGGGATAGGAAATCACCTATCTCCAATGAACAAACAGTCCTTTCAACAGTTCTAAGAAGGCTCCACACACATTTGCACCATTCATGTGACCCAGATGACAACAGATAAACCTCCAGGTGAACTTAATGACTCAATAAAAGAATGCAATGACCAGCAGTCTGCAAGGAATATAAATCCTTCCGTTCCCCACCATCCAGTCAGAGCTGCAGAAGTTTCTATAATGAGAAGCAAAACATCTTCAAAGAAAAACCAGAAAGTCCAGTTGCCTCTTGAAAAAGCACCTTTGGGTTCTTCTTCTATAGGTACTGGACTTCTGCCGATCTACGCTAGGACTATATAGCTTACAACTATAATTGAGCCCAGAATTTTAATCATAAATCATTGCTGTCACAAGTTGAGTTGTACTTGATTGGACTTGAGTTCACAACCCATTTTTATGATGGTTGTTAAGTGAGTCGCTGTGGACGTTAAATCACATGTTCAAAATTCTGATTCCAGCTTATCCAATGGGCAATTTTGGTTGAAAAGTGGCAAATATATCATAAAACATTTGCCATAGTAGCCCTCCTCACTATCGAGGGCCCACCTCAATGATGGGTTTTGGGACCCAGAGAGGTGGCATGTGAAAACCGGGGGTTGAGGGTTTTTTTAATACAAATTTTTAGTTAAACTTTTAAGGGGTCCCAGGGAGGGGGAGGGACAGATTGGAATTTGGGCTGTGGGTATGGGGGATAACCCACAAAGGGGAGGGTCGGGTCTGGCCGTGAAGCGCGGCATGGGGGGTGGGAGACCCGGGGTTGAGGGGGGGTCAGAGCTCATCTGGATAGTGTTTCGAACATCAATACAATGGGTGGGAGGGGTAGATATGGCGGGAGCAGGGGGCCATATCATATTAGGGGAGTGCGCACTCGCTGTTTACAAGCGGTGGCATGCTCTGGGCCCCAATGTTCCACTTGTTCCTCAGGTTGCACAGACCCTCAGGGCCCAGGCCTTTGGCTGATGTTCTGCAATGCCAGGTCCATAGTAAATAAAGCCCCCCTCATTTGTGATCTTGTTCAGGAGGGGGGAGCGGACCTGGCAGGTATTACGGAGACCTGATTGGGCCAGGAGGGGGGGGGGTTCTACTCATTGAAATGTGCCCACCAGTTTTCCATGCATTCCATCAGCCGAGGTCACAGGAGAGGGACGAGGGGGTAGCAGTTATCATTAAAGAAGGTCTGAGACTGAGGGAGGCCACTGTTCCTCAGACGGCCGGCTGTGAATCCCTCCTTGTGAAATGGGGTCATGGGGTTCAGATGGGTTTGCCGATTACGTACCTGGCTCCCTGCCACGTGGCAGCAGCCCTGCCCGAGCTACTCAACGTCATTGCCACGGTGGCGGTTGACACCCCTAGACTTATGGTCATAGGGGATTTCAACCTGCCGTCTGTGGGTGAGATGTCTGAGGTGGCTCAGGAGTTCATGGCTTCCATGACAGCTATGGACCTGACCCAGCTAATTCATGGCCCTACCCACATGGGGGGAAACACGCTGGACCTGGTTTTTGTCTCTGGACAGTGGTTGAGTGATATTGAGATAGGGGATATAGTTATCAAGCCCTTGTCATGGTCAGATCACTCTCTCCTTCACCTCGACCTTCAAACCGCTGCACCCCGCTGCAGGGAGGCAGAGCCGGTAAGATGGTTCTGCCCCAGGCGCCTGATGGAGCCTGACAGGTTTCAGATGGAGCTTGGGCCATTTCTTGGAGATCTAGTGGCCGCCTGGGATAGGGCGGCAATTGAAGCTCTGGATCGGGTCATGCCTTTGCGGCCTCTGACCCGGCACCAATCTCATTTGGCTCCTTGGTTTACTGAGGAGCTGAGTGAATTGAAGCGCCGGAAAAGATGACTAGAGAGTAGTTGGAGGGCCAGTCTTTCTGAATCCGACCGGATACTGGTAAGATCTCATATTAGGAATTACCTAGTGGCGATAAAAGCAGCAAAATGTACTTATTTTGCTGCTCTTATTGCATCATCAGATAACCGCCTGGCCGCCCTGTTTAGGGTGACCCACTTCCTGCTCCACCAGGAAGCACGGGAGGACCCCTTCGAGGGTAGAGCCGAGGATTTTGTTCAGTATCTGCATGACAAAATCACTCAGATTCAGGAAGATCTAGACTCCGACTGGGTAGTTTCAGGGGGAGGGACTGAGGCAGGTCTTGAGAATGTTATCTGGGATGAGTTTGATCCTGTGACTCCTGAGGACGTGGACGGGATTCTGGGCAGACTGAATGCAACCACATGTTTGTTGGACCTGTGTCTCTCCTGCTTAGTGCTCGCTACCCGGGAGGTGACGTGAGGCTGGCTCCAGGGGATTATAAATGCTTCATTGGGTGAGGGTGACTTCCCCGCTGCCTTGGAAGAGGCAATGGTGAGGCCTCTCCTCAAGAAGCCTTCCCTGGACCCGGCAGTGTTGGCTAATTATCATCCGGTCTCCAACCTTCACTTATGGCGAAGGTTGTTGAGAGTGTTGTTGTGCAACAGCTCCCCTAGCACCTGGATGAAACGACATATCTGGATCCGTTCCAGTCAGGCTTCAGGCCTGGGTACAGCACAGAAACAGCATTGGTCGCGTTGGTAGATGATCTCTGGAGGGCTCAGGACAGGGGTTGCTCCTCTGTCCTGGGCCTATTAGATCTCTCAGCGGCTTTTGATACCATCGACCATGGTATCATGCTGCACCGGTTGGAAGAGTTAGAGATGGGTGGCACTGTGTTACGGTGGTTCTCCTCCTTTCTCTCTGACCGGTTGCAGTCTGTGTTGGCAGGGGGGCAGAGGTCGACCCCGGGGCCCCTCATATGTGGGGTGCCACAAAGGTTGGTCTTGTCCTCTTGTTCAACATTTATGTAAAGCCGCTGGGTGAGATCATCCATGGTTTCGGGGTAAAGTACTACAAGTACGCTAACGACATTCAGCTGTACATCTCCACCTTGGACCACCCCAATGATGCCCTTGAAGTGATGTCCTGATGCCTGGAGGCCGTGCAGATCTGGATGGGGAGGAATAGGCTCAGGCTCAACCCATCCAAGACCGAGTGGCTGTGGTTTCCGACGTCCCGATATAGTCAGTTGGCGCCATCACTGACTATTGGGGGTGAATCGTTGGCCCCCACGGAGAGGACTCGCAACTTGGGCATCCTCCTGGATTCATGGCTGTCTTTAGAATAGCATTTGATGGCTGTGACCGGGAGGATTTTTCGTCAGGTTCGCCTGATTTGCCATTTACGTCCCTTTCTGGATCGGGACTCCTTACGCACCATCACTAATGCCCTCATCACTTCCTGCCTGGACTATTGCAATGCTCTCTACATGGGGCTCCCCTTGAGGAGCACCTGGAGGCTCCAACTGGCGCAGAGTGTGGCCGCGCGGGTGGCTATGGAAGCGACATGGTGTTCCCATGTAACACCTCTCCTGTGCGAGCTGCACTGGCTCCCGGTGGTCTTCCGGGTGCGCTTCAAGGTTTTGGTTACCACCTTTAGAGAGCTCCATGGCTTAGGACCTGGTTACCTACGGGACCACCTACTACCACCAATAGCCTCCCACTGGCCGGTACACTCTCATAGAGAGGGGCTCCTCTGGGTGCCGTCGGCCAAACAATGTCAACTGGCGGCTTCTAGGGGGAGAGCCTTCTCTTTGGGGGCACCTACTATCTGGAATGAGCTCCCCCCAGAGGTACAGAGGATCCCGGATCTGCGCACCTTCCACCGCGCTCTCAAGACCTTTTTATTTCACCAGGCTGGCCTGGCCTAATCTTTTCCCTTTTTTCCCTTTTAATATGTAAATTTTAATCTGTTTTTAAATTACTGGGGTGTTTTAAATCTGTTTTGGGCCACATTGTTTAATTTGGTTTAATTCTGCTTTTAAATTTTGTATTTATGTGTTTTATCTTGTGGCTGTTCACAGCCCTGAGTCCTTCAGGAGTAGGGGGGTATATAAATCAAATAAACATAAACAAACATAAACAAAACATGATTATGTGGCTGAGGGATGCTGCAAATGACAAATGGAAGCCAGTTACAAAGCACTCAAAACACAATACACAAGAGTGGTACCGCTGGTGTATCTCTGAGAACAGGTCATAGGTGTCCTGGATAGATTAATCCATAACCCTGTGGCTCCATAAAAATCTATCCAGGCAGTTAACCTTTCTTACCTTCCAATAAAGGAGACAATATTCTATCACTGTGTTGATGATCTCTGGAGGGCTCAGGACAGGGGTTGCTCCTCTGTTCTAGCCCTGTTAGATCTCTCAGCAGCTTTTGATACCATCGACCATGGTATCATGCTGCACCGGTTGGAAGAGTTAGGGATGGGTGGCACTGTGTTGTGGTGGTTCTCCTCCTTTCTCTCCTACTGGTTGCAGTCTGTGTTGGCAGGGGGGCAGAGGTCGACCTTGAGGCCTCTCATTTGGGGAGTGCCTCAGGGGTCAGTCCTCTCACCCCTCTTGTTCAACATTTATGTGAAGCCGCTGCGTGAGATCATCCGTGGCTTTGGGGTGAGATACCACCAGTACGCTGATGACACCCAGCTGTACATCTCCACCCCGGACCACCCCAACGATGCCCTTGAAGTGATGTCTCAGTGCCTGGAGGCTGTGCGGATCTGGATGGGGAGGAACAGGCTCAAGCTCAACCCTTCCAAGACTGAGTGGCTGTGGTTCCCGGCATCCCGATATAGTCAGCTGACTGCATCGCTGACTATTGGGGGCGAGTCTTTGGCCCCCATGGAGAGGGCGCGCAATCTGGGTGTCCTCCTGGATATGTCCAGGAGGGGGGCCGGATGCGGCTTTGGCCTGTCGGCACGTCACACAGGACGTCACGTAGGCGTGCACGTCGTGCCATACCCGAGGCCACCAAAAAGTCCGCGTCACCAAGTTCAAAGTCTTAAAGAAGCCGAAGTGCCCCGCCGTGGGGTTTTCATGGCACTGGTTCATGACGAGGGCTCGGAGCGGACTTGTGAGCGCATACAGCTGACCCCTGTGTCTGAGCAAGCCCTCCTCCATGGTCCATGGGGACGCGGGGCCGACATCCGCTCTCCGCTGCTGCGACCAGTCGTCCCGTCGCTGCGCTTCCAGCACCTGAGCCTGCAGGTCCACCAGTTCCTGGACCGCGGCCAAGGAGTCCGCTGGCAGCACCATCCAGGGGGGAAGGGAGTCCTTGGGGCAAAAGTATTCCAGCTTATGGGATAGCGTGTCCGCCCTCTGGTTGAGGTTGCTCGGAATGTATGTGACGTGGAAGTTGAACCGGGCAAAAAACAACGACCACCGGATCTGCCGCTGGTTCAACTTCCTGGCCGTGGTGAGGTGCTCCAGGTTCCGATGGTCCGTCCGCACCTCCACCTGGTGTCGGGCCCCCTCGAGGTGATGTCGCCAAGCCTCGAACGCGGCCTTGATGGCCAGCAACTCCTTTTCCCAGATGGTGTAGTTGCGCTCGGAAGGGTTGAGTTTCCGGGAGTAGTATGCGCAGGGAAAAAGAGTGCCGCCATCCACCGGAGCCTGTAGCAGCACCGCCCCAATCGCCACGTTGGACGCGTCCGTCTCCACCATGAACGGACGGTGTGGATTGGGGTGCCTCAGGACTGGCTCCGTGAGGAAGGCCTGCTTGAGGACCTCGAAGGCCTGCTGCTGCGGGGGCCCCCACTGGAACGGGACCTTCTTCCGAAGGAGCTGGGTCAACGGCAAGGTCAGGGTGGCGAAGCCCGGGATGAAGGTCCGATAGTAGTTGGCGAATCCCAACAGACGCTGGATGTCCTTCACCCGACACGGGGGTTCCCAACTGCACAAGGCCTCCACCTTGCGCGGGTCCATCGCGATGCCCTCGGGGGTGATGATGTGCCCGAGGAACTCTATGGAAGTCTGGAAGAAGTAGCATTTCTCCAACTTCGCATAGAGCTGGTGCTCCCGCAGGCGCTGCAGGACCTGGCGGACATGCTGGAGGTGACTTTCCGGGGTCCGGGAATAGATCAAAATGTCATCCAAGTAGATCACCACGAACCGATCCAGCATGTCCCGGAACACGTCGTTCATCAAGTGCTGGAAGACCACGGGGGCGTTGGTCAATCCGAACGGCATGACAGTATACTCGAAGTGTCCGTACCGAGTGCCGAATGCTGTCTTCCACTCGTCCCCCTCTCGCACGCGCACCAGGTTGTAGGCCCCTCGGAAATCGAGCTTAGTGAAGATTGAGGCCTCCCGCAACCTCTCCATCAGCTCCGGGATCAGCGGCAGGGGGTAGCGATTTTGCACTGTGATGGCATTCAAGCGCCGGTAGTTGCAACACAGGCGCAAGTCCCCCGTCTTCTTTTTCACGAAGAGGACCGGGGCCGAGAGCGGGGAGGTCGAAGGCCGGATGAACCCACAGGCCAGGTTCTTTTCCAGAAAGTCCTGTAAGGTGGCCAGCTCGGGCTCCGACATGGAGTACAGGTGTCCCGAGGGCAGGGGCGCGTTGGGCATTAGGTCCACCGCACAGTTGTAGGGTCGGTGCGGGGGCAAGCGGTCCGCCTCCTTCTCGCTGAATACGTCGGCGAAGGGCGTCAGCTCCGGAGGCAAGGAGACGTTTGGGGCAGAGACGTCCTGGCTGGCGCAGGTGTGGCGAAGGTGGTCAACACACTGCAGGCTTGGGAACGAGATGGCGTTTCTCGACCACGCCACCTGAGGGTCGTGCGCCCGAAGCCAGGCCATCCCCAGGACCAAGGGAAAGTGCAGATCCGCCGTTAGGTAAAACTGGATTGCCTCCTCGTGGTTCCCAATGGCGAGGCGCAAGGGCTGGGTAGCGGTTTTGATGGGCCCCGCCACGAGTTCCCACCCATCTATAGTTTCGACCCTCAACGGAGGGTCCACTGGAACCAAGGGGACTTTGTAATGGGCCACAAAGGCCTGGTCCATAAAGTTCGTGGTGGCCCCCGAATCCACCAGCGCGTGCGCCTGGAGCCCCTCCGACCGGTTAGCCAACAACACCCGGGTGTTCAAAATCAGGTGCCGAGGGGGCTCACAGTCCACAGCCGCCGACTCCGGTGGGGCATGGTCACGTGCCTGACCCAGAGTTTCCCCTAGGCCAGGCCTGGCCCGTTTCCCGGCTGGTCACGCCGAGACTCCGGAACAGGCTTGAGCGGTCCACTCCGCTTCCAGGGACACGAGGCGGCAAAATGTCCAGCCTTACCGCAATAGAGGCACAACCCCCTTGACGTCTCCGCATCTGCTCCTGGGCCATCAGTTGAGGTCTGGCTGCTCCGAGCTCCATGGGCTCCTCAGCCGTCGCCACAAAACGCTATGCGGTCCGAAGCACTGTCGGTGCGAAACGCGGGGGTGCCGACACTGTCGGTGGTTCCGGAAGAGCCTGACAGGGCCGTCGCCGTTGCAGGCGGGCGTCGATGCGCAGGCATTGGGTCACCAGCGCGTCAAGGGTTGGTGGCGCCTCCACACGAACCAGCTCATCCTGCATCTTGTCGGAAAGGCCGTCCTGGAAGGCGTCCATCAGCGCCACCTCATTCCAAGCCGAATCCTGGCCTAGCAGTCGGAACTCTGCAATATAGTCCTGCAGGGGGCGCTTGCCTTGGCGGAGGTCCTTGATGCGCCTCGCTGCCGTCTGCACCCGGAGGGGGTCCTCAAACATGGTGCACAGATGTTGTAAAAAGCCCTGAAAGTCCAGGAGCAAGGGGCTATCTTGCAACAACAGGGGCGTGGCCCATGGGGCGGCAGTGCCAGAGAGGGAGCTGATAACAAATGCCACCCGAGCCCGGTCATCTGGAAAATCCTCCGGCCTCATCGCCATGAACAGTTGGCATTGTCCCAAGAAGGCCGGAAACATCTCCTGCTGCCCAGAAAACCTATCTGGCACATTCACTGGGCATCTCGGACGGGGAGGGGGAGGAGGTGGAGCTGCAGGAGCATTTCCCAAAGCAAGTTGGGCAGTTAGCTGTGCTACTTGCTGTTGCAGAAGCTGATTGGCCTCCAGCATCTGCTGTAACTGCTGCTGCAGCTGTTGGTCCATTGTGGGTTAACGATGGAGTATGTGGTGACGAACAAGATGATCTGTCCCCGTACCCACACACACACAAACACAGCCAGCCGAGGGTTAAGGAAACACTTTGGAACGCACCCAGATCTTATCTCCCACTTGGCCATATGGCAATATGGTCAAGTGTCAGGGTTTAAAATAAATACAGGGAAAACAAAGATGATAGCTAAGAATATGAATACAAATCAAAAAGAAGAATTGGAAAGAGGAACAGGATGCGAGATAGTGAAAAAGGTTAAGTACTTAGGAATCTTTATTGCAACGTCAAATGGGAAATTATACAAGTATAATTATGAATTGTTATGGCTTAAAATACAGATAGAGATGGATAAATGGAAAAAATTACAACTGTCTTTGTTGGGAAGAATAGCAGTAGTTAAATGAATGTTCTGCCCAAGTTTCTATTTCTCTTTCATATGATACCAATACTTAAAAAGGATGCAAATTTGGAGGAATGGCAGAAAGGCATTAATAACTTTGTTTGGGTAGGGAAGAGACCGAGAGTTAAATTAAAAATAATGCAGGATATATGTGAAAGAGGAGGTTTGAAATTGCCCAATCTAAAATTGTATTATGAAGTAGCTGCTTTGTCAGCAATTAGTGACTGGATTAATTTAACAGATGAAAGAATATTGAATATTGAAGGGTATGATTTGCTATATGGTTGGCATGCCTACTTAGTTTATGAGAAGAAGGTGGATAGGACACTCAAAAGTCACATATTAAGGAATGCTCTACTGTGTGTTTGGAAAAAATACCAATATAAATTGAATGGCAAGATACCCATGTGGGTAGTACCCAGACATGCGATAGAAAATATAAGTATAGAACAAAGACAGGATGTAATTACTTATAAAGAACTTCTGATTACAGAAAGAAATGTACTACAGTTAAAGTCTTTGAATGTATTAAGAGAGGAAAGGGCATTCAAACCTGGTTTCAGTACGTACAGCTGCAGAATAGATGGAAAAAAAAATCAGAAAATTGGTATTACACAAAGTGAAGAAAATTTGATAAAACAAATTAGGGACCAGAGTCAAATGCACATAAAAAGGTTGTATATGATCTGTCCCCGTACCCACACACACACAAACACAGCCAGCCGAGGGTTAAGGAAACACTTTGGAACGCACCCAGGTCTTATCTCCCACTTGGCAGCGATAGACACACCGTCTGCCAAATGCCTTTATTTTCACAAACAGAAAGATAAGGTACTTAACGTGCAAAAAGTCCAAGCAGAAATAATATTTCTCTCCGCAGTTCCGGACGAGGCTTTAGTGACTATCCAAGGTTTACTTTTGTTCGTCACAAGGATCACTGACCACTACCCTCTATTATATAGTCTCTGGGGTGTGGTCCAGTGACTCAGTTCTAATCCCTAGCACGCCTCCTAAGCTGCTGCAAACGTTTATCACGCCTTCGGAGGCGTGCGTCCAGGAATGATGTTTCTTCGTCACTCTGATCCGAGCCAGCTGTCTCCCTACTGATCTCCTCTTCCTCGGCCGGCACCTGAGACAATGCCAGAGGGGAGGGGCCTGGAGAGGGAGGCCTGGCTGACTCCTCTTCCTCATGCTCGGAGCTTTCTTCCTCCGATGGGACAGGCTCAGAGGGCGGGCCACAACAGTATAATATATTGATAGAAATAGACTCGGAGACAGAGTTAGTTAAAGATTGTATGATAAAATGGGCACAAAATTTTGAGGAACCAATAATGATGGAAACATGGGAAAGGATCTGGGTAAGAAATGTAAAATTTACACAAGCTCAAAATTGGAGAGAAAATTTTTATAAAATGTTTTATAGATGGCATTTGGATCCCAAAAAGTTAGCTTGTATGTACCCAAACCTACAACCCAAATGTTGGAGATGTGATTGTGTTGATGCTACTTATTTTTATGTTTGGTGGACTTGTAAAAAAGTTAAAGCATTTTGGATAAAAATATAGTGGATTATTCAAAATATTCTAAAAAAAAAAAAGGATAAAGTTTACTCCACAGTTGTTTTTGTTAGGTATAATTACAGATTGTACGGCTATAGAGACTAATTTGATTTTGAACTTAATAACTGCAGCAAGACTCTTGGTGGCGCAGTACTGGAAGAAGCAAGATTTACCTACTATTCAAGAATGGACACTAAAAGTAGTAAATTTAGCAGAAATGGTGAAAATTTCAGCATATCTAAAGGACCATTCAAATGAGAAATATATGTTAGAATGGAGAAGATGGATTGATTATATTCAAGGCAAATATCAGACTAAAAAATTTCAAATAGCTTATGAATGATCAAAGAGATGTTATAAAGTACTTAAATTTAGTTTAGTAAAAGGGGAGTTAAAAGTTCAAGAGGGGGATAGGAGGCTATAGATAATTAGCTTATGTTACCTTATGATTGTTAAATGTTATACCCTGTATTTTGCTCTGGGAAGTGGGGGGAGGGAGGGAGGGGAAGGGGAGGGTTGGAAGGGGAGGAGGGAGGGGGAAGGGGAAATGTTTGTAAAACTTTTTAAAACTTTTCAATTAAAAAAAAAAGAACTGTCTATTACTGTGAGCTGCTGAGAGTCTTTTTTAAATTGTGGTGGGAAATAAATAAATAACCATTCCTCTTCCTTTTCTATTAGGTGTATAGTGTGTTCCCACGATTAATGAGCTACCTCCCAGGCCCCCACAAGCAGGCCCTGGCTTCTGTGGATTTGATTGTTTCCTTTGCAAAGCAGGAAATAGAGAAACACAAGGAATCCTGCTCTTTGCATGAGCCACAGGATTTCATTGATTACTATCTTCTTAAGATGGAGAAGGTATTGGGTTTACTGTGGTTCAATAGAAGAGCAAGGAATTATTATATTCCTTGCTATAAGTAAAGAGGAGAGGCTACTTTGATTGTATTCATTGGATTTTTCTTCTTCCTTTATGCAACTCCTAATCTAAATTTAGATTAGGAGTTGCATAAATTTAAATATGCTAATTTCAGATTGTTTCTAAATAAATAAGAAATATATAGTACCTCTGCACTTTTAGATTCTTGTTAGATCTGGATGATACTATGTGTAGGGAAATAGAAATTCATGTCTGTCAGCCTGTCATGTCTGCCCTCCACTTGTTTCCCCTTTTTCTAAAAAAAGATCCATTAAATCTTTTTAAAGATCCTTTTTAATGGGAAAGTCCTCCTCTCCAAAGTTTCCAGAAAAAGACTGATATTTTAGAAGCAACATTTATCCACTTAAAGTTACTTTAAAGTTACCAGCTCACTTTATTTACAATTATATGGCTTCAGTCTTGAGTCTACCATTAGCCTGATTACCACATTCAAGGTATACAGTCTTAATACTGACCCAACCATAAAATAAAAGGAAATGAGTTCAAGTCCTTCCAAAACCAAATCTCTCTTTGATCTTGGCTACTTTAAGATAGTGTCTTAGTGTGAACCTATCACTTTCATTATTATACTCCTGCAGTGATTTTTCTATATAACCACAGGCGTATTTATCCTAATGACTTGTGGCCCAGAGGGGAAAATAATCACAAAATATCTGCATAGAATTCTTTGTAATTTTCATTTTCCATTTTAAACATCAGAGCAGGAATGACCCCGACTCTACCTACAGTGAAGAGAACCTGGCTCAGTGTATTTTTGATTTTTTTGTTGCTGGAATTGATACCACCTCTGCTACTCTGTTGTGGGCTCTGCTTCTCTTGGCAAATCATCCCGACATCCAAAGTAAGTGAAATCTGGGCTGTGGGAAGAAGGGCCAGTCTCTGGTTCTAAAAGACAAAGAAATTATTTGAAAATACTCTCCATAATAATTTTCCTATGTAGATTCTTGACTGTATAAGCAGGAGTAAGAACTTAGTGGGTTTGAAGAAAAGCCAAGAATGCACATATATAGAGTATCCATTCTTTGGATCCTCAATAAAACTAATCTGGATGGAAATGAATTGTTAACTAATTGTTAACCTAGTCTTGCGAAGCTTCTTCTCCGGTATTATTGTACTGCAAACTAGGGCATACAAAACCTTTGCTAGACCAATTCTCAAATACAGCTCGTCTGCCTGGAATCCGCACTGTATATCGTGCATTAATATAATTGAGTGAGTCAAGAGAACAGTACTCCACTCCTCTGCTCACAACAGAATGCCATATATTCTGTATAAGATGCACCGGAGTATAAGATGCACCTACCTTTTTTGGGTGAGGAAAAGAAGAAGAAGAAATCTCCCTCTGCCTCTGAGCAATTTTGCCTTGCTGTAGCAAACAGCAAACAGCCTGCTTTACTTTCAGTTTCATTTTCAGCATAGCTTGATTAGCACAAGGAAAAAAAAAATCTGCTCCAGCAATTTACCTCTTTGCAGCAAGCAGCAGAGCCCTGCACAAAACAGTTGAGAGCAAATCAGCTGAGAGTCGGGAGGCCGATCCAATCAACTTGTGCTAATTAGGCTGTGCTGAAGCTGAAAGGAGCTGTTTTTTCTTGCTGTTTGCTTGCAAGGAGGTAACTGCTGCGAGGCAGAGACCAAAGGGTGGGGGCCAGTGGGTGGGCGGGGCTACATTCGGTGTATAAGACACACCTAAATTTTCACTCCCCTTTAGGGGGAAAAAAGGTGCATTTTATACTCCGAAAAATACAGTACCTTATGCCACCAGGCTTGAAATTTTGGGCTTGGACAACCTAGAACTATGCTACCTATGGTCTGACCTAAGCGTAGTACATAAAATTTTCTGCTACAGCATCCTACCTGTCAATGACTACTTCAGCTTCAACCGCAATAATACACAAGCAAATAATAGATACAAACTCTAGGTAAATCGCTCCAAACTAGATTGCAGAAAATATGACTTCAGTAACAGAGTGGTCAATGCCTGGAATGCACTACCTGACTCTGTAGTTTCTTCCCCAAACCCCCAAAACTTTAACCTTAGACTGTCTACTGTTGACCTCACCCCAGTCCTAAGAGTTCTGTAAGGGGCGTGCATAAGAGCACCAACATGCCTACCATCCCTGTCCTACTGTCCCCCATTTATTCATACCTATTTCCTATGTTCACATCCATTGTTTATACTTATACCTGTTATCTCATACATGTTTGACAAACTAAATAAATAAATAATGAATAAATAATCAAGGAGCAAACCAACTTAGAGCTAAGGAGGCAATTCCTCACAGTTAGAAAAATTAATCAGTGGAATGACTTGCCTCTAGAGGTTGTGGGCGATCCAACACTGGAATTTTTTAAGAAGAAATTGGATAAACATTTATCTGAAACATTATAGGGTTTCCTGCACAAGAAGACCTTCCAGCTCTGTATCCTGTTATTGTCAGAGTTCCAAGTAACACCCCCAACAAAAGAAAACTCTGAAGCTTAAATTTCCTCAAAGTTACATCTTATTAGAGATGTCATATTGGCACATCTCGGAAAACCCAAATCTGAATGTTTCCAGGTTGTCCCCAACCACGTGAAAGTTCAAGTCCCTGCCCAGCACCCTCATGTCCATCACATGGTCCAATCATCCACCATCCAAACTGAAGACACTCCCCAGTCATCCAACTCCAGGTGCCAGGGCAATGCGTCCTTGACTCTCTAAGAAAGGAATGTTATTTTGACTACATATCATCTACACTCTATGAAATCCCCCCCTCCCATTTTACCACAGAAGAAGATGTGGCAGGCCTGGACAGGTCTAACAGCTATATTCTGTCATTCTGTGTTATCTTTTTAACATTTTTATCGTATTGTAAGTTTCACAGATTCACTGAAACAGTGCGATGAGTAGCATACACATTTTATATTCTTTAAAAATAAACATACAGTTTGATCCATTGTCAGGTGGCAGCATCAGAATGCTGACATCCACATTATTTTCAAAACAATATAGAACTATTTTAACTGAATCAGATTTCCAAACTGGTTGCCATTGAATTCTGAAGACTGACGAGACTGAAGAAGATTCAGTGGAATATTTGAACTGAATCAGCAATTTGTATCAATCTATTGAAACTTTTTGGACTGGATCTAATTAGAGTCCAGGAAGGACTTTTTTAATCTGCTCTCCTTTATGATACTCAAAAGGAGGATGAGATTAAATTTAATGCCCTAAAGGCTGTCCTAGATCCTAAGGATTAAAATTCAGAAATAAATAAATGAAACACAATATTAAAAATGAAGATTTTTTTCCCCATCATTCTTTTTAGAGAAAGTCCAGAAGGAGATTGAGGATGTGTTTGGCTTGTCAGGGTCAATTTCCTACCAGGATCGGAAGAAGCTGCCCTACACCAATGCTGTGATTCATGAAATGCAACGTGTAAAATATGCCACACTATCTGGGCTTCCCAGGCAAAGTACAAAGGATGTACAGATGAGGGGTTACCACATTCCAAAGGTGAGGAACATGTTCAGGCTACATTGCAGTAGTCCAACACGGAGAGAAAAGCAGAATATGGCATTTGGACAGAAGGTCTCTGTTCAGGAACTGCCAATTTAGTCAATCAATTGGGCAAAAATTGCAAGCTTTTTTTTTTTTTGAACAAAATTTTTTTATTGTTTTTTAAAATTCAAACAAATCAAACAAATCACTTATCTATTTAAACATTTGTGCAACCCCCCCTTCCCTCCCCCCCCCTCCCCCGACTTCCCAGAAGAAAAACAGGGTATAGATTTTACCAAACATACGCTAAAATATGCTAAGTTAATGCAAGACATTAAAACTCCCTAGACCCCTTAACTCCCACTCTACAAATTCAATCAATTGGGCAAAAATTGCAAGCTTTTTTTTCTGTATCATTTTTTTATTTTTATTTCTCATAAACACATTTACATGTACAGTCATTTTCATCATTTTTCATTCATCATTTCTTTTAACTTTCTTCCTTCCTCTCTCTTCTCCTACTTCCTTTGTTCTTTCTCTCCTTCTTAAATATTTCATATTTATCTTAGGAATATAATAAGAGTCTAAGGGCTGAATGTAAGTTCATAATTGAAGTCATTAATCAATTATGCCATGCTTCTTTGTCCTCTTCTTTGGGCAACCTGGAGTCATAAAGAAATATTCATCCAGCTCTCTGTTTTAATGGGTGGAAAGGAAGAAAGGAAGCTAAGCTGTTGAGTAGTTAATGCTACTCTGAAAACTACTCTAGAAATAAACAAATAGGGGCCCATAAAGGCAAGCTAAAACCAAATGTTTCATCAATGTTGTTTGAATTTTTCTGCCTGTTTCCCTTATGAAGCTGCTTCATTTAATCATCTCTTTTTCTTAACAGGGGACCATTATTGTCCCAGACCTGCGCTCTATTCTTCTTGATCCTGAACAATGGGAGACACCTAAAGAATTCAACCCAAATCACTTTTTGGATAAGGATGGGAAGTTCATTGAAAGAGAAGAGTTTCTGCCATTTGGACTAGGTACATCCATGAGCTCAAAGTAGCTTATAACTTATAGGAAGGCTAAGGCTCAGAGTAAGCCAAGATTGGCAACTAATGTTAAAATTAACAACAAAAAATAAGATTTCAGTGTGTCAGGAACAAGAAGACAATCAAGGAAATGAGAATTCCACTAATGGAAGCAGATGTCAAGAAGGTGACAGGTTCAGGGAGAAAGCCAAAAAGCTTAATTTCTTCTATGCATCTGTTTTTATGCAAAAGGAAGAAACTGCTCAACCTATCAAAAGCAGCACTGAGGGAGATAGATAGAACCAATGCACAAATCAAAATAGGCAAGTAAATGGTAAGGCAATGCCTATCCACCCTGAAGGACAACCAATCACCTGGAAAAGATAATCAAGTGGAGGATAAGTGAGCACCTAGAAATGAAGAAGTTGATCACTATATGGCATTATGGGGTTGTTAAAAACAGATTGTGTCAAGCAAGCCTTATTGCCTACTTTCATAAAGTGACTAAATTAGTGGACCAGCAAAATGCTGTAAACATAGTATGCTTAGGCTTCAGGAAGGCATTTGACAAAGTAGAGGAAAAAACTAATCTGTATACTTTGTTTCATCTACAGGCCAACGTGCATGCATGGGAGAGCCGCTGAACAGTCTACTATTTATAAGATTTAAAAAATGTAGGATAGGTATTGCAATTGGCTGACCAGCTATACCCAATGTCTAGTGCTGAATGGTGAGAAGGGGACTTCTCTCTTGTAAGCCCACCTCTCGCCAAACATACCATAGTGTAGCCCAGTGGTGGGTTCCTCTCGGTTTGGCCCAGTTCTCCCGAGCCGGTAGTGGTGATGATATGACGTCACCAAACCGGTTCTTCCCCCACACTCCACCCCCCGGGCCCTACCCACCCACCCCCGCGTTATTCTTACCTTTTATTTGCCCCCACCCCCAATCTATTGCTGCCTCCTGAGTCCCAGCTGTTGGCTAAAGGGAAAAAAACTGTTTAAATTCTTGCTGCGGGGCTTCAAAGGGCCGCCCTACAGCTGATCAGTGTTAAAAGAAAACAAATGAGTAGACCGGTGCCTGCAAAAATACATGAGTAGATCAGTGCCTGCAAAAATACATGAGTAGATCAGTGCCTGCAAAAATACATGAGTAGATCAGTGCCTGCAAAAATAAATGGGTAGATTGGTACAGCCCTGCAAGCAGTTAAAAGCCTGGTAAACTAGTACCTCTGCTAAATCCTAAATAATTGTCACATGACCATCAAGCCACGTCCACAAAATAAGCCACGCCCACAAAACAGGTAGTAAAAAAAATTAGAACCCACCCCTGGTGCAGCCTTTGAAATGGTCTACTATTCAGTTTAAGTTGTATTAAATTCCTCCCTTAAGGCCTGTACACAAACAGAGGAAACTGAGAAAAGAACTCTAGGAATTGAATCTGAGAGAAGCTACTGGGATTCAATTTGGAAATCTCTTCACCGTTGCAATTTTTTTTCCAGATTTCCTTCCTACTCTGGAGAACAGATTATTATCCTCTTTACGTATGTCGTGTCTCACATACAGGTCAGCGTGCATGCATCGGACAGCAACTGGCAAGAATTGAGATCTTCATCTTTCTGACCAGCCTGTTGAGGACCTTCAGCTTCCAGTGGCCTGAAGGAGTGAAAGAACTCAATCAACCCCCTATTGTAAAGATCACAGTGCATCCACAGCCTTACAAACTGTGTGCTATTCCCACACAGGCTTAAATGTATAAAAACAACATAAAAAGCATAAACCTAATTGCAAAATATTTATTCAGTATGGTAAAGATTTGGTTTGTGCCTATTCACTTAATATGCTATTTTGCTTCCTTTTATTATGCACTGAAACTTCTTCAATCTACTGCTGGGTTTACACAACGCATCTAACCAGGTCATTGGAAGAACAGGAGATTGTGTAGGGGGGGGGGAATGCTAAGTTTGCTATGTTTTCCCTTTGTTTCCTTTGGGTGACAATAAAATATATTTCCATTTAGTCTTAGTATCATTTTTCAATTTTAATAAATTTGTCCTATGGGCTTCATGTTAACCAGCCAAATTTGTCCTATGGGCTTCATGTTAACCAAACTTCATAGATGATCCAAAATGATGCTGACATGCTTGAAGGAATGAAATGATGCTGACAGAATTAATCGAACATGAAAAGATGTGCCAACCAGTGCATTTTTCACACCATACTTAGGCCTGAACCTTGACTTGATCCTGGGATAGTGCGGCTGCCAGGGCCTTGGACCGTGTCGTGCCTTTGCGGCCTCTGACCCGGCACCGAACTCACCTAGCTCCTTGGTTCTCCGAGGAGCTTAGGGAGATGAAGCGCCGGAAAAGATGCCTGGAGAGTAGTTGGAGGACCAGCCGCTCCGAATCCGACTGAACACTGGTGAGGTCTCATATTAAGACCTACCTAGTGGTGATAAAAGCGGCGAAATCTAGCTATTTTGCCGCTCTTATCGTGTCATCAGATAATCGCCCGGCCGCCCTGTTTAGGGTGACCCGCTCCCTCCTCCACCTGGAAGTGCGGGATGACCCCTTGCAGGGCCGAGCTGAGGACTTTGTGCAGTATCTGTATGACAAAATCGCTCAGATTCGGGAAGGGCTGGCCTCTGACTGCGTATGTCCAGACGGGATGACTGAGGCAGGTCTTGAGTGTGTTATCTGGGGGGAGTTCAATCCTGTGTCTCCCGAGGACATGGACAGGGTCCTGGGATGGCTGAACGCAACCACATGTTTATTGGATCCGTGTCCCTCCTGGTTGGTACTGGCTTCCCGGGAGGTGACACGAGGCTAGCTCCAGAAGATTGTTAACACTTCTTTGAGTGAGAGGGTCCTGCCGGCTGCTTTGAAAGAAGCGGTTGTGAGGCCCCTCCTAAAGAAGCCCTCTCTGGATCCAGCTGTTTTGGCTAACTATCGTCCAGTCTCCAACCTTCGCTTCGTTGCGAAGGTTGTTGAGAGTGTGGTAGCGCAACAGCTTCCCTGGTACCTGGATGAAGCTGTCTATCTAGACCCGCTCCAGTCCGGCTTCTGGCCTGGGCACAGCACGGAAACGGCATTGGTCGCATTGGTGGATGATCTCTGGAGGGCTCGGGATAGGGGTTGCTCCTCTATCCTGGTCCTGCTAGACCTCTCAGCGGCTTTTGATACCGTCGACCATGGTATCATGTTGCACCGGTTGGCGGGGTTGGGGGTGGAGGGCACTGTTCTGCGGTGGTTCTCCTCCTACCTCTCTGACCGGTCGCAATCTGTGTTGACACAGGGGCAGCGGTCGACCCCGAGGCACCTTGCTTGTGGGGTGCCACAAGGGTCGGTCCTCTCGCCCCTTCTGTTTCAACATTTATGTAAAGCCGCTGGGTGAGATCATCCGTGGCTTCGGGGTGGAGTTCCATCAGTACACTGATTACACCCAGCTGTACATCTCCACCCCAGGCCACCCCAACGATGCCCTTGAAGTGATGTCCCAGTGCCTGGAGGCCGTGCGGGCCTGGATGGGGAGAAACAGGCTCCGACTCAACCCCTCCAAGACCGAGTGGCTGTGGCTTCCAGCGTCCCGATATAGCCAGCTGACGCCATCGCTGGCTATTGGGGGCAAATCACTCGCCCCCACGGAGAGGGCTCGTAACTTGGGTGTCCTCCTGGACGCACGGCTGTCTTTAGAAGATCATTTGACGGCCGTGGCCAGGGGGGCTTTTTATCAGGTTCGCCTGATACGCCATTGCGCCCCTTTCTAGATCGGGACTCCCTACGCACAGTCACTCAGGCACTCGTCACTTCCCACCTGGACGACTGCAATAATCTCTACATGGGGCTCCCCCAGGGGTGCACCCGGAGGCTCTAGCTGGTCCAGAACGCGGCCGCGCGGGGGATTATGGGGGCGACGAGGCGCTCCCATGTGACACCTCTCCTGCGCGAGCTGCACTGGCTCCCGGTGGTCTTCCGGGTGCGCTTCAAGGTGTTGGTGACCACCTTTAAAGTGCTCCATGGCTTAGGGCCGGGGTACTTACGAGACCGCCTTCTGCCACCAATACCCTCCTGTTGCATTCATCCTGGCGGGCTTCTCATGGGAGGCCCAGTTTAGAAAAAACACAGGACAAGTGTTTTCTCGGGATGAGGAAGCCCAGAGCTGACTCCGTCACCCTCTTTTATTAGTTATCAAAATACAGCGTCATCAGAAGGCGTTATTATGGCTACACATCTCATATTACATACAAGAAATAGAAAAGCATCCATATATTCTCCATATAAGTTTCACATTCTTACCAATTACAGTAAGTCACGTGAATTCTAGGAAAGCGATACTTAAGGTAAAAACAAAACTTAACTCTGGCTGTGTTATCATATTTGGCTTTGTTCCCAGCGTCCCATCACCTGCCAATAAAGAGGCCCCGTTCTATAAGGAGATGTCTCTGCCTTTGCAAATACAGTCTATGTTCTGAACAAAGAGAGAACGAATAGGGCCCTTCAGAGAGTATCCATATGAACCCGCTTTTCATAGTCTGATTATTTCGGTGCTAAGCTCCATACACGTGTCCAACCAGTTAAACTGGTCTATACATGTACTATGGCCACCGCATTCCCACATTTCCTCTGTTTTTGTTTTTTGCAACAGGGTTCAGCTGTGTTGTTATTATGATGTTCTCTTTATGCCTGGGAAACATGCCTATCATCATAGCAAACAAAGCAGGAATATATTGAATACTACAACATACAGAAATAAGCAAAGCAATAATCATGAGTACAGTAGACAATATGTTCTTCATCCATCTGGTTTCTGCAAATGTTTTTAGCTCACCCATCCTTTTATTAAAGTGAACAAAGTTAGTGGAAAAGTGGCCAGGAGATGTCAAGCGAGGTAGGCCATCATGTTTCTGAGGTGTATTCCAGTTATACATTTCCACAAATCGCTCACACAAATTGTAAATCCATCCGGTTTCAGGCACCCAAGAAAACCACATGTCAGGAGTTTGTAACCTCTGAGTTATTCTTGAAAGCCCTATCTTGCAAGTCCCGAGCACCTTCTCTGACCACACCTGATTTGTTCCTCCAGTTCCAGAAGGGCTTTGGTTTCACTTTTCAGGACGTCCTTCCTATTGGAGGGAATAAAACCTTTGCACATTTGCGGAAGGGAGGGGAGACATAGGATACAGCAACAAAGCAAAACAAGCAGTACGATTATAGATACAATAATTGGCATAATTGATTTCAACCAAGAACCATCCGGGAGCCATGACCAAAGAGCAGCCCAGATGTCAATGGCGCCAGATCCATTGGATGATAAGGGATTGTTTTTTGATCAGGTTTTCCATATGTTCTATGGTGTGAGTGATGTTATACTGATAATCAGATACATAGGTACAACAATGTGAGTGCATGAGGGCACAATCGCCTCCTTTAGCTACTAGCATAATATCTAAGGCATATCGGTTTTGTAAGACTACCTCCCCGATTTCAGTCAGTTCTTTGTTCATCAGCTTCAGCACCTTGATAGTCTCGTTGAACATATGTACTGTCCAGTTATTTAATAAATGAGGATCCCGATAATTCATTGCCACCCGAGATTGGGCAAGATGTCTCTGGATATCTGAGTTTTTAATGAGCCACCTAGTGTCAGTGGTGGGTGTGATTTGAGAAATAGGAGTAGTGGAGTTTGTCCGATTAGCAGCTATTTGAATGTCTTTTATTACTGTCCCATCATGATTGAATGTAGAGGCTGCTGACATGAAGGATCATGAGATGTAGGGGCAATAGATGCAAGATCGTGACTTAATTCCAGAATCCGTGATATATAGTCTCCTCTATGCAATTGTTGCAGAGGCCCATTGTCCTTATCCACTCCCCCCTCAGCTGGAAATGTCAATATGGGAACCTTAGGTGTTGGAGTAGACTTAGGTAGAAAGTAAGAAGCTTGTGCATAGACAATGCGTTTTTGACGGGAGCGTACTTGACTTGAAGTGTATGTATGTGGGGATTTGATGTTCCTTACATGGTCACTTGAGAGTCCCAAAGCTAACAATGTCCAAGGCCATAAACAAATCATAGTCACTTATATGTGTGAAACAAAATTACTAGCAAAATTAGAAAAACAATTCTACTAACATTAGTATGTGTAAGAAAGTGTTAAAATGTATATGTACAATATGAAGGTATTTTCCTCCTGATGAATCTTTCGCTGTGCGCAGGGGACTAGCTTCCGGTGTAGTCCTGCAAAGCTGATGGTCACCACCGTGCGTTAAGAGTCTGTTGCCAGGAGGACTCAGCAAGGCTGTTTTCTCCTTAAATCTCAGCACCAGGGGTTTCTCCTTCTTTTTGTTGTAAATGAAATGGTCTTACGTGTCTTCTGGGGATCCAAATGATGCGATCATTGTCCTGGACAGCAGCGTATCCATGGCCCCAGGTAATAAGGTCAGCAGGCCCTCTCCATGCAGGATCAGGTAGTTGGTGGAAATAGACCTTCAGTTTTAGGGCAGCTGATGGATAAGCAGTAAAATGACGGGTCGCAGCCGATGTGGGAGGCTGTCCAGTCAGGTTAAGGAAGTTCAAAGTATATAAACAAAGATTGAGTTTGTTTTGCATGGCTGGGAGGCCGAGGCATTTTTCCTCTTTCAATTTTTTAAGCCAAATTTGTGTGTGATGGACCACTTGTTACAAAAGTCTGCAAAGGCAGTACTGGTGTACGCAGGTCCATTGTCAGTTTTAAGTTCAATTGGGCGTCCCATCGATGCAGAAGTCTGAATACAATGATTTATTACATGTTTGGTTGCTTCTCCCCTTTTTGGGAATGCCAATAATAAATCCTGAATAAGTATCCAAGGAAACATGCAAATATTTCCATGGGGCAAAGGAAAGGTATTGAGTGACATCCATTTGCCAGATTTCACAAGCTTTGAGTCCTCTAGGTTTTACACCCATAGGGATAGAATGAGCTTGTTGACTACAGGTAGGACATTGTTGTATGATGGCAGTCGCTTCGGCTGCCGTGAGACCAAATTGTTCCGCTAATGCTTTTTTATTTTGATGAAAATAGGCATAACCATGAGTGCAGTTGCAGCTTTGTCATTTCCCTCTTCCAATCTCTGTCTCCGCTACCCACAATAACTATAACCTTCCAATAAACAAATCTCCTTATAACACTAAACATTCAAGTCCTTCTCTCACTTCCATTCTGACTTCCAAGCCAGCCCACGTCTGTGCAAACCAACTTTCTCTTAAACGGTTCAACTCCTTCTCTGCACCAATATCTGATCGTCCTTTTAAATCTCCTTGTAAACAAGCATACTTCCAAAAGTCAACTTTCTGCTTTCCTTCACTAACTCTCTCTTACATTCCCTGTAACACTGGGTTCTTTGCATACCAGTCTTTATTCAAAATAGCACAATTATCTATTCACAGCCTACAATATCCAGTCAATCCTAAAATTTCCTCAACTCTTCAGGTGTTATTTCTTTCATTAATTTCTAACTCATCTCTGTGATAATTCCTAAAAAGGCAGCAGTTTATGCTGCTGACAAACAAACAAACAAACAGATAAACAAACAGACAAACAAAGAACAAACATGCTATCTGTTAAGTATGCAAAATGCACGCAGACATAAAAACATTAAGGAGTATTTTGAGTCAATGCTCCGAAACTGCAAAGGCAGGTATCAGATATCACCCTTTCACCCCGCCTTTCTCTGGCTGGTTTTCTGAGAGAAAAAAAAATGGTTAAAAGTAACAAAGAAACCGTAGCCCCCCCTCTCTTCGTGCCTCTCATCTCCCAGGAAAAAAAGGAGGGGGTGAGGGAGAGGAAATTTTTTTTAAAACAGACAAGAAAGGTGCTTATACACAAAATTACATTTCATGCAATCCAATACACACCCATTCACATCTGTACTGCAATCAGACCTTTTGTATAATACATCCTTCATGCAAATCAGTCATTCAAATTATTTCAATGAACTAGTTTATTCCCAAAACAGTGAAAAACATAGGCAGGAGTCATAATCACAAAAGATGACATGGGCCCATAACCACTGTCCGGTTTTCCACAGTTTCAAGTTCAAGCCCAGTCAATTTTTGCTGGCCAGCCAAAAATATCATAATTAAAATTATTTCAACCACATACAATTCCACACACTATCATTATAGATGCACATCAACAAAATATTTTTAACAGAAATCACTTATTTATTTATTTATTTATTTATTTATTTATTTATTTATTTATTTATTTATTAGATTTTTATACCACCTCCTCTCCCGAAGGACTCGGGGCGGTGAACAGCCAAAATTCAAAAAAAAACAATATAAACATTAAAAATACGTTTAAAACAGAATTAAATCCAAAATGGCTCCCCAATTTAAAACGCCTTACCCATGCCCCTATAAATAAGACGAATTTAAAATTTAAAAATTTAAAATTTCCACATTTGAAAAGGGGAAGATTTAGGCCAGGCCAGCTTGATAAAATAGAAAAGTCTTAAGCGCGCGGCGGAAGGTGCGCAGATCCGGGATCCTACGTATTTCCGGGGGGAGCTCGTTCCAAATCGTAGGTGCCCCCACAGAGAAGGCTCTCCCCCTAGGGGCCGACAGCCGACATTGTTTGGCCGACGGCACCCGGAGGAGCCCCTCTCTATGGGAGCGTACTGGCCGGTGGGAGGCTATTGGTGGTAGCAGGCGGTCCCGTAAATAACCAGGTCCTAAGCCATGGAGCACTTTAAAGGTGATAACCAAAACCTTGAAGCGCACTCGGAAGACCACCGGGAGCCAGTGCAGCTCGCGCAGGAGAGGTGTTACATGGGAACTCCCATCAACTCGCTCCCATCACCACCCGCGCGGCCGCACTCTGCGCCAGTTGGAGCCTCCGAGTGCACCTCAAGGGAGCCCCATGTAGAGAGCGTTGCAGTAGTCCAGACGAGAAGTAACGAGGGCATGAGTGACTGTGTGTAGGGAGTCCCGATCTAGATAGGGACGCAACTGGCGGATCAGGCGAATCTGATAAAAAATCCTCCCGGACACGGCCATCACATGCTCTTCTAACGACAGCCGTGAATCCAGGAGGACACCCAAGTTGTGAGCCCTATCCGTGGGGACCAATAATTTGCCCCCAATAGTCAGCGATGGCACTAGCTGACTATATCGGGACGTCGGAAACCACAGCCACTCGGTCTTGGATGGGTTGAGCCTGAGCCTGTTCCTCCCCATCCAGATCCGTACGGCCTCCAGGCACTGGGACATCACTTCAAGGGCATCGTTGGGATGGTCCCGGGTGGAGATGTACAGCTGGGTGTCATCCGCGTACTGATGGTACTTCACCCCAAAACCACGGATGATCTCGCCCAGCGGCTTTACATAAATGTTGAACAAAAGGGGCGAGAGGACCGATCCCTGCAGCACCCCACATATGAGGGGCCTCGGGGTCGACCTCTGCCCCCCTGTCAACACAGACTGCGACCGGTCAGAGAGAAAGGAGGAGAACCACCTTAGTACGGTGCCTCCCACCCCCAACTCTTCCAACCGGTGCAGCATGATACCATGGTCGATGGTATCAAAATCAACTTCAAGTTGATTAGTTCAAATACTGAGAGTCATAGATCAGATTAAAAGCTTGTTGAGAAAAAGTGTGAAAGCTAAGATAGTCGCAGACAATTAGTGTAAGATTCTTTCCAGATGTCGTCATGAGTATCCTTGTAAGCAATGGCTCCTCTGGAGAAAGTCATTAAGCAAATAAACCTAGGATCTTTAGGCAAATGATATGAAATATAGCCTACATAGTCAGTTAGAGCACACTGAAGAGATGAATTATTCTGAAGATAAAAGTGAAAGTCAGATTTTGAGATAGAAAGAATAATATTTATTAGATCAGTTCCATTTCTTCGACAGTCTGGCGTACGCCCCAAGGTTATAATTTCAGCAATAGCTTAAATAAAGGGTAAAACATTTTTAGATGGTAATGAGACAAATAAAGCAATGTACTTTTTGCTGTTCTAAAACAGAATTAAATCTCCTGGCTTTTTCTTTTAGTCAATAACTCAAATAATGGGCTAAGTAAATGCATAGGTAAAGAAAAATATGAGCAGTCCCAATTAATAGTACCCAGTAATTGTTGCAAATTTAACTTTGGGTAACTTTAAAAGCCGGAGCAGAAAGAGATTGCACATACAGATAAGGAGTGTACAGCTGTATTTTCTCTGGGGCAATGTGCAATTCATTTACACATAAATCATTTTGTATTTTTAAAAAGCCAATTAGGTTGTATTTTTTGTGCTCCAATTAAAATGTCATCTATACGATGATAACCAGGGTTTTGAGGGCTAGATGTTACAGACACGCCCCCACTTTTTGGATTTTTACACTTTTCCTTGAGGTTTTGCTGCCTGATGATAAGGCAGTGCTAACAAATTAGTTTTATACGATGTTCCTATATCCTGACACACTTTAATCATATCTGCCAAATAAAGATTTTTTCCCAGCCCAACAATTGCTTTTCAGAAGAAACGTGCAAAGTTGCAGCCGGTAGACAGACTGAAAGCAATTCAAGAATTTATTCTATATTCCATCCCCCTCCTTTTTGTCTAACTGTTTCTTTAAATTCTGCTTAGTGGGGGTGTAACTGACTCCTTCAGAATGAGCTGATGTTTAATTTCATGCCGTGCGTCTGCGTGGGTGATTTAACGCAAGAGCGCAACCTGAAGTCTCTCAACAAAGTCTGAAAAAGAACTATTAACAGTGTCCTGAAGGCTTTTTATTTATTTATTTATTTTAATGTATATTAAACACTCTATAACTAATCTCCAGAGCCACAAAAGAGCATTCATCAGACTTGGTATTCAGCAGGTTCTGACCAGTTCTGGAGAACCGGTAGCAGAAATTTTGAATAGTTTGGAAAACCAGTAAATAAATACCATCTCTGACTGGCCCCACCCTCATCTATTCTCTGCCTCACAGTCTCCCAGCTGATTGGGAGGGAATGGGGATTTTGCAGTAACCTTCCCTTGCCACGCCCACTGAGCCATGCCCACCAAGCCACGCCCACAGAACCAGTCGTAAAAGTTTTTGAATCCCACCACTGGCATTCATCAACAGTTTCTAAAAAAGAGGCACAACCCAGCATTCCTGAGACAAGAAGAAAAGTATCCCAGACTTCCCTAAGGGGGGGGGGAAGTGAATATTTGTGATAATAGATTCAATTCTTAGCGGAACAGAAACTATAGTCTGCAGACCTGGCAGTCAATCTATGGTATATTGCCTCCCTGGAGCAAAAAGTCAAAGACCTAACTGAGTACCTTACTAAAATTATCATAAAGAGCCGAGGTGGCACAGTGGTTAGAGTGCAGTACTGCAGGCTACTTCAGCTGACTGCTAGCTGCCGTTTGGCAGTTCAAATCTTACCGGCTCAAGGTTGACTCAGCCTTTTATCCTTCTGAAGTGGGTAAAATGAGGACCCAGATTATTGGGGGCAATAGGCTGACTCTGTAAACCGCTTAGAGAGGGCTGTAAAAGCACTATGAAGCGGTATATAAGTTTAAATATTATTGCTATCAACTCCACAGATTACTACTCCTTTCTTCTCCTACATGTGGGGTCCAATGACACAACAATGAATCTGAAATCAGTAACAAGACATTACGGACAGCTAGGGAAGAAAGGTAAAGAATTAGGAGCACAAGTGGTATTTTAATCTATACTTCCAACAAAAGACCTCTGAACCTCGGACTTAAAAACTGGTGTCTTCAAGACAACGTTGGCTTCCTATACCATGATCTGCATTACCTAGATGAAGGGCTTCTGGCAAGGGATAGAAGAGGAACTCATCAAATTTGCAGATGACACTAAGCTGGCAGGAATAGCCAACACCATTAAAGACAAGCTCAGGATCCAAAAAGATCTTGACAGACTTGAACAATTCGTCCTATCCAACAAAATGAAATTTAATGTGGACAAAAGGAAGGTTTCACATTTAGGCAAGTATAGATTAGGTAAAACCTGCCTCAAAAACAGTAACTGTGAGAGGGATCTTGGAGTCCTAGTAGACGATGACTTAAACATGAGCCAGCAGTATGCGGCAGTAGCCATAAAAGCTAATGCAATCCTTGGTTATATAAACAGAGGCATAGAACCAAAAGTACTTTATAAAGTCTTCGTAAGGCCACACCTGGAACATTGTGTCTAGTATTGGTTACCACAAAAAAGATGTTGAGATATTGGAAAAGAAGAGCAATTAGGATAATTAAGGGCCTGGAGACATGAAGAATGGTTGCAGGATTTGGGTTTTGCTAGTCTAGAAGAATGTGTGTTATCATATTTGGCTTTGTTCCCAGCGTCCCATCACCTGCCAACAAAGAGGCCCCGTTCTATAAGGAGATGTCTCTGCTTTTGCAAATACAGTCTATGTTCTGAACAAAGAGAGAACGAATAGGGCCCTTCAGAGAGTATCCATATGAACCCACTTTTCATAGTCTGATTATTTCGGTGCTAAGCTCCATACATGTGTCCAACCAGTTAAACTGGTCTATACATGTACTATGGCCACCGCAGCCTCCCACCGGCCGTACACTCACACAGAGTGGGCCTCCTCAGGGTGCCGTCTGCCAGACAATGTCGGCTGGCGACCCCCAGGGGGAGAGCCTTCTCTGTGGCGGCGCCCACCCTCTGGAACAACCTTCCCCCAGAGATATGTACAATAACAGACCTCCGGATTTTTCATCGGGCCCTGAAAACCTATTTATTTCAACTAGCTGGGCTGGCTTGAGTTAAATTTTAAATTGATTTTAAATTGGGTTGTTTTAATTTATGGCCAAAATATTTAATTATTTTAAACTGTTTTTAAATTTTGTATGTTCTGTTTTTTACTTTGGCTGTTCACCACCCTGAGTCCTATTTGGAGAAGGGCGGTATAGAAATGGAAACAAATAAATAAATAAATAAATAAAATCTTCTCCAGCCCACTCCAATGAAGCCACTCTGGAACTGAACAATTGCTTTTATAGCTTCCCCTGGAAGAAAATATGCAGAGAGCCACAAAAGAGCATTCATCAGAGGTGGTATTCAGCAGGTTCTGACCAGTTCTGGAGAACCGGTAGCAGAAATTTTGAATAGTTTGGAAAACCAGTAAATAAATACCATCTCTGACTGGCCCTACCCTCATCTATTCTCTGCCTCACAGTCTCCCAGCTGATTGGGAGGGAATGGGGATTTTGCAGTAACCTTCCCTTGCCACGCCCACTGAGCCATGCCCACCAAGCCACGCCCACAGAACCAGTCGTAAACGTTTTTGAATCCCACCACTGGCATTCATCAACAGTTTCTAAAAAAGAGGCACAACCCAGCATTCCTGAGACAAGAAGAAAAGTATCCCAGACTTCCCTAAGGGGGGGGGGAGTGAATATTTGTGATAAGAGATTCAATTCTTAGGGGAACAGAAACTATAGTCTGCAGACCTGGCAGTCAATCTATGGTATATTGTCTCCCTGGAGCAAAAAGTCAAAGACCTAACTGAGTACCTTACTAAAATTATCATAAAGAGCCGAGGTGGCACAGTGGTTAGAGTGCAGTACTGCAGGCTACTTCAGCTGACTGCTAGCTGCCGTTTGGCAGTTCAAATCTTACCGGCTCAAGGTTGACTCAGCCTTTTATCCTTCTGAAGTGGGTAAAATGAGGACCCAGATTATTGGGGGCAATAGGCTGACTCTGTAAACCGCTTAGAGAGGGCTGTAAAAGCACTATGAAGCGGTATATAAGTTTAAATATTATTGCTATCAACTCCACAGATTACTACTCCTTTCTTCTCCTACATGTGGGGTCCAATGACACAACAATGAATCTGAAATCAGTAACAAGACATTACGGACAGCTAGGGAAGAAAGGTAAAGAATTAGGAGCACAAGTGGTATTTTAATCTATACTTCCAACAAAAGACCTCTGAACCTCGGACTTAAAAACTGGTGTCTTCAAGACAACGTTGGCTTCCTATACCATGATCTGCATTACCTAGATGAAGGGCTTCTGGCAAGGGATAGAAGAGGAACTCATCAAATTTGCAGATGACACTAAGCTGGCAGGAATAGCCAACACCATTAAAGACAAGCTCAGGATCCAAAAAGATCTTGACAGACTTGAACAATTCGTCCTATCCAACAAAATGAAATTTAATGTGGAGAAAAGGAAGGTTTCACATTTAGGCAAGTACAGATTAGGTAAAACCTGCCTCAAAAACAGTAACTGTGAGAGGGACCTTGGAGTCCTAGTAGACAATGACTTATGCCAGGACTCCTGATTTCCTGTGCTTGACAATCTCTGTTGAAAACTAATGAGTATTAAAATAAGCAACAGTGGAGATAGAGGACATCCTTGTCTCGTGCCCTTTTGTATTCATACAGCTTAGTTAAATTGCTATTAATAACATAAGTGTATTTGTTGAGATGCATAAATTGACTTGACCTCTTGAATAAATTTCTATCCAAATCCACATCTTCCAAAACCTTGAACATAGAGGATTAATTCTAATTGTCAAAGGCTTTCTTTGCATCCAGAAAAATAAAGCTGCTTGTTTCTCATGCTAGTTGAAGGTACAATAACATTCTCACATTGTCTCTGGTCCATTCACCAGCTCCTCGTTCCACGGTGATCATTGGCTCTGCGATCAAAATTGTTGTTGTGGTTCACCAGCAGCGTGCGCAGCTGGCAGCGGAGTCGGACAGCAATGAGGCTGAGGAAGAATACGGGCCAATCCTGGAAGCTGGGGAAGGCCCAGATGAAGGCTCTGCATCGGAGGCAGAGATGGGCCAGGGCCATCGGGGAGTGAGTTGCGGACCCCAGAGCCTCCAGAGGCTGACAGTAGAGAGGCCCATTCTGCAAAGTAGAGTTTGCAGTAAAAAAGGGTATGTATGTCCAATGTCTTTAGTGACTCCACAAATATACAATTTTTGTTTTCATGAAATCTCCCATGTCTTACCACTAGTTTTAGTGGTAAGATAGTGGTTAGCTTTTGGGTCTAGTTGTTCAAAATGAGCTCTAGAAAAAGTTCTCCTGAGATGTGTATGGACATCCTCAGCCATCCAGGTCATGGTTGTCCCAAAGGTGCTTTTTCAAAAGGCAACTGGACTTTGTTTTTCCTTGAAGAAGTTTCATTTCTCATCTAAGAAGCTTCTACAGTTCTGATTTATATTCCTTCCAGTCATCTGGTTGTTAGCACTCTCTGTGAGAGTCATTGAGGCCAGTTGGAGGTTCATCTACACCCACAAGATCACCTGAACAGTGTAAGTTGGTGTAGAACCTTTCTTGGAATTGCTGATAGGACTGTGTTGTCAACAGGAGGCCACCTGAACAACCCTCTCTCAACAGAGGGGAAAGGATATGACATCATCACCGACCTTCTCATTGTTATCTTCTCTTTCCCTCATCCCAACCTTCCCCCTGAATTTCCAGGTGATTCTCCCACCCGGTTTGCCCCATTCAGCAGCTGGCTGTAGAGTCAGGTGAGAAGGTGGTGGAGGGGAAGCCTGGGCCAACTTTGGAGCCTTTGGAGCCGGAGACTTCTGTCCCCCCCGTCCGTCCCCCCCAGGTGGAGAGGCAGCTGTCTTCGGGGCCTGAACTGAGTGAGCGGGAGGAACAGATGGGGCCCATCCCAGATGCACGTATGCATAGAGGTGAGAGAAAAGGAGAGCAACAGAAGGCAATAAGCCAGCTGTCAGGGAAAAGAAGACGTAGATGCTAGTCAGTCCCTCCCTGATTGGGAAATAAATAGTAGCGGTTTTGGAGTGGCCTGTTCTCACAGACAACCTTCATTTTCCAGTATACATCAATCAAGTCAGATTCTTTTGCCAGAACCAGGTGTGTTGGGACTAATTGCTCTGTATCTGAGTGCCAATTGAGTCTCCCTGCTGGGACACAATATAGCAATAGCAATAGCACTTATAAACCACTTCATAGTGCAGGAACCTCACACAGCCCCAAAAAGCCCAAAAAACACACACACAACACAACACAACACAACACAACACAACACAACACAACTGGATCACCCACAATGTAAAAGCAGCTGTGCTAGCCCCAAAATGGCCCCTGCAACAAACAGGAACCTCACACAGCCACAAAAAGCCGAAAAAACCAACTTTCACACTTTACACACACAAAATTCCACATACAGCTTTGTGAGATTTTGTGTGTTTGTGTAGTTAGAGTGAAACACTACAGAAACACACTAAATCTCAGAAAGCTGCACAAATATTATTTTATTTTATTTTTATTTTTATATAAAAGCAGCTAAATTTAAAACTTCCTAAACTTTAAATGGCTAGGTCTAAAAAAAGAAGAACTAAAAAAAATCCCAATTAACTATTTTTTTTAAAGCTCCCAAAGGAGCCTTGATAGCACAGTGGTCTAGAGCACCCTGTCATTAACACAGCTGCCTGCAATTACTGCTGGTCCGAATCTCTCCAAGGCTCAAGGTTGACTCCATCCTTTCTAAGGTAGGTAAATTGAGGACCCAGTTTGTGGGGGCAATAAGCTGACTTTGTATAAATATACAAAAGTATGAAGGCTATTGCTTAACGCATTGTAAGCTGCCCTGAGTCTCTGGAGAAGGGCGGCATATAAATCAAATTTAAAAAAAAAGGGGGGGGGAACTGTCTAGACCCAAAATGGCCCCTGCAACAAGCAAGAACCTCACACAGCCCCAAAAAGCCCAAAAAACCAACTTTCACACTTTATACACACACAACACAACACAACACAACACAACACAACACAAATGGCTCACCCACAATGTAAAAGCAGCTGTGCTAGACCCAAAATGGCCCCTGCAACAAACAGGAACCTCACACAGCCACAAAAAGCCGAAAAAACCAACTTTCACACTTTACACACAAAAAATTCCACATACAGCTTTGTGAGATTTTGTGTGTTTGTGTAGTTAGAGTGAAACACTACAGAAACACACTAAATCTCAGAAAGTTGCACAAATATTATTTTATTTTATTTTATTTTTATTTTTATATAAAAGCAGCTAAATTTAAAACTTCCTAAACTTTAAATGGCTAGGTCTAAAAAAAGAACAACTAAAAAAACCCCAATTAACTATTTTTTTAAAGCTCCCAAAGGGGAAAAAACTTACCCAATTGAAGGGACAAGGCAGGCAGGCAGGCAGATAGAGCTGCTCATCGATGTGCTTGATTGCAGGCAGGGAGATTCAGTTGTTTACTGATGCAATGGATTGCAGGGATTACAGCAAGCGAAGCAGAGCACGCGTTGCAACCAGCAGCTTAGGATTCAGTCCAAAGAGCAAAGGTAAGCAAGATGGAGGCTGGGGGGAAGGGATTTTTGCTACCGGTTCTCCGAACTTTCCGCCGCCATCGCTAGCTACTCACCCGAGCTGGTCCGAACCGGGAGCATTTCACCCCTGGAACCACCCCTTTATTGCTCCAAATTTCCCCAAATGCTCCCACATTTCTGGCACGTCCCAGAGCAAAGTGATCACACACACACACACACACACACACACACACACACACACACCTCAAGCAGCCTCTGGCTGCAAATAGTCCAGCCCAACAATGTAAGCACCATGGCTGCAAAGCAAGAAATCCAGCAGAGCAAGTCCAGGAGTCCAGGGAGCAAAGGAGCAAGGTAAGGAACCAGGAAATCCAGAAAGAATGCAAGGAATCTTAAGTCTCAGTCCCCAGGTATGCCTTGTGAAGAGGGATGGGATGCTCTCCTCCTGAGTAGTCAGGTCAGTCTGCGCTGTTCTTGCCTTCTCTCTACTCTCCCTGCTTGAGGATCAGGAGGGTCCTTGCTCATCGCCTGAGCTCTGTCTCTCATGTTCACTGCTTAGCCTTTCTTGATCATCCTGCCCCCCTTCCTCCCTGCCTACAAGTCATCCCAATCCTGAAAGGCTCTGGCCTGAGTGGGCCTGCTCCTCCCCATTTTCCTCCCAAGCCAACGAAGCTTCATCAGCTCCAGTTCAGGCTCGTCTTCCTCGACCAATTCAGGCTCCAACAGGGGCATGACACTTTAGCACATAGGTGTCAAATTCGCGGCATCACGTCATGTGACATTTTGCAACATTTTCTCCCTTCATGGAGCTGGGTAGGGCATATCCTGCACGTGATGCATCCAGCCCATGGCTTGCCAGTTTGACACCTCTGGTGTAGCAAGAATCATTTCCAGATGAGGCCATGGGTTAAGTATCAGGGATGGTGGCACCATTTTTAGGTAGGCATTGCTAACCTTCTATAATTCACTACCTATAATTTGATGCTTGGATTAAAGACAGATTTCAATGAATAACACTTGCTGCAATGTCTATTACAACAGCTCCAAATTATTAGGGTGAAGGCTTCCCATGTTCTGTTGCAAAAGGGTGATTTATTATTTTCTCAAGAATGAAATATATAAAAGAGGAAGAAAAACAAAAAGCTATCAGATAAAAGGAGACAATCACCTTCAGATCAACCAGAAAGTCTCCAAGATAAAGTTCCAGCAGGAAAATGATGGTGATGGGGATAATTTTGTTTGTTTTGCTGCTTGCCCTGCTGATTCTCTTCTTCCTGAAACAACTTTGGTCCCGAAGACATTTGCCTCCTGGTCCTTTGGCTCTCCCTCTCATTGGGACCTTGTGGACTGATGGGGTTTGGCTGCGTGAAGATTATTTCCTTAAGGTACTTCATTCTAAATAATCATGCTATAATATGGAAAATAATTCCCAATTTTTTTTTGTACCATAACTATAAACAAATGTATTAAAATTAATAAAATATTCCAGTATGATACGGAATGTAATTAATCAAGTGATAATGGTGACACTGGATTAACTAGTTTTCTCATCATGCCAGAATTTTTGAGACAAGACCTTCTCATCAACATTTCACAGAGCAGGATGTGAAATATCGGGGTGGAATTTTTAGAAGGCAAATTCTAATTCAGTCTTTATTATCAAACCTTTATTAATGGAATGAATTCACCAGAGAGAGGGGTGGTTTTCCCTTCACCATGCTCAAATGAGGCATTCCTTTGTTGAAGATTCTTTATACTGTATTCCTGCAATGGACAACTTTCTGGATATGAGTTATGGGGAGCAATGTCTGCTTTAGATAATGTAGCTTACTCGAGAATGAAGCAATAGAACAGATGTCTGTACAGAGATTTCATATCTGCTTGGGTACATAATTTTACAAATTTTACTACCTCTCCATTTTTGGCACGTTCCCCAACATCAAAGCTCTTAGCAATATAAGATATGTTATGTCAAGACTTCAACTAACAAACTCAAACAAATCAGAATTCTGAGACTTGGCTCCTTCTCAAATATCTTCTTTAATGAGTAGATCATATCGGCACAGCTTCAATGGAAAACCAATTCTAAATCTTTCCCATAGTTTCAGTATAATTAAAGTAGGAAATAACCCCATCCCCAAGTGTCACAGGTCTCGTTGGCCAACTGGATTACTTGGCAGACTCTTCAGGCACTCCTGCCCCAATCTTATCTGTTGCCAGTAGAGATGACCTTGGTTCTCATGAGAAAGCTCTTTGTTGTACCTAGTAATGCTTCCTTCCCCCTCTGTGTGGCAACTGAGGAACAGAAAGATGGTTGCGTCCAGGTTCAGTTCAAAGTTGACGTGTTAACTCCTTCGAATTCAGAAATAGTTTTCAAGAAATGGTGTGCGATGGGGAGTGTCATTTAATTGGACACCAATGTTGATGGAATTATGATTGTCAGATGTAAATGCCTTATTCTCTAATGTGTAAATAGTATATGAACGGGGTATCAGGGGTTAACTTATTCTTCATTTATTAATGTATTCATAATTCACCACTCCCACATATAGCTCCTCCCATTGTGTATATAAGGAGCTGCCTGTACCATTTTCCCTGCTTCTATCTGTGAATATTCAGTGAATATAGAATGCCTATTGTAAATAAAAGGAAATATATTTAAACCTTTACTCTTACTAATATTATTGAGTCTGATCCTGAAAATATTGCAACAAGCTGGTAGCAGAGGATGGTTAATTGACTCAATAAAAAAACTTAAAAATGTCTAAGAAAGACAGGCCCAACACCAGGGCCTACTGCAAAGAAATGGAAACAGAACAAGAAATAATCAACGAATCCACAAACGCAATTTCGAGAGAATCTGAAGAATACACCACTGAAGACGAAGAAATAATAGATGAAAACGATGACCAGGAAGAAATTGAAATAGAGAATAACGAACTCAGGTCAGAGATATTAAAACTATTAAAGAGCCAGAAGAATGATGAAAGCCTCATCGCGAAACTCCAAGATATGCTGAAGAACAGCGGAGCAGCGAGAGAGAAAAACATCACTAATGAAAAGTCTAAAGATCCAAAAATAGTGAGTGATATGACTGTAGAGAAAGTCGTTACGAAGAAGAAAAACGGTGATCCCGCGTGAAATTTTGAATGGCAGCCATCTTGGTTTCAACAGGCCTCCAAGGTGAGCGAAGCAGAGCCAATCAAAATGCTCAATTCAAAATTTCTGGCGCGAAAAACATTATCAGACAACGAAAATGAAAAAGAAGATTCAAACACCTCAGAAGAATCAGAATCAGAAAGTGAAGATGATTCAACAAACTACCAAATAAAATCAGCAATGAAAACGCTTTTTGCTGCATTTGGGCCAAAACTAAAAATTGCCAAAAAACTACCGAAGAAGCGAGCAAGCAAGCCGATGCCTCAAGATCTGCCCGCTCCCATCCTGACTACGAAAGCGCCGACGCCCGAACCCAGAGAGCCCTGCCAGTACCGCCCTATGCCACAGACCGAAGCAAGCACCAACACCCTCAAAAGAAGAGGAAGAGCAGCCGCCGTCGTCAGGACTCCCAAAATCGAACCAGAGACTGATTCGTCTGAAGAGGAGCAGAACGAGCGAGCCGCAATGGGGAGAACCTTCCACGATGACTCCAAAGAAGAAATGGACAACGCGCATGCGCAAAACTACGCAGACGGTCCGGGAAGACATGAACTGGCAAGAAGACCATGCAGACTCGTTGCGAGCATCCCCACGCCGTTTTGCAATTTTCTACATTTACGAGACCACGGACTACCTCAGGTTGTAAGTAATGGATCCAATAATGTCGGAAATTTACCCAGTGACTTCCCAAAACTAAGGGTTGATGGCGTTAATTTGCAAGAGTGGTATCAACAGCTCCAGGTTGTCTTTATGAAGGAAAACTTACTGTTTTTTATCACTAGTCCCCCAGAAAGACCTTGGACTCTAAAAATAGATTATTTACACCATAGAGCATTTTTCTTAATAATATCTAGTGTGTCTCCTGCAATGTATCATAGCATTAAGCCAAATCTGACTGTTTCAGAAATTATTCAATGCATGTTTAATTTGTTTCACAGTGACAGTGTAGCTACCACCACAAGGATGTCTAAAGATTTCTTTTCATCTAGGGTAAAACCAGGGGTTTCCATAAGTGAGCATTTAATATCTTTAAACAAAATAAGAGCTGAGCTGCATTTGAGGGGGGAGGTGATTTCAGACCAAACAATGAAAAGTGTTATTATCAACTCACTTGATCCATCATGGGACAATTTTATGTCACATTTAGACACAATCAATCTAGGATATTTATCCATAGAAAGTCTATCCAATAAATTGATAGCAGAAGACAATTCAAGAAGGAATCGTTCTAACAATCACACAGAACACAAACCATATAGGAAAGTAGCTTTCCAAGAAAAATATAATGAAACATTTAAATGTCACAATTGTGGATCCAGGGAACACAATAGAAGAGATTGTCCCAAAATTTCAAAGGAAAGACATAGGTCAGAATATAGAAACAAATACAATTATAGACAGCCTTCCATAGAAAGACATAGATATAGAAGCCCACCAAATTACAAAGAGAATAGAGGGGGCAGAGATAATTCAAAGGATAGAAAATCTGGTTCACTGAATGGGTTAAATAAACAAGACAACATTAACATACAGCAAAATGAGAACAATAATTGGCTTATTGATTCTGGAGCAACTAATCACACCACTAATAACAAAAATATATTGTCTTCATTTACAGAAGACAAATTTGTAATAAAGGTAGCTAACCAAGAAAAGGTTCAAGTATTAGGTAGAGGGAATGTATCCTTGCCTGGTCTAAGAAAAATAGAGGGGGTATTGCTAATACCTGAAATACCTCATAACATACTAAGTGCCATAAAACTAAGTAGAGATTCTGACATTAACATTGTTTTTTCAAAAGGAAAAGCGACTTTGGAGAAGAATAAAGTAAATATAGGCACTGTGATGATTAAAGGAGGCCTACCTTATCTGATAACAAAGGAAAAATGGTTGCATAACATTGATTCAAATATGGAAGATTGTATTGAAGTAGATGATGAAAATATTAGCAACAGTGACAATGATGAGTGTAAAATATCTCATGATCACATAGATGCACACAATGAAAAAAAAAAAAAAACCAAAAATAGGTAAGCCAATTCATGATGAGTGTGCACACATCTTACATAGGAAGTTAGGACATGCCAGCTTTCCTGTAGTACAAAAAATGACTGAACACGCAGAAGGTGTTAAAATAAAAAATTGTGAAAACTATTTGGAATGCTCAGTATGTAAATCCACAAAACTAAAAACTAGTCCCAGGCCAAGAAAATCTACTAGATCAACTAACAAAATCTTTGATTTAGTACACATGGACTTAGTTGGTCCATTAACTCCATCAATCACTTATAGAAAACGTTACTTCCTGACAATAGTAGACGATTATAGTCGCTATGGGTTTTAAACCCATTAAAACACAAAGATGAAACCTTTCAAAAATTTAAAGAATTTTACAAACGCATAGAAACACAACACAATATCAAAATAAAACAAATCATGACAGATAGGGGATGTGAATTCATGTCTAAAGAATTCTCCCAATGGTTAAAAGACAAAGGAATGTTACATTACACATCTAGTCCATTTTCTGCGTTCCAGAACGGGATTGTAGAGAGGAAGAATTCCACATTACAAACCATGATTAGATGCACATTGGAAGATGCTGGCTTAAGCAAACAATTCTGGTCAGAAGCCTTACATTATTCAAATTACACACAAAATAGAACATGGTCCAGCATTGTAAATAAGACACCATATGAAGTAATGTATAATAGGAAACCAAAATTAGCACACATGCACATATTTGGAGTCACTGCAGACGTACACATACCTAAGCAATTAAGAAGAAAGGGAGAAAACGTATCCAGAAGACTCAGATTTATGGGATATGAGACAGGTACTAAAGGGTACAGATTCATTGATAATAATAACAAATTTATAATCTCCAGAACAGCTGTGTTCCATGAACAGGCCAACTGGTCTAAATTACATCTTAATGAAATATTTCCAAATAAATACAAAGATACAAAATCTCATGAGAAAGGGAACGTAGAAAAGCAAAATATCAACAAATATAAAAACAAAACCAAAACTTGGACAAATAGCCAACACAAAATAAAGACAGACACACTAACAAAAAAGGAAGCAAGATATTTACATGATAACGATAGTAAACCTGAAAAAACCATTAGAAACACCAGAAATCAAATGCCAAATAGATACAAGGATTATATAATGCATATGGATGGTGAACCAACAACACCTAATACATATGAGGAAGTGTTAAAACTCCCTCGTGAAGAAAAAGAAAAATGGGAATTAGCGATGAAGAAAGAGATGGAAAGTTTACAAGGATTAAATGTATTTACACCTGCGATTGCACCTAAAGATAAAACAATTATTGGTACCAGGTGGATATATAAAATTAAGAACTTAGAGGGAGGCAACACTCTATACAAAGCTAGACTAGTTGCACAAGGTTATGCACAGAAATATCCGGAGGACTATACTGACACGTATTCCCCCACAGTGAGAACAGAGAGTGTCAAAACAGCTCTAGTGGTAGCATCAGCACTCAATCTTGATGTATTTCAATATGACATACAGACTGCGTATCTACACGCAAAACTAGATAAAGAAATATACGTAAGAGCACCTCACAGTCAATACACAAATAAAAATGAGATTTGGTTGTTAAACAAGAGTTTATACGGGTTAAAACAATCTGGTAAACGATGGTATGATTGTTTAGTAAAGGTACTTAAAACCATGGACTTCAAAGCTACCACTGCTGATAACTGTTTCTTTGTCAAAAAGGGCGATGATTACATTGAATTTGTATTAATTTATGTGGATGACATTTTATACATAGGAAAACATAAAGAGAGAAGAGAAACTTTTGTAACTAAGCTAAATGAACATTTCTCGTTGAAATCTCTAGGCAAAGTGAACAAATATCTTGGTGTCCAAATTAATAAGACTAGAAGGGGATTCAAACTTACTCAGAGAGATAAGATCATAGAACTTTTAAATAAATGCAATTTAAACAATGCCAAACCTTGTGATACTCCTATGCAAACTGATTTTCTAAGAAATACTGATGAATCTTCCCCCGAATTCAAGGATAACACATTTTATAGATCAATCATAGGTTCACTTCTTTATATATCTAATTGGACTAGACCAGATATCGCCTTACCACTCAATTTATTATCCAGACATGTCAGCAAACCAACAATGTATCATTGGGAAGCTGTTAAAAGAATTTTAAGATATCTGAAAAGTACACTAGACTTTTGCTTAATGTTAGAACCTAATGATAACAAAGAACCAAAGCTTACATGTTACGCAGATGCGGACTGGGCTGGAGACACCTCATGTAGAAAAAGTACATCTGGTTATATATTTCTCCTAAATGACTGTCCAGTTTACTGGTACACTGGTAAACAAGAACTAGTGGCCACTTCAACGACAGAAGCGGAATATGTTTGTTTATCCAAAGCCGCAAATAACCTTGTATGGTTTAATGATTTAATTTCAGATGTTTGGAAAAAACCTGCCTTGCCTTTTGTTATGCATGAAGACAACAAAGCAGCCATTGAAATATCTAGATCTGATGCCATTGGACAAAGGTCCAGACATATAGACATAAAATTTAAACATGTGAGACAATTATCTCAGGATGGATTTATTAAAGCAGTGCATTGTGATACTTCAGAACAATTAGCTGACATATTGACGAAGCCTTTACCTTCCAAGCAGCACAAATATTTAACTTCTAAGTTGTATGTTTTGTATTGTCCTGAATCTGAGTGTAATTGGTGTTGTATAACGAATCGGCATTTAGAGGGGGATTTGTCAGATGTAAATGCCTTATTCTCTAATGTGTAAATAGTATATCAACGGGGTATCAGGGGTTAACTTATTCTTCATTTATTAATGTATTCATAATTCACCACTCCCACATATAGCTCCTCCCATTGTGTATATAAGGAGCTGCCTGTACCATTTTCCCTGCTTCTATCTGTGAATATTCAGTGAATATAGAATGCCTATTGTAAATAAAAGGAAATATATTTAAACCTTTACTCTTACTAATATTATTGAGTCTGATCCTGAAAATATTGCAACAATGATACTCTAGTAATCTTCCTCCAATAGACAGTACCATAATTAATCATTGTCTGTTAAATCAAGCTGAAACAACATTTTTGCCTAGATAATGAAGGCTATTCTTCTACTGGGTTCCAATATTTCATCAAGAAATCAGATGGTTTCTGGTTTGCTGCTGGCCGCCGCCAGATGCTCCTTCGGGATCGTCAGCTTCCACTGCCTGTCAGAGCCGCCTTCACAACGGAATGGCGGCTCGAAAAAACTCCGTTTCCATGAGGAAACGGAGATAGAGCCGGCAGGGGTGGGTAGAACTCTCTGCAGAGTCCCAAAAGTTTTTCTTTTACTTTTGGGACGGAGCGGATGAGATGCCCCATATCCCCAGCCACTGCTCCGGGCTTTGGGAGACCTCTGCTAATGCAGAGCCAGGCGTCAAGAGCAAGCCTGCGAATTTAACAGATTATTCAAAGAAAATGTGAGCTGGACCTGTAATACTGAATCGCAAGTATTTTACTTATCTTTTAAAAATTACTTAAGAGAAAAGAGGAAAAGAAAGGGGAAAAAAAAACACCTTTTAAAATGGCGTCTGCCGCGGCTGGAGAAGAGGCTGAAAGGGAAAGTCCTTCCGTTTTCTACTATTACAATGTAGCGGAATAAATACCACTAGCTACATTTGCAGACAAAACTTCGCTCCTGTGGTTTTTTTTTTCTCTTTTTCCCCTGGAGACTTGACATTGTTGTTGATTGGAAAGAAGTCTTTTTTCCTGTTTTTTTTTTTCTTTTAACAAAGCCTGCCTGGGTGGAAACATGGCACTGAGACTTATAAAGTCAGATAAACAAGTAGGGGGGGGATTCCCCCATTAACAACTTAAAGGAACAAGTTTTAACTCTTCAGTCTCAGAAACCTGATTTTAATATAATAGAATTTCTCTTAGAGGAGATTGAAAGAAGGGATGAGATTGTGAATCAGCATCTTGAAAAATTTAAGCAGGAAATTAAAGAATTGGTGAAATCTAAGTTTGATTTTTTGGAGCGAAAAATTTTAAAAGTGGCTAATGGTTTTTCAAAATTTATGATACAGCTGGATACAAATACTAATTTACTAGAGTCTAAAATGGAAGAAATTCAAGATAAATTGGACAATAGAATTCAAAAAATTGAAAATGATTTGATAAACACTCAGGATAATAGCTCAGAAGAAAAACCTAAAATGGATGCTGTTCAAAAGTCTGGTAATGTAGAAAATCTGCAACAGAGGATTGAAAAAGAGGTTCTAATGGTACAATATAATTTCACAGAATATGCGATAAGATTGAGAGGCTTGCAGGAAAATAACGGAGATGATTTAAGGAGAATATCTTCTGAAATTCTAGCTGGGATTTTAAAGGTTCAACCTGACGAAGTGTTTTGTAGGATTGACAGAGTTTACAGAATAAACTCCTGGATTGCCAAGCAAAGGCAACTGCCTAGAGATGTGGTGATTTATTTCACAGATAAAGAAATTAGGAATAATATTGTGCAAAATTCCTTCAATTCTAATTTGCAATTGTATGGAAGAAAGATTTGGATTTACAAGGAACTCCCACCTAAGATATTAATGGAAAGGAAGAAATTTGGTTTTCTGGTGACTGAGTTAAAAAAGAGAAATATCCCATTTAGGTGGGACGCCCCAGTTGGTATTATATTGAGATATCAAGGAGAAAGATACCAGCTAAATACTGTTGAAAGAGCGGAAGAATTTTATCAAAATAGGTTGAAAATGAATTTAACATCTTCAGGTATAATACAGGATAAGCAGAAGGAGCTGGAAATAAAGGGAAAATATCGAATTACAGAGACTGTACCAGATAAATTGCCTTTGGATTTATCGGATATCCCAGCTGGATTATCTACAAATTTGAGAAAAGTGGCATCTGACTTTAATGTGATGACTTATCAAGGCAAGGACAAGCATGGAAACCAATTAGGGGATATACAAGGGATAAAAAAGAAACATGAGACACAAAAACAAAACCAACAAGACCGATCTACAAAGCAGAATGAAAACCGACTAGGTGATACACAATCTGTAGAAAGGAAACCAGGATGGAAATCAAACCCACAAAAAGAAAAGAAAAAAAGAAATAGGTTGCATAAAAATAGAAATTTCTAAATCAAGCAACAGTGAAGCCAGTGACTTTAAAATATGAATGATTATGTGAAAACATAGAGGAGGCGACGTATTGGTCAATATCATCCTGAGGATAGTGGCAGATCTCTGCATTGCCGTAATCTTGGGATGTGAAAAGAGCCTTAAACTGATGGATTTGAATTATCCACTTTGGAATTTCTTTTTGTGTTGATAAATATATTATAATTATCTTGAATCAGGCAAGAGAATTATGCTGGGGCACGCAGAAGATCGGGTTGTTACCCACTACGATGATGGGAATCAATAATCCTGATGAAACCCACAATTATTACTATATGGAATATAATTATAATGTCACTCGGGTGGTTGTTTTTACTTTTATACATATAAGAAGATAATTACTACTGATGGGGGCAGATATGATTGAAGATTTTGAATAAACTGTTGCATTAGCAAGCTATGTTACCCTATTATGGATGTTGGTTCTAACAATCCAGTGGAAAGACTTCAAAGAAGATATTATATGGACGATAAATTTAAAGTCATTGTCTTTTCTTTTTTTATTTAGATATAATGGAATATATATACATATATTTTTAAGTAGTGTGGGCAGTGAATCAAAGATATTAAGAATTGTTGTGTATGGTAATTTTGCAGGACAGTGGGTGAATAAGTTAGTTAGCAGACTGATTAGTTTAAGAAAAGGGATTTTAAGTGATATACTTAGGGGAGTGGAGGAAATGGATAGAGTGGAATAAATGTTAAACTAGATTTTATGGGGAAGGCCGCTTTGAAATGTTATAGTAATATATATAGAAGATTAAATGTTAAAGTAGGACTTATCGTATAGTCTTAAAGTGGAAGGTGGTTTTGAATTGTTGTAATAATATATAGATATAAGTTTGGGAGAGGAGAAAATAGGGCAGATTATTGCCAAATTGGGAGTTATAATACTATTATGCTAAATTAGAAGTTATTCTACAATGTTATAGTATAATGTCTTTTTTTTTTCTCTCTTTTCTGAAATGTATGGATAAAGGGGGATGTTATAATATTAATAATATTTTTAGTAAGTAAAGGTCAGTATTTAGAGGAGGGAGTAAGTAATCTGTTATGAATTAGGTTTTTTGTTACGAAGAAGTCACAGGGGGGGATGGGTGGGGAGGGGGGGTTAGGGAGGGGGAGGGGGAGGGAAAAAAAGGGGGGGAAATTTGTATTTGAAAACTTTTTCAATAAAAAAAAAAGAAATCAGATGTAAAAGAATTATACAACTGAAGGTGATGGGACTGACCAAGTCCACCTGTGCTGGGAAAGGGGGATACTGTGGAACCCGTCAGTCAAGGAATTTTGGCTGGCAGGATCCAAGAGAAGAAACTTCTCTGCCGTGGCTCCTGTCCTCTGGAACATCCTACCCATTGAGTTGAGATTGGTTTCCACCCTCCTGACTTTTAGTAAGAGCTTTAAGATCTGGCTCTGTCAGATGGCTTTGGGTCCAATGGGGGGCTATTTAAAAGCTAACCCCACCTCCTCACTTCTGTGTATCTGGCTCCCTCTTTTACCATGCTAATGATTTTATTTTATCTGTTTTGTTACCTTATAATTGATGACTTTAATATTTTTAATACTTTTATGCAGCAAGGCACCAAGAGTGGTTTGACACACGATAATAATTAGTAATAGTAATAATAATTATAATAAGAATAATAAGAATAAGAATAATAATAATAATAAGAAGAAGAAGAAGAAGAAGAACAACAACAACAACAACAATAACAACAACTATATAAAAAATACGACTTAACTGTATCCAGACGAAAACAAGAAGCAATCCCATACGAAGAAAGACAATCACATACACAAACTTTGAAAAGAAAAAGGGTATAAAAAAGACATACTGGCACAGTAAAATTTGTTTGCTTGCTTGTAAGGAACACTTGAGCTGAGTCAAGCTTGTCTTCCTTCAAGAAAGAATCCTGCTTTCCGGCAGCTGGCCTTCCGAGATTCCTTTCAGCATCTGCACAGGTATTTTCCCATCCGGGAACGAACCAGGAATTTTCTTCCAATGATCCTAACTGAATTGCATGGGAATCTTCAGACCCTGCTTCCGTTGTCCTGCAATCCCTTCCTTTCAATAAAAGGTTCCTTTTGAAATGCTAATTGTTTCAAGGGTTCTACTTTCTTGAAACGGAGAGGAGAGGCAGGCCTTACAAATTCTAAAGAACAAAGAATTGCATATGGGGAAACGTCTTAGAATTGAGGATTTAGGAAACACTGTAGGTGGGTGTGTTAACTGTAAAGAACCTGTTTTATTTGATTGTGACTTTTCTCAACTTTGATTCACTTGGCAGCATGTAAAACGATATGGAAAGATATACTCCATGTGGGCTGGACCTCAACTTATAGTCGTGCTGTCTGGATTCAAAGCTGTGAAAGAAGGAATGACCAACTTCCGAGAAGAATTCTCTAATCGAATAGAGGATCCTTTCTTCACTGCTTTGGGGAAAGGAATGGGTAAGTGCAGGGGTAAAATCCAGCAGGTTCTGACAGGTTCTGGAGAACCGGTAGCGGAAATTTTGAGTAGTTCGGAAAACCGGCAAATACTACCTTTGGCTGGCCCCAGAGTAGGGTGGGAATGGAGATTTTGCAGTATCTTTCCCCTGCCACACCCACCAAGCCATGCCCATCAAGCCACACCACGCCCACCAAGCCATGCCCACAAACCTGGTAGTAAGTTTCACCACTGGGTAAGGGCAAGTAGTAATCAATTTTATGTAAAATCCCAGATTGGGAGCTTTACTACCAGGCCGCTACACTCTCTTGGGTGAAAGAATGGATAAATCTTAGACATAGAAGATTACTATTGTTGGAGGGACGTGATCTTCAGCTGGGATGGCACGCTTTTCTGTGGTATGGAAGGAACAAAATACATAGATATTTCCAAAGATGTTATGTAAGAAATGCTCTATTTTTTTTATTGAAAAGTTTTATAGGAAATACAAACATTTTCTCCCCCCCCCCACCCTTCCCCCCTCAACCCCTCCCTCCACCTCCCTCCCACCCCCCTTCCCCTCCTTCCCGCCCACCCCCCTCCCTAGACTTCCCAGAATAAGCATAGGGTATAGCATTCACAAACATAAAACTAAAATATGCTAATAAATTATTGACTTCATTTTCTCCCTAGGTCTTTAACTCCTTATAACTCAAAAACTATAAACATAAACTAAAAATTAAAAATATTTCATTTATAAGCCATATGAATCTTCTTGTTTTGATACTTTTTTTGAATATAGTCGATCCATCTTCCCCATTCCGATATGTATCTTTCGTTTGAGTAGTCTTTAAGATATGATGACATTTTTGCCATCTCTGCCAAATGCACAACTTTTAGTGTCCATTCCTCAATAGTTGGTGGATCTTCCTTCTTCCAATACTGTGCCACCTGGCAGCTGTTATTAAATTCAAAACCAACTTAGTCTCTATTACAGTACAATCCATAACTATTCCCAACAGAAAAAACTGTGGTGTAAATTTAATTTTTTTCCTTAAAATATTTTGAATAATCCACCATATTTTTATCGAAAAAGCCTTTTTTTTTTCATGTCCACCATATATGAAAATATGTAGCATCTTCACACTCACATCGCCAACACTTAGGTTGTAAATTTGGATACATACAGGCTTGTTTTTTGGGGTCTAAATGCCATCTGTAAAACACTTTATAAAAATTCTCTCTTAAATTTTGGGCTTGTGTGAATCTTACATTCCTAACCCATATCTTTTCCCATGTTTCCATCATTTTTGGTTCACCTATATTTTGTGCCCATTTTATCATACAATCCTTGACTAGCTCTGTTTCTGAATCTATTTCCACTAATACGTTATACAACCTTTTTATATGCATTTGACCTTTATCTCTTATTTGCTTTATCACATTCTCATCCTGTTGCAAAATACCAGTTTTTTAAAAAATATATACTTTATTGATTTTTTTAAAAAAAATTTTTTTAAAAGAAAACATCAAATCTCTGTCGACATCTGAGGTGTCGTGCAATTACATATTTACATTATATACATATCAAGTATCTTCGAATCTACCATTATTGAAAATAAACATATCCTTACAATCTCATTCTATTATTCCACCATTTGTACCACCTTTCCCATACTGCCTTGAATTTTGAATTCTCATCGTCTTTAAGAGCACTTGTTAATTTTGCCATTTCTGCACATTCTATAATTTTATTTATTATTACCACCTCTGGAGGGGTTTGTTTGTCCTTCCAGTATTTTGCGAAGGTTAACCTGGCCCCTGTTATGACATGTATAATTAGATGTATCTTATCTTTGGAGAGTCTATCTCCCATCATTCCTAATAAGAAAATTTCAGGGGAAAATTCTATATCTTCTTCCACTATTTCTCGTAGCCAGTTTCGTATTTTTATCCAAAACTTTTTTGTCTCATGGCAGGACCACCACATATGAAAGAAGGTGCCAACCTCCTTTCCACATTTCCAACATATTGGTGAAGCACTGGGAAATATTTTTGCTAATCTAGCTGGGGCTAAATACCATCTATGAAATATTTTGTAATGGTTCTCCCTATAAATTGCTGATTTGGTCAAATTATAATTTCTATTCCAGGCCTCCTCCCAGTCATTGAAATTTAACCTATAACCAATGTTTTTTTCCCAAATATTCAATTGATTTCTGGCTATTCCTTCTGCTCTGTCCTCGCCTAATAAAAAGTTGTAAAATCTCGCTAGCATTTTCTTTTCAATCCCCAACATAATTTTATCCAAATTGTTGTACTTTGCCTCTATACCAAACTGATTCCTATCTTTCTGATATCTGGAGTTTATCTGTAGGTAGCTCCACCAGTCTAAATTGAAGCCTTGATTACTTAATATTTCCCGTGATTTAAGAATACCATTATCATCTAAAATGTCTTTATATGTGCCGAATTTCAAGATATCTCTTTTATTAGAGGCAGTCAGAGCCTCCATAATTGAAAGCCAGTTTGGTATTTTCATGTAGAATCGTTGCCTAATTTCTTCCCAAGTTTGAATAAGGGTCTCCCTTAATTTGTGTTTGTGGAAATGCGAGTTCTTTTTGTTCTTTAAGTCCCATAAATAAGCGTGCCAGCCTACCTGTAGATCGTGGCCTTCTAATGTCAAGATTCTCTTGTTTTGTAATGTAACCCATTCTTTGATCCATACTAATTTGGCCGCCTTCTGATATACTTCCCAATCGGGTAATCCAAAGCCACCCATGTTTCTTTTCCCTTGCAGTGTTTTGTATGCAATCCTTGCCTTCTTCCCTTCCCATAAAAATTCTCGCATCTTTTTTTCCAGATCTAGGAAATATTTTTTATCAAGATTCACTGGTATAGTTTGGAATAAAAATATAATCTTGGGAAGAATGTTCATTTTAATTGCTGAGATCTTGCCTATGAAAGACAATTTTAACTTCTTCCATCTGTCTATATCCTGCTTTATTTTTTGTAATAATGGAAGGTAGTTATCCTCCTTTAAAGAGGAATATCTTGAGGTAATCCATATTCCCAAGTACTTTATTTTCTTCACTATCTGAAGATCTAAGGACTTTTCTAGCTCTTTCTTATTTGCCTCTGTCATGTTTCTTGCTAAAATTTTAGTTTTGGTTTTATTAAGTTTGAAGCCGGCTACTTCTCCATACTGTTGTATGGAGATTTCAAGGGATCTTCTGTTATTAAGGCCACATCATCTGCAAAGGCTTGTGTTTTGAAAATTTCTTTCTTAATTTGTAGTCCTTTAATTTCTTTGTTATCTCTGATCTTTCTAAGTAGGATTTCCAGCGCCATTATAAAAAGTAGAGGGGACAAGGGGGCATCCCTGTCTAACTCCCTTTTGTATCCAAAATATCCATGTTTTGTCCCCGTTTATTAAAATGCTTGCCCTCTGTTTATGGTAAATATTTTCAATCATCTTTCTAAAATTTGTCCCAAATCCCATCAAATCAATTTGGTTGGTCATAAATTTCCAATTCAAGTTATCGAACGCCTTTTGGGCGTCCAAAAACACTAACACCAGCTGTTTTTCCGGGTGCTGCTCATAATATTCTATGACATTTATTACGGTCCTCACATTATCCCTCATTTGCCTCCCTGGGAGGAAACCCTTCTGGTCGTTGTGAATCCAGCCATTTAGAATTTTTTTTAGTCTTTCCGCAATTATACTTGTAAATAATTTGTAATCTGAATTTAACAAAGAAATAGGCCTATAATTTGCTATCTGTTTCGGCTCAGCACCTTCTTTCAATATGAGTGTAATATAAGTTTCTTTCCAAGAGTCTGGGATTCTTGTACCAACTAAGACCTCATTAAATATTTCTACCAGTTCTAATTGTAGTTCTTCCTCAAATTTTGTATAGATTTCCCCCGGGAGACCATCTGGGCCTGGTGTTTTATTTTTCTTGATTTTGGTAAGAGCCAATTTGAGTTCTTCTATTGTGATTTTGTTGTTTAACATTTCTTTCTCTTCTTCCGTTATCTGTGGTAGGTTAGCTTCCATCAGGTATTGTTCAGTTTTGTCTGGGTCAATCAGTTCCTCTTTATATAAGGCTTCATAAAATTCTCTCGCTCTTTCTAACTTATCCTCTTCTTTTGTCAAAATATCGCCATTGGAATCTTCTAATGTAAGAATTTGATTTTTTTTCCTGTTCTTTTTTAAATCTGTATGCCAGCCACCTTCCCGACTTGTTGGCGTTCTCAAAGTGGTAGTGTTTTATTCTCTTGATTTTTTGTGCCAACTCCTCCTGATCCAGAATATTGAGATTATGCCTTGCCATCATCCATTTTTGTTTGGCCATCTCGTCTCCCGGGTTTTGTTGTAATTTACTATCCGCTTCTTCTAGTTTCTTATTATAATCCTCTCTAACTTTCCTTTCTTCCTTATTTTTGAACGCCATGTACGAAATCGCTACTCCTCTCAAATACGCTTTCATGGTATCCCATACAATTTCCTTCGCCGTGCCTTGCTTGCCGTTCTCAACAAAGAAGCGCTTAATTTCTTCATTTAATTTTGTCATAAACTCTTTTTCATTTAGAAGGTTAGTCCTTAGACTCCATCTCTGTTGCTTTCTCTTATTAGTATAATGCCAGTTTACTTCAAGAAGTTTATGATCTGCCCAAGTATTTGTACTTATATCCACTTTCTTAATTTCTAGACCTAATTTTCTAGTAGTCCATGCCATGTCAATTCTGGACCAAGAGTTCTGTGAAGTTAAGTAAAAGGTGTATTGGGAATCATGCGGATGTAGAGTATGCCACATATCGATTAGATTAAGTTCATCCACCAAATCAAAGAAACTTTTTGGCAAAGGTAATCTTTTATTTCTTTTTCTTTCCCCACTTTTATAATCTTTCTCTGGGTTAACAATACCATTAAAGTCCCCTATCATACATATTTCAGCATAGGTCCAATTCCCTAATTGTTCATGTAATTTTTTATAAAATTGTCCCTGTTTCTTATTCGGGGCATATACCCCCACCAACATCATTTTTGCATTACCTCTCTTGATTTCTACCATTAGAATTCTCCCTTTAGTATCTTTGTACTTTAATTCTGCCTCAATTCCTTTTTTCACATAGATCGCCATGCCCCTTTTCTTTTTCTCTGCTAATGACACAAATAGTTTGCCAAGTTTAATAAATTCTAGACAATTTGCCTCATCTTTTTTTATATGACCCTCCTGTAAACAGATTATGTCTGGGTTCTGTTTTACCAGTTTTGATAGAATTATCTTTCTTTTTTTATGATCATTTAAGCCGTTAACATTTAAGGATAAAATTTTTAAGCCATCCATTTCTTGTATTATGTCCGATTTCTAGTTCTTGTTTGTCTTTAATGTTACTGCTCTTACTGGTCTAGTCTTCTTTCCTTGTTATTCCGCTTCTTCTTTTTTCTTCTCCTCCTCTATTTCTTCCTTTGTACTTTGCTCTTGTGAGGTTTCTTCTTCCGTGTTTACCGTATCAATTTCTTCTTTGCTAATTTGTTAGTCTTCCCCTCTTCTTAAAAAATCTTGTGCTACGGCTAAACTATCAATTTTAACTTTTCTTCCTTGCCATGATACTAACATCCCCTCTGGCAGGATCCATCTAAATATGATATTTCTTCTATTCAGTTGGCTCACCAGAAACTTGTAGTTTTTCCTCACTTCCCTCACTCTTCTTGGTATTTGTTTAAGAATATTCACCTCCTTTCCTTTAAATACAATCTGTTCTTCTCTCACTATGTTAAATAGAATATCCCTCACTTTCCTTCTGGCGAACCTCACGTGGACCTCCCTGGGGAGTCTGTTTCTTCTCACGTAATTTGTTTGAACCCTGTACACCTCGTCAAGTTCTTTAATAATATCTTGTTTATCCTGTTGAAGGGTATCTGCTATCAACTAAGCTATTTTATCGCCTAAATTCTCTTCCTTTTCTTCACAAATATTTTGAAAGCGGAGGTAATATGAAGCCTTGTCCATTTCCAATTGTATCAGGGACTCTTCAATTCCTTTGTTCTGTCTCGCGAATGTCTGATCCACCATATCTAATTTTTTCTCACTTTGTTCCATCCTTTGTTCTACTTTTTGAATTCTTCTCTCATTGTTCACAATAGAGGCTTGGGTCTCGGTCATTTTTGAGTCCAAAACGTGGATGTCCATTTTTAATTCGGAATGGCTGTTTAACAATTTCTCCTGCATTGCTAACATGGTCTCTTGAATCAGCAATAAAGAAGATTGTACTGTTTGAAGGGTTGGAGTTGTTGGTGGCTTGTCTGACTTCTGTATCCCTTCTAAGGGTTTCTGGATTACCGGAGATAGTGTTGTTAGAGTAGGATTAGATGGAATTTTTTTGCCAGATTTTAGGATTGTCGATGTCATCGTTGCCATTTCTTTCAGGGTTAACTTTTGTTCTCTTATAATTTTCTCAATATTTTTCCAAATAACCATTCAATGGTTTTGCCCCTATTTCCTCTATTAATTCCTCTTCTTAAACCTATTTAAGAGGTTTGCTATCTTCACTAGACAGGATCAATTCATCAAATTATCTTTAAATTCCAAATTAATTCTCACATATAAGCCAAGAGTTTTATACCTACTCTACCTAAATCTTTCGCAGATCATAATCTGGTGCTTTTGGTTTTAACAGGAAAGAGCTTGAGTTTTAGATGGAGACTAAATGAAGCTATTTTGCAGAAGGAAAGGATTGTAAAAGATTATAAAAAGAAATTGCAGGAATACTTTGAGAATAATTTGGAAAAAGGGACAAGTCTAAGGGATGCTAGTAAAATAGTTATGAGGGGCTATTTCATACAGCACAATTGTTTAGAAAAGAAAAAAGTCCCAGGAAAAGATGCAACGGATACTGGAAGATATTAGGCAGAAAGAAATTCAGTTGCAAAAGACACCTATAGATCAGGGGTGGGTTCTACTTACCTTTACTACCGGTTCGCAACAGGATCGCACGTGTATGCTTGCTTCGCTCACGCACCCACCTTGCTTCTGCGCATGCGCAGATCGCTTCTGATGATGTCAGGGTCAGTGGGCGGAGCCTCCCACCAGTTTTACTACCAGTTCTATAGAACCGGCCTGAACCGGGGGCAACCCACCACTGCTATAGATACTAAAATATTACACCATATCAAAGTATTATGGCAACGACTATCTATGTTAATAGTACAGGAAATAGAAACAAAATTGAAGTATGCGAAACAAAGACATTTTGAATTTGTCAATAAACCAGGCAGATGGTTAGCATATAAATTAAGAAAAGAATGAGAAAAGACAACAATTGGAAAAATCCGGGAAGGTAGTAATGTAATAACAGACAATGGACTTATTAAAAAGTCATTTCATAATTTTTCTTCAAATTTGTATAAAAGGCAGGAGATTGACCTATTATTTATTTTATTTATTTTTTATTTTATTGGATTTATATACTGCCCTACTCCCGAAGGACTCAGGGTGGTGAACAGCCAAAAAGATAAAACACACAAACTACAAAATTTAAAAGACAATATAAAAATCCATTAGATAATTTGGCCCAAAACAAATTAAAGCACCCCTAATATTTTAAAACAAATTTACAATTTACAATTTAAAAGGGAAGTTAGGCCAGGCCAGCCTGCTGAAATAAAAAGGTCTTGAGGGCACGGCGGAAGGTGCTTAAATCCGGGATCGTCCGTATCTCTTGGGGGAGCTCATTCCAGATGGCAGGTGCCCCCACAGAGAAGGCTCTCCCCCTGGTGGCTGCCAGTCGACACTGTTTGGCCGATGGTACCCTGAGGAGCCCCTCTCTATGTGAGTGTACTGGCTGGTGAGAGGCTACTGTTGGCAGAAGGTGGTCCCGTAAGTAACCAGGTCCTAAGCCATGGAGCGCACTAAAGGTGGTAACCAAAACCTTGAAGCGCACCTAGAAGACCACCGGGAGCCAGTGCAGCTCGCGCAGGAGAAGTGTTACATGGGATCTCCACGTCGCTCCCATAACACCCACGCGGCCACACTTTGAACCAGTTGGAGCCTCTGGGTGCTCCTCAAGGGGAGCCCCATTACTGTAGTCCAGGCGGGAAGTGACGAGGGCATCAGTGACCGTGCATAAAGAGTCCCAATCCAGAAAGGGACGCAACTGGCAAATCAGGCGGACCTGATAAAAAGTCCTCCCAGCCATAGCTGTCAAATGCTCTTCTAAAGACAGCCGTGAATCCAGGAGGACACCCAAGTTGCAAGCCCTCTCCGTGGGGGCCAATGACAAACCCTGAATAGTCAGTGATGGCATCAACTGACTATATCAGGACGCCGGAAACCACAGCCACTCAGTCTTGGGACATCACTTCAAGGGTATCATTGGAGTGGTCCAGGATGGAGATGTACAGCTGAGTATCATCAGCATACTGATGGTACCTCACCCCGAAACCACGGATGATCTCACCCAGTGGCTTCACATAAATGTTGAACAGAAAGGGCAAGAGGACCGACCCTTGTGGCACCCCACATATAAGGCACCTTGGGGTCGACCTCTGCCCCCTCTGCCAACACAGACTGCGACCGGTCGGAAAGAAAGGAGGAGAACCACCGCAACACGGTGCCCCCCACCCCCAACTCTTCCAACCGGTGCAGCATGATACCATGGTTGATGGTATCAAAAACCGTTGAGAGGTCTAATAGTACCAGGACAGAGGAACAACCCCTGTCCCAAGCCCTCCAGAGATCATCAACCAATGCGACCAATGCTCTTTCCATGCTGTACCCAGGCTTGAAGCCCGACTGGAATGGATCCAGATAAACCGTTTCATCCAGGTACTGGGGAAGCTGTCGCGCCACCACACTCTCAACAACCTTCGCCACAAAGCGAAGGTTGGAGACTGGACGATAACTGCTGGGTCCAGGGAAGGCTTCTTGAGGAGAGGCCTCACCACCGCCTCTTTCAAGGCAGCGGGAAAGTCACTCAATGAAGCATTTATAATCCCCTGGAGCCAGCCTCATGTCATCTCCCGAAAGGCCAGAACCAACCAGGAGGGACACGGGTCCAATAAACTTGTGGCTGCGCTCAGTCTACCCAGAATCCTGTCCATGTCTTCGGGAGTCACAGGATCAAACTCTTCCCAGATAACATTCTCAAGACCTGCCTCCATCATCCCTCCTGAATCTACCCAGTCAGAGTCTAAGTCTTCCCGAATCTGAGCAATTTTGTCATACAGATACTGCACAAAGTCCTCGGCCCTGCCCTCCAAGGGGTCCTCCCGTGCTCCCTGGTGGAGCAGGTAGTGGGTCACTCTAAACAGGGCGGCCGGGCGATTATCTGATGATGCAATAAGAGTGGCAAAATAGTTACATTTTGCCGCTTTTATTGCCACTAGGTAAGTCTTAATATGAGATCTTACCAGTGTTCATTCGGATTCAGAAAGACTGGCCCTCCAACTGCTCTCCATGCATCTTTTCCAGCACTTCATCTCCCTCAGCTCCTCAGTGAACCAAGGGGCCAAGTGAGACCGGCGCCGGGTCAGAGACCGCAAAGGCATGACCCGATCCAAAGCTCCAGCGGCCGCCCTATCCCAGGCAGCCACTAGGTCTTCAGTCGAGGCATGAGCCAGAGCCTCAGGGAATGGCCCAAGCTCCATCTGGAACCTATCAGGTTCCATCAGGCACCTAGGGTGGTACCATCTCATCGGTTCCGCCTCCCTGTAGCGGGATGTGGCGGTTCGAAGGTCAAAGCAAAGGAGGGAGTGATCTGACCATGACAAGGGCTCAGTTGCCATATCCCCTATCTCAAGATCACTCAACCACTGACCAGAGACAAAAACCAAGTCCAGCATGTTTCCCACCATGTGAGTAGGGCCATGAACTAACTGGGTCAGGTCCATAGCCGTCATGGAAGCCATGAACTCCCGAGCCGCCTCAGACGTCTCACCGATGGATGGCAAGTTAAAATCCCCCATTACCATAAGCCTGGGGGTATCAACCGCCACCGCAGCTATAACGTTGAGCAGCTCGGGCAGGGCTGCCACCACGTAGCAGGGAGCCAGGTACGTGATCAGCATGCCCATCTGTACCCCATGACCCCACTTCACAAGGAGGGACTCACATCTGGCAGTCTGAGGCACAGTGACCTCCCTCGGCCCAAGACCTTCTTTAATGACAACTGCCACCCCCTCCCCCTCCCCTGTGACCTTGGCTGATGAAATGCATGAAAACCGGGTGGGCACATTTCAACGAGGGCCCCCCCTCCTGGCCCAACCAGGTCTCCATAATACCCGCCAGGTCTGCTTCCCCCTCCTGAACAAGATCGCAAATGAGGGGGGCTTTATTTACCATGGACCTGGCATTGCATAACATCAGCCGAAGGCCCAGGCCCTGAGGATCTGTGCAACCTGGGGAATGAGCAGAGCATTGGGGACCAGAGTGCACAGTCGTTCAGAGACAATGAGTGTGCACTCCCGAAACATGATATGGCCCCCTGCTCCCACCATATCTGCCCCTCCCACCCACAGTACTGATAGAACAGCCATCATAAAATTGGACTCTAGCCCTCTCCCTAACATCCGACCCCGCAACCCTAATGTCGCAGCCCCCCGCTGGCCCCGGCCCCAACCCCAACCCCGGTGGGTTTTCCCCCAAACCCACTCTGGTTACCCCTGAACCCTTTAAAATCTTATCTAAAAACAAACTTAAAAAAACCCTCAACCCTCTCTTCGTGTCATGCCATTAAAATATAAGGTATACATTAAAAATAGATGTATACCTTTCAAACAACAGTTACCTAAATTATCACCCAGAAACAACTCATGAATGACTCGATAACAGATTTTGAGATATCAGAAGCTATTTAAAAAATGAGGCCAGGTAAAGCCCCAGACCCAGATGGTCTTACAAGTCAATATTATAAGTGCTTTGGGGATGAACGTCTTCAACCACTGAAAGATACAATGAATGGTATATTACAGGGAGGAAATACACCCCAGATGTGGAAAGAACCTAATATTGTGTTGCTCTCAAAGGAGGGTCAAGTTGTTACAAAAACAAACAATTAAAGACCGATTTTATTATTAAACAATGACTATAAACTTTTTGCCGCTATTTTGGCACAAAGACTAAAGAAGATTTTACAGAGATGGGATTCAACCAGTTTTTAACATTTTGCGCAGTTCGGAGAACTGGCTAATCCCACCACAGGCTGGCCCCTCCCCTCCCTTCTCAGGAGTCCCAGCAAATGGACCAGCCACCCCGATCAGCTGGGAGCTGGTAGCAGTGGTGGGATTCAGACAGTTCGCACCACTTGGGGAGAACCAGTTGTTAACTTTCTGAACAGTTTGGTGAACTGGTTGTTGGAAGAAATCATTAGGGCAGAGAACCGGTTTTTAAATTATTTGAATCCCACCACTGGCTGGGAGGCAGCGAATGGACCAGCTGCACCAATCGGCTGGGAGACTGGGGTTCCCTTTGCATCCCGTTTTTGGCCTGGACAGCATTTTTTCTTCTTATTTATATGGTGAAAGAAACTTCTTTTATTATTTTTTACTTTTGTTGCAAATCTTTGTTCATTCTGAGTCTTTGCTTTCCTGACTTCATCTTTGCAGATTTGGGCTATCTGCTGATATTCTGTCTTAGTTATGTGTCCCTCTTTCCATTTTTTGTACTTATCCTTTTTGTCTTTCAGTTTATCAGAGAGATCTTAATGCAATCATGCTAGTTCCTTCTTAGATTTCTTGTTTTTCTTTTTCAGTGGTATTGTGTTGGACTGGGCTTTTACAATCGTATTTTTCAGAGTTTTTAACATAAATGTTATCCGAAATCATTTATCACTATCTGCTGATGCTCTCAGGAATTATTCTTTCCAATGGCCTCACCTGGAAACAGCAGCGACACATTGGCATCACTTCTCTGCGGAAGCTGGGCCTGGGGAAAAAAAGCATTGAACATCAAATAGAAGATGCAGCTCAGAAACTGGTGGAGGTCTTTAGACAAAAAAAAGGTATGTAATTTGGGGTAATGACAATGGTTCAAGTCTGCCTGACAAATCCCTTCTATTCTCAGTATTTCAAGTAAAAAGGGATGCATTTGATTTGATGTTAAGAAGTTATCTTCTTTATGAAATTCATTATAAAATATCTTCATTCACAGGACAGCCATTTGACCCTACATTTCCAATACAACATGCCATTTCTAATGTCATATGTTCTTTGAGTTTTGGACATCAGTTTGCTCCTGAAGATGAAAACTTCCAGAAATTAATGAAAGCCCTTGAAATTATAGTGAAAATCACTGGCGACTTTTTCCATTTGGTGAGTCATCTTTTCTATTAAAGAGACCAAGCTCCCCAAACAATGTTTCTATTAGCATTTTCATGTAATCATGAATGTCAGGCATGGAGGGAGCCTTGGAAATCATCTAATTTACTTCTCTCCCCAGTAGGTGTGGCTGCCCTCGAGTCAGTCTTGACTCCTGGATAAGTCTTTGCAGTTTTCTTTTAAAGATTTCAGAAGTGGTTTGCCGTTGCCCATATTTAGGGTTGAGAGAGAGAGAGAGAGAGAGAGTGACCCAGTGTCACCAGTTGACTTAGTGCTTGAATTGGAACTAGAACTCAGAATTTCTGCTTCTAGGCTGTTGCATTAACCACTATATCAAAGTGGTTCTTTCCATGAAGGAATCCATCATTTCAGTATCACCAACATAGCAAAAAATAAAATAAATAAATAAAATCCCTGCCAGTCTGGACACCATTTCAGGAGTACTCTAAACATTTCAATACTTAAATGTTAGTCTTTTGGTCCCTCTTGTAGCTAGTGTTGAATTAGAGCTTAAATGCAAATGAGGTGACCCTGTAGTTTGTAATCCACAGATATATAAAAGAATGACAAATGAATACAAATTGGAGAGAAAAAAATAAAAACTCAGCTGGGAAGAAAAACTGAAATCTCCAGTGAAAAGAAAATATGAAATCTCAACATGCAGTTAGTCTTCTTTTTTTGTGATATATGCAGTACGATGCAGTAAATATATGCAGTACGATGCATATACTTTTGGTATACATGGTATCTGCAGTACAATGCAGTGGGCCATGTGCAGGTCTGTACATTGGGGAAACAAAACAACTACTTCATAAGTTCATGGCATAACATAGGAGAACAAACACATGAGGACTATATTCAGCAGTCCATGTGATTTAAAAAACAGAGACCACTCTTTTGAAGACAGCAGAGACCACATTTTGGACAGAGAGGACTTCTGGTTTGAAAGAGGGGTCAAAGAGACCATCTATGTCAAAACTGAATAGCCTTCTCTCAGCAGAGGAGGAGGGATAGGAAATCACCTATCTCCAATCAACAAACAGTCCTTTCAACAGTTCTAAGAAGGCTCCACACACATTTGCACCATTCATGTGACCCAGATGACAACAGATAAACCTCCAGGTGAACTTAATGACTCAATAAAAGAATGCAATGACCAGCAGTCTGCAAGGAATATAAATCCTTCCATTCCCCACCATCCAGTCAGAGCTGCAGAAGTTTCTATAATGAGAAGCAAAACATCTTCAAAGAAAAACCAGAAAGTCCAGTTGCCTCTTGAAAAAGCACCTTTGGGTTCTTCTTCTATAGGTACTGGACTTCTGCCGATCTACGCTAGGACTATATAGCTTACAACTATAATTGAGCCCAGAATTTTAATCATAAATCATTGCTGTCACAAGTTGAGTTGTACTTGATTGGACTTGATTTCACAACCCATTTTTATGATGGTTAAGTGAGTCACCATGGATGTTAAATCACATGTTCAAAATTCTGATTCCAGCTTATCCAATGGGCAATTTTGGTTGAAAAGTGACAAACATGTCATAAAACATAATTATGTGGCTGAGGGATGCTGCAAATGGCAAATGGAATCCAGTTACAAAGCACTCAAAACACAATACAGAAGGGTGATACCGCTGGTGTATCTCTGAGAACAGGTTATAGGTGTCCTGGATAGATTAATCCATAACCCTGTAGCTCCATGAAAACCTATCGAGACAGTTAACCTTTCTTACCTTCCAATAAAGGAGACAATATTCCATCACCTAAACTTTATTCAACACTGGAAGATCCAGTAAAACTAGAACGAAAATAAACAATGGCATATGATAATAAGTTGAATATATACCATATTTTTCTGATTATAAGACACACCTTTTCCCCCCAAAAAAGAGGGTGAAAATCTGGGTGTGTCTTATACTCCGAATATAGCCCCATCCAGCTTCTCAAACGGAGGTTTCAGAGGCTGAAAAAAAGCATCAGAAACGAAGCTTCAGAAAAGAAGCCCCCAAACAGAGTTTCAGAGGCTTTTTTTCTGAAGCTCTGTTTCGGAGGCTTTCAGAGGCAGGAAAAACTTTTTTTTTCTGAAATGGAGTTTCAGAAGTTTCAGAGGCAGAAAAAAAAAAAGCAAAAATAAGCAAGGCACAGAGCTCACAACCAACAAACCTGTTGCTAAAATTCACCTCTGGGAACAGCTGATTGGGGGTATTCCAGAAGGCCGATCCACCTGCCTATCAGCTTTTTTCTTATTTTCCTCACCAAAAACTAAGATGCGTCTTATACTTCGGTGCGCCTTATACTCCGAAAAATACGGTAATAACTAGCAGCCATTTTTCCATAAAAGAAACCAAGTGCTCCTAGCTTTAACCTGGCCTACTTACTGGCCTTCTGCTCCTAGCTATAATATGACCAAAAATATAACTACCCCTACACAACCCAGGGCCTAAACTGCCTAAAGTTGCATAAGGATACACTGCTCATATCTTGAGATTGCAGCTCAAGAACTGTGAGTGGCTTCTCTGGATGCAAGATGGAGGCTGGAATGGCCTCCCTTTCTTTCTTTTCCCCACAAATGCTTGTTAACAAGAAGTGACAAGACAGGAAAGGGGAAGAAAGTAATATTCCCCGAACACTTCCTTATGAAGGGAACATGTTGCACCTATTTTGGCCAGTAAGACCAGGATTGCTAAACTTTACCCATAACTAGCTAAAGAGAAAGAAATTAACCCTGTCCTGCTAGAAAAGCAAATGATTTGGGGATAGAATTTTTTTCGAGTCCATGGCAGGGGTGAAATCCAGCAGGTTCTGACATATTCTGGAGAACCAGTAGCGGAAATTTTGAGCAGTTCGGAGAACCGGTAGTGGAAATTTTGAGTAGTTCGGAAAACTAGCAAATACCACCTCTGGCTGGCCCCAGAGTGGGGTGGGAATGGAGATTTTGCAATAGCCTTCCTCCAGGAGTGGGGAGAGAATGGGGATTTTACAGTATCCTTCCCCTGGAGAGGGGTGGGAATGAAGATTTTGCAATATCCCTTCCCCCAGGAGTGGGGTGGGAATGGAGATTTTGCAATATCCCTTCCCCTGCCATGCCCACCAAGCCATACGACGCCCACCAAGCCACCCCCACAGAACCGGTAGTAAAAAAAATTGGATTTCATCACTGGTCCATGGTAACTTCGACCAGAGGTACTTGTGCTTTTATTTACTTAGCCAAGCGTTTGACCCTGCTGTCTGTCCAATCACACCAGGAGCAGGGGATGAGTTCAACTCTGAAGTAAATCTTATTTATGATGTTCTATATCTGCTCATCATACACAAGTATCTCAGGGGGTTTACAGGATTAAAATGCACAAACCCACCAACAACCCAAGGATAAACTATGACCTCAGCGGATGCAAATGTCTTGGGAATCAGTCAGGTGTTCAATACTGTGAGATGTAAAAAAAACCCAGCAAACCTCATAAAAAGTAAAATGGAGACCATGAACAAGTAAAAAGCAGATTTATTTTATATATGTTTGTTTTCTGAGGTTTTCACGGGTGTTTGTATGTAGGTCTTTGGTTATTCGGGTTTTCTCCCACGTAAAATTGGAAGTGTCTTGGCGATGTTTCGACGAAGTCTCATTTGTAGGGTTGCCAGGTCTGCTTCCAAAAAATAGCGGACAAGCGGGGTGGAGTGGGGTGGTTAAGTAGTAAAAAAATTTAAAAAATTTTTTACAATTAAATTATATATTTTCTTACAAACATTTTAACACGTATTAAAATAATCACTTCAAAACTTTACTTAAAATTCAAAACATCAAATATATTATAATAATATGTAAAATATTAAATTACATTTTACTTTGCTGTCATGTGTATTTTTTATTTGACTGCGCAGCTTTGATCAATTCTTTGTGTTTAAGGAATAATTCTTTAATTTCAGTACCACGTTGAGAAATATTAAAAAATATACAAAGTTCACTTCGAACTGATGGTACAAGCAGTTGGTTACGTTCGTCAGTCCACAAATTTCTCATGACGCTGAAAATTCGTTCAACGTTTGTATTTGATACTGGAATTGATGCACAATACTGGAACAGTTTCAGTAAACTCGGAGCTGGCTCTTTCTTTTTTTTTTTTTTCCTCCTCCCTAACCCCCCCTCACCCTCCCCACCCCCCATGGCTTCTCCAAAAGTAAAATCCAAATTCATATCAAATTATATAATACTTTACCATCCTTTTAAACCCCCCCCACATGCTAACCATTTCTTTCTAACATTATTATTATATCCCCCTTATACTATACATTTCAAAGCAACCTTCAGCTATAAAACTATATAATAAATCCTAATTTAACATTTATTCAACTCATAATCTACCCATTTCCTCAACCCCCATACATATATCTCCTAATTCAAATCTTTTACGTATATTTATATCTAAACCTAACATCCCTTTTCCTAGACTAAACAATCAGTAACCTAACCCACCTCCACCCATTTTCCTACAGGTCTACCATACATAATATTTTTAATATCTTTGTTCTTCTGCCCACACCACACGACTAAAAAATATTTCCATATATAAATAAAATCCTCAAATGACTTTAAATTTGTAATCCATATAGTATCTTCTGTAATGTCTTTCAACTAGATTATTAATTCCATCGCCCATGTTGGGGTAACATCAGGTTCAGCTTCCAACAGTATATTCAGTATCTTCCATTACCATCTGCCCCCATCAATAGTAAGTATTTTCGTATATAAAAAACCACCCGAGTGACTTTATATTTATATTCCATATAGTATCTTCTGTAGTGTCTTTTATCTAGATTATTAATTCCAACCACCATATTGGGGTAACAACCAGATCTTCTGCATGCCCCAATCCCATAGTTCTCTTGCCTTATAACTCAGCATATACGTAATCCATTTTTCAAAGAGTCCAAAATAGAAAGTTCCAATCCACTCAATCAGAGGCCATCTTCCACATCCCAAAAGCACCAGCACTGCAGAGATCTGTTATTCTTCTCAAAATAGTATAAGTCAATAATTTGCCTCAGTTATGTTTTCATGTATCAGCCATCTATAAATCCCGCTTATTATATTTAATCGTCTCTTCAGTAACTGGCATTAGACTGTTGTTTAGTTTAAAAAAATTTAGTTTTGTAGAACCTGCTTCTTCTTTTCTTAGCTTTTTGTGGTTTAGATCTCCATCCTAGTTGCCTTTCTAGGACTTGTATATCAGCTGATTGATTTCCATGCTGGTCTGTAACTTGATAAGACATCTCATTAAAATCCAAAGCCGCCTCTCTTATATTTATAGGTAATCCAGCTATAACCTCTAAAGGAGAATCCAAAAGCAGCTCGTCCAAAAGGGCCTCTGTAACTTGCTGTTTTTCCATTACCTCCATCTCCATCTGCTTAGCCTGAGTTTCAATCTCTTGTTCATTTTGCTTTTCTTTATTCCCCTCCTGTGTTCCTGACACTGATGGCATACGTGGAGATGTTGGATCCATTTTAAAAACCTTGTAGTAAAATTCTTCCGCTTTTTCAACAGTATTTAGTTGGTATCTTTCTCCTTGGTATCTCAATATTATACCGACTGGAGCATCCCACCTAAATGGGATGTTTTGTTTCTTTAGCTCAGTCACCAAAAATCCAAATTCCTTTCTATCTTTTAACATCTTGGACGGCAGCTCTTTATATATCCAAATCTTCCTTCCATTCATTTCTGGAGTGGAGTTAAAAGACTTTTGCACAATATCATTTCTTATTCCTTTATCAGTAAAGTAAATCACCACATCTCTAGGCAACTGCCTTTGCTTTGCAACCCAAGAATTTACTCTGTAGGCCTTATCAATCTTACAGGATACCTCTTCAGGATTAACCTTTAAAATCACGGCCAGAACTTCAGCAGACATCTTTGTCAAGTCATCTCTGTTATTTTCCTGTATTCCCCTCATTCTGGCCGCAAATTCCATGGACCTGTATTGCATCATTGTGACTTCTCTTTCAATCCTTTGTTTTATATTATCTGCATTGTAAGTCTTGTGATCAGCTTTCTTTATTTTAGGCTTTACTTCTGAGCTATTTTCTTGAATATTTATCAAATCATTTTCAATTCTTTGTATTTTATTGTCCAAATTATAAATCTTATAATCAGCTTCCTTCATTTTAGACTCTAATTCTAAATTGGTATCTTTATCCATCTTTATAACTATTTCTGAAAAAGTTTTCAAAGCTGTTACAAACTGTTGTTTCAGATTATCATACTTTCGTTGTACCATCTCTTTAATTTCCTGCCTGAATTTTTCAAGATTCTGGTTCACAATCTCATCATGTCTTGCCATCTCCTCCAAACAAATTCCTTTAGGTCTTTAGAGCCATTCTTCTGAATCTGTAAGCTCAAAACTTGCTCATATGATTTGTAAATGGGGGACCCCCCCCCCACAGCTTGGTTGTCTGGCTTTGTCAGTTTTAACGCCATCCTGCCACACAAACAAACTCTTTAAAAAAAAAGAAAGAAAAAAAGGACTTTTCTCCAAACAATATCAATATAAAGTCTCTAAGAAGGAAGAAACATGAAATAGCCAAGTCAATGTCACTTCTTTGCCCTTTTTTAACCTACAAAACACAACACAACACAACTGGCTCACCCACAATGTAAAAGCAGCTGTGCTAGACCCAAAATGGCCCCTGCAACAAGCAGGAACCTCACACAGCCACAAAAAGCCGAAAAAACCAACTTTCACACTTTACACAATCAAAATTCCACATACAGTTTTGTGAGATTTTGTGTGTTTGTGTAGTTAGAGTGAAACACTATAGAAACACACTAAATCTCAGAAAGCTGCACAAATATTATTATTATTTTTATTATTTTAATATATAAAAGCAGCTAAATTTAAAACTTCCTAAACTTTAAATGGCTAGGTCTAAAAAAAGAACAACTAAAAAAAACCCAAATTAACTATTTTTTTTAAAGCTCCCAAAGGGGAAAAAAACTTACCCAATAGAACAGGGGTCTCCAATCTTGGCAACTTAAAGACTTGTGGACTTCAACTCCCAGAATTCCTCAGTCAGCTTTGCTGAGAGTTGAAGTCCATAAGTCAAGGCAGGCAGGCAGAAAGAGCTGCTCACCGATGAGCTTGATTGCAGCCAGGGATATTCAGTTGATTGCTGATGCATGGATTGCGATCGTCATGCAATCAGCAACTAAGGTAAGCAAGCCGGAGGCTGGGGGGGGGAGAAAAAAAGGAAGTTTTTTCTTTTACATGGCTCTGGCGATCCTGATCCTGAGTTGCCTGATTAGCAGGCAACTCAGCTGGGATGTCAGAGCTTGGCTGCTCAGAGCCATTTAAAAGGAAAAAAAGGCTCTGATGGTGGTGGGGTTCAGCTGGGCATGGGGGGTGGGGGCAGGGATTTTTGCTACCGGTTCTCCGAACTGCCTGCCGCCATCGCTACCTACTCGCCCGAGCCGGTCCGAACTGGGAGCATTTCACCCCTGCTTTAATCCATTTTTTGCGCTGTTGTGTAAAATGTGATTATTGCAATGAGCAGCTACAATATTGTCATTTTCCAGCAATAATTTTTGGTAAACAGATTTGTTCACTCCATAATTGACCGATGCATTATCTGCTGAGTAAGCTGAAACATTATTTATTTCCAATTCGTTATCACTAAGAACTCGACACAGCTGATTTTTTATTGATGTAGAATCTTTGAAAGAATCCTCATAAAAGTCTAAAATTTTCACACACAGTCCTTCTTCACAAGTAAAATATTGTGCAACAATGGGATACATTTTGCGATTTCCCTTGTTTGATGCTTCAGTGGAGAGAGAAAATGGAATTCCATTTTTAAGATAATTGAGAACCAACTCAATAGAAAAAGGATACAAAACCTCATTGACAATAGCTGATGATTTGGTTCTTCCACAAGACATCTTTTTACAATTTCTGAATCATCCAAAATTTGCTTCATTAACTTAATACCGCAATCTTGAGCCAGGAAAGAAATATGGTGTTTGATCCCATGGTAAGTTTCAGCCATTTCAGCTACAGTCACTTTCTCACTGAAAGAGGAGTCTTTAACAATGAAAAACGAATTGATTCGCTTGTTGCTGGAAGCTATTTTCTCCTTATCTAAATGATTTTTTGTGCTTGCATGCTGTGTGACAGCTTTTATACCATTATATTCAATTGTGAACGATTTCTGACACAATTTACAGTAGGCCGTTGTATTTGTTCTGTCGGTTTCGTTGTTGGTAATCCATGCAAAAGTAGCTTCCCAGTCTTTGGTGTATTTGCACACTCCTCTCTTTCATTTTAAAGAATTCAAAATCTCGCCGCTGTCACTCTCATCACTCGACGCCATTTTAGGTCAGTCGATAAAAGCTACAATACATTTTAAAAATGTGAACTGTACATAATTTTATAATATATTTTTATTTTAATCTCATCATTAATTTTTTCGGAGAATCGAGTTCAATGGATATTCGATCTTTGTCTCATTCTAACTTATGAAAAAAAAAAAAACACGATTCTCCTATCCTTATTCTCTTAGACTGTACAGCTTTAGATTACGTACCATTTCAACATAAAGCTTTTGAATTAAAAAATGTCCACTATTTTGTGAAAAAAAATAGTGAACATAATGTGAAAAAAGCGGACTGTCTGCTCAAATAGTGGACACCTGGCAAGGGTACTCATTCGTCATCTTCAGGCTGAAGATGGAGTGGGGTGGAAATGGAGATTTTACAGTATCCTTCCCCTGGAGTGGGGAAGGAATGGAGATTTGTACAGTATCCTTCCCCTAGAGTGGGGAGGGAATGGAAATTTTATAGTATCCTTCCCCTGGAGTGAGGTGGGAATGGAGATTTTACAGTACCCTTCCCCTATCATGGCCACCAATTCACGCCCACAGAACCGGTAGTAAAAAATGTTGAATCCCACCACTGTCTGACATCATGTACTGTTAAGAACTGTATATTACTGTGAGCTGCTGAGAGTCTTTTTAAAATTGTGGTGGGAAATAAATAAATAACTTTTCCTCTTCCTTTTCTATTAGATGTATAATGTGTTCCCACGATTAATGAGCTACCTCCCAGGCCCCCACAAGCAGGCCTTAGCTTCTGTGGAATTGATTGTCGCCTTTGCAAAGCAGGAAATAGAGAAACACAAGGAATCCAGCTCCCAGCATGAGCCACAGGATTTCATTGATTACTATCTTTTTCAGATGGAGAAGGTATTGGGTTTACTGTGGTTCAATAGAAAAGCAAGGAATTATTATATTCCTTGCTATAAGTAAAGAGGAGTGGCTACTGAGATTGCCTTCATTGGATTTTTCTTCTTTCTTTATGTTGCATAAATTTAAATATGCTAATTTCAGATTGTTTCTAAATAAATGAGAAATATATAGTACCTCTGCAATTTTAGATTCTTGTTAGATCTGGATGATACTATGTGTAGGGAAATAGAAATTCATGTTTGTCATCCTGTCATGTCTGCCCTCCACTTGTTTCCCCTTTTTCTAAAAAAAAATCCATTTAAAAGAGAAGGTCCTCCTCTCCAAAGTTTCCAGAAAAAGACTGATATTTTAGAAGCAACATTTATCAATTTAAAGTTACTAGCTCACTTTATTTACAATTATATGGCTTCAGTCTTGAGTGTGCCATTAGTCTCATCATCACATTCAAGGTATACAGTCTTAATACTGACCCAACCATAAAATAAAAGGAAATGAATTCAATTCCTTCCAAAGCCAAATCTCTCTTTGATCTTGGCTACTTTAAGATAGTGTCTTAGTGTGAACCTATCACTTTCATTATTATACTCCTGCAGTGATTTTCCTATATAACCACAGGCATATATTTATCCTAATGACTTGTGGCACAGAGGGGAAAATAATCACAAAAAATCTGCATAGAATTCCTTGTAATTTTCATTTTCCATTTTAAACATCAGAGCAGGAATGACCCTGACTCTACCTACAGTGAAGAGAACCTGGCTCAGTGTGTTTTTGATTTTTTTGTTGCTGGAATTGATACCACCTCTGCTACTCTGTTGTGGGCTCTGCTTCTCTTGGCAAATCATCCCGACATCCAAAGTAAGTGAAATCTGGGCTGTGGGAAGAAGGGCCAGTCTCTGGTTCTAGAAGACAAAGGAATTATTTGAAAATACTCTCCATAATAATTTTCCTATGTAGATTCTTGACCGTATAAGCAGGAGTAAGAATTTAGCAGGTTTAAAGAAAAGCCAAGAATGCACATATATAGAGTATCCATTCTTTGGATCCTCAATAAAACTGATCTGGATGGAAACGAATTGTTAAGTAATTGTTAACCTTGTCGAAGCATGAATCAGTCTTGATCCCTCCCGGGGAAACTGTAATTAATTAGAGGTGAATGGATCTTGTTTTCCATGCTTTATACTTCAAAGAAAGAAAACCCGAATGTATTCTAAGAAACATTTTATTATAAAAGAAAAACAAAACTAGATAACTACATCTTTACCGGACAAAGGAAAAAATCAGGAAGTTAAAAAAGAAAGAATGTAGACATGCGCAGTAGTCCAATGTCTCACAAGACCAGTCTTATCTCAGTTGCTACAGATAAATTCTCTGGCAAGCTACCGTAAATCTCAGAATGGAAGCTCAGCTGGCAAACACTTAACGCAGTGACAAACCTAGTCTTGCAAAGCTTCTTCTCCTGTATTATTGTACTGCAAACTAGAGCATACAAAACCTTTGCTAGACCAGTTCTCGAATACAGCTCGTCTGCCTGGAATCTGCACTGTATATCGTACATTAATATAATTGAGTGAGTCAAGAGAAGAGTACTCCACTCCTCTGCTCACAACAGAATACTGTATTTTTTGGAGTATAAGACGCACTGGAGTATAAGATGCATCTACCTTTTTTGGTGAAGAAAAGAAGAAAATGAAATCTCCCTCTGCTTCTGAGCAATTTTGCCTTGTTGCAGCAAACAGCAAACAACCTGCTTTACTTTCAGTTTCATTTTCAGCATAGCTTGATAAGCACAAGGAAAAAAAAAATCTGCTCCAGCAATTTACCTCTTTGCAGCAAGCAGCAGAGCCTGAGCAAAACAGCTGAGAGCAAATCAGCTGAGAGTTGGGAGGCTGATTCAATCAACTTGTGCTAATTAGGCTGTGCTGAAGCTGAAAGGAGCTGTTTTTTTCTTGCTGTTTGCTTGCAAGGAGGTAACTGCTGCAAGGCAGAGGCCAAAGAGTAGGGGCCAGTGGGTGGGCGGGGCTACATTCGATGTATAAGGCGCACCTAAATTTTCACCCCCCTTTAGGAGGGAAAAAGGTGTGTCTTATACTCTGAAAAATACGGTACCTTATGCCACCAGGCTTGAAATTTTGGGCTTGGACAACCTAGAACTATGCCACCTATGGACTGACCTAAGTCCCTGCCCAGCACCCTCATGTCCATCACATGGTCCAATCATCCACCGTCCAAACTGAAGACACTCCCCAGTCATTCAACTCCAGGTGCCAGGGCAATGCGTCCTTGACTCTCTGAGAAAGGAATGTTATTTTGACTACATATCATGTACACTCTATGAAATCCCCCCTTCCATTTTACCATGGAGGAAGATGTGGCAGGCCCTGAAGGTCCAAACATAAAATATGGCTTCCAGGTCTGATAGTTATATTCTGTCATTCTGTGTTATCTTTTTAACATTTTTATCATATTGTAAGCTTCACAGAGTCACTGAAACAGTGAGATAGGTAAAATACACATTTTTTAAGTTAAAAAAAAAACATAGTTTGATCCACATTATTTTCAAAACAACTATTTTAACTGAATCAGATTTCCAAACTGGTTGCCATTGAATTCTGAAGACTGACGAGACTGAAGAAGATTCAGTGGAATATTTGAACTGAATCAGCAATTTGTATCACTATACTGAAACTTTTTGGACTGGATCTAATTAGAGTCCAGGAAGGACATTTTTTAATCTGCTCTCCTTTATGATACTCAGAAGGAGGATGAGATTAAATTTAATGCCCTAAAGGCTGTCCTACATCCTAAGGATTAAAATTCAGAAATAAATAAGTGAAACACAATATTAAAAATGAAGATTTTTTTCCCCATCATTCTTTTCTAGAGAAAGTCCAGAAGGAGATTGAGGATGTGTTTGGCTTGTCAGGGTCAATTTCCTACCAGGATCGGAAGAAGCTGCCCTACACCAATGCTGTGATTCATGAAATGCAACGTGTAAAATATGCCACACTATCTGGGCTTCCCAGGCAAAGTACAAAGGATGTAGAGATGAGGGGTTACCACATTCCAAAGGTGAAGAACATGTTCAGGCTATATTGCAGTAGTCCAACACGGAGAGAAAAGCAGAAAATGGCATTTGGACAGAAGGTCTCTGTTCAAGAACTGCCAATTTAGTCAATCAATTGGGCAAAAATTGCAAGCTTTTTTTTTATATAAATTTTTTATTTTTATTTCTCATAAACACATTTACATGTACAGTCATTTTCATCATTTTTCATTCATCATTTCTTTTAACTTTCATTTTTAATTTTTACTTTTTCGGGACTGCTCTTTTACCCTTTACCTTTACTCCAACCTTTCTTCTTCTCCTCCCCATCTCTTCCTTCCTCTCTCTTCTCCTACTTCCTTTGTTCTTTCTCTCCTTCTCTTTCCTATTTCCTCTTCTCTTCCCCCACTCCTCTCTTCTTCCCCCCCTTCTAACCTTCTCCTCTGCTCCTCTTTCCTCTCCCTTTTCTTCCTCTCCTTTTCCCTTTCTTCTTTCTCCTCTCCTCTCCTCTCCTCTCCTCTCCTCTCCTCTCCTCTCCTCTCCTCTCCCTTCCTCTCTCTCTACTCCTTCCTCTCTCTCCTGTTGTTTCCCTTTTCAGTTCAATCTAAAGTGGTATTCGAGCGGCCTTTTGTGGGGTAACAATTATAGGTTAAAATCCAAATACCTCCCAGTTTTAAAGGTAGAACCTTAAATATTGCATATTTATCCTAGGAATATAATAAGAGTCTAAGGGCTGAATGTAAGTTCATAATTGAAGTCATTAATCAATTATGCCATGCTTCTTTGTCCTCTTCTTTGGGCAACCTGGAGTCATAAAGAAATATTAATCCAGCTCTCTGTTTTAATGGGTGGAAAGGAAGAAAGGAAGCTAAGCTGTTGGGTAGTTAATGCTACTCTGAAAACTACTCTAGAAATAAACAAATAGGGGCCCATAAAGGCAAGCTAAAACCAAATGTTTCATCAATGTTGTTTGAACTTTTCTGCCTGTTTCCCTTATGAAACTGCTTCATTTAATCATCTCTTTTTCTTAACAGGGGACCGTTATTGTCCCAGACCTGCGCTCTATTCTTCTTGATCCTGAACAATGGGAGACACCTAAAGAATTCAACCCAAATCACTTTTTGGATAAGGATGGGAAGTTCATTGATCGAGAAGAGTTTCTGCCATTTGGACTAGGTACATCCATGAGCTCAAAGTAGCTTATAACTTATAGGAAGGCTAAGGCTCAGAGTAAGCCAAGATTGGCAACTAATGTTAAAATTAACAACAAAAAGTATGATTTCAGTGTGTCAGGAATAAGAAGACAATCAAGGAAATGAGAATTCCACTAATGGAAGCAGATGTCAAGAAGGTGATAGGTTCAGGGAGAAAGCCAAACAGCTTAATTTCTTCTATGCTTCTGTTTTTATGCAAAAGGAAGAAATTGCTCAACCTATCAAAAGCAGCACTGAGGGAGATAGATAGAACCAATGCACAAATCAAAATAGGCAAGTAAATGGTAAGGCGATGCCTATCCACCCTGAAGGACAACCAATCACCTGGAAAAGATAATCAAGTGGAGGATAAGTGAGCACCTAGAAATGAAGAAGTTGATCACTATATGGCATTATGGGATTGTTAAAAACAGATTGTGTCAAGCAAGCCTTATTGCCTCCTTTCATAAAGTGACTAAATTAGTGGACCAGCAAAATGCTGTAAACATAGTATGCTTAGACTTCAGGAAGGCATTTGACAAAGTAGAGGAAAAAACTGATGTGGTATGCTTTGTTTCATCTGCAGGTCAATGTGCATGCATGGGAGAGCCGCTGAACATTCTACTATTTATAAGATTTAAAAAATGTAGGATAGTTATTGCAATTGGCTGACCAACTATACCCAATGTCTAGTGCTAAATGGTGAGAAGGGGACTTCTCTCTTGTAGGCCCACCTCTCGCCAAACATACCATAGTGTAGCCCAGTGGTGGGTTCCTCCCGGTTCAGCCTGATTCTCCCGAGCTGGTAGCGGTGATGATATGATGTCACCAAACTGGTTCTGCCCCCACCCCCGACCCCCCCGGCCCCCACCCACCCCCCACGTTATTCTTACCTTTTATTTGGCCCCACCCCCAATCTATTGCTGCCTCCTGAGTCCCAGCTGATGGCTAGAGGGAAAAAAAACTGTTTAAACTCTTGCCACGGGGCTTCAAAGGGCCGCCCTACAGCTGATCAGTGTTAAAAGAAAACATATGAGTAGATCAGTGCCTAAAACATACATGAGTAGATCAGTGCCTGCAAAAATACATGAGTAGATCAGTGCCTGCAAAAATACATGAGTAGATCAGTGCCTAAAAAATACATGAGTAGATCAGTGCCTGCAAAAATACATGAGTAGATCAGTGCCTGCAAAAATACATGAGTAGATCAGTGCCTGAAAAAATACATGAGTAGATCAGTGCCTGCAAAAATACATGAGTAGATCAGTGCCTAAAAAATACATGAGTAGATCAGTGCCTGAAAAAATACATGAGTAGATCAGTGCCTGCAAAAAATAAATGGGTAGATCGGTACAGCCCTGCAAGCAGTTAAAACTGGTAAACTAGTACCTCTGCTAAATCCTAAATAATTGTCACATGACCATCAAGCCATGCCCACAAAATAAGCCGCGCCCACAAAACAGGTAGTAAAAAAAATTAGAACCCACCCCTGGTGCAGCCTTTGAAATGGTCTACTATTCAGTTTAAGTTGTATTAAATTCCTCCCTTAAGGCCTGTACACAAACAGAGGAAACTGAGAAAAGAACTCTAGGAATTGAATCTGAGAGAAGCTACTGGGATTCAATTTGGAAATCTCTTTTCACCGTTGCAATTTTTTTTCCAGATTTCCTTCCTACTCTGGAGAACAGATTATTATCCTCTTTATGTCGTGTCTCACATACAGGTCAGCGTGCATGCATCGGACAGCAACTGGCAAGAATTGAGATCTTCATCTTTCTGACCAGCCTGTTGAGGGCCTTCAGCTTCCAGTGGCCTGAAGGAGTGAAAGAACTCAATCAACCCCCTATTGTAAAGATCACAGTGCATCCACAGCCTTACAAACTGTGTGCTATTCCCACACAGGCTTAAATGTATAAAAACAACATAAAAAGCATAAACCTAATTGCAAAATACTTATTCAGTATGGTAAAGATTTGGTTTGTGCCTATTCACTTAATATGCTATTTTGCTTCCTTTTATTATGCACTGAAACTTCTTCAATCTATTGCTGGGTTTACACAACGTATCTAACCAGGTCATTGGAAGAACAAGAGATTGTGTATGGTGGGGGGGGGGAATGCTAAGTTTGCTATGTTTTCCCTTTGTTTCCTTTGGGTGACAATAAAATATATTTCCATTTAGTCTTAGTATCATTTTTCAATTTTAATAAATTTGTCCTACGGGCTTCATGTTAACCAGCCAGAGCAAACTTCATAGATGATCCAAAATGATGCTGACATGCTTGAAGGAATGAAATGATGCTGACAGAATTAATCGAACATGAAAAGATGTGCCAACCAGTGCATTTTTCACACCATACTTAGGCCTGAACCTTGACTTGATCCAAATATAGGCTTCATCTTAAGTCCTCTGTGGTTACAACCTACCGTACTTTTCAGACTATTTTGTCTCCCAAAAGGGGGCGAAAATGTCTGTGCATCTTATAGACTGAATATTACCGAAGCCCCGCTCACCTGCCAGCCATTTTTTGGCCTCCACATGCCCTTTTATCAGGCCTTTTTTCGGCCTTTTTCAGGCCTTTTTTTTTTTTGGCCCATTTTCTAGGCTTTGTGGGGGGGCTGTTTCCGAGGCTTTTTTGGCTCATTTTGGAGGCTTTTTGGGACTATTTTCGATGTATTTTTGGCCTATTTTTCTGAACAAATGGGCTGAAAAAAGCCTCAAAAACAGGCTGAAAAAAGCCTCAAAAATGGCCCCAAAAAGTCTCCAAAACAGGTCAAAAAAGCCCCCAAAACAGGCTGAAAGAAGCCTCAAAAACAGGCTGAAAAAAGCCTCAAAAATGGCCCCCAAAGCCTCAAAAACAGCCCCCCCAAAAGCCTCAAAAACAGAACAAAAAGCCCCAAAAGCAGGCCGCAAAAAGCCTCGAAAATGAGCTGCAAAAAAATCCCCAAAACAGTCCCCAAAAAGCCTCGAAAATGTGCCAAAAAAAGCACTGGAAACAGGTTGGAAAAAGACTGGAAAAGGGCCGAAAAAAGGCCTGAAAAAAGGGAGGCCAAAAACCATTTTTTGTGCATCTTATAGTCCAAAAAATACAGTAATCATTTTCTCTCTAACATTTTCCAAAAGAGGCATTTTTTTGCCGGTATTGCTCCATTTGTCTTTTCTGTCAATTCCTCTCCCAGAATTCTTTGATTATTCAAAATCTTCCTCTAAATCAGTGCAAGCACTCTTTGTCCCTTGGTGTTAATCCTGTCTAGTTCCTTTGTTACCCTTGCATGCTGAAGATTGAGTACATACCCAATGGAAGGGACAGCCACGTTTCTGGCACATTCACCAAACGGCACCTGGAAACCAGTTGCATCTGAATGATACAATATAAACAGACTAGCAGCAAGCTTCCTGGTAAATGGAATATGATCTCACCATGACGGATGTGAATATCCCTGATCTTCAGATCCCCTGATATCTGAGGAAAGAAAAAAACAGACCAAGTGTGTGTTGGTCTCAGTGTGAGTGAGCATCATGATAACGTTTTAGTTTTCTCTTGGTGGCCATGGATTTCTGAATCACTCAGAACTCTGCTCTGAAGGCCTAGAGTTTGATATTTTGGAATATAAGAAGCCTGGATGAATTTGTAAACAGCAGGGCAATGAGGTCAAAGGCAGTGACAAAGGCAGAACAACAGTACTACTCACATCTTATACTTGATTCCTTATGCAGGACCCCACTCACAACTACCTAAGGAACAAAGCATCTTGATACCACCATGTTTTCTCAGAAGATCATTTCCATCTCTCTTCCTCTGACTTGGAGTCATGGCTGGTATAAGAGCTGAAATCCAGGTTGTAGAATCTCAGACATTGGGATACCTGATTTTTCATGAATGTTCCAAATTATATTGGAACAATTTATAATTGATATTTGTTATCGTCATCCCAGGGTATTTAGCTCTCTTCTCCACCTTAAAACCTGATTTCTTTATCAGACGTTCAGACTTGGGTATTTTGATTTTTAACTAGCATTTTCGTTTGTTGTTTCTTTATTTTGAAACTGGCTAAACCTCCAAAGTCATTCAGCTTCTTCATCAAATATTCCATGCCACTTTTGGCATCTTGTGGAAAAATACCTAAATCATCTGCAGAAGCTCTCTGTTTATACACTTCATTCTTAATTTTTACATCCATTGCTTTTCTAATATTGATTTTTTTTTTTGTCCTTTCTCACAGAAAATATTTAATTTTTAGAAAATTTTAATTTTTTAACAAACAAACCAACAAACAAAATACTGTTGGAAGAAATTTCCCTGGTTCGTTCACAGCTGGGAAGTAGCCACCAATGCTGAGAAGAAATAGACATGGAAGCAGCTGCCGGAAAAGGGGTCCTTTAATTCAGGAAGACAAGAAAAGTAGTGACACAGCTCCAGTATTCCTGGGTTGCAAGCAAACTTGGAAGTGTTACTCTGAGCCTTTTATTCTTAATTCCCCTTTGAAGCTCCTGCAGCTTAATGGGTTTATTTGTGTGCCTCTTGTTAAAGGGATTGCCTTGGATCCTGTCTTCCTACCCTAATCCTGTTTTTGGGGCCTTGTCTTTCCTATCCTGGGGGTTAATTCTGCCAAGAAAGAGGAAAAGGGGAATTCCAGGTGAGTTATTTTTAGCCTGATTCCCCTTATTTTAATGGCTCTATTTAAATATTACTATTGTGAGGGATCTCACGAAGATAGATGGTTCGTTGAGGGCACTTCCAAGGAAAGTCAGCACGCAAGGATGCAATCAAATTAAGTCTTTATTTAGAAGTAAAAGTGGAGTAAAATGAGTTCCCTGGCATGGAGGCATCCATGCCTGGATTGAGCCCATGGATCAGTCCCATAGGAAGGTAGAACAAGAGCCAAAGAGCAGCCCCTGTGCAGGGGTTCTTATAGGGGCCCATGGCTCCTCCCTTATCAATGTGTGAGGGGGCCGGAGGGCCATTAACTCTCCCCAATGGGGTTGTAGGGGCTGGAGCTCCTTGACCCACCAGTGGGATTGTTGGAAAAAACATCCTTCTAGGTTCTGCTCCAAGTGGGGAAACAGACACTGGAAACATGGAGACAGCTTGGAAAGATGGTTTAATGGTGGACAGGATTACATGGCTTGAGTTCCTGAACAGAAAAGGGGGCAGATACAGTAAATCCTCAGGTTTTTATGCTCTCTCTGGCTCTGCATTTCTTGGGGCCCCGAAAGAGTATCCTGATTGGCTGTCAGACTCCCAGGGGGTGGGGGCCTTGCTGACTGATGGTCACATGTGCTTCCCAGGTCACATGTGGTGAGTTTCTGCTGCTATTGTGTAGAGGGCTAATCCTATCTTTGTTGGATTCCTTGGCAATTCCTACTATGGCTCTGTCTGAAGGAGGCAGATCTTTGTTATGTAGAATAGACTGGCCCAGGCCTTAATGGCCCATTGACAAAGAGTGGGGGCAGGAAGATGGGAGCTGCTTCAAAACCATGCCTATTCCAGGGAAATACAATATTCTGCCCTTTTTCATATTTCCTAAAATATTTCACTCTTCCAGGAAAGGGGTGGGTGCTAACTTCCTACAGGATCAAAGGTGCCTCTTTGCTCCCATCTGGTGGTCTTTGAAGAAACTGCCATGGCTGGCACAAATACACCTAACATCTATTGTCAGCTCTGTCAGCAGGGCTGCTCTGTATTTTTCTTTCAGTTGGTGCTTCTTGGTTTTCTTAAAGGGAGAAGGGCTGGCCTGAGTTTCTTGGCACTGTTTTCTGAGGTTTCTGGTGCTATGGGGTTTCTGGCACTGTCCTTTTGGGGCATACTTCCCACAATACAAACAAAAATGTCATGGAAATAGAGACTGACACGAGTAACTTGCAAAGTGTGCCATATGTTTCAATTTATACCCACAGAAGACCCAAACTATCTATGTATCAAACATAGACCACTTGAATTACTAAAAGAAAATGTAAAGGGCCTAGAGCAGGTGTCAGAAACCTGCGGCTCTGGAGCCACATGCAGCTCTTTGAGCCCTCTGCTGTGGCTCCCTATCGGGTGATCCCACCACTGGCTGGCTCCGCCCCTCATCCTCCCCTCCCAGTCACTCCTTGCCTGGCCTGAAAAGGTAAGGGCAATGGCGGGGAATGGAGAAGCAGCCCGGGGAGAGACAGAGAGATACAGAGAGAGGGGGAGAGAGAGAGACATAGAGAGATACAGAGAGAGGAGGGAGACAGAGAGGGAGAGAGAGAGAGAGAGAGAGATGTCAAAAGGGTTTCCTGGTTCCCAGTGTTTTTTAACAACCAGTTCTCTGCCCTAATGACCGGCTGAGTAGGCGTGGCTATGGGGTCATGTGAATGGTGGAAGTGAGTGATGTCGAGTTGGCCACACCCACCCAGGTTTGTGGCTTCTGGTGTTTTCTTTTCTGTGGGAAACAGGTCCAAATGGCTCTTTGAGTGCAGACCCCTGGCCTAGAGACAACTCTGGAACTCAATGAGCAAAGCTAGAAATCCCAACCTAAACAATAAGACTACACTAAAATAAAACACAATAGGGAACAAACTGCTTCTAAAAAAGCACCCCATATATAAACAATGGAAACATGTCACTTTTAGAAGAAAACAACAACCAAGAGCAAAGTCCCAACTATCTTGGATAGATCTATCCCAGGTGGCCGCCTGGGATAGTGCGGCTGCCAGGGCCTTGGACCGTGTCGTGCCTTTGCGGCCTCTGACCCGGCACCGAACTCACCTAGCTCCTTGGTTCTCCGAGGAGCTTAGGGAGATGAAACGCCGGAAAAGACACCTGGAGAGTAGTTGGAGGACCAGCCGCTCCGAATCCGACCGAACACTGGTGAGGTCTCATATTAAGACCTACCTAGTGGTGATAAAAGCGGCGAAATCTAGCTATTTTGCCGCTCTAATCGCGTCATCAGATAATCGCCCGGCCGCCCTGTTTAGGGTGACCCGCTCCCTCCTCCACCTGGAAGTGCGGGATGACCCCTTGCAGGGCCGAGCTGAGGACTTTGTGCAGTATCTGTATGACAAAATCGCTCAGATTCGGGAAGGGCTGGCCTCTGACTGGGTATGTCCGGACGGGATGATGAGGCAGGTCTTGAGAGTGTTATCTGGGGGGAGTTCAATCCTGTGGCTCCCGAGGACATAGACAGGGTCCTGGGATGGCTGAACGCGACCACATGTTTATTGGACCCGTGTCCCTCCTGGTTGGTACTGGCTTCCCGGGAGGTGACACGAGGCTAGCTCCAGAAGATTGTTAACACTTCTTTGAGTGAGGGGGTCCTGCCGGCTGCTTTGAAAGAAGCGGTTGTGAGGCCCCTCCTCAAGAAGCCCTCTCTGGATCCGGCTGTTTTGGCTAACTATCGTCCAGTCTCCAACCTTCGCTTCATTGCGAAGGTTGTTGAGAGTGTGGTAGCGCAACAGCTTCCCTGGTACCTGGATGAAGCTGTCTATCTAGACCCGCTCCAGTCCGGCTTCCGGCCTGGGCACAGCACGGAAACGGCATTGGTCGCGTTGGTGGATGATCTCTGGAGGGCTTGGGATAGGGGTTGCTCCTTTATCCTGGTCCTGCTAGACCTCTCAGCAGCTTTTGATACCATTGACCATGGTATCATGTTGCACCGGTTGGCGGGGTTGGGGGTGGAGGGCACCGTTCTGCAGTGGTTCTCCTCCTACCTCTCTGACCGGTCGCAATCTGTGTTGACACAGGGGCAGCGGTCGACCCCGAGGCACCTTGCTTGTGGGGTGCCACAAGGGTCGGTCCTCTCGCCCCTTCTGTTTCAACATTTATGTAAAGCCGCTGGGTGAGATCATCTGTGGCTTTGGGGTGGAGTTCCATCAGTACGCTGATGACACCCAGCTGTACATCTCCACCCCCGGCCACCCCAACGATGCCCTTGAAGTGATGTCCCAGTGCCTGGAGGCCGTGCGGGCCTGGATGGGGAGAAACAGGCTCCAACTCAACCCCTCCAAGACCGAGTGGCTGTGGCTTCCAGCGTCCCGATACAGCCAGCTGACGCCATCGCTAGCTATTGGGGGCAAATCACTCGCCCCCACGGAGAGGGCTTGTAACTTGGGCGTCCTTCTGGACGCACGGCTGTCTTTAGAAGATCATTTGACGGCCGTGGCCAGGGGGGCTTTTTATCAGGTTCGCCTGATACGCCAGTTGCGCCCCTTTCTAGATCGGGACTCCCTACGCACAGTCACTCAGGCACTCGTCACTTCCCGCCTGGACTACTGCAACGCTCTCTACATGGGGCTCCCCCTGGGTGCACCCGGAGGCTCTAGCTGGTCCAGAACGCGGCCGCGCGGGGGATTATGGGGGCGACGAGGCGCTCTCATGTGACACCTCTCCTGCGCGAGCTGCACTGGCTCCCAGTGGTCTTCCGGGTGTGCTTCAAGGTGTTGGTGACCACCTTTAAAGTGCTCCATGGCTTAGGGCCGGGGTACTTACAAGACCGCCTTCTGCCACCAATTGCTCCTGTTGCATTCATCCTGGCGGGCTTCTCATGGGAGGTCCAGTTTAGAAAAAACACAGGACAAGTGTTTTCTCGGGATGAGGAAGCCCAGAGCTGACTCAGTCACCCTCTTTTATTAGTTATCAAAATACAGCGTCATCAGAAGGCGTTATTATGGCTACACATCTCATATTACATACAAGAAATAGAAAAGCATCCATATATTCTCCATATAAGTTTCACATTCTTACCAATTACAGTAAATCACGTGAATTCTAGGAAAGCGATACTTAAGGTAAAAACAAAACTTAACTCTGGCTGTGTTATCATATTTGGCTTTGTTCCCAGCGTCCCATCACCTGCCAACAAAGAGGCCCCGTTCTATAAGGAGATGTCTCTGCCTTTGCAAATACAGTCTATGTTCTGAACAAAGAGAGAACGAATAGGGCCCTTCAGAGAGTATCCATATGAACCCGCTTTTCATAGTCTGATTATTTCGGTGCTAAGCTCCATACACGTGTCCAACCAGTCAAACTGGTCTATACATGTACTATGGCCACCGCATTCCCACATTTCCTCTGTTTTTGTTTTTTGCAACAGGGTTCAGCTGTGTTGTTATTATGATGTTCTCTTTATGCCTGGGAAACATGCCTATCATCATAGCAAACAAAGCAGGAATATATTGAATACTACAACATACAGAAATAAGCAAAGCAATAATCATGAGTACAGTAGACAATATGTTCTTCATCCATCTGGTTTCTGCAAATGTTTTTAGCTCACCCATCCTTTTATTAAAGTGAACAAAGTTAGTGGAAAAGTGGCCAGGAGATGTCAAGCGAGGTAGGCCATCATGTTTCTGAGGTGTATTCCAGTTTTACATTTCCACAAATCGCTCACACAAATTGTAAATCCATCCAGTTTCAGGCACCCAAGAAAACCACATGTCAGGAGTTTGTAACCTCTGAGTTATTCTTGAAAGCCCTATCTTGCAAGTCCCGAGCACCTTCTCTGACCACACCTGATTTGTTCCTCCAGTTCCAGAAGGGCTTTGGTTTCACTTTTCAGGACGTCCTTCCTATTGGAGGGAATAAAACCTTTGCACATTTGCGGAAGGGAGGGGAGACATAGGATACAGCAACAAAGCAAAACAAGCAGTACGATTATAGATACAATAATTGGCATAATTGATTTCAACCAAGAACCATCCGGGAGCCATGACCAAAGAGCAGCCCAGATGTCAATGGCGCCAGATCCATTGGATGATAAGGGATTGTTTTTTGATCAGGTTTTCCATATGTTCTATGGTGTGAGTGATGTTATACTGATAATCAGATACATAGGTACAACAATGTGAGTGCATGAGGGCACAATCGCCTCCTTTAGCTACTAGCATAATATCTAAGGCATATCGGTTTTGTAAGACTACCTCCCCGATTTCAGTCAGTTCTTTGTTCATCAGCTTCAGCACCTTGATAGTCTCGTTGAACATATGTACTGTCCAGTTATTTAATAAATGAGGATCCCGATAATTCATTGCCACCCGAGATTGGGCAAGATGTCTCTGGATATCTGAGTTTTTAATGAGCCACCTAGTGTCAGTGGTGGGTGTGATTTGAGAAATAGGAGTAGTGGAGTTTGTCCGATTAGCAGCTATTTGAATGTCTTTTATTACTGTCCCATCATGATTGAATGTAGAGGCTGCTGACATGAAGGATCATGAGATGTAGGGGCAATAGATGCAAGATCGTGACTTAATTCCAGAATCCGTGATATATAGTCTCCTCTATGCAATTGTTGCAGAGGCCCATTGTCCTTATCCACTCCCCCCTCAGCTGGAAATGTCAATATGGGAACCTTAGGTGTTGGAGTAGACTTAGGTAGAAAGTAAGAAGCTTGTGCATAGACAATGCGTTTTTGACGGGAGCGTACTTGACTTGAAGTGTATGTATGTGGGGATTTGATGTTCCTTACATGGTCACTTGAGAGTCCCAAAGCTAACAATGTCCAAGGCCATAAACAAATCATAGTCACTTATACGTGTGAAACAAAATTACTAGCAAAATTAGAAAAACAATTCTACTAACATTAGTATGTGTAAGAAAGTGTTAAAATGTATATGTACAATATGAAGGTATTTTCCTCCTGATGAATCTTTCGCTGTGCGCAGGGGACTAGCTTCCGGTGTAGTCCTGCAAAGCTGATGGTCACCACCGTGCGTTAAGAGTCTGTTACCAGGAGGACTCAGCAAGGCTGTTTTCTCCTTAAATCTCAGCACCAGGGGTTTCTCCTTCTTTTTGTTGTAAATGAAATGGTCTTACGTGTCTTCTGGGGATCCAAATGATGCGATCATTGTCCTGGACAGCAGCGTATCCATGGCCCCAGGTAATAAGGTCAGCAGGCCCTCTCCATGCAGGATCAGGTAGTTGGTGGAAATAGACCTTCGGTTTTAGGGCAGCTGATGGATAAGCAGTAAAATGACGGGTCGCAGCCGATGTGGGAGGCTGTCCAGTCAGGTTAAGGAAGTTCAAAGTATATAAACAAAGATTGAGTTTGTTTTGCATGGCTGGGAGGCCGAGGCATTTTTCCTCTTTCAATTTTTTAAGCCAAATTTGTGTGTGATGGACCACTTGTTACAAAAGTCTGCAAAGGCAGTACTGGTGTACGCAGGTCCATTGTCAGTTTTAAGTTCAATTGGGCGTCCCATCGATGCAGAAGTCCGAATACAATGATTTATTACATGTTTGGTTGCTTCTCCCCTTTTTGGGAATGCCAATAATAAATCCTGAATAAGTATCCAAGGAAACATGCAAATATTTCCATGGGGCAAAGGAAAGGTATTGAGTGACATCCATTTGCCAGATTTCACAAGCTTTGAGTCCTCTAGGTTTTACACCCATAGGGATAGAATGAGCTTGTTGACTACAGGTAGGACATTGTTGTATGATGGCAGACGCTTCGGCTGCCGTGAGACCAAATTGTTTCGCTAATGCTTTTTTATTTTGATGAAAATAGGCATAACCATGAGTGCAGTTGCAGCTTTGTCATTTCCCTCTTCCAATCTCTGTCTCCGCTACCCACAATATCTATAACCTTCCAATAAACAAATCTCCTTATAACACTAAACATTCAAGTCCTTCTCTCACTGCCATTCTGACTTCCAAGCCAGCCCAAGTCTGTGCAAACCAACTTTCTCTTAAACAGTTCAACTCCTTCTCTGCACCAATATCTGATCGTCCTTTTAAATCTCCTTGTAAACAAGCATACTTCCAAAAGTCAACTTTCTGCTTTCCTTCACTAACTCTCTCTTACATTCCCTGTAACACTGGGTTCTTTGCATACCAGTCTTTATTCAAAATAGCACAATTATCTATTCACAGCCTACAATATCCAGTCAATCCTAAAAATTTCCTCAACTCTTCAGGTGTTATTTCTTTCATTAATTTCTAACTCATCTCTGTGATAATTCCTAAAAAGGCAGCAATTTATGCTGCTGACAAACAAACAAACAAATAAACAAACAAACAGACAGACAAACAAAGAACAAACATGCTATCTGTTAAGTATGCAAAATGCACGCAGACATAAAAACATTAAGGAGTATTTTGAGTCAATGCTCCGAAACTGCAAAGGCAGGTATCAGATATCACCCTTTCACCCCGCCTTTCTCTGGCTGGTTTTCTGAGAGAAAAAAAAATGGTTAAAAGTAACAAAGAAACCGTAGCCCCCCCTCTCTTCGTGCCTCTCATCTCCCAGGAAAAAAAGGAGGGGGTGAGGGAGAGGAAAAAATTTTTAAAACAGACAAGAAAGGTGCTTATACACAAAATTATATTTCATGCAATCCAATACACACCCATTCACATCTGTACTGCAATCAGACCTTTTGTATAATACATCCTTCATGCGAATCAGTCATTCAAATTATTTCAATGAACTAGTTTATTCCCAAAACAGTGAAAAACATAGGCAGGAGTCATAATCACAAAAGGTGACATGGGCCCATAACCACTGTCCGGTTTTCCACAGTTTCAAGTTCAAGCCCAGTCAATTTTTGCTGGCCAGCCAAAAATATCATAATTAAAATTATTTCAACCACATACAATTCCACACACTATCATTATAGATGCACATCAACAAAATATTTTTAACAGAAATCACTTCAAGTTGATTAGTTCAAATACTGAGAGTCATAGATCAGATTAAAAGCTTGTTGAGAAAAAGTGTGAAAGCTAAGATAGTCGCAGACAATTAGTGCAAGATTCTTTCCAGATGTCGTCATGAGTATCCTTGTAAGCAATGGCTCCTCTGGAGAAAGTCATTAAGCAAATAAACCTAGGATCTTTAGGCAAATGATATGAAATACAGCCTACATAGTCAGTTAGAGCACACTGAAGAGATGAATTATTCTGAAGATAAAAGTGAAAGTCAGATTTTGAGATAGAAAGAATAATATTTATTAGATCAGTTCCATTTCTTCGACAGTCTGGCGTACGCCCCAAGGTTATAATTTCAGCAATAGCTTAAATAAAGGGTAAAACATTTTTAGATGGTAATGAGACAAATAAAGCAATGTACTTTTTGCTGTTCTAAAACAGAATTAAATCTCCTGGCTTTTTCTTTTAGTCAATAACTCAAATAATGGGCTAAGTAAATGCATAGGTAAAGAAAAATATGAGCAGTCCCAATTAATAGTACCCAGTAATTGTTGCAAATTTAACTTTGGGTAACTTTAAAAGCCGGAGCAGAAAGAGATTGCACATACAGATAAGGAGTGTACAGCTGTATTTTCTCTGGGGCAATGTGCAATTCATTTACACATAAATCATTTTGTATTTTTAAAAAGCCAATTAGGTTGTATTTTTTGTGCTCCAATTAAAATGTCATCTATACGATGATAACCAGGGTTTTGAGGGCTAGATGTTACAGACACGCCCCCACTTTTTGGATTTTTACACTTTTCCTTGAGGTTTTGCTGCCTGATGATAAGGCAGTGCTAACAAATTAGTTTTATACAATGTTCCTATATCCTGACACACTTTAATCATATCTGCCAAATAAAGATTTTTTCCCAGCCCAACAATTGCTTTTCAGAAGAAACGTGCAAAGTTGCAGCCGGTAGACAGACTGAAAGCAATTCAAGAATTTATTCTATATTCCATCCCCCTTCTTTTTGTCTAACTGTTTCTTTAAATTCTGCTTAGTGGGGGTGTAACTGACTCCTTCAGAATGAGCTGATGTTTAATTTCATGCCGTGCATCTGTGTGGGTGATTTAACGCAAGAGCGCAACCTGAAGTCTCTCAACAAAGTCTGAAAAAGAACTATTAACAGTGTCCTGAAGGCTTTTTATTTATTTATTTATTTTAATGTATATTAAACACTCTATAACTAATCTCCAGAGTGCAAAAATTTTTTCAGGGCTGGGGAGGTTTGTGGAGGCATGTTCCCATCTGCTTCCACATATTCACTTTTAAAGAGCCCTTTTCCGGTTGCCAAAAGTATTTTAGAAGGTAGATCAAATTCTTTTTTATCACAGGCAGAACTTTCCCGTTATCTTTTAAAAACAATAATATTAGTCTTGGATATCTCACCAAGCTCCTCAGATGCTCCGTCTGTAGCTTGGAAAGACCTTCTCCTTTTCTCACAAATGATTATTGCCGTGTTTCAGGCAAAATCGGGTGCGCAGCCTCATTCCAGGCGGTGAGAACAGGAGTTCCAAGAGACGTATAGCCTCAAGGGCTATCATGTCGGGGTACTTGGCAATTCTGCCCCCATACTCACGATTTATGGGAGGGTGCTTCGTCTGCAGACGACCGGCCCTGGTTTGCAGAGGCTTCTTCCAGCCGAATGAGTATGAGGATGTCAAGAGACATATAGCCACCAGGGTTATCACGTCGGGGTCACCAGATGTTGCATTCATCCTGGCGGGCTTCTCATGGGAGGTCCAGTTTAGAAAAAACACAGGACAAGTGTTTTCTCGGGATGAGGAAGCCCAGAGCTGACTCCGTCACCCTCTTTTATTAGTTATCAAAATACAGCGTCATCAGAAGGCGTTATTATGGCTACACATCTCATATTACATACAAGAAATAGAAAAGCATCCATATATTCTCCATATAAGTTTCACATTCTTACCAATTACAGTAAATCACGTGAATTCTAGGAAAGCGATACTTAAGGTAAAAACAAAACTTAACTCTGGCTGTGTTATCATATTTGGCTTTGTTCCCAGCGTCCCATCACCTGCCAACAAAGAGGCCCCGTTCTATAAGGAGATGTCTCTGCTTTTGCAAATACAGTCTATGTTCTGAACAAAGAGAGAACGAATAGGGCCCTTCAGAGAGTATCCATATGAACCCACTTTTCATAGTCTGATTATTTCGGTGCTAAGCTCCATACATGTGTCCAACCAGTTAAACTGGTCTATACATGTACTATGGCCACCGCAGCCTCCCACCGGCCGTACACTCACACAGAGTGGGCCTCCTCAGGGTGCCGTCTGCCAGACAATGTCGGCTGGCGACCCCCAGGGGGAGAGCCTTCTCTGTGGCGGCGCCCACCCTCTGGAACAACCTTCCCCCAGAGATATGTACAATAACAGACCTCCGGATTTTTCATCGGGCCCTGAAAACCTATTTATTTCAACTAGCTGGGCTGGCTTGAGTTAAATTTTAAATTGATTTTAAATTGGGTTGTTTTAATTTATGGCCAAAATATTTAATTATTTTAAACTGTTTTTAAATTTTGTATGTTCTGTTTTTTACTTTGGCTGTTCACCGCCCTGAGTCCTATTTGGAGAAGGGCGGTATAGAAATGGAAACAAATAAATAAATAAATAAATAAATAAATAAATAAATAAATAAATAAATAAATAAATAAATAAATAAATAAAATCTTCTCCAGCCCACTCCAATGAAGCCACTCTGGAACTGAACAATTGCTTTTATAGCTTCCCCTGGAAGAAAATATGCAGTGAGCCACAAAAGAGCATTCATCAGAGGTGGTATTCAGCAGGTTCTGACCAGTTCTGGAGAACCGGTAGCAGAAATTTTGAATAGTTTGGAAAACCAGTAAATAAATACCATCTCTGACTGGCCCCACCCTCATCTATTCTCTGCCTCACAGTCTCCCAGCTGATTGGGAGGGAATGGGGATTTTGCAGTAACCTTCCCTTGCCATGCCCACTGAGCCATGCCCACCAAGCCACGCCCACAGAACCAGTCGTAAAAGTTTTTGAATCCCACCACTGGCATTCATCAACAGTTTCTAAAAAAGAGGCACAACCCAGCATTCCTGAGACAAGAAGAAAAGTATCCCAGACTTCCCTAAGGGGGGGGGGAAGTGAATATTTGTGATAAGAGATTCAATTCTTAGGGGAACAGAAACTATAGTCTGCAGACCTGGCAGTCAATCTATGGTATATTGTCTCCCTGGAGCAAAAAGTCAAAGACCTAACTGAGTACCTTACTAAAATTATCATAAAGAGCCGAGGTGGCACAGTGGTTAGAGTGCAGTACTGCAGGCTACTTCAGCTGACTGCTAGCTGCCGTTTGGCAGTTCAAATCTTACCGGCTCAAGGTTGACTCAGCCTTTTATCCTTCTGAAGTGGGTAAAATGAGGACCCAGATTATTGGGGGCAATAGGCTGACTCTGTAAACCGCTTAGAGAGGGCTGTAAAAGCACTATGAAGCGGTATATAAGTTTAAATATTATTGCTATCAACTCCACAGATTACTACTCCTTTCTTCTCCTACATGTGGGGTCCAATGACACAACAATGAATCTGAAATCAGTAACAAGACATTACGGACAGCTAGGGAAGAAAGGTAAAGAATTAGGAGCACAAGTGGTATTTTAATCTATACTTCCAACAAAAGACCTCTGAACCTCGGACTTAAAAACTGGTGTCTTCAAGACAACGTTGGCTTCCTATACCATGATCTGCATTACCTAGATGAAGGGCTTCTGGCAAGGGATAGAAGAGGAACTCATCAAATTTGCAGATGACACTAAGCTGGCAGGAATAGCCAACACCATTAAAGACAAGCTCAGGATCCAAAAAGATCTTGACAGACTTGAACAATTCGTCCTATCCAACAAAATGAAATTTAATGTGGAGAAAAGGAAAGTTTCACATTTAGGCAAGTACAGATTAGGTAAAACCTGCCTCAAAAACAGTAACTGTGAGAGGGACCTTGGAGTCCTAGTAGACGATGACTTAAACATGAGCCAGCAGTATGCAGCAGTAGCCATAAAAGCTAATGCAATCCTTGGTTATATAAACAGAGGCATAGAACCAAAAATACTTTATAAAGTCTTCGTAAGGCCACACCTGGAACATTGTGTCTAGTATTGGTTACCACAAAAAAGATGTTGAGATATTGGAAAAGAAGAGCAATTAGGATAATTAAGGGCCCGGAGACATGAAGAATGGTTGCAGGATTTGGGTTTTGCTAGTCTAGAAGAAAGGAGGACTAGGAGTGACATGATAGCAGTATTCCAGTATTTGAGGGGCTGCCACAAAGAAGAGGAAGTCAACTTATTTTTTTTAAAGCACCAGAGAGCAGGACAAGGAGCAATGGATGGAAACTAATCAATAAGAGAAGCAACCTGGAATTAAGAAGAAACAGTGAGGACAATTAACCAGTGGAACAGCTTGCTGTCAGAAGTTGTAGGTTCTTAATCACTGGAGGATTTTAAGAAAAGACTGGGCAGCCACGTATCTGAAATGGTATAGGGTCTCCTGCTTGAGCAGGGGGTTGGGCTAGAAGGCTTCCAAGGCCCCTTCCAGCTCTATTCTGATTGATTTGTGTAGGAGATGACCAGGCTGAGCCTGAGGGAGGGGGTCAAACACATCATGAGTCTCGAGTCCCTTCACGTCCAAAATAAATCTATCTATATTCATTTAAACTGCCAGGACTCCTGATTTCCCGTGCTTGACAATCTCTGTTGAAAACTAAAGAGTATTAAAATAAGCAACAGTGGAGATAGAGGACATCCTTGTCTCGTGCCCTTTTGTATTCATACAGCTTAGTTAAATCGCTATTAATAACATAAGTGTATTTGTTGAGATGCATAAATTGACTTGACCTCTTGAATAAATTTCTATCCAAATCCACATCTTCCAAAACCTTGAACATAGAGGATTAATTCTAATTGTCAAAGGCTTTCTTTGCATCCAGAAAAATAAAGCTGCTTGTTTCTCATGCTAGTTGAAGGTACAATAACATTCTCACATTGTCTCTGGTCCATTCACCAGCTCCTCGTTCCACGGTGATCATTGGCTCTGCGATCAAAATTGTTGTTGTGGTTCACCAGCAGCGTGCGCAGCTGGCAGCGGAGTCGGACAGCAATGAGGCTGAGGAAGAATACGGGCCAATCCTGGAAGCTGGGGAAGGCCCAGATGAAGGCTCTGCATCGGAGGCAGAGATGGGCCAGGGCCATCGGGGAGTGAGTTGTGGACCTCAGAGCCTCCAGAGGCTGACAGTAGAGTGGCCCATTCTGCAAAGTAGAGTTTGCAGTCAAAAAGGGTATGTATGTCCAATGTCTTTAGTGACTCCACAAATATACAATTTTTGTTTTCATGAAATCTCCCATATCTTACCACTAGTTTTAGTGGTAAGATAGTGGTTAGCTTTTGGGTCTAGTTGTTCAAAATGAGCTCTAGAAAAAGTTCTCCTGAGATGTGTATGGACATCCTCAGCCATCCAGGTCATGGTTGTCCCAAAGTTGCTTTTTCAAAAGGCAACTGGACTTTGTTTTTCCTTGAAGAAGTTTCGTTTCTCATCTAAGAAGCTTCTACAGTTCTGATTTATATTCCTTCCAGTCATCTGGTTGTTAGCACTCTCTGTGAGAGTCATTGAGGCCAGTTGGAGGTTCATCTACACCCACAAGATCACCTGAACAGGGTAAGTTGGTGTAGAACCTTTCTTGGAATTGCTGATAGGACTGTGTTGTCAACAGGAGGCCACCTGAACAACCCTCTCTCAACAGAGGGGAAAGGATATGACATCATCACCGACCTTCCCATTGTTATCTTCTCTTTCCCTCATCCCAATCTTCCCCCTGAATTTCCAGGTGATTCTCCCACCCGGTTTGCCCCATTCAGCAGCTGGCTGTAGAGTCAGGTGAGAAGGTGGTGGAGGGGAAGCCTGGGCCAACTTCGGAGCCTTTGGAGCCGGAGACTTCTGTCCCCCCCAGGTGGAGAGGCAGCTGTCTTCGGGGCCTGAATTGAGTGAGCGGGAGGAACAGATGGGGCCCATCCCAGATGCACGTATGCATAGAGGTGAGAGAAAAGGAGAGCAACAGAAGGCAATAAGCCAACTGTCAGGGAAAAGAAGACGTAGATGCTAGTCAGTCCCTCCCTGGTTGGGAAATAAATAGTAGTGGTTTGGGAGTGGCCTGTTCTCACAGACAACCTTCATTTTCCAGTATACATCAATCAAGTCAGATTCTTTTGCCAGAACCAGGTGTGTTGGGACTAATTGCTCTGTATCTGAGTGCCAATTGAGTCTCCCTGCTGGGACACAATATAACAATAGCTATATAACTTATAAACTTAGTGGTCTAAGCACCCTGTTATTAACACAGCTGCCTGCAATTACTGCTGGTTCGAATCTCTCCAAGGCTCAAGGTTGACTCAGCCTTCCATCCTTTCTAAGGTAGGTAAATTGAGGACCCAGTTTGTGGGGGCAATAAGCTGACTTTGTATAAATATACAAAAGTATGAAGGCTATTGCTTAACGCATTGTAAACCGCCCTGAGTCTCCGGAGAAGTGCGGCATATAAATCAAATTAAAAACAAAACAAAACTGCTTCATAGTGCAGGAACCTCGCACAGCCCCAAAAAGCCCAAAAAACACACACACAACACAACACAACAAAAACTGGATCACCCACAATGTAAAAGCAGCTGTACTAGACCCAAAATGGCCCCTGCAACAAACAGGAACCTCACACAGCCACAAAAAGCCGAAAAAAACCAACTTTCACACTTTACACACACAAAATTCCACATACAGCTTTGTGAGATTTTGTGTGATTGTGTAGTTAGAGTGAAACACTACAGAAACACACTAAATCTCAGAAAGCTGCACAAATATTATTTTATTTTATTTTATTTTTATTTTTATATAAAAGCAGCTAAATTTAAAACTTCCTAAACTTTAAATGGCTAGGTCTAAAAAAAGAACAACTAAAAAAAATCCCAATTAACTATTTTTTTTTAAAGCTCCCAAAGGAGCCTTGATAGCCCAGTGGTCTAGAGCGCCCTGTCATTAACACAGCTGCCTGCAATTACTGCTGGTCCGAATCTCTCCAAGGCTCAAGGTTGACTCCATCCTTTCTAAGGTAGGTAAATTGAGGACCCAGTTTGTGGGGGCAATAAGCTGACTTTGTATAAATATACAAAAGTATGAAGGCTATTGCTTAACACATTGTAAGCCGCCCTGAGTCTCCGGAGAAGGACGGCATATAAATCAAATTTTTTTTAAAAAAGGGAGGGAGAAACTGTCTAGACCCAAAATGGCCCCTGCAACAAGCAGGAACCTCACACAGCCCCAAAAAGCCCAAAAAACCAACTTTCACTCTTTATACACACACAACACAACACAACACAACACAAATGGCTCACCCACAATGTAAAAGCAGCTGTGCTAGACCCAAAATGGCCCCTGCAACAAACAGGAACCTCACACAGCCACAAAAAGCCCAAAAAACCAACTTTCACACTTTACACACAAAAAAATCCACATACAGCTTTGTGAGATTTTGTGTGTTTGTGTAGTTAGAGTGAAACACTACAGAAACACACTAAATCTCAGAAAGCTGCATAAATATTATTTTATTTTATTTTATTTTTATTTTTATATAAAAGCAGCTAAATTTAAAACTTCCTAAACTTTAAATAGCTAGGTCTAAAAAAAGAACAACTAAAAAAACCCCAATTAACTATTTTTTTAAAGCTCCCAAAGGGGAAAAAAACTTACCCAATTGAAGGGACAAGGCAGGTAGGCAGGCAGATAGAGCTGCTCATCGATGTGCTTGATTGCAGGCAGGGAGATTCAGTTGTTTACTAATGCAATGGATTGCAGGGATTACAGCAAGCGAAGCAGAGCACGCGTTGCAACCAGCAGCTCAGGATTCAGTCCAAAGAGCAAAGGTAAGCAAGATGGAGGCTGGGGGGAAGGGATTTTTGCTACCGGTTCTCCGAACTGCCCGCCGCCATCGCTAGCTACTCACCCGAGCTGATCCGAACCGGGAGCATTTCACCCCTGGAACCACCCCTTTATTGCTCCAAATTTCCCCAAATGCTCCCACATTTCTGGCACGTCCCAGAGCAAAGTGATCACACACACACACACACACACACACACACACACACACACACACACCTCAAGTAGCCTCTGGCTGCAAATAGTCCAGCCCAACATTGTAAGCACCATGGCTGCAAAGCAAGAAATCCAGCAGAGCAAGTCCAGGAGTCCAGGGAGCAAAGGAGCAAGGTAAGGAACCAGGAAATCCAGAAAGAATGCAAGGAATCTTAAGTCTCAGTCCCCAGGTATGCCTTGTGAAGAGGGGTGGGATGCTGTCCTCCTGAGTAGTCAGGTCAGTCTGCGCTGTTCTTGCCTTCTCTCCACTCTCCATGCTTGAGGATCGGGAGGGTCCTTGCTCATCGCCTGAGCTCTGTCTCTCATGTTCACTGCTTAGCCTTTCTTGATCATCCTGCCCCCCTTCCTCCCTGCCTACAAGTCATCCCGATCCTGAAAGGCTCTGGCCTGAGTGGGCCTGCTCCTCCCCATTTTCCTCCCAAGCCAACGAAGCTTCATCAGCTCCAGTTCTGGCTCGTCTTCCTCTACCGATTCAGGCTCTGATAGGGGCATGACACTTTAGCATGCAGGTGTCAAATTCACGGCATCACGTCATGTGACATTTTGCAACATTTTCTCCCTTCATGGAGCTGGGTTGGGCTTGTCCTGCATGTGATGCATCCAGCCCATGGCTTGCCAGTTTGACACCTCTGGTGTAGCAAGAATCATTTCCAGATGAGGCCATGGGTTAAGTATCAGGGATGGTGGCACCATTTTTAGGTAGGCATTGCTAACCTTCTATAATTCACTACCTATAATTTGATGCTTGGATTAAAGACAGATTTCAATGAATAACACTTGCTGCAATGTCTATTACAACAGCTCCAAATTATTAGGGTGAAGGCTTCCCATGTTCTGTTGCAAAAGGGTGATTTATTATTTTCTCAAGAATGAAATATATAAAAGAGGAAGAAAAACAAAAAGCTATCAGATAAAAGGAGACAATCACCTTCAGATCAACCAGAAAGTCTCCAAGATAAAGTTCCAGCAGGAAAATGATGGCGATGGGGATAATTTTGTTGGTTTTGCTGCTTGCCCTGCTGATTCTCTTCTTCCTGAAACAACTTTGGTCCCGAAGACATTTGCCTCCTGGTCCTTTGGCTCTGCCTCTCATTGGGACCTTGTGGGCTGATGGGGTTTGGCTGCGTGAAGATTATTTCCTTAAGGTACTTCATTCTAAATAATCATGCTATAATATGGAAAATAATTCCCAATTTTTTTTTGTACCATAACTATAAACAAATGTATTAAAATTAATAAAATATTTCAGTATGATACGGAATGTAATTAATCAAGTGATAATGGTGACACTGGATTAACTAGTTTTCTCATCATGCCAGAATTTTTGAGACAAGACCTTCTCACCAGCATTTCACAGAGCAGGATGTGAAATATCGGGGTGGAATTTTTAGAAGGCAAATTCTAATTCAGTCTTTATTATCAAACCTTTATTAATGGAATGAATTCACCAGAGAGAGGGGTGGTTTTCCCTTCACCATGCTCAAATGAGACATTCCTCTGTTGAAAATTCTTTATACTGTATTCCTGCAATGGACAACTTTCTGGATATGAGTTATGGGGAGCAATGTCTGCTTTAGATAATGTAGCTTACTCGAGAATGAAGCAATAGAACAGATGTCTGTACAGAGATTTCATATCTGCTTGGGTACATAATTTTACAAATTTTACTACCTCTCCATTTTTGGCACGTTCCCCAGCATCAAAGCTCTTAGCAATATAAGATATGTTATGTCAAGACTTCAACTAACAAACTCAAGCAAATCAGAATTCTGAGACTTGGCTCCTTCTCAAATATCTTCTTTAATGAGTAGATCATATCGGCACAGCTTCAATGGAAAACCAATTCTAAATCTTTCCCATAGTTTCAGTATAATTAAAGTAGGAAATAACCCCATCCCCAAGTGTCACAGGTCTCGTTGGCCAACTGGATTACTTGGCAGACTCTTCAGGCACTCCTGCCCCAATCTTATCTGTTGCCAGTAGAGATGACCTTGGTTCTCATGAGAAAGCTCTTTGTTGTACCTAGTAATGCCTCCTTCCCCCTCTGTGTGGCAACTGAGGAACAGAAAGATGGTTGCGTCCAGGTTCAGTTCAAAGTTGACATGTTAACTCCTTCGAATTCAGAAATAGTTTTCAAGAAATGGTGTGCGATGGGGAGTGTCATTTAATTGGACACCAATGTTGATGGAATTATGATACTCTAGTAATCTTCCTCCAATAGACAGTACCATAATTAATCATTGTCTGTTAAATCAAGCTGAAACAACATTTTTGCCTAGATAATGAAAGCTATTCTTCTATTGGGTTCCAATATTTCATCAAGAAATCAGATGTAAAAGAATTATACAAGTGAAGGTGATGGGACTGACCAAGTCCACCTGTGCTGGGAAAGGGGGATACTGTGGAACCCGTCAGTCAAGGAATTTTGGCTGGCAGGATCCAAGAGAAGAAACTTCTCTGCCGTGGCTCCTGTCCTCTGGAACATCCTACCCATTGAGTTGAGATTGCTTTCCACCCTCCTGACTTTTAGTAAGAGCTTTAAGATCTGGCTCTGTCAGATGGCTTTGGGTCCAATGGGGGGCTATTTAAAAACAAACCCCACCTCCTCACTTCTGTGTATCTGGCTCCCTCTTTTACCATGCTAATGATTTTATTTTATCTGTTTTGTTACCTTATAATTGAAGACTTTAATATTTTTAATACTTTTTTGCAGCAAGGCACCAAGAGTGGTTTGACACACGATAATAATTAGTAATAGTAATAATAATAATAATAATAATAATAATAATAATAATAATAATAAGAACAACAACAACAACAACAACAACTATATAAAAAATATGACTTAACTGTATCCAGACGAAAACAAGAAGCAATCCCATACAAAGAAAGACAATCACATACACAAACTTTGAAAAGAAAAAGGGTATAAAAAAGACATACTGGCACAGTAAAATTTGTTTGCTTGCTTGTAAGGAACACTTGAGCTGAGTCATATTTACTCCTTGCCTTCCTTCAAGAAAAAATCCTGCTTTCCGGCAGCTTGTCTTCCGAGATTCCTTTCAGCATCTGCACAGGTATTTTCCCAGCCGGGAACGAACCAGGAATTTTCTTCCAATGATCCTAACTGAATTGCATGGGAATCTTCAGATCCTGCTTCCATTGTCCTACAATCTCTTCCTTTCAATTAAAGGTTCCTTTTGAAATGCTAATTGTTTCAAGAGTTCTACTTTTTTGAAATGGAGAGGAGAGGCAGGCCTTACAAATTCTAAAGAACAAAGAATTGCATATGGGGAAACGTCTTAGAACTGAGGATTTAGGAAACACTGTAGGTGGGTGTGTTAACTGTAAAGAACCTGTTTTATTTGATTGTGACTTTTCTCAACTTTGATTCACTTGGCAGCATGTAAAACGATATGGAAAGATATATTCCATGTGGGCTGGACCTCAACTTATAGTCGTGCTGTCTGGATTCAAAGCTGTGAAAGAAGGAATGACCAACTTCCCAGAAGAATTCTCTAATCGAATAGAGGATCCTTTCTTCACTGCTTTGGGGAAAGGAATGGGTAAGTGCAGGGGTGAAATCCAGCAGGTTCTGACAGGTTCTGGAGAACCGGTAGCGGAAATTTTGATTAGTTCGGAGAACCGGCAAATATTATCTTTGGCTGGCCCCAGAGTAGGGTGGGAATGGAGATTTTGCAGTATCCTTCCCCTGCCACACCCACCAAGCCATGCCCATCAAGCCACACCACGCCCACCAAGCCATGCCCACAGACCTGGTAGTAAGTTTCACCACTGGGTAAGGGCAAGTAGTAATCAATTTTATGTAAAATCCCAGATTGGGACTTTTACTACCAGGCTGCTACACTCTCTTGGGTGAAAGAATGGATAAATCTTAGACATAGAAGATTACTATTGTTTGAGGGACATGATCTTCAGCTGGGATGGCATGCTTTTCTGTGGTATGGAAAGAACAAAATACATAAATATTTCCAAAGATGTTATGTAAGAAATGCTCTATTTCTAGTTTGGGAAAAAGTTAGGGCAAAAAATTACATGAAAATACCGGTCTGGCTTTCAACAATGGAAGCACTGATACACCCAAATGTTGTAAACTTGGAAAAAATTGTGACGTATAAAGATATTTTAAATGAGAAAGGGGAATTAAAAACTAAACGGGAATTACAAAACCAAGGAGTGAACCTTGCATGGTGGCCTCATTTGCAAATACAATCGAGATATGAGAAAGATGTAAAAACATATGGTTCTTATAAAGAGCCAGATCAGATACTATTAGGAATGTATGAAAAGTTAATAAAGAAAATATATAGCTATTAATTTAGCTTTAAAATGGAAGATGAACAAGTGAATCCAAAAATTTTTGCCCATACTATCATTGTTTCTTATACTTTGGAACTAGATAAATGGCAGAAACTTTGGGATAGAAATTATAAATTGGCAATGGCAACTATTTACAAGGAAAACCTGTATAAAATGTTTTATAGGTGGCATTTACCACCGGCAAGACTGGCAAAGACGTTTAAAGATATGTCTGCCAAATGTTGGAAATACAACCAGATACCAGGTTCATACTATCATATGTGGTGGACATGTCCAAAAGCAAAAAAATTTGGATGAAAATACATACATGGTTAGAGAAAATGATAAAACAACATATAGATCTAAAGCCAGAAATATTTTTGTTGGGTATATTACCAGAAAATTATGATAAAAGGAATGTATATTTAATATTGCATGTTTTGACAGCAGTGAGAATTATATTTTTGCACAATACTGGAAAAATGAGGAAACTCCTACAAATGAATATATGTTAAAAATATACTAGACCAGTGATGGCTAACCTTTTTGCCAATGTGTGCCAAAAGCGGGGGGAGCGCAGGGGGGGTGTCGCATGCGCGTGTGCCCACACCCATAATCCTATGCGCCCCACACTCCCCACGCTTTTGGCACACGATCTCCTCAGGCTCCAGAGCCTTTCTAGGAGCCTGGGGAGGGCAAAAACAACCTTCCCCACCCCACCCCCCAGAGGCCCTCCGGAAGCCGGAAACAGCCCGTTTGCTGACTTCCGGAAGTTGGCAAACAGGCCGTTTCCAGCCTCCAGAGGGCCACTGGGGGGTGGGGAAGACCGTTTTCACCCTCCCCAGGCTTCTAGAGAGGCTCCGGAGCCTGGGGAGACCAAAAATGGGCCTTCCCCACCCCCCAGGCCCTCTGAAGGCAGAAAACAGCCTGTTTCCCTACATCTGGGTGGCCCAGAAGGCTCAAAAATCAGCTGGCCAGCGCACACAGGCGTGCCAGAGCTGAGCTCACATGCCCACTGATATGGCTCTGCATGCCACCTGTGGCACACATGCCATAGGTTCGCCATCACTGTACTAGACTGTGCAGAAATGGATAGGTTAACATTAAAGATAAAGGATAAAGAAGATACAGAATACTTTTTAACTTGGGATTTGTTTTATCAATGGTTAGACAATAACGTAGAAATTAGAAACTGGAAGAATACTATTATATACAACTAAATAATATTATTGTTACTAGAATAATGTTTATATAAAATAATCCAGAGAATACACTGTTTACTAAATACTTATATATATTAAGAAAAATGTGTGTCTAGGTATATGTACATTCATATATATAAAATTGTATGTAAATAACATTCACACTATAATAATTATAACTGCTGGTAAGATTATTCATAGTATGGGGGGAAATGAGGCATAGTAAAGAAAATGATTTATAGGCATGAAATAAGCAAAAAAAATATTATTTAATTAACTTTGCAATGTAACAAGAATTAACCCAGAGGCAGTTTCGGAAAACACTTAAAGATAAGCAGGATTAGACTACAAACAACATAGAGAGGCACACCAGAATGTCTCCTTCCTGGCTTCCTGACAGGATTAACCCTGTAAAGTGGGAACAACAAAAGGCTGTTGGAAGGAGATATCTTCCAGCAGCCGGTTTGCTGAACTGCTCAGAAAGTTAACAGACGGTTCTCCTGAACCGGTGTGAAGCATCTAAATCCCACCACTGGATTAAACTCTCACAGGGTAAATTATCTTTTTTTAAAAAAAAATGACGAACAATCTAGCATTAATAGACTCATGGAGATATAAGAATGGAGATTGTAGAGAATATACCTTCTTCTCTGAAAGATATAAATCCTTTTCAAGAATTGATATGGATATCTAAAAATCTTGCAAATAGAATTTTAAAAATGGATACTCTGCCTAAATCTTTCTCAGATCGTAATCTGGTGCTTTTGGTTTTAACAGGAAAGAGCTTGAGTTTTAGATGGAGACTAAATGAAGCTATTTTGCAGAAGGAAAGGATTGTAAAAGATTATAAAAAGAAATTGCAGGAATACTTTGAGAATAATTTGGAAAAAGGGACAAGTCTAAGGGATGCTAGTAAAGCAGTTATGAGGGGCTATTTCATACAGCACAATTGTTTAGAAAAGAATAATATCCCAGGAAAAGATGCAACAGATACTGGAAGATATTAGGCAGAAAGAAATTCAGTTGCAAAAGACACCTATAGATCAGGGGTGGGTTCTACTTACTTTTACTATCGGTTTGCAACAGGATCGCACGTGTATGCTCGCTTCGCTCATGCACACACCTTGCTTCTGAGCATGCACAGATCGCTTCTGATGATGTCAGGGTCAGTGGGCGGAGCCTCCCGCCAGTTTTACTACTAGTTCTATAGAACTGGCCTGAACCGGGGGCAACCCACCACTGCTATAGATACTAAAATATTACACCATATCAAAGTATTATGGCAATGACTATCTATGTTAATAGTTAACAGGAAATAGAAACAAAATTGAAGTATGCGAAACAAAGACATTTTGAATTTGTCAATAAACCAGGTGGATGGTTAGCATATAAATTAAGAAAAGAATGAGAAAAGACAACAATTGGAAAAATCTGGGAAGGTAGTAATGTAATAACAGACAATGGACTTATTAAAAAGTCATTTCATAATTTTTCTTCAAATTTGTATAACAGGCAGGAGATTGACCTACTAAAAATAGATGTATACCTTTCAAACAACAGTTACCTAAATTATCACCCAGAAACAACTCCTGAATGACTCGATAACAGATTTTGAGATATCAGAAGCTATTAAAAAAATGAGGCCAGGTAAAGCCCCAGGCCCAGATGTTCTTACAAGTCAATATTATAAGTGCTTTGGGGATGAACTTCTTCAACCACTGAAAGATACAACGAATGGTATATTACAGGGAGGAAATACACCCCAGATGTGGAAAGAAGCTAATATTGAGTTGCTCTCAAAGGGGGGTCAAGTTGTTACAAAAACAAACAATTAAAGACCAATTTTATTATTAAACAATGACTATAAACTTTTTGCCACTATTTTGGCAGAAAGACTAAAGAAGATTTTACAGAGATGGTATTCAACTAGTTTTTAACATTTTGTGCAGTTCAGAGAACTGGCTAATCCCACCACAGGCTGGCCCCTCCCCTCCCTTCTCAGGAGTCCCAGCGAATGGACTGGCCACGCCGATCAGCTGGGAGGCTGGGAGCAGTGGTGGGATTCAGACAGTTCGCACCACTTTGGGAGAACCAGTTGTTAACTTTCTGAACAGTTTGATGAACTGGTTGTTGGAAGAAATCATTAGGGCAGAGAAACGGTTGTTAAATTATTTGAATCCCACCACTGGCTGGGAGGCAGCGAATGGACCAGCTGCGCCAATCGGCTGGGAGACTGGGGTTCCTTTTGCATCCCGTTTGGCCTGGACAGCATTTTTCTTCTTATTTATATGGTGAAAAAAACTTATTTTATTATTTTTTACTTTGTTGCAAATCTTTGTTCATTCTGAGTCTTTGCTTTCCTGACTTCATCTTTGCAGATTTGGGCTATCTGCTGATATTCTGTCTTAGTTATGTGTCCCTCTTTCCATTTTTTGTACTTATCCTTTTTGTCTTTCAGTTTATCAGAGAGATCTTAATGCAATCATGCTAGTTTCTTCTTGGATTTCTTGTTTTTCTTTTTCAGTGGTATTGTGTTGGACTGGGCTTTTACAATCATATTTTTCAGAGTTTTTAACATAAATGTTATCTGAAATCATTTATCACTATCTGCTGATGCCCTCAGGAATTATTCTTTCCAATGGCCTCACCTGGAAACAGCAGCGACACATTGGCATCACTTCTCTGCGGAAGCTGGGCCTGGGGAAAAAAAGCATTGAACATCAAATAGAAGATGCAGCTCAGAAACTGGTGGAGGTCTTTAGACAAAAAAAAGGTATGTAATTTGGGGTAATGACAATGGTTCAAGTCTGTCTGAAAAATCCCTTCTATTCTCAGTATTTCAAGTAAAAAGGGATGCATTTGATTTGATGTTAAAAAGTTATGTTCTTTATGAAATTCATTATAAAATATCTTCATTCACAGGACAGCCATTTGACCCTACTTTTCCAATACAACATGCAGTTTCTAATGTCATATGTTCTTTGAGTTTTGGATATCAGTTTGCTCCTGAAGATGAAAACTTCCAGAAGTTAACGAAAGCCATTGAAATTATAGTGAAAATCAGTGGCGACTTTTTCCATTTGGTGAGTCATCTTTTCTATTAAAGAGACCAAGCTCCCCAAACAATCTTTCTATTAGCATTTTCATGTAATCAAGAATGCCAGGCATGGAAGGAGCCTTGGAAATCATCTAATTTACTTCTCTCCCCAGTAGGTGTGGGTGCCCTTGAGTCAGTCTTGACTCTTGGATAAGTCTTTGCAGTTTTCTTTTCAAGATTTCAGAAGTGGTTTGCCATTGCCCATTTTTAGGGTTGAGAGAGAGAGAGGGACTGATCCAGTGTCACCAGTTGACTTAGTGCTGGAGTTGGAACCAGAACTCAGAATTTCAGCTTCTAGGCTATTGCATTAACCACTATACCAAAGTGGTTCTCTCCATGAAGGAATCCATCATTACAGTATCACCAGCATAACAAAAAATAAAATAAAAAAGTCCCTTATTCATAAGTTTTGTAGCGGAGAGCCTAGAAAAAACTACCAAAACCAAGATAAAGGCCAGTCCCATAGATAAAGAAGTTCAACAAACAACCATTCCCAGAGAGAAGTCATCGAAATGTCCAAAACTATATGGCCTTCCAAAAATACATAAAGAGGGCATACCCCTCAGACCTATAGTCAGCTCTATAGGTTCTCCACTACAAAACTTGGCTAGATACTTAGCCAAACGATTACAACCATTTGCAGAATCGATTGCTTCCTATGTGCAGAACTCATATCATCTCATAGAAATTCTGTGAAACCAACGCATAGAGCAGGGTGACCTACTTGTAAGCTTCAATGTGGTCTCATTATTCACCCAAGTACTGGTTACAGAAGCTCTAGCAATGATCAAAAACAAATACCAGCCACCAAACCACATCATAGAATTGGCAGAGCATCTAACACCTACTTCATGTACAGAGGGCAAAGATATAAACAAATGCAAGGGGCACCAATGGGGTCACCGCTCTCCCCAGTTATTGCCAATCTGTTCATGGAAGGATTTGAAATTAAAGTGTTGGAACAAACTATCTATAAACCAAAATTATGGCTCAGATATGTAGATGATATGTTTGTCATCTGGCCTCATGGAAAAGACAAGCTAGACAATTTTCTAGCACACTTAAATAACATGCATCCGAAGACAAAGTTCACTATGGAAATGGAGAATGAAAATCAACTCCCATTCCTAGATGTACTAATATATAAGAGAACTGATGGCATCCTAGGACACAGTGTTTACCAAAAGAAGACACATACAAATCGTTACCTGAATGCACACTCACACCATCATCCCTCACAAATAAATTCAGTGGCAAAAACTTTAATCACTAGAACTAAACGTCTAGCAGATGAGGCACATGTACAAACAGAGCTTAAGACCTCACAGAAGTATTAATGGAAAATGGGTTCCACAAAAATAGAATTAGAACTATAATCCAGCAAGGGACAGTAGGGCAGAGCAAAACCCAAGAAGAACAGAATATGGGAACTGCCATCCTGCCCTATATAAAAGGGACCACCGATAAAATTAGTAAGATATTACAGAAACAAAAAATAAAAACAGTGTTCCGTACAGATAGAAAAATATCGATGATGGTGAGAAACCCTAAGGATAAAATTGAGTTGGAAAACCAGGGAATATACGAAGTGCCATGTGCCTTCTGTCAATCATCTTATATTGGACAGACAAATAGACAAATAAGTGTGCATTTAGAAGAACATAAAAATGCAGTGAGGAAAGAAGAGCAAACTTCTTCTTTGGTACAACACATGGAGGCCACGGGACACAATATTGATTTTAATAAAACCAGAACAGTGGCGAAAGAGGAACATCTCAACAAAAGAATAATCAGGGAGGCTATCGAAATTGAAAAGAGGCCGCAGAATATGAACAGACGAGATGACACCTCTAGGTTATCAAGTATTTGGGGACCGGCACTGAGAGAAACTCGAGTGTTAACATCAGAAGAGAGGCAGAGATTCCAACAAGTAACCAGTGGTGTTGTAAGACCTGACAGAATTCTTCCCTCTTTGCAGAGGGTGGCTAGCAATAGGAAGAGAGAGAGGATTGAGCCAGAAGATAGGCTGAGATCTCAACTAACAATCAAGGGTGCTGTGATGCCTACCAGAATCCTTTCCCCTCTACAGCAGACAGATAATAATAGAGAACCTGAGAAAGCTGGGCCTGTAACACGTAGCCAAACAGCTAGGATGAGGAAGCAGGAAGAAAAACTGCTGTCCTCCAATCAGGACAGAGTTACAGGCTAACCAGCATACGTCAGCAGCAGCAAACATAGAAAAGCGACAGCTCCGACCTCGTAACACACCCACAGCTTTTAAACTAAACAAGAGCCTCAAGATGACAGGGTTGTGAGCCTGTCGAAACGTTGCTAGAAAAAAAAAACTTTTAAGGTACTGGTAGGATTTTAGCTAAGGTTTTAAAGGACCTTGCAGAGTGCTCTGTAAGGATTTTTAGAAGATTTTAAGCTAGGATTTTAACCAGAATTTTAAACATTTTAACTAACTTATTTACAATGACGCGGGAAAACACCCGAGATTTTAATTTTTTGCATAAACACACCTGCGAAAACTTAAGAAGACAAATGTATGTATGTATGTATGAATGTATGTATGTATGTATGTATGTATTTCTATTTAGCCAGGTTCTACCTATGTAAGCCAAGATGTTATGCAGCCCTGGTTCAGTGAAATCTCATTCACTAGTTTTGGGGCTTTTTTTTTCTTTCTTCTAGCAGCCAGCAAACTCCCTGTTGCCCATTGGGAGACTAAGATAGATGGGCAATGCCCCAATGGGCAGCAAGGAGTTTGCTGGTTGCTAGAAGAAAGAAAAAAAGCCCCAAAACTAGTGAATGAGATTTCACTGAACCAGGACTGCATAACATCTTGGCTTAGATAGAACCTGGCTAAACAGAAATACACATAAAACCTACGAAAAAGAAAGAAACACACACACACACACACACACACACACACACACACACACACACACACATATATACCAAATATATTTTACTGATAAAGAAATAAAGGGAGACTGGTATAGATCTATTTCAAGCTTCTTAGCTCTCATCAGCCAGCCTTACCTCAATAAGGGCGGGTTTCCAAATGGCTGGTAAGTGGGAGGTATCATCTCGTTTATTCATAAAGTATCTGTTGGATAGGCAGTGGTTGGTCAGATCTAGGATGTGCTTGGGGGGGTTATATTTGTTTTGGATAGCTGTCAAGGGTTCTTTGATTGGCACTTGGATGATCACTTTGATTGGCACTTGGATGATTGGCACTTGGTCTTCACCCAAGTGCCAATCAAAGAAGCCTTGACAGCTATCCAAAACAAATATAACCCCCCCCAAGCACATCCTAGATCTGACCAACCACTGCCTATCCAACAGATACTTCATCTATAACAGACAAAAATACAAACAAACAGAAGGAGCACCCATGGGATCACCCCTCTCACCTGTCATTGCAAACCTCTACATGGAACACTTTGAAACCCAAGCTCTAGAAAAATCTGATCACAAACCCAAACTTTGGCTCAGATACGTAGATGACACCTTCATAATCTGGCCACATGGGAAAGAAAAACTGGACAACTTCCTCACACACTTCAACAGCCTCCACCCCAAAATACAGTTCACCATGGAAACAGAAGCTAACAACCAACTTCCCTTCCTGAATGTCTTAGACTACAAGAAATCCAATGGCTCCCAAGGACACACCATCTACCAGAAGAAAACACACACAAACCGCTATCTGCACACACTCTCACACCACCACCCAACTCTGTAGCCAAGACACTCATCTCCAGAACAAAACGCTTAGATGACGAACAACACCTAAAAACCGAACTACACACTCTCACTAACGTACTAACATCCAATGGATTCCAAAGAAATAAGATTATCAACCTAATCCCAAAAGAAACCCCCACTACAATCCAAGACAGAGAACAAGAAAATGGCAAAGCCCTCCTACCATAAAAGGCACCACAGACAGAATCAGCAAGATCCTCCACAAACACAACATCAAGACAGCATTCTGCACAAACCAAAAAATATCCACCATCCTAAGAAACCCCAAAGACAAAATTGAGTTAGAAAATCAAGGAGTATATGAAATCCCATGCACCGCCTGCCCCACCACATACATCAGACAAACCAACAGAAGAATAAGTGCACGCATTGAAGAACACAAGAACTCAGTCAGAAAAGAAGAACCAACTTCTTCCCTGGTCTAGCACCTTAGAGCCACAGGACATGAAATTGACTTTAAAAAGATCAGAACTATCACCAAAACTGAACATTTTAACAACAGAATAATCAGAGAAGCCATCGAGATAGAAAAACTCCCACACAGCATGAATAAATGAGATGATACCTCCCGCCTACCAGCCATTTGGAAACCCGCCCTTATTGACAAACGAGTCGCTAACATGAGGAATGACACCAGACCCACACTCACAAGGGCCACACAGGATGTCATCACCACACATCCATGCGGAAAGCAGACTCAAACCCACACCGATGATGAAGCACGACCACGGACCAGAAGCCAGACCGCAGCTGCATCATTAGCCACTTTAAATCCCTCCAATCCATACATGAAGCAGACTGACACCCACCATGAAGATGTGGCATGACCACGAATGTGAAGCCAAACAACAGCAATGTAGCTCACCAGCTCAAATCCCCCTGCAACTCAGATTAACCCGAGCACAACCAAGCCCCCACCCAAACAGAATACACCCCCATCCAATCAGAGCATAGCCAACCCCCCATCCAATCAGAGCACAGCCAAGCCCCCACCCAATCAGAACACACCTCCACCCAATCAGAACACAGCCAAGCTCCCACCCAATCAGTTCACACCCCCACTAGCAGTTAAAAGGAAGAAACAGCTGCAATCACACATTGCTCCTAGAAGCACAAAGCCGAAAACACCTGCCTGAAGATGACGAATGAGACTTCGTCGAAACATCACCAAGACACTTCCAATTCTCCACGGTAGAAAACCCGAATAACCAAAGACATATAGACATATATATTTATATATATATATATATATGTCACAAGTAAATGCCTTATTCTCCATTATGTAAATAGTACATGAGCAGTGTGTCAGGGGTTAACTTATTCTTCACTTCCTAATGTATTCATACTTTACCACTCCCATACTTAGCTCCACCCATTGTATATATAAGGAGCTGCATACGTACATTCTGTGCTTCTATCTGTGAATATTCAGTGAATATAGAATGCCTTATGTAAATAAACAGAGATATATTTGAATTTCCAATTCTCAAATTATTTATTGAGTCTGATCCTGAAAATATCGCAACAATCTGGTAGCAGAGGATGGTTGAATTGACTCAATAAAAATTTAAACATGTCTAAAAGAGATAGGCCCAACACCAGGGCATACAGCAAAGAAATGGAAGCGGATCAAGAAATAATAGATGAATCCACGAATGCAATTTCAAGAGAATCTGAAGAATACACCACAGAAGACGAAGAAATAATAAATGAAAATGATGACCAAGAAGAAAACGAAATAGAGAACAACGAACTCAGGTCAGAGATACTAGAACTCTTAAAAAGCCAAAAGAGCGATGAAAGTCTTGTCGCGAACCTCCAAGAGATACTGAAAAACAACGGAGCAGCGAGAGAGAAGCACATCGCTACCAAAAAACCAAAAGACTCAAAAATAGTAAGTGATATGCTTACAGATAAAAATGCAGCAAAGAAGAAAACCAACAATCCCGCGCAAAATTTTGAATGGCAGCCATCTTGGTTTCAACAGACCTCCAAGATGAGCGAAGCAGAGCCAATCAGAAAGCAGGATTCAAAATATCTGGCGCGAAAAGCCTTACTCGATACAAAAAATGAAAGAGAAAAAAATATATACCTCAGAAGAATCAGAAACAGAGAACGAAGAAGATTCAATAGACACACAAGTAAAGTCAGCAATGAAAACGCTTTTTGCTGCATTTGGACCGAAACTGAAGATTACTAAGAAATCAACAAAAAAGCAAGCAAGCGAGCCAACGCTTCAAAATCTACCCGCTACTATCCAGACGGCGAGAGAACTGACACCTGAACCCAGAGAGCCCTGCAGATACCACCCCACGCCGCAGACTAATCCAAGGACCAACGCCTTCAGCAAAAGAAAACGAGCGCCCGCTATCACCAGGACTCCCAAGATCGAGCCGGAGACTGATTCATCGGAAGAAGAGCAAAGCGAGGGAGCTGCAACAGCGAGAACCTCTCACGATGACTCCAGGAACGAAATGAGCAACGCGCATGCGCAGGACTACGCAGACAGCCCAGGAAGACATGAAATCAGAAGAGAATCATGCAGACTCGTTGCGAGCATCCCCACGCCGTTTTGCAACTTTCATCACTTGCAAGACCACGGACTACCCCCAGTTGTAAGTAATGGACCCAACAATGTTGGGAATTTACCCAGTGACTTCCCAAAGCTGAGAATAGATGGCATTAATTTGCAAGAATGGTATCAGCAGCTCCAGGTTGTCTTTATGAAAGAAAACTTACTGTTTTTTATTACTAATCCCCCAAAAAGACCTTGGACTCTAAAATTAGATTGCCTACACCATAGAGCATTTTTCTTATTAATTTCCAGTGTGTCCCCTGCCATGTATCACAGTATTAAGCAAAATCTGACTGTCTCAGAAATTATTCAATGCATGTTTAATTTGTTTCACAGTGAAAGTGTAGCCACTACCACAAGAATGTCAAAAGATTTCTTCTCTTCTAGGATAAAGCCAGGGGTTACCATAAGTGAACATTTAATATCTTTAAACAAGATTAGAGCAGAACTGCATTTAAGGGGGGAGGTGATTTCAGATCAAACGATGAAAAGTGTTATCATCAACTCACTTGACCCATCATGGGATAATTATATGTCACACTTAGACACAATTAATCTAGGATACTTATCAATAGAAAGTCTATCCAATAAGTTAATAGCTGAAGACAATTCAAGGAGAAGTCGTTATAACAACCACATAGAACACAAGCAATATAAAAGGGTAGCATTTCAAGAAAGATACCATGAAACATTTAGGTGCCTCAATTGTGGGTCCAAAGAACATAATAGAAGGGATTGTCCCAAAACTCTAAGAGAAAGACATAGGTCAGAATATAGAAATAGGTACAACAACAGACAGTCTTCCATTGATAGACTTAGGTATAGAAGTCCACCAAGCTATAGAGAACATAGAGGGGGTAGAGATAATTCAAAGGATAGAAAATCTGGCTCACTGAATGGACTAAACAAACATAACAACATTAACACACAACAACCAGAGAACAATAATTGGCTTATTGATTCTGGAGCAACTAATCACACTACAAATAATAAAAATATATTATCTTCATTTGTAGAAGATAAATTTGTAATCAAAGTAGCTAATCAAGAAAAGGTTCAAGTGATAGGTAGAGGGAATGTAACCTTACCTGGTCTAGGAAAAATAGAGGGGGTATTACTAATACCTGAGATTCCTCATAATATACTTAGTGCCATAAAACTAAGCAGAGATTCTGACATTAACATTGTGTTCTCAAAAGGAAAAGCAACATTAGAGAAAAACAAAATAAATATAGGTACAGTAATAATCAAAGGAGGTCTACCCTACTTAATGACAAAAGAGGAATGGTTACACAACATTGATTCAAATATGGAAAATGACAATGAAATAGATAATGGAGACAATAGTAACAGTGACAATGAGGAACATGAAGTAACCCATAATCACAAAGATATACACAATAAAAAAAAACCTAAGATAGGTAAACCAATACATGATGAGTGTGCTCATGTCTTACATAGGAAATTAGGACATGCCAGTTTTCTTGTAGTACAAAAGATGACTGAACATGCAGAAGGTGTTAAAATAAAAAATTGTGAAAACTATTTGGAATGCTCAGTATGTAAATCTACAAAGCTCAAAACTAGCCCCAGACCTAGAAAATCAACGAGATCAACCAACAAAATTTTTGATTTGGTACATAAGGACCTAGTTGGTCCACTAACACCATCAATCACTTATAAAAAACGTTATTTTCTAACCATTGTGGATGATTATAGTCGTTATGGATTTGTTTACACATTAAAACATAAAGATGAAACTTTTCAGAAATTTAAAGAGTTTTACAAACGTATAGAGACACAACACAATATTAAAATAAAACAAATCATGACAGATAGGGGATGTGAATTCATGTCTAAAGAATTCTCCCAATGGCTAAAAGACAAAGGAATGTTACATTACACATCTAGCCCATTTTCTGCATTTCAGAACGGAGTGGTAGAGAGAAAGAACTCAACATTACAAACCATGATTAGATGCACATTAGAGGATGCTGGCTTAGGTAAACAATTCTGGTCAGAAGCCCTACAATATTCTAATTACACACAAAATAGAACTTGGTCCAGCATTGTAAATAAGACACCATATGAAGTAATGTATAATAGGAAACCAAAACTAACACACACGCACATATTTGGAGTCACAGCAGACGTACACATACCTAAACAACTAAGGCGCAAAGGTGAGAACGTATCCAGAAGACTTAGATTCATGGGATACGAGACAGGTACAAAAGGATACAGATTTATCGATAATAATAACAAATTTATAGCTTCCAGAACAGCTGTGTTCCATGAGCAGGCCAACTGGTCTAGAATACATCTTAATGAAATATTTCCAAACACCAACACAGATACCAAACCCCAAGAAAAAGGGATTAGAGAAGAACACAGTAACAACACACATAAAAATAAAATCAAAACATGGACGAACAGTCAACATAAAATAAAGACAGATTCATTAACCAAAAAAGAAGCAAGGTACTTACATGACAATGATAGTAAACCAGAAAGAGCAATCAGAAGTAACAGAAATCAACTGCCAAACAAATACAAAGATTACATAATGTATATGGATGGAGAATCATCAATACCTAACACATATGAGGAAGTGTTAAAACTTCCTCCTGAAGAAAAGAAAAAATGGGAAGCAGCCATGACTAAAGAGATGGATAGTTTACGAGGGCTAAATGTGTTCACACCTACAGTTGCACCAAAGGACAAAACCATCATTGGCACTAGGTGGATATATAAAATTAAGAATTTAGAGGGAGGCAATACTCTATACAAAGCTAGATTAGTTGCACAAGGTTATGCACAGAAATATCCCGAGGACTATACAGATACATACTCCCCCACAGTAAGAACAGAGAGTGTCAAAACAGCTCTGGTTATAGCATCAGCACTCAACCTCGATGTGTTTCAATATGACATACAGACTGCGTATTTACACGCAAAATTAGATAAAGAAATATATGTAAGAGCACCCCACAGTCAATACACAAACAAAAATGAGACTTGGTTATTAAATAAAAGTTTATACGGGCTGAAACAATCTGGTAAACAATGGTATGATTGCTTAGTAAAAGTTCTCAAAACTATGAATTTCAATGCCACTACTGCTGACAATTGCTTCTTTGTTAAAAAAGAGAATAATTCCCTAGAATTTGTATTGATCTATGTGGATGACATTTTGTACATAGGTAAACATAAAGAAAGAAAAGAGGCATTTGTAACGAAACTGAATGAACATTTTTCATTGAAATCTTTAATAAATATCTTGGTGTTCAGATCAGTAAAACCAGAAAGGGATTTAAACTTTCTCAAAGAGACAAAATCATAGAACTCTTGAATAAATGTAATTTAAGTAATGCTAAGCCCTGTGACACTCCCATGCAAACTGATTTTTTAAAGAATACAGATGGTATGTGTCTTCTTTTGACAGATGGTATGTCCTAAGGTGCCATCAGATTTTTTATAAATTAATACATCGAGGAAAGGTAACTGGTTTTCTGATTCTATCTCCATGGTGAACTTTATTTTGGGATGGAGGCTGTTCAAATATACTAAGAAGTTTTCCAATTTATCTCTTCCATGTGGCCAGATCACAAAGGTGTCATCAATGTATCTGAGCCATAATTTTGGTTTGTTAACAGTTTTTTCTAAGGCATTGGATTCGAATTCTTCCATGAAAAGATTAGCGATGACTGGTGATAATGAAAATTTACATAAACAAATATCAAACCTCTACGGGGAGATGTATAAACTTACCAGAATTTATGAGAAGTTAGAGATAAAAAGATCTCGAATACTGTGTGATTTAACATTTTTATGTCAATGTCGTGACCAAAATATAATACCATCTTGCTTTAAATTGAAATTCCATACCCACACATCTATCCAACGTATTCTTAAAAGAACTGAAATGGCATTACTTAGAAATGAAATCCATAGCAAAAGATTCCTATTGGATCAAGTAAACAAGGATCTATTAGCTTCATACTTAAAGATAAGCAATATTATTCACCCCATATTATGGGACAAAATAAAACAGCTTGCCACCTGGAGATCTGAAATAGAAACCACTCATAAAACTTACAGACATTTAAAGAAACTTAAGAAATTAGAACATAAAAAACCTCCAACCACAACACAACATCATTTAAAACAAGTAGTATACAATGCTTCCGATAGAAAACTAACAACAGCAGAAACAAATGTCTTAGCTAAGGGCTTTAATTTTGCAGTGGCACCCAATAAAATTCCAATAGAAACCATCATATGCGAAGTTGAAACCAGCCTAAAGAAACTCAGTGCTGACGATGCTGATAAAGTCAGACATGACGTCACCAACATTCTATGTACTAGTAAACCACCTAAAAGCAACTTATCAAAAGAAGAACAAAAAGCACTGCAAGTTTTAAAAAACGATAATAGCATAATGATATTACCAGCAGATAAAGGCAATGCAACAGTAGTAATGAACACAGTGGACTATGAAAAGAAACTGTCTGACTTACTTCAAGACGCCACATATAAACCCATAAACACAGACCCAACAACATATCTAGAAAAAACCACGAAGATAAAGATAAAATCAAGTACTATAAGTAAAGAAATCCAACAAAAAATTATTCCCAGAGAAAAATCATCAAAATGCCCAAAACTGTATGGCCTCCCAAAAATACACAAAGATGGAATACCTCTCAGACCCATAGTAAGTTCCATAGGCTCACCTTTACAAAATCTAGCCAGATATTTAGCAAAACATCTTCAACCTTACGCAGAATCTGCTGCTTCATATGTACAGAACTCATACCATTTCATACAAATAATAAAAAAGCAACACATAAAAGAAAGTGACCTTCTTGTAAGAAAATTTTAAATTTTAAAAATTTAAATAATAAATAAATAAAATAAAATAAAACTTCCTGAAATTACTGCCCCCATGAAAATCATCCCCCACCCCACCCTACCCAGTCCAGTTAAATAGATGGGATTTGTTTTAAACTGATAAAAAGATCTGTGCTACTCATTATCAAAATCCAAATGGAAGTGAGGACGCTGGTGATCCTGATGCTGGTTGGCAGAGGCAGAATTCTTGTTTTCTTGTTTTCCTCCCCCAAAATTAAGGTGCGTCTTATACTCCGGTGCGTCTTATACTCTGAAAAATACAGTATATCTCCTAAGCTTTTGCAAAAGGGTTCTCCCATGAAGGAGAGACAACGTCTTACAGCTCCGAATACATGGTTTAAATACATTTTCAGGCAATCAGCAAAACCCACCTCCCGCTTTTCATTGTTTTTCGGACGTTACATAACATTTTGGCTTTCTCAGCAACTTTTTTCCCAACTTAGAATTCCCCCTTGGAGGGGCATTTCCCTCCTCAAAATATCCTTTCAATACGTCCTTAACTAAGACAATTAATTGGAACAGGATATCTTCCTTCCTTCTTCTAATTTAGCTTGGGTCAGCCTGACCCAGCTCAGAATGTACTAACTTAGGTTCCTAGCGTTATTTTCTCAGAAAAAGCATCATACATACTTCCCCTTTCTAAGTGTCTTACACAGCTAAATAGCTTAGTGTTAGCTCAGGTTATATGAAGGGTAAATATGGAGTCACTCAGGCTATATTCTTTACAGGAATAATTCCATTTCTCTCAAATACCTTCCAAAAAAACCTACCTGGGTTGGGAGTATATGAATTTCTCTGAGTAGGGATCAGTGGTGGGTTGCTCCCGGTTCGGCCTGGTTCGAGCGAGCCGGTAGTGATGATGATGTGACATCACCAAACCGGTTCTCTTGACTGGAAGCTGGTCCCTCCCACCCACCCCCGCATTATTCCTACCTTTATTTCTCATTTTTTAGCCCAGCAGATAGGCGTGGCAGAGTGGACTGCCACACCTCAGCTGGGCAGAAACCTAATGTGCTTGCTCAAAGCATGTGCGCGAAGAGAACCAGTGGTAACACTAGTTAGAACCCACCACTGGTAGGGATGCCCATTTTTGAGCCAAAAAATTATCCTGAGATGCTAACTCAAACACACTAGTTCACAAGCTGGAAGGCTGTGAAACTCCAACCCATGCAGTTAATTTATTATTTAGCGTGGCTAATTTATTGAATCACAGCTCAGTTAGCCATAGGTAACTATATTTCCAAAGGCTTCTGGAGAATATAAGAGAATTTTATAATAGCTTCCTAATAATTTATCTGCCTCTAATCTTATCTGTTTCCTACAAGAATTTGGAAACAGAGCTTTTCTGGATGGCTTTTGAGGTCTGACATCAGTGGTGGTACTCAGCTGGTTCTGACCGGATTTGGCGAACTGGCAGGGGAAATTTTGAGTAGTTGGGAGAACCGGCAAATACCACCTCTGATTGGCCCCACCCCCCCACCCCCCGATTTATTGGCTGCCTCCTGAGTCACAGATGATCGAGTCACAGATGATCGCCTGGGTCTTCTTTTGTTGCTCTGCACAGGAGAACGGAGCTGGAAAGCTGGTTAGTGGAGTGGGGAGGGAATGGAGATTTTACAGTATCCTTCCCCTGGAGTGAGTAGGGAATGGAGATTTTATAGTATCCTTCCCCTGGAGTGGGGTGAAAATGGAGATTTTACAGGATCCTTCCTCTGGAGTGGGGAGGGAATGGAAATTTGTACAGTATCCTTCCCCTAGAGTGGGGAGGGAATGGAGATTTTATACTATCCTTCCCCTGGAGTGGGGTGGGAATGGAGATTTTACAGGATCCTTCCTCTGGAGTGGGGAGGGAATGGAGATTTTATAGTATCCTTCCCCTGGAGTGGGGTGGGAATGGAGATTTTACAGTATCCTTCCCCTATCATGTCTACCAATTCAAGTCCACAGAACCTGTAGTAAAAAATTTTGAATCCCACCACTGTCTGACACCATGTACTGTTAAGAACTATATATTACTGTGAGCTGCTGAGAGTCTTTTTTTAATTGTGGTGGGAAATATTTAAATAACCATTCCTCTTCCTTTTCTATTAGGTGTATAATGTGTTCCCACGATTAATGAGCTACCTCCCAGGCCCCCACAAGCAGGCCCTGGCTTCTGTGGATTTGATTGTCTCCTTTGCAAAGCAGGAAATAGAGAAACACAAGGAATCCAGCTTCCAGCATGAGCCACAGGATTTCATTGATTACTATCTTCTTCAGATGGAGAAGGTATTGGGTTTACTGTGGTTCAATAGAAAAGCAAGGAATTATTATATTCCTTGCTATAAGTAAAGAGGAGTGGCTACTGAGATTGCCTTCATTGGATTTTTCTTCTTTCTTTATGTTGAATAAATTTAAATATGCTAATTTCAGATTGCTTCTAAATAAATAAGAAATATATAGTACCTCTGCAATTTTAGATTCTTGTTAGATCTGGATGATACTATGTGTAGGGAAATAGAAATTCATGTTTGTCATCCTGTCATGTCTGCCCTCCACTTGTTTCCCCTTTTTCTAAAAAAAAAATCCATTAAAAAGGGAAGGTCCTCCTCTCCAAAGTTTCCAGAAAAAGACTGATATTTTAGAAGCAACATTTATCAATTTAAAGTTACTTTAAAGTTACTAGCTCACTTTATTTACAATTATATGGCTTCAGTCTTGAGTGTACCATTAGTCTCATCATCATATTCAAGGTATACAGTCTTAATACTGACCCAACCATAAAATAAAAGGAAATGAATTCAATTCCTTCCAAAGCCAAATTTCTCTTTGATCTTGGCTACTTTAAGATAGTGTCTTAGTGTGAACCTATCACTTTCATTATTATACTCCTGCAGTGATTTTCCTATATAACCACAGGCATATATTTATCCTAATGACTTGTGGCCCAGAGGGGAAAATAATCACAAAAAATCTGCATAGAATTCCTTGTAATTTTCATTTTCCATTTTAAACAACAGAGCAGGAATGACCCTGACTCTACCTACAATGAAGAGAACCTGGCTCAGTGTGTTTTTGATTTTTTTGCTGCTGGAACAGATACAACCTTTGCTACTCTGTTGTGGGCTCTGCTTCTCTTGGCAAATCATCCCGACATCCAAAGTAAGTGAAATCTGGGCTGTGGGAAGAAGGGCCAGTCTCTGGTTCTAGAAGACAAAGGAATTATTTGAAAATACTCTCCATAATAATTTTCCTATGTAGATTCTTGACCGTATAAGTAGGAGTAAGAACTTAGCGGGTTTAAAGAAAAGCCAAGAATGCACATATATAGAGTATCCATTCTTTGGATCCTCAATAAAACTGATCTGGATGGAAACGAATTGTTAAGTAATTGTTAACCTAGTCTTGCGAAGCTTCTTCTCCGGTAACAACAACAACCCACAACAAAAGAAAACTCTGAGGCTTGAATTTCCACAAAGTTACATTTTATTAGAGATGTCATATTGGCACATCTCAGAAAAGCCGAATCTGAATGTTTCCAGGTTGTCCCCAACCACATGAAAGTTCAAGTCCCTGCCCAGCAACCTCATGTTCATCACATGGTCCAATCATCCACCGTCCAAACTGAAGACACTCTCCAGTCATCCAACTCCAGGTGCCAGGGCAATGCATCCCTGACTCTCTAAGAAAGGAATGTTATTTTGACTACATAGCATCTACACTCTATGAAATCCCCCCCTCCCATTTTACCATGGAAGAAGATGTGGCAGGCCTGAAGGCCCAAATGTAAAAGATGGCTTCCAGGTCTGACAGCTATATTCTGTCATTCCGGGTTATCTTTTTAACATTTTTATCATATTGTAAGTTTCACAGAGTCACTGAAACAGTGCGATGGGTAGCATACACATTTTATAATTTTTTTAAAAAAAAAACATACAGTTTGATCCACATTATTTTCAAAACAATATAGAACTATTTGAACTGAATCAGATTTCCAAACTGGTTGCCATTGAATTCTGAAGACTGACTAGACTGAAGAAGATTCAGTGGAATATTTGAACTGAATCAGCAATTTGTATCAATATACTGAAACTTTTTGGACTGGATCTGTTAAGTAAATGTCTAGCTCCACCCATGCACCCATGTAAGTGTTATCACCACCCCGTGTCTCATCATGCCCTCTTACCTCTGACTCCTCCCCTGGGGTATAAGAGGGCTCAACACGTGGCCATCCAGCAGTTCCAGATGCATACCTGTGAAGGATAAACAGAAGTCAGTGACCATTGCCTCAATATAGGCCTAGGAACACTCCAGGCCTGAAAATAAAGAATCAAAGAAAAGATTCAACAGTCTGCTGTGAGTTATTGGGTTAGATCCAGAGCCTAATAGGATCTAATTAGAGTCCAGGAAGTATATTTTTTAATCTGCTCTCCTTTATGATACTGCTCTCCTTTATGATACTCAAAAGGAGGATGAGATTAAATTTAATGCCCTAAATCCTACATCCTAAGGATTAAAATTCAGAAATAAATAAATGAAACACAATATTGAAAAAAAATTTTTCCCCATCATTCTTTTCTAGAGAAAGTCCAGAAGGAGATTGAGGATGTGTTTGGCTTGTCAGGGTCAATTTCCTACCAGGATCGGAAGAAGCTGCCCTACACCAATGCTGTGATTCATGAAATACAACGTGTAAAACATGTCACACTATCTGGGGTTCCCAGGCAAAGTACAAAGGATGTAGAGATGAGGGGTTACCACATTCCAAAGGTGAGGAACATGTTCAGGCTACATTGCAGTAGTCCAGCACAGAGAGAAAAGCAGAATATGGCATTTGGACAGAAGGTCTCTGTTCAAGAACTGCCAATTTAGTCAATCAATTGGGCAAAAATTGCAAGCTTTTGTAGGGTAATAATTATAGGTTAAAATCTAAATACCTCTCAGTTTTAAAGGTTGAACCTTAAATATTTCATATTTATCCTAGGAATATAATAAGATTCTAAGGGCTGAATGTGAGTTCATAACTGAAGTTATGTCTGGCCATGTTTCGTTGTCCTCTTCTTGGGGCAACTTGGAGTCATAAAGAAATATTCATCCAGCTCTCTGTTTTAATGGGTGGAAAGATGAGAAGAAGCTAAGCTGTTGAATAGTTAATGCTACTCTGGAAACTACTCTGGAAATAAACAAATAGGGGTGCATAAAGGCAAGCTAAAACCATATGTTTCATCAATATTGCTTGAACTTCTCTGCCTGTTTCCCTTATGAAACGGCTCTATTTAATCATCTCTTTTTCTTAACAGGGGACCGTTATTGTCGCAGACCTGCGCTCTGTCCTTTTTGATCCTGAACAATGGGAGACACCTAAAGAATTCAACCCAAATCACTTTTTAGATAAGGGTGGGAAGTTCATTGAAAGAGAAGAGTTTCTGCCATTTGGACTAGGTATATCCATGAGCTCAAAGTAGCTTATAACTTATAGGAAGGCTAAGGCTCAGAGTGAGCCAAGATTGGCAACTAATTCTAAAATTAACAACAACAAAAAACATGATTTCAATGTGTCAGGAACAAGAAGACAATCAAAGAAATGAGAGTTCCACTAATAGGAGCAGATGGCAAGAAGGTGACAGGTTTAGGGAGAAAGCCGAACAGCCTAATTTCTTCTATGCATCTGTTTTTAATGCAAAAGGAAGAAATTGCCCAACCTATCAAAAGCAGCACTGAAGGAGATAGATAGATAGAACCAGTGCACAAATCGATATAGGCAAGAAAATGGTAAGACATACCTATCCACCCTGAAGGAAAACCAGTCACCTGGACCTGATGATTTTCAACCCAAGGTTCTAAAGGAACTGGCAGATATAATCTTGGAGTCTTGGAGAATATAATCGTCTCAAGCTCTGTACCATTAAGGAACTACCAAATGACTGGAAAGGATCTGATGTGGTACAGAGGTGGTATTCAACAGGTTCTGACCAGTTCTGGAGAACCAGTAGCGGAAATTTTGAGTAGTTCAGAGAACCGGTAAATACCATCTCTGATTGGCCCCGCCCCCATCTTTTTTTTTTTTTTTAAATTTGATTTATATGCCGCCCTTCTCCGAAGACTCAGGGCAGCTTACAATGTGCTCAGCAATAGCCTTCATCCTTTTGTATATTTATACAAAGTCAGCTTATTGCCCCCCACAAACTGGGTCCTCATTTCACCTACCTTAGAAAGGATGGAAGGCTGAGTCAACCTTGAGCCTTGGCGAGATTCGAACCCTGCAGTAATTGCAGGCAGCTGGTCTTAATAAGCTTAATAACAGGGTGCCTTAAACCCCTGTACTACCAAGGCTCTTTTCTCTGCCTCCCAAGTCCCAGCTGATCGGGAGGAAATGGGGATTTTGCAATAACCTTCCCCTGGAGTGGGAAGGGAATGGAGATTTTACAGTATCCTTCCCCTAGAGTGGGGTGGGAATGGAGATTTTACCGTATCCTTCCCCTGCCATGCCCACGAAGACATGCCACGCCTACCAAGCCATTCCCACAGAACCGGTAGTAAAAAAAATTTGAATCCCACCACTGATGTGGTGCCAATGTACCGAAAGGGAAAAAATGGATCCCAGAAATTATAGGCTCATCAATACCTGCGAAAATCCTGGAAAAGATAATCAAGTGGAGGATAAGTGAGCACCTAGAAATGAAGAAGTTGATCACTATATGGCATTATGGGGTTGTTAAAAACAGATTGTGTCAGGCAAGCCTTATTGCGTCCTTTCATAAAGTGACTAAATTAATGGACCAGCAAAATGCTGTAAACATAGTATGCTTAGACTTCAGGAAGGCATTTGACAAAGTAGAGGAAAAATCTGATCTGGTATGCTTTGTTTCATCTACAGGCCAATGTCCATGCATGGGAGAGCCGCTGAACAGTCTACTATTTATAAGACTTAAAAAATGTAGGATAGGTATTGCAATTGGCTGACCAACTATACCCAATGTTTAGTGCTGAATGGTGAGAAGGGGACTTCTCTCTTGTAGGCCCATCTCTCGCCAAACATACCATAGTGTAGCCTTTGAAATGGTCTACTATTGAGTATATGTTGTATTAAGTTCCTCCCTTAAGTCCTGCTCACAAACAGAGAAAACTGAGAAAAGAACTCTAGGAATTGAATCTGATAGAAGCTACTGGGATTCAATTTGGAAATCTCTTTTCACCGTTGCAATTTTTTTTCCAGATTTCCTTCCTACTCTGGAGAACAGATTATTATCCTCTTTATGTATGTCGTGTCTCACATACAGGTCAGCGTGCATGCATCGGACAGCAACTGGCAAAAACTGAGATCTTCATCTTTCTGACCAGCCTGTTGAGGGCCTTCAACTTCCAGTTGCCTGAAGGAGTGAAAGAACTCAATGAAGAACCTATTGTGAAGATGGCAGTGCATCCACAGCCTTACAAAGTGTGTGCTATTCCCACACAGGCTTAAATGTATAAAAACAACATAAAAAGCATAAACCTAATTACAAAATACTTATTCAGCATGGTAAAGATTTGGTTTGTGCCTATTCACTTAATATGCTATTTTGCTTCCTTTTATTATGCACTGAAACTTCTTCAATCTATTGCTAAGTTTACACAACGGATCTAACCAGGTCAGTGGAAGAACAGGAGATTGTGTATGGGGGAAAAATGTTAAGTTTGCTTTCTTTTGGGTGACAATAATAGTGATGGAAGGGACTGCCAGGTTTCTGGCACATTCAACAAATGCCATCTGGAAACCAGTTGCATCTGAATGATACAATATAAATAGACTGATGGTCCTAGCAGCAAGTTTCCTGGTAAATGGAATATGATCTCACCATGACGGAATAGAATAGAATAGAATAACAGAGTTGGAAGGGACCTTGGAGGTCTTCTAGTCCAATCCCCTGCCCAGACAGGAAACCCTACCCTACACCACTTCAGACAAATGGTTATCCAACATCTTCTTAAAAATTTCCAGTGTTGGGGCATTCACAACTTCTGTAGGCACGTTGTTCCACTTATTAATTGTTCTAACTATCAGGAAATTTCTCCTTCATTCTAAATTGCTTCTCCCCTTGATTAGTTTCCACCCATTGCTTCTTGTTCTACCCTCAGGTGCTTTGAAGAATAGTTTGACGGATGTGAATATCTTTGACCTTCAGATCCCATGATAGCTGAGAAATAAAAAACAGACAAAGTGCATGCTGCTCCCAGTGTGAGTGAGCATCATGATAACTTTTTGCTTTTGACTCAGTGGCCGGTGTTATGTCCTTATAAGGACATCCACCGGGGATTGGCTAATCCACTGGCGGGAAATTTAAACAACTGTCATTGGATGGCTGAGTCTGCTGGAGTGTATAAAAAGAGCCCCAGCAGCACAGCCACCAGACTTCTTACTGAGCTGAATAAAGGTTCTGAGTGGACCAACGCTGGTCGCGTCTTTCTTTCCCTGCGCTGATCTAACACTGGCGACGAAGGATTCAAGAACCTAAGCGAAGAACCTCATGGCACGCAGCCAACAACAAAGAGCTAGTCACTAGAGCTGAAGTCAACAGCAGCATGGCAGCACCAGAAACCGCACTGCTGACCCTCGCCCCTTTCCGACCAGGAAGGGAAAAATGGAAGTCCTACATGATTCGGTTTCGCCAGTTCCTGAGAGGCAACAACATCCGAGACATAGACGATGACTGCAGAAGAGGCCTGTTCCTGGCCCACTGCGGCACCGAAGTCCTGGAGATGGCCATTGACCTCGTGGCGCTGAGGGACATCAAGGAGATGTCGTGGACTGACCTGCAACAAATTTTGCAAGACCACTACACACCGACAGGAACGCCGGTCGCCAACCGTTTCACCTTTCACCAGAGAGACCAGAAAGAAGGTGAATCAATCAAAGAATTTGTGGCCGCCCTGCGCCAAATCACTGCCAATTGTGAGTTCGACAATGTGGGCAATGCAATCAGCGACCACATTGTGTTTGGCATGAGGGACAGAGCCCTGCAGAAGAAATTTTTGAGCAGAAAAAAGTTGGTGCTCAAAGACATTGTGGAGGAAGCCACGGCTGCCGAGACATCCGAGAAAGTGGCAGCCGCGCTGCTAAGGGCCAAAGGGATCCACAAGATCCACAGACCACCCCAATCCTCCGCCGAAGAATCGGCTGTTGGATCAGACTCGGAGGAGGAAATGGCTGTCCACAAGGTCTCTAGACCCCCGAGGTGGGAAACCGCTCAAAATGGTGACCGGGGGGAGCATTGTGCCAGCTGCAGAGGGGACCATGCCAGGGCCAAATGCAGGTGGAGAGATGCAACCTGCAGATGCTGAAACAAGAGGGGTCACATCGCTGAAGCCTGCAGAGCCAAGGATCTAGCCCCAGAACCGTCCAGCCACCGGCCGCGCAAAAATTGCGAAGACTATGCGAGAGCTACAAGTCTGGCTTTGTACAGTGACACACCATTTGGTTTCTTTTTGATTCTGTAGACCCATCGAGTGCCAATGACCTTTTTGTTTGCTGGAGGTTTTGCAGGTGTAAATACTTTAAGTTTCTTTAGACTGTCCATTTCAACCTGCATTGCTTCATACCATTTGTCTTGCTCCGAATCAGGGAGCTGCTTGATTTGTGTGAAATTATCAGGTGGAAGTGTAACATTGCAAATCAAAGGCAAGGGTGCTTTTGTCAGTTGCCAAGAATATCGTTATGGAGGGATTCCTTTTGTGGCCCTCTTGGAACGTCTCGGACCAACTGTCCAGTCTTCTTCTTCTTCGTCCTTGTCCTCACTTTCGTCGCTAGCATCAGCATCCGCGGCTTGCGAAGACGGAACATCGGGTTGAGAAGAATTGGTGGAATCTTGATCATCAATCTGCGTGGCATCAGCAGTATCATCTCTGGGAAAATAAACTCCAGGATCATTGGAATGAATCCTGGACCAGTCAATATCTTCTTCAAAATTAGCAGATTGGGAAGTCACAATTGCATGTTTAGAGTCAATAAATTTGCTCCATTTTGAGTTATCATCAATACCCATAAATCTCAGTCTCTTTGCTGCTGGACTTCCTTTTCTTCTTTGAGCTAAGGAAATGTTCACCATAGCATATGAACCAAAAATATGAATGTTTTTAAGATCGGGCTTGTAGCCATACAACATGAAGAAAGGAGTCTGATTTGTTACACTGCTCCAAGTACAGTTGACAATGTAATTTGCATACTTGATAGCTTCACCCCAGTATATCATATTAAGGTTGGCGTCTTCTAGGAGACAACGCATCATGGTTTGCAGTACCCCTTGTCTTCGTTCTACGACTCTATTATGAGCCGGTGTGTAAGGGGCCGAAGTCTGATGAATAATTCCATTCTTACGCATCCAGTCCTGGAAACGCTGAGACATGAACTCGGCACCATGATCACTCTGGATTCTGGTGATGCGAACTTGGTGTTGGGTAGAAACAAGGGTTGCAAAGTCTTTAAAGATCTGAAAGGTCTCTGATTTTTCTTTCATAGGATATACATATCCATATCTAGAATAATTATCAACAATTGTTAGAAAATATTTTCTACCACCAAATGATGGCGGGAATGGACCAACTATGTCAGTTTGAACCAAATCAAAAATGTGTGTTGACAGGCGTGTAGCGTGTTTGGGAATGGCTGCTGCTTTGGATTTGGCCTTTTTGCATACAGCACAATCCAAAAACACCTTACACCCCTTTAGATCCAAACCTTTTGCGAACTCCGGCATCTTCCTAAGAACACGGAAACTGGCATGCCCCAATCTTCTATGCCATTTGTGGATACACCTGGAATGCAAAGGTTTACCAGTTAGTGAATTCTCAACATTAACATTTTTATGCGGAACCTCAGGCTTGCTCTGAGCAACCTGTTTACCAATTCTATTTTTGTTGGCTTTAGGACCCTTTGGAATAGCAACAGGATCTCTCTCTGGAGCATCTCTTTCTGGGCCTGTGCTTTCCCTTTTTGGAGTTTGTATACTTGCCTGTGTTTGTGTTTTAGGCTTTGGCTTTAAATAATAAACACCACCAATTAATATGGTTGCAGCAACAATATCTCCATCTTTAACTATGTAACTTGCATTTTCAAGGTGGTGAACCTGGAATTTTAATGCTCTAGACAAGTGACTCTGACTAAGCAAGTTACTGGTTGCTGTTGGTATGTAATAAACATCAGGAATGAATGCATCGAGCTCTTCAACATAAACAGTTCCTTTTCCTTTGACCTGACAAGGATGATTTGAAAAAGAATAAAGTTCACGTAGTTCTGGTTCAGGCTCGTGCATTTCTGTGAAGAGTTCCTTTCTGTAGGTAACATGCAATGCTGCACCACTGTCCAAAGTCCACAGGAGTCATCTGTCATACTCTGGTTGAGGTTGTGGATCATTGGTTAAAGCCAATGTGGCGAGTGGAGTTTGTGGATCACGCCGGGGACCACGATGACCTTGTCTTCCGCCTCTGCCTCTGCCTCTGGAATCTGTTCCTCTGGGCTGGTACGTGACGGGAGCTGGAACTCGTTGGGGACAATCCCGGGTGGCATGTCCCACACGATTGCAGGTGTAGCATCTTGGCATTCTTGGAGCATAGGTCCTTCCTCGGAAGGGGCGCCTAGCTGGAGCTCTTGATGCGGGTGGTCCTCTCAAATGTGGCGTGGCCAACATGAATGCCTCTTCTTCAATTAAAAGTCTACAGACATTGTCCACTGTGCATTGAGCAATTGGGCCTTGGTTAACCTTTGTAACAGCATCTTTCCATTCATAATTCAAAAAGTTAATAATGATGCTGATCATTTGAATATCTTCAATGTTATGGCCTCTTTCTCTCAATTCTGTTCTCAGACCTTTCAGTTTGGTCAAATGTCCTCCAATTTGTTCACCAGGTTTCAATCTCGAACCGTGGAGTTCAGACATGAGTAAACATGAAGATTCAATTGAGACAGGCCTGTAGCAATTTTCCAATTCAGCCCAAATTTGTCGGGCTGTTGTATTTGGTGGAAAAGTGACCTGCAGTTCAGTATCCATGGACATCAATAATGTTGTGCGAGCCCTTATCTCTAAATCTCTTATTGCAAAATTCCAAGGTGGTCCAGGAGGGTTAAAAACCATACAGTGGGTGCCTTCTCTAAGAAGCAATAGTGTAATCTCACTGACCCAGGCTTTGTAATTGTGTCCTGACATTTTTAGTTTTGACTCACCAGTTAGTGGAGAGACAGAAAATGCCTGGTAAGGAGCCTGCATTTGGTACGCTGGCTGTGCTGGCAGAAATGCCTGTGGGATTTGCTGTGCCTGTTGTGGACCTAAAAATGGTCTTGGTTGTGCCATTGGAGGTGGGCCAGGAGGTGGCCCTATTTGCATTTGTGGCTGGGGCACATATGCAGGCATTTGTAGCTGCTGTGGCTGATGCACTGGAATCTGCTGTATTCCAGTTGCCATTTGTGCTTGATCTGCAATATTGGCATGACCTGCTGGGGATGCAGTCATTTGCCTTTGCTTCATTAAGTTTAATTGTGTTCCATCTAAAAGGACACCAACAACGCCAGGAGGTGTTTGAGTTTGGGCCTGTGGAAACACTTGTGGCATTTCAGCTTCCTGTAGTAAATTACTTTTGCCAGCAGATGGTGCTGTACCTTTAGCTTCGGGCAGCTTTGCAGTTACAAGGAATGATTGCGTGGCAGGTTTATATGTAACTTGATCAGGGAGACTTTCATGTGACGTATGCAGTGCTCTTTGCCTTAATTGGCCTGACACAAAATCCACCAGGGGGAGTGTCTTTGGCTCCGAGGAAGAAGACAATATGGCGCTTTTTGAAAATCTTAAGTTATCTCCCTTATCTTGCTCAAGCATAGATATAGCCATTTTTGCCTGGGATAGCTCCTGTTCATAGAGTTTTATACGGTCACGAAAGGCTTTCATAGCCAGCTCATCCAGGGTAAGCTTAGAGCTTCGAGGAGAATAATGAATTGTTTCTTTCTCTGCGTGGGAGTAATTTTGCTCGGCAGTTTGCTTTGGCCTTGCATCAAGCGTTACAAATTCAGAAGGTTCTGGGGGGACTTTTTGAGAGCATGTATATTCAGAAGAAGACGTCACTGACCTCAGTTCCAATACGTTATCTTCAAAAACAATTTCTGTGTTATCTCCCTTCGTTTCTGTTCCCACGGCTTCTTGTTCCAGGCGTGTGGCTGAAGTAAGGGGCTGGAAATCTGAAAAACTCCTTTCTGCCACCTTCTCAGCAAAATACATTTTGTATTTGTTTTTCTTCTGTTTCGGCATCTCAGCAATATAATTAGCGTACCTCAGTAGCTAAAAACTAATTGCCTATGCGCTCTTATCAGAAATGACAAAACAAGGAAAAAAGCCATAAATCAAACCATCCTCTGCTACCAGATGTCAGGGCGTTGATTAATCCCATGTTTGGCTCTGGGAAAAATCACCCTGGTTTAGAGGATGGATCGTGGCTTATTCCTTGTTGCAATATTCTGAAAAAGAAATGCGAAGAAAAGTTTCTAATAAAACTCATTTATTTGTTATAAAGAAAATAAAACACCTCACTAAGTAAGAAAAGTAATTGCTACATTTTCGAAATAGCTTTTGCCGGCTATCTCAGCCGGACCTTGCTGGCAAGAAAACAAAGGAAGGAGTGTGTGAAGCAAGTGAAAGAATGCGGACATGCGTAGTAAAATACTGATAAGGAACTTGGCAAGGTACGGAAAGTCTGATAGTCCAGAAATAATGAAGCTCAGCTGGGAAATAAAAAAAATGCAGTGACAGGCACAAACCATTGTCACCCACAGGGGTGCGTTTAAGTGTAACCGTCTCCAATTTGGAGTCAGCGCAGCCCCAGGAATTTTCCACTCTATGATGGAACGCCTTCTCCAAGGCATTCCAGGGGGTAGTGCCATACTTCGATGATGTCTTAATCTCCGGGCACGCTAAAACCCAGCTCCTTGAGCAATTGAAGCTAGTTCTACAGCGCTTTAAGGAGAAGGGTTTGAGAGTCAGGAGAGATAAGTGCATCATTGGGGTCCAGGAGGTCGAGTTCCTGGGCTATCTCATTGATGGGACTGGCATCCACCCCACTAAATCCAAAGTTAAAGCTATTCACGAAGCTCCAGCCCCCAAAAACAAAGCGGAGCTTCAGGCCTTCTTGGGACTACTGAATTTTTACAGTGTCTTTTTAAAACAGAAGGCCACAGCTGCTGAGCCACTCCATCACCTTTTGGGGAAAACGGTACTGTGCAGATGGGGGAAAGAAGAGGAAACAGCCTTCAAAACCATCAAAGGGCTACTCTCCTCAGACAGCATGCTCATTCAATACCATGAGACGCTACCACTACTGCTGACTTGCGATGCGTCACCATACGGAATTGGAGCAGTCCTCAGCCACCAACTCCCAAACGGCTCAGAAGCTCCCATTGCATACTTCTCAAAAACGATGTCCAGCACCGAGAGGAATTATAGTCAGCTGGATAAGGAAGCCTTGGCCATCGTGGCTGGCATCAAGCGCTTCCACGAATACCTGTATGGCAGGAGCTTCACGGTCATCACAGACCATAAGCCACTTTTGGGACTATTCGTGGGCGACAAACCCACACCAGGCTACATGTCGCCCAGGATGACATGCTGGGCAATTTTCCTTGCCGGGTACTCATACACCCTCATCCATAGACCCGGCAAGACCATCGGAAATGCAGATGCCCTGAGCAGATGCCCATCCCAGGAGCCGGTGGAAGACCCCGCCCCCACACTCGGGCTATTTCACATAGACAATGACCTCACTTGCCCAGTCACCTCCGCAGATGTGGCAGTGCAGACCCAGAAGGACAAAACACTCAAACAGGTACTTTCTTGGGTTCTGCGAGGGTGGCCCACGGAGAGGGTGGCAGAAGAATTTAAACCATTCATTAGGAAGCAGCAGGAACTAGCCACCATGAAGGGCTGCATCCTCTGGGATGACAGGGTCCTGATTCCACGAGCACTCCAGCAAAACACCCTAGAGACGCTTCACAAGGGGCACCCAGGCATCGTTCGCATGAAGGGGTTGGCACGAAGTTACGTGTGGTGGCCAACCCTGGACAAAGATATAGAAACCTGGGTCGCCAGATGTGATCCATGCCATGAAGTCTGCCCAGCACCCCCCCGTGCCCAGTCATCAGAGTGGGAAGCACCCAGCAGCCCGTGGTTGAGAATCCACATTGACTTCGCGGGACCGATGAGTGGAAGATACCTCCTCATCGTCATGGATGTTTTCTCGAAATGGCTGGAGATCGTGCCCATGGCATCCACAACAACAGAGCCACCACCAAGGCGCTCCGGAGGCTGTTTGTGACGCACGGGCTACCGGATGTCCTCATTTCCGACAATGGGCCACAGTTCACCTCCAAGCCCATGGAAACGTTCCTAGCAGGGCTGGGCATCCACCATACCCTGATTGCCCCCTACAGACCAGCTGGAAATGGGCAGGCTGCACGGATGGTGAGGCTCACCAAGGAAGCACTCACCAAAATGGGCACCGGCGACTGGCAAGAAAGAATTGACCAGTTCCTCCTCACTCAGCACATCACGCCGCACGCTATGACACGAAAGAGCCCGGCCGAACTACTGATGGGGAGAAGACTGAGGTCACATCTGGATCGACTGCACCCCCTGCACAACCCAGAGGTGCCACCAGATGTCAGCCATCCACCCCGTGCCTTTGCCATAGGAGACCCAGTCTTCGCACTCAACTTCCACGGGTTTCCGAAATGGCTTAAAGGAAAGATCGAGAGCTCAATTGGCCTGAAGTCTTACAGAGTGGAGCTGGAAGATGGACAGGTCTGTAGATGTCACATTGACCAGCTCCGGAAAAGGTGGAGGGAAACGGGTTGAAACTAACCCGACGAGGTAGGCCTACAACACCCGACAAGGTAGGCTTACAACACCCCGGCGAGGTAGGCCTACCACATCCCAATGAGGTAGGCCTGCCGCAACCCTACGAGGTAGGCCTGCCACCCCCCGATGAGGTAGGCCTGCAACACCCTGGAGAGGTAGACCCGCACCACCACAGCGAAGCGAGCCATCGACGATCCAGGAGAATAGACCGGTACCCACAGCCCAAGGGGAGTCAACACCGCACCAGCGAGGAGACCAGCCACCACCCCGGCGAGGGAGACCTCCACCTCAACGACGAAGTAGACCGGGAACAACCCATGGAGGGAGAGCCACAACCCTCCAGCGAGGCCGACTCACAACACCCAGGTGAGGGAGACCTCAATCGCAGCAAGGTAGACCGGGGACAACCCAAGGAGGGAGGCCCACAACGCCCCGGCAGAGCCAGCCTGCGACCACCCGGTGAGGGAGACCACCACCACCACCCCGACAGGGTCGACTAACACCACGCCAGCGAGGTCGACCTGCACGGACCCGACACGGTAGACGGGCGACCCCCCAGCGGGGTCGGCCACCCACCACGACAAGCTGACACACAGAATGAGAGACAACAACAACAACAACAACAACAACCACAACATCAGCAGAAACCGCAGAAGTCTAAAGAAACACCAATGGACTTACCGGACATCAGTTGGCACCCACCGATCGACAGCAATGTCCAGCCGCGAGGTACCAGTGATCCCGGTCAGGGAAAGGACCAGCGCCACCAGCGGGTAAATCCAGACGATGCAGCCGGAGGTGCTGGGACAGGGCCCACACACTCGACGGCCGGACTCCAGGCCACCCCAGGTCAGGAGCCGGAGAGGACAGAAGCTCCGCCTGCTCAGGTCGGCAGCGGAGCTCAGTGTGAACTGTGCAGGTCATCCAGGACCACCAGGCATCCCGCCTACCTGCGTGATTACGTGACGTTTATTGACTTTAATGGACAGCTTTCAGACTAGGAGGGGAGGGGTGTTATGTCCTTATAAGGACATCCGCCGGGGATTGGCTAATCCACCGGCGGGAAATTTAAACAACTGTCATTGGACGGCTGAGTCTGCTGGAGCGTATAAAAAGAGCCCCAGCAGCACAGCCGCCAGACTTCTTACTGAGCTGAATAAAGGTTCTGAATGGACCAACGCTGGTCGCGTCTTTCTTTCCCTGCACCAATCTAACAGCCATGAATTTCTGAATCACTCAGAACCCTGCTCTGATGGCCTAGAGATTGATAGTTTGGAATATAAAAAGCCTGGATGAATTTGTAAACAGTAGGGCAATGAAGTCAAAGGCCCGGGCAATGAGGAAAACAGTACAGCAACACTACTCACAGCTTATGCAGGACCCCGCTCACTTTGTACCTAAGGAACAAAGCATCTTGATACCACCATGTTTTCTCAGAGGAGCATTTCCATTTCTTCTGATTGGGAAGAAATCTGGGTTGTAGAATCTCAGTCAGTGGCATGCCTGATTTTTCCTGAATGTTCCAAATTATTTTGGAACAATTCAGAATTTATATTTGTAAGCATCATCTCAGACAGTGGCATTATCAGATAATGCAAAATCCTCACTTCCACCCCATCCCAGAGCAGCCACCATTCCCTCACTAACCTACTTTCCAGCTCCGTTCTCCTGTGTGCAGAGCAACAAAAGAAGACCATCTGACTATCAGTTTTTTTAAAAAAGTGCAGACCTTCCAACTTCTCAGGGGGAAAAAAAAATCTCGCGAAATTGCAAAGTCTGACTGAACTTTTTTTAAACTGGTAGTCACATGGTCTTCTTTTGTTGCCCTGCATGCTAGAGAACAGAGGTGGAAAACTGGTTAGTGATGGAATTGTGTTTGCTGCAGGATTTTGCAGGGAGCCATCCAGGCCAAAAATGGGCTGCGGGGGGGGGGGGGCAGGGGCAGACTCCCAGCTGATCGCCGTGGTTGGTTCATTCACCGCATCCCAGCCAGTCAGCATGGCTCCCCATCATGCCCCTGCAGGCTCCCCACCCTGAATGGCAACCCTGGTGGGCAGGGCGGGAGGGGGCAGTCAGTGGTGGGATCAACCGGTTCACCAAACTATGCAAAAAATTAACAACTGGTTCAGCTGTTCGGTGTGAACTGGCTGAATTCCATCACTGAACCCAGGATATTTAACTCTTTTCTCCACCTTAAAATTTTATTTCTTTACCAGACATTCAGTCTTGGGTATTTTGATTTTTAACTAGCATTTTTGTTTGTTGTTTATTAATTTTGAAACTGGCTAAACTGCCAAAGCCTTTTAACTTCTTCATCAAATATTTCATACCACTTTTGGCATCTTGTAAATGATGATAAATCATCAGCAGAAGCTCTCAGTTTATACACTTTGTTCTTAATTTTTATATCCATTACTTTTTGTCATTTCTAATATCTATTTTTTGTCCTTTCTCATGGAAAAGATTTAATTTTTAGAAATTTTTAATTTTTAACAAAGAAACAAACACTGGGCCCCATCTAACAAAATGAAATTCAATGTAGAGGAAAGTAAAATCTTACACTTAGGTAAGAAAAAACAAAAGTACACATAATTGAGCCTAAATTATTTAATCTGTTTCTAAATAGTTTTTAACTTCTATATGTATTTGTATTTATTATGGCTGTTCACCGCCCTGAGTCCTTCGGGAGTAGGGCGGTATACAAATATGAAAAATAAATAAATAAATAAATAAATAAATATACGCCTGGTGAAACCAGGCTTAAGAGCAGAAACTATGGGAGGGATTTTGGAGTCTTAGTGGAAAGCCAATTAAATATGAGCCAACAGTATGCGGTGGCAGCCAAAAAAGCCAATGCAATCCTAAATTGCATTAACAGAGGGATACAATCAAGATCAAGTATAGTACTATTATCACTCTTTAAAGCCTTAGTAAGACCACACCTAGAATACTGCATCCAGTTTTGGTCACCTCACTATAAAAAAGATTTTGAGACTCTGGAAAGAGTGCAGAGAAGAGCAACCAAGATGATTAGGGGACTGGAAGCTAAAACATATGATGACGGTTGCAGGAATTGGCCATGGCTAATCTAGTGAAGAGAAGGACCAGGGAAGACATGATAGCAGTCTTCCAATATTTGAGGAGCTGCCACAGAGAGGAGGGGGTCAAGCTATTTTCCAAAGCACCTGAAGGCCAGACAAGGAATAATGGAGGGAAACTGAACAAAATCTTGAACATAGAAGTTTAATTTTAATTGTCAAAGGCTTTCTTTGCATCCAGAAAAATAAAGCTGCTTGTTTCTCATGCTATTGAAGGTACAATAGCATTCTCACATTGTCTCTGGTCCATTCACCAGCTTCTCCTTCCACTGTGATCATTGGCTCTGCGTTCAAAATTGTGTATTCCTCAAAAACTTTACTGATTTAGTCATTTAATTATATCAAAATAGAAAACTAATACAAATATACTAGTAGATTCAAAGAAAACAAGATGACATAGTAAGTCATCACTCCTGCAGTTAAACCCCAATCTGGTCTAAATATTTTGTCCTCTACAAAATGGCCTTTGACATAGAGTGCAGTCCTACTAAGGACTTGTAGGTTCATTCTTTGCAAAATGTAAAACAGTTTCTCCTAGCTTTCCCAGTATTTGTTAGATTTTAAATAAAAATCTAAATAAACAGCCCATTCTGCAAAGTAGAGTTTGCATTCACAAAGGGTATGTCCAATATCTTCATTAGCTGGCGCTCCACAAATACAGAATTTTTCTTTTCATGAAACCTCCCATATCTTACCACTAGGTTTAGGGTTAGGATTTGGGTCTGGTTGTTCAAAATGAGTTCTAGAAAAAGTTCTCCTGAGATGTGTATGGACATCCTCAGTCATCCAAGTCATGGTTTTCCCAAAGGTGCTTCTTCAAAAGGCAACTGGAGTTTGTTTTTCCTTGAAGAAGTTTCATTTCTCATCCAGGAAGCTTCTACAGTTCTGACTGAGTGGTAGAGAATGGAAGGATTTACATTCCTTGTAGTCATCTGATTGTTAGCACTCTCTGTGAGAATCATTGAGGCCAGTTGGAGGTTCATCTGTGCCTTCAGAATCACCAGAACAGTGTATGTTGGTGTGGAACCTTCTTGGAACTGCTGAAAGGATAGAATAGAATAGAATAGAATAGAATAGAATAGAATAGAATAGAATAGAATAGAATAGAATAGAATAGAATAGAATAGAATAGAATAGAATAGAATAGAATTTTTTATTGGCCAAGTGTGATTGGACACACAAGGAATTTGTCTTGGTGCATATGCTCTGAATGTACATAAAAGATACATTCATCAAGAATCATAACATACAACACTTAATGATAGTCATAGGGTAGCATAGCCATTGCTGATCCTGAGCCCTATGGGACACCCCCATCTGGCTGCTGCCCAGCTGACTAGTGCTGAGCAATAGCCACCTGGCTGGTCCATGCAGGCAATTGGCCATCAATCCCAAACTCCTGATCAGGCCCCATGAAGCCCACAGCCAGCCTCTACCCAGCTGACTGGCAGTGTGTATGGATCTATGGGCTGGCTGAAGCTTTGGCATTTGAAAATGAGCACTGCAGCTCTTTCCCCCTAGCTACACAAACTAAACCTGTGCAGGTATCTTTTCACCCCTCCCTGCATCCTTGACATTAATCTTAAACCATTGGCATAAACCAGAATGTTTAAATGTTTATTTTAAATGTTGTGCTTATGCAGTACACAATATTAGAAAGGATGACTATATGGTACTCAAGACTGCCTGACCTCAGTTGGGTTTAATGATGCAATTGATGAGTTGGGCAATGGTTCCTACTAAAACTGTATCATGGATCCTCTCTGATGTGGTCTTGGGTTATGCAGTGGGTGTGTCAAGATTTTCATCAGGCATTGCTAATCATCTATAGCTCACTACCTGTAATTTGATGCTTGGAGGAAAGACAACTTTCAATCAATACCATTGCCGCAGCATCTCTTACAACAACTCCAAATCAGGGGTGAAATCCAACAGGTTCTGACAGGTACCAGAGAACCGGTAGCAGAAATTTTGAGCAGTTCAAAGAACTGGCAAATGCCACCTCTGGCTGGCCCCAGAGTGGGGTGGGAATGGGGATTTTGCAGTATCTTTCCCCCAGGAATGGGGTGGGAATGGAGATTTTGCAGTATACTTCCCCTGCCATGCCCACTAAGCCATGCCCCCCAAGCCACACCACACCCACCAAGCCACATCCATAGAACTGGTAATAAAAAAATTTGGATTTCACCACTGCTCCAAATTATGAAGGTTTCACATGTTATATTGCAAAAAGAGCTATCAACTGCATAGATACAAAAAGGTTTCTCCAACACTATGAACAGAGGTGGTATTCAGCCGGTTCGGACTGATTCAGGCGAACCGGTAGTGGCGATCTGTGGGTGCAATCCCATCCTATATCGCTGTGTTTTTGACACCGCATGCCTATGCAGATGGTGCGCGTGAGCAAATTGCTGTGTTGTTTGACATCGCACGCATGTGTGGATGGCACACGTGAGCGAATTACCATGTTTTGTGATGCCACATGCATGCGCAGATGGCAGGCATGTGCTCACATTTCCGGTGCCGGGCAAACTGGTTGCTACAGTATGTGAAGCCCACCTCTCACTATGAACCCTTGTTAAGATGTTCCCAGTGGTGGGATTCAAGTAATTTAACAACCAGTTCTCTGCTCTAATGATTTCTTCCAAAAACCAGTTTGCCAAACTGCTCAGAAAGTTAATAACCAGTTCTCCCGAAGTGGTGCCAACTGGCTGAATCCCACCATTGGATGTTCCCTTATTTGCAGGGGAAGATGAGTGAGGGTTGTTTTTTTTTTTCATGATAATGTCCTGATGTCCTAGTGGCTTGCAAGGGCATGCATGAGATATATAATACCAGACTAGATAATATCTCTGTGACCCACAAGGGGGGTCTCGTAGTATTCAGAGTATCTCTTTGTATTCAGATAGACTTTATGGACTTGTGATACACCATGATTTTAAAATAATTCCAGTGTAATATCATGTTGGGGGGGAAATGGATTCCATAGCCCTTGATTACTGTATCTTCCTCTGTTTATTTGCATGTAACATTGTTGTGGAGGTTATTAAATCAATAAACCGTGAACCTCTATCTCTATGAAATTCTACTTAAACAAATGAGCCTCTGAAGCAGCTTACAGCAAATGTTTTTATTTACACAATAAAAACATAATAATATATATACAATTAATAAACATCACTAAGTTACTATTATAAATTATACTGTCAGCTATCTATCTATATACATATCTATTCTCTCTAAACTATACTATCTATGAATATTCTTCCTCAGAAGAAATACCACAATATACCACAGAACTGCTCTTCTAATGGACTTCCAGACTGCTCACAGTTATCTAAAGAAAGATCCGAGAATACAATACAATACTAGACAGAAGAGCAAACTGAATACCAAACTGAAGAGCAAGGGTTTCTGTTAAGAATCTCCTTTTATACTTCTAACTGTGACAGTTAGGGGAGGGCCTGGGAGATTCAAACATATTAGCTGCCCTCTGATTGGCCCACTCATCTGTACATTCCAAAACCATCAATAGGCACAGCTATAGAGAAATAATTTTTCTCTAACAAACATGCACATGAAGTAACCTCGTTAACACAAATTAATGTGATAATATCTTGTGGGCAAGGACAAGCACCAATTAGGCAGTGCGTTAAAAGACATGTTGCTACTCTTTTCTCAACAATGAAATATGATGAACAGGAAGAAAAGCAAAAAGCTGCCAGGTGAAAGGAGATAATAACAACCGGACAGTCTCAAACATCAAGTTCCAGCAGGAAAATGATGGTTTTACTCAGGGATGGGTTCTAAAATTTTTTACTACCTGTTCTGTGGATATGGCTTATTTTGTGGGCATGGTTTGATGGTCATGTGACAATTCTTTAGGATTTAGCAGAGGTACTGATCTACCAGGCTTTTAACTGCTTGCAGAGCTGTACCGGTCTACCCATTTGTTCTTGGAGCATTCCGGTCTACTCATTTGTTCTTGGAGGCACCGGTCTACTCATTTGTTTTGGGAGGCTGTCAGATGCAGAAATCAGCATTACCATTTAATAAGCGAAACAGAGAGCATGAACAAGAAACAACAGCAGATATATTATGAACTTTTGCAAAAGGATTCCTTCCTGGGTGGAAGGAACACCGGCCACTTCGGTTACACGAGTTAAATACAGTTTTCAGGATACAGAAGCCCAATACAACAGGATACAAACGGTCCACCAGGGAATTGGTTTCAGGTCTTATATAACATATTTGGCACATGTTCCGCCCTGGAAATTCCCCTCCAACAATATCCTTCGAAAATATCCTACACAGGTGTTTCCATGCTAAATGGTATCGTCAATTGTAGGCATTTCCTCAGGCCCATTTCAGAATGTTACCAGAACATTCATTTCCTCAAAAATATGCATCACATATCCTGCAAAACAAGCATCTCAGGAACAACACAGTTTCCTTTCTTATGTCCTCACTACCAAGTTATATAATCAGGTTATATCAGGTAAAACATGGCATTTAAAATGGCGTTACTCAGGTTATGCTTTTTACAGGAATAATTCTTATTTCTCTCAGAGGCACTGGTCTACCCATTTGTTTTGGGAGGCACCGATCTATCCATTTGTTTTTGGAGGCCCGGTCTATCCATTTGTTTTTCGAGCACGCTGGTCTACCACCACACTGCCTTTTAATGCTGATCAGCTGTAGGGTGGCCCTTTGAAGCCCTGTGGCAAGAGTTTAAACAGTTTTTTCCTTCTAGCCAATCAGCTGGGATTCGGGAGGCAGTGAATAGATTGGGGGCGGGGCCAAATAAAAAGTAAGAATAACACGGAGTGGGGTAGGACCCAGCTCCCGAACAAAGAGAACCAGTTCGGTGACGCCATATCGTCACTGCTACCGGCTCAGCCAAACCGGGCTGAACTGGGAGGAACCCACCACTGGTTTTACTGACATAAATGAAAGTAGGTAGCATATACCAAAAACTTTTCTCTTCAGGCATAGGGGGAGGTTGTTCTTGAAAATTATGCTTAGCTTGCTGAATGCCTGCCAACCACATTTAAGCCATTTAATTTCCTTTATTGTATCAACTATTTTACTCAATAGTTCAACAACCATATGTTCAGGCCTAATGTTACTCAAAGAATACTATAATCACAGTTCTTTTATATCACAGGATTATTCAATCAATGTTCAGGTAGTCCAGGAAACTCTCCAGATCTCCTTATGTCCCCTCTATAAATTGAGTCATATATCTTAACATTTAAAAATTGCATTACTTGGGTATCTTCCTTGTTCTCACCATTGGACCTCCCATAGTCATAAGGTAGATAAGTAAACAGAACAGTAATAAAACAGTAAATATCACCACAGTTCTCCAAATAAATGTTGTTTATTTTTCTAATCAAAAATTTTCCTAGGGTTGTAGAACATGGTATATTTTCCTTCATCAGTAGATGGCACTGTCAGCTCAGGTTTCAGCATTGTCTCAGTTCTAACAGCTATTAAATCCAATTTAAATTTGATTTATAAAAGCAAAGTCAATTATTAAAGTAGATAGATCCAGCATTGCGAAATGCCTTTCCAAAATAACGCCTACCCAGTTTAGCCATCCAATTTTCTGTACTTTGAAATTTTTAACTTTTCCTCTCTTAGTTCTTTTCTTTCCAGTCTGTAGTTTTCTCTATGTAATTATTTGCCACTTTAATAAATAGTTAAGAGTCTCTTTTGGATTTTTTCCCCTCTTTTCTTTCCAAGGTGAGGTTTGAATAAAAAAGGAATCTCCTCACCCAGTTCCATTCACTGTTCATTTACACTGCTCTTGTGCTTTCTTTGTTGCCTCAGCTGTCCCAGCTTCATGGCAGCCATTTTTGGTTGCCTCTTCTCGTTGTGAAGGAGAGGGGGAAAAATACTGTGGGTCAGGCAGGAGAGATTGCGACTCTCCTCTACCTGCAGGGCTCCCCTCTTCTTTCGGAGTCCTCTAACATGGAGAACTTGGCACAGGAGAGCAGAGACCCGCTCTTCACATCTGATATCACCGTAACATCAGCTGGAAGATGCCAGTAAAGAAAATTATTTATAGTCATGAGATAAGCAAAGGAAATATGCTTAATCCACTTTGCACCAAATTATTGTACACGTCCTCCATAGCTTTCTATCTAGTCTGTTATATTCGTTCATCGATTTTGTTACATATTATGTTATGTTACTGGGGTATTCCTATTGGTTATTGCAAGCTCAGTGCTGATTGGTTCTAATAGTCAGCTGGTTAGTATAAAAGAGCTGTCAAGCGCGGGTTTCTGTCTGTTGATATACATGGTTGCGGATGGTTAATAAAGATTGGGTGTTACACTTCTGACTTAGTCCTGTCAGCCGGTCATTAAATGAAATAGTGGCGACGAGGATGGGATCCTGAAAAGGCCCTTTCGGAAATAGGTAATTAAGGGTTCCTACGGCTGTGAATCATCGTCGACCGGCATTTCGGAGCGTTTTTTTTTCTTCCTCTCTCTTCACAGTCAGAGCGGTGAGGAGAAATGGCATCGCCTCAGACCTTCGCTCCATTTAATGCTACTACTGAGTCATGGGAAGCGTTTGTAGCACGATTTGACTGCTTCTTAATCGCAAATGATTTCCGTGAGTTGTCCAATGAAAGGAGGAGGGCGTATTTCCTGAGCCTGTGTGGGCCAGAAATGTTCGAGACTGCGATGACGCTAATGGCCCCCTTGTCAGTACACGCAGGCTCCTGGGATGAGTTCCTGGCTAAGTTAAAGAAACATTATGCTCCCGCGCCATCCCGCATAGCTCGCCGTCAGCATTTCTATCATAGAGACCAGGCTGAGGGCGAGTCTATTAGTCAATATGTGGCTGCCCTTAGGAAAGCGGCGCAGCACTGTCAATTTGATAATTTGGATGATTATCTACTGGACAGATTAGTCAGCGGGGTGAGAGACGAAGCCCTTAAGCGCCGTTTAATTGCTAAATCGGACCTCTCATTCCAGGAAGCCTTAGATGAAGCGTGCGCCGCCGAATTGGCCACTTTATCACTGGCAGATTTACCCCGGGGACAATGCCCTAGTAAGTCATCGGGCGAGCAGGTTCACTACAATGAGGCTGATTTCAGTGATGATGATTACTCTGAGGGAGAGGGTGCCGTAGCTCGCATCAAAACCTCGCAGCGACCTTTGCGACAGTCTAAACAGCCTCCGGGGGATTGCCAGAGTTGCGGAGGAAATCATTTAAGAGCCAGCTGCCGTTTTAAAGAAGCTACGTGCCATAGGTGTGGGCGCCGCGGCCACATCGCTCGTGTGTGCCGGTCCTCAACGCTCACCGAGAAAGCTCCGCCCCCTCCAGGATATTCGCGTGGCCAGCGCAGACGGGGAGCGGGCCGACCCATGGGCTCGGATTGGAGCCGAGAGGCTGGGGGTGTTAATGGAGTGTACCCAGTGCAACACAAATACGGCCCAGCAGATGGTCGCCCGAAAATTAATGTGGAAATCACCATCGAGGGCCGGCCATGTAGGATGGAGGTGGACACTGGGTCAGCCAATTCCATCGTTTCCTGGAGTACGATTAAGCGCTTGGTGCCTTATATTTCAAAGCGCCGCCTGGACCCCTGCCATCTTCTTCTCCGTGATTATCAGGGAAATTCCATCAACGTACTGGGGTGTGGGCAGTTCAGAATTAAATTCAAGGCATTTTCTGGCCGACTGCCATTGGTTATAGTTGAAGCACCACTGCCTAGTCTATTAGGGCTCAACTGGTTCCAGGCTCTGGGTTTGACTATTCAGGGAGTGAATGCCATCCAGTCCTCTGAATTGGACAGGCTATCTCGAGAATTTCCCACTGTTTTTGATGGCAAACTAGGGTGCTATAACGGACCCCCAGTATCCTTTAGCCTTGATCCAAGCGTGGCCCCGAGACGGTTGAAACCGCGCCGTGTACCTTTTGCATTACAGGCGAGGGTTGATGCAGAACTAGATAAATTGATCTCTCAGGGGGTGTTATTTATTTATTTATTTATTTATTTATTAGATTTTTATACCGCCCCCTCTCCCGAAGGACTCGGGGCGGTGCACAGCCAAAGTTAAAAACATACAATATAAACAATTAAAATACGTTTAAAACAGAATTAAATCTAAAATGGCTCCCCAATTTAAAATGCCTTACCCATACCCCTATAAAAAGACGAATTTAAAATTTAAAAATTTAAAATTTCCACATTTAAAAAGGGGGGAGATTTAGGCCAGGCCAGCTTGATAAAATAGAAAAGTCTTAAGCGCGCGGCGGAAGGTGCGCAGATCCGGGATCCTACGTATCTCCGGGGGGAGCTCGTTCCAAATCGTAGGTGCCCCCACAGAGAAGGCTCTCCCCCTAGGGGCCGACAGCCGACATTGTTTGGCCGACGGCACCCGGAGGAGCCCCTCTCTATGGGAGCGTACTGGCCGGTGGGAGGCTATTGGTGGTAGCAGGCGGTCCCGTAAATAACCAGGTCCTAAGCCATGGAGCGCTTTAAAGGTGATAACCAGAACCTTGAAGCGCACTCGGAAGACCACCGGGAGCCAGTGCAGCTCGCGCAGGAGAGGTGTCACATGGGAACTCCAAGTCGCTCCCATCACCACCCGCGCGGCCGCACTCTGCGCCAGTTGGAGCCTCCGAGTGCACCTCAAGGGGAGCCCCATGTAGAGAGCGTTGCAGTAATCCAGACGAGAAGTAACGAGGGCATGAGTGACTGTGTGTAGGGAGTCCCGATCTAGATAGGGACGCAACTGGCGGATCAGGCGAACCTGATGAAAAATCCTCCCGGACACGGCCGTCACATGCTCTTCTAACGACAGCCGTGAATCCAGGAGGACATCCAAGTTGCGAGCCCTATCCGTGGGGGCCAATGATTCGCCCCCAATAGTCAGCGATGGCATTAGCTGACTATATCGGGACGTCGGAAACCACAGCCACTCGGTCTTGGATGGGTTGAGCCTGAGCCTGTTCCTCCCCATCCAGATCCGTACGGCCTCCAGGCACTGGGACATCACTTCAAGGGCATCGTTGGGGTGATCCGGGGTGGAGATGTACAGCTGGGTGTCGTCAGCGTACTGATGGTACTCCACCCCAAAACCACGGATGATCTCGCCCAGCGGCTTTACATAAATGTTGAACAAAAGGGGCGAGAGGACCGATCCCTGCGGCACCCCACATATGAGGGGCCTCGGGGTCGACCTCTGCCCCCCTGTCAACACAGACTGCGACCGGTCGGAGAGAAAGGAGGAGAACCACCTTAGTACGGTGCCTCCCACCCCCAACTCTTCCAACCGGTGCAGCATGATACCATGGTCGATGGTATCAAAAGCCGCTGAGAGATCTAACAGGACCAGGACAGAGGAGCAGCCCCTGTCCCGAGCCCTCCAGAGATCATCAACCAACGCGACCAATGCCGTTTCCGTGCTGTATCCAGGCCTGAAACCCGACTGGAACGGATCCAGATACGACGCTTCATCCAGGTACTGGGGAAGCTGTCCCGCAACCACACTCTCAACAACCTTCGCCACAAAACGAAGGTTGGAGACTGGACGATAATTAGCCAATATTGCCGGGTCCAGGGAAGGCTTCTTGAGGAGAGGTCTCACCACTGCCTCTTTCAAGGTGGCGGGAAAGACACCCTTGCCCAATGAAGCATTTATAATCCCCTGGAGCCAGCCTCGTGTCACCTCCCGGGAAGCCAGCACTAACCAGGAGGGGCACAGGTCCAACAAACATGTGGTCGCATTCAGTCTACCCAGAATCCTGTCCACGTCCTCAGGGGTCACAGGATCAAACTCATCCCAGATAACAGTCTCAAGACCTGCCTCCGTCACTCTCGCTGGATCTACCCAGTCAGAGTCCAGACCTTCCCGAATCTGAGTGATTTTGTCATACAGATACTGAACAAAGTCCTCGGCTCTTCCCTCCAAGGGGTCCTCCCGCGCTTCCTGGTGGAGCAGGGAGCGGGTCACCCTAAACAGGGCGGCCGGGCGATTATCTGATGACGCAATAAGAGCAGCAAAATGCGTACATTTTGCTGCTTTTATCGCCACTAGGTAAGTCCTAATATGGGATCTAACCAGTGTCCGGTCCGATTCAGAAAGACTAGCTCTCCAACTACTCTCTAGGCGTCTTTTCCGGCGCTTCATCTCCCTCAGCTCCTCGGTAAACCAAGGAGCAAGGCGAGATCCGCGCCGGGTCAGAGGCCGCAAAGGCACGACTCGATCCAGGGCCCCAGCGGCCGCCCTATCCCAGGCGGCCACTAGGTCTCCAGTCGAGGCGTGAGCCAGAACCTCAGGAATTGGCCCAAGCTCCGTCTGGAACCTATCGGGTTCCATCAGGCGCCTGGGGCGGTACCATCTTATCGGTTCCGCCTCCCTGCAGCGGGGTGCCACGGTACGAAGGTCAAGGCGAAGGAGAGAGTGATCCGACCATGACAAGGGCTCGATGACTACATCCCCTATCTCAAGATCACTCAACCACTGTCCAGAGACAAAAAGCAAGTCCAGTGTGTTTCCCCCAGTGTGCGTAGGGCCATGAATTAGTTGGGTCAGATCCATGGCCGTCATGGAAGCCATGAACTCCCGAGCCACCTCAGACGTCTCGCCCACGGACGGCAGGTTGAAATCCCCCATGACCATAAGTCTGGGGGTATCAACCGCCACCGCAGCAATAACGTTGAGTAGCTCAGGCAGGGTTGCTGCCACGCGGCAGGGAGCCAGGTACGTGATCAGCAAGCCCATCTGAACCCCATGGCCCCACTTCACAAGGAGGGACTCACAACCAGCTGTCTGAGGTACAGTGGTCTCCCTGGGCCTAAGGCCTTCTCTAATAATAACCGCTACTCCCCCGCCCCTCCCTTGTGACCTCGGCTGATGGAATGCGCGGAAGCCTGGTGGGCACATTTCTACCAGAGGGACCCCTCCCTCCGGGCCCAACCAGGTCTCCGTAATACCCGCCAGGTCCGCTCCCCCCTCCTGAACAAGATCACAGATGAGGGGGGCTTTATTTACTACGGACCTGGCGTTGCACAACATCAGACGAAGGCCCGGGCCGTGAGGATCTATGCAACCTGGCAAACGGGTAGAGCCTTGGGGGCCGGAGCACCCTACCGCTTGGAGACAGCGGGTGCGTGCTCCCTTAACATGATATGGCCCCCTGCTCCCGCCATATCTACCCCTCCCACTCACAGTACTGATGGTAAAAACACAGTCCGAACAAGCTCGACCCCCTCCATTGCCCCCGGATCCCCCACCCGCCCCGCCGCGCGTCGTGGCCGGGCCCGACCCTCCCCTTGGTGGGTTATCCCCCAAACCCACGCCCCTAATTCCAATACCACCCCCCTCCCCCCTCCCCAAACCCCTTAAAAGGTTAGACATAGACAATTTTAAAAAACCCCGCAACCTGTCGAATTCGCACGCTGGGAGACACCGATTGTGACCCCTATTAAGGCGGACGGCTCGGTCCGTATCTGTGCTGACTACCGTGCAACCCTGAATACCGCTCTTTTGGGGCACGCTTATCCCGTTCCTGTCGTACAGCATTTGCTGCACTCCTTGGGCCAGGGCTCAATTTTTGCCAAGCTGGATCTGGCCCAAGCCTACCAGCAACTAAAAGTCGATGACCTGACAGCGGATGCTCAGACAATCGTGACCCATAGGGGGGCGTTCCGGTGTCGTCGGTTGCAATTTGGGGTCAGCGTCGCCCCGGGGATTTTCCAGAGCATGATGGAACGGTTGCTACACGGCATCCCCGGGGTCATTCCCTACTTCGACGACGTTCTCGTCTCGGCTTCTTCAACTTCACAGTTGCTGGACCGTTTGCGGCAGGTGCTTAGAAAGCTTAGCGCTGCAGGCCTCAAAGTCAACAAAAATAAATGCCAAGTCGCTGTACACCAAGTGGAATTCTTGGGGTTCCTGGTAGATGGCTCAGGAATCCACCCAACGGCAGCTAAAACTGCGGCTATCATGGACTGTCCTCCCCCGAAATGTAAGGCTGACCTCCAATCCTTCCTGGGATTGCTAAATTTTTATGCAATTTTTATTCCGCATAAAGCTTCCGTTGCCGAGCCTCTCCACCGTTTGTTAAACCGCAACGTGACTTGGCATTGGGGTGCCCGCGAGGCTCACGCGTTTGAGGCTGTCAAACGCCTACTAACCTCCAACTCTGTACTCACCCAATTTTCGTCACACCTGCCGGTGACCTTGGCTTGTGATGCGTCCCCATATGGGGTGGGGGCGGTGTTGAGCCATGTCCTCCCCTCCGGAAGGGAGCTGCCGGTTGCCTACTACTCTAAAACTTTGGCTCCGGCTGAGCGTAACTACTCTCAGCTGGATAAGGAGGCTCTTGCCTTAGTGGCTGGAGTCAAAAGATTCCACCATTACCTCTATGGGCGACCTTTCCTTTTGTACACTGACCACAAACCGTTATTGGGCATTTTAGCAGGCGATCGCCCAGCTCCTCAAATATTGTCTCCCCGAATGACCCGTTACTCTGTGTTCTTGGCTGCATATTCATACCGTCTTATTCACCGCCCCGGCAAGGACCTCGCACACGCGGACGCCTTGAGCCGTTGCCCCAGCCCTGATCTCCTCAAGGACCCTGTCCCTGTATCATCGGTTTTCCTGTTGGAAGATTCGCCATTACTACTCACCGCTTTGGATGTCGCCCGGTTCTCCGCGAAGGACGCTACTCTGGCGCAGGTGTTAGATTGGATGGCCAGAGGTTGGCCTCCGGGGCCATTCTCTACAGAATTCCAACCGTATGCAAGCCGCCGCCTGGAACTGTCTACGCAAGCGGGCTGCCTTTTGTGGGGCCATCGAGTGGTCATCCCACCTCCCCTTCGTTCTTCGTTATTGAAACAATTACATCAGGGCCATCCGGGGGTGGTTAGGATGAAGGCTTTGGGACGATGTTATATGTGGTGGCCTCTATTGGATCGGGACATCACGGATTGGGTTGCGGGCTGTTTGCAATGTCAGGGAAACATGCCAATGCCGCCAAAAGACCCCCCGGGGGTGTGGGAATCACCAGGGGCACCTTGGTCTCGATTACATATTGATCTCGCTGGCCCAATGCAGGGCCAGTCTTTCCTGGTCCTCGCCGATGCGTTTTCAAAGTGGGTAGAAGTCGTCCCTTTACGGTCGACCACGGCAGGGGCTGTCATCAAGGCATTGCGGTCATTATTTGTTACACACGGACTATTTCATTTAATGACCGGCTGACAGGACTAAGTCAGAAGTGTAACACCCAATCTTTATTAACCATCCGCAACCATGTATATCAACAGACAGAAACCCGCGCTTGACAGCTCTTTTATACTAACCAGCTGACTATTAGAACCAATCAGCACTGAGCTTGCAATAACCAATAGGAATACCCCAGTAACATAACATAATATGTAACACCCCTTCCCACCTAGATAAGCAGTCGCCGACGTCAGGCGCATGCGTAATCGTTTAGGTAAGCCGGTCTACGCCGGACTCTCCCTGATCGTCGAGGCTCCACCCCTACTCCAACATCCGGCGGTGAATTTGAACTCTCCTCCCGAGCCCTCTCACTCCTTGGCGGCTGGCTATCTGCACGCCCTGCATCCCCGGCTCGGTCTCCCCTAACCGGCGAATGTAAACCCTCCTCGCTCTCTTCCCCCGGAGTGGTTGGTCTGTCCTCCTGAACTGACTCTGGTTGTCCCTTCTCACGCCTAACCTCCTGTGGGGTGGGCTCCCCCATCCCACCCTGCCAAGCCGCTCCCTTCCTTCGTGCCCGCAGCTGATCCTTGTGTCGCTTCCAAATTCTCCCCCCCTCGATCTCAATGTGATAGGAACAGGGTCCTGCAATCCCAACCACTATGCCTGCTAACCACAATGGCATTCCCCCATAATTCCTGGCGTATACACGGTCCCCGATAGCGAAGGAACGGTAGTGTCTCAATGCGTCTAAAGGCTTGGCATGTCCATACGAGGGGTGTAAGCGATCTAAGGTTGTGCGGAGCTTCCGACCCATTAAGTGCGCATGCAACCTCCCCCCACCAAGCAGGAGACCCTACTGTCAGTTTTGGAAGACAATTTTCTCTTTCGCTTCTTAACTGCCATATATTCTCCTACGCGAGCTGCACTGGCTCCCGGTGGTCTTCCGGGTGCGATTCAAGGTGTTAGTTATCACCGCGCTCCATGGCTTAGGACCTGGGTACCTATGAGACCGTCTTTTGCCACCAATAGCCTCCCACCGACCAGTTTGTTCTCACAGGGAGGGACTACTCAGGGTACCGTCAGTCAAATTATGCTGACTGGCAACTCCCAGGGGGAGGGCCTTCTCTGTGAGGGCTCCAACCCTTTGGAATGAACTGCCCCCTGAGATATGAAATATCCCTGATCTCCGTGCTTTCCGCCGTGCCCTCAAAACCCTGATGTTCCAACAGGCGGGGCTAAACATATGAACATGTGAATGTTTTTAAAATGTTATCTAATTTTAGGTTCTATTTAATTGGGCCAAACTATGTTATAATAGTAATTTTAATTAGCAATTTTATGAAGTTTGTGTATCTATATTTTTTCTTGACTGTACACCGCCTTGAGTCCTACGGGAAAAAGGCGGTATAGAAATATAATAAATAAATAAATAAATAAATAAATAAATAAATAAATAAATAAATATTTTAGCTGGGGAAGTTGGGAGGAGGCTGTTGTTGGAGTGGTAGAAAGTTAGTCATAACAACATTCATATTCAAGGACTTCTGCCCGCGTCTGATGGAGACTGCCAAAAGATTGTATCCAGTTGAGTGTGAAGAGTTGATTGGACAATGTGATGAACTTGATAGAGCCTTGATAGTACAGTGGTTACGCACCCTGTTATTAACTCAGCTGCCTGCAATTTACTGCTGGTTCGAATCTCTCCAAGGCTCAAGGTTGACTCAGCCTTCCATCCTTTCTAAGGTAGGTGAAATGAGGACCCAGTTTGTGGGGGCAATAAGCTGACTTTGTATAAATGTACAAAAGTATGAAGGCTATTGCTTAACGCATTGTAAGCCGCCCTGAGTCTCCAGAGAAGGGCGGCATATAAATCAAATTAAAAAAAAAAAAAACTTGTGGGTGTGGGACAGGGCTGTGAACTGTTAGCTGGGTGTGGAAAACCTGAAAGCTTTCAGATTTGGGTTTTCCCAGATGTGCCAACATGACATCTCTAATAAATTGGAACTTTGAGGAATCTCAGGCCTCAGAGCTTTATTTCCTTATTATTAGCTTATTATGTTCCTTGGAACCCTAACATTAACCCAAATCTGAAAGTTGACACCTACATTCAACTTTACATCTCCATCCCTGCTGATCCAATTGATGCTGTAGCTACCCTCTTGAGGTGCCTGGAAACAATTGGCATCTGGATGGTGGACAATAGATTTCAGCTGAATCTTGTTATGATGGAGTGGCTCAGACTTCAGCTGATCCGTGATAAGATGGAGTGGCTGTAGGTTCAAGTCAATTCGGGACCTGGGGGGAGGGGGCATTATCATCTTTACTTCTGAATAGGTTGTACTACTCCAGACAGAACTTGTGTGCAATCTGGGATTTCTGCTAGACTCATGACTCCTGCTGTAAGGGCTGGCTACAAGAGCCAGTTGTGCCCTTTCTTGATTTGTGAAGCCTTGCATGCAATCATTCATGGCCTGGTCATTTCCCTGTTGGATCGCTGCAATATGCTGTACCTAGGACTACCCATGAAGAGTATTTGTAAGTTAGAACTGGTAGAGCGTACAGTAGTGCAGCTACCTCTAGAGGTCCCTTTGGGTGGCACATGTAACATCACTGTTGTGCAAGGTGCACTGGTTGCCAGTTTGGTTCTGGGTTCAATTCAAGGTGTTGGTCATTATCTTTATCTTTAAAGTTCTTTACGGCATAGGTGAAAAATATCTGAGGAGCCATCTCACGACAATGTGATAAACCTGTCCCAGTTGCTCCAATTAGGCCTATTTCAGATCTTGTCTGTCAGAGAATTTTAGCTGCAGTGTCCTTCACTACCTGGAACATTGTCTTGCTGGAGGTGAGGTCCACCTCTACCCTGCTGACCAGGGGTAAAATACACTTACTTTTCCTTGGTAATGTGCATGCATCATGCGCACACATGCTGCGCTCACGCCGTCATCGGTGCATGCGCTCACTTCACTCGTACGCATGTGCAGAGGGTCAAAACAGGGCTGTGACGACATCTCAGTTTGGGAGGAAGCCTTCCACGCATGCACAGTAGGTCAAATCTGGGACATGACAATGTCCTGTTTTGGGGGGATGGAGCCTTCCGCTGCCACCACTGCTGGCTCGCTGAACCATCCGCCGCTGGCACTACCGGCTTGTGCGAGTTGGATAGAGCCAGCTGCATTTCACTTCTGCTGCTGACCTTCCAGAAGAGCCTTAAAATGTGTCCTCTGGCCCAGATAGGTGTGTGGTATGTTGGCGGTGATTGATATAGTTGAGAGAAGATCCTCACTCTTATATTGCCCATCCTCTTGGTTTTTAGTTTCTTATTTCATCCTCTTTATTTTAATTGTTTTGTATTATCTGTATTTTTATCATATTGTAAGCTTCCCAGAGTCACTGAAACAGTGAGCTGGGTGGCATATAAATTTAACAATTAAAAAAAATAATGAACTTAAATAAACATGAGAACTTTGCAAAAATTTGATCCACATTAGTTTCAAGGCAAGTATAGAACTTATTTTTAACTGAATCAGATTTCCAAACTGGTTGGGATTGAATTCTGGAGATTGACTAGACTGAAGAAGATTCGGTGGAATATTTGAATTGAATCAACAATTGGTATCGATATTCAACTAGATCGAATCAAAACCCAGGAAGCACATTTTTAACTTGCTCTGCTTTATGATTCTCAAAAAGAGAATGAGATTATATTTAATGCGCTAAAATCTATTCTACATCCTAAAATTCGACTAAAGATTACAATTAAGAAATGAATAAATGTAGCACAATTTTGAAAATAAAGTATTGCCATAGGTGCTAATGTGGCTAAGAAATGGGGCCCTTAATACATGATCTCAGGCCTGGGCATATCTCCAGGTCATCATGGCCATATGAATGGCCAGCAGGAACAGGGCTATCCTAATCTCTTGAGGGAGAATGTTCCAGGAGATAGGAGCTTCACATGCAGCTACATTACATCACATGCAGCATACCTTAAACTCTACTGAAGATGTTACTTAGCCTGGTAACGAAACATTTGGAAACCAACCCACAAGCTCGGAGAACAAACCTTCACCCTCATCCTACACCCGAGCTACAGATATTTGCCACTATTGCAAAGCTACATTTTACTCCAGTTGAAACTTCCTAATACTTATGTAGTATTCCTAATACTTATGTAGGGGATTATGGGAGCGAGGGGGCGCTCTCATGTGACACCTCCCCTGCGTGAGCTGCATTGGCTTCCAGTGGTCTTCCAGGTGCGCTTCAAGGTGTTGATTACCACCTTTAAAGCGCTCCATGGCATAGGACCTGGGTATTTGCGGGACCGCCTTCTGCCGCCGATAGCCTCCCACCGATCAGTACGCTCCCACAGAGAGGGACTCCTCAGGGTGCCGTCAGCCAGGCAATGTCGGCTGGCAACCCCCAGGGGGAGGGCCTTCTCTGTGGCAGCTCCTACCCTCTGGAACTATTTGCCCCTGGAGATATGAAGGATATCGGATCTCCGGGTCTTTCGCCATGCCCTGAAAACTTTTCTTTTCCATCAAGCAGGGCTGGCGTGAAGCCCCTCCCCCTTTTTTAGTCTTTTTTAGTTTTTTAGTTTTTAAATTGTCATTGGGTTTTAATTGAATTGTTTTAAATTTGGGCCAGTTATGTAATTCTTTTAATAATTTTAAATTTGTATTGGTATGTGTTTTAGTTCTGGCTGTGCACCGCCCTGAGTCCACTAGGAGAAGGGCGGTATACAAATTGAAAAAAATAAATAAATAAAATAAATAAATGTAGTTCTAGTGTTAATACACATATTTGTATTAAATTATAAACTTTCATTATTTAACTGTTCAATGTTTAAATACATTATTCCAATGCCAATCACAGTATTGTTTAAACATACATAATAATACCATCATTTAATTTCTAATCTTCCCTCTTATTATTACTTTTAACTTATTGTATAAAAATGTGTATACTAATATTCCCCCTTTCTCTTATTTCTATCCCTATTCTAACTTTTAATCATGCCACTATTATATTTAAGAACAGATCCTTTCTATCCATCATCTGTTTCCCATTTTAAAGCTTTAATTGTTTGTTTTTTTAACTTGCCTCCCATATTCCTCTCTTGGATTTTTATCCCTATCTGCATCTACATCCTGACTATTCATTTTAAACATTTCTCCCAACTCTGCCCTGTCTAGCTTCCAAAATAACTACCCCTGCCCTTATCTCCCTTTCAAAAATGTCTTCCTGCATCTCCGGTTCCCTTTTTAAATCTCTTAAAATGTTTTTCCCTTGATTTATTTCATCAGTCATTGTTGTTTTTGTTATTGTCTCCTTTTTGTCATCTTGTTTTGTTTGCTGGTTAATCTGTTCTGCTTTTTCATCTGCTCTTTCAGTTGGCTCCTCCAATTCCTGGGCGTCTTGATCACTCATTGTCCTATGTATAATATTTCTCAGTTTTTCATCCATGCCATGTATTAAATTCTTAATCTCCTTATGGTTTCTTATCAGAATGTCCTTGATGTTTTGAAACATTGACACCATTTCTTCCCAAATTCCACTCATTTCCTCCTGATGAAGCATCTCATCTTGTTTTAATAAGTCCCGCTCTTGTCCAGTAATCCAAAAACCCAGGGGTGGATTCTAAATTTTTTTACCGGTTCTGTGGGCGTGGCTTATTTTGTGGGTGTGGCTTGGAGGTCATGTGACTAGGTGGGCGTGGCTAGCTGGTCAGAGTCATTTCTGGAAGGTCCTCGCATTTACGACCAGTCCTCACACTTACGACCCGACTCATTTGTTTGTTTTTAACACTGATCAGCTGTAGGACGGCCCTTTGTAGCCCCGCGGCAAGAGTTTAAACAGTTTTTTTCCCTCTAGTCATCAGCTGGGACTCAGGAGGCAGCAATAGATTGGAGGTGGGACCAAATAAAAGGTAAGAATAACGTGGGTGGGGGGGAGGGCGAGGGGGTGGGAGAACCGGTTTGGTGACATCATATCATCACCGCTACCGGCTCAGCTGAACCGGACCAAACCAGGCGGAACCCACCACTGCAAAAACCATACATTCACTTCCCAAAAAGAATTCAATGTTCACAATTTTTGTATTTCATAGTTAATCAATCTGTTTCTTTAGATCATGGGTCCTCAAACTAAGGCCCGCAGGCCACATCGGGCCCACTGAAGCCATTAATCTGGCCTGCAGAGCACCATGAGGTTGCTCTGCCCACATCGTCCTGTCTCCAACCTTCACTTTATGGTGAAGGTTGTTGAGAGTGTGGTCGCGCAACAGTTTCCACAATTCCTGGAGGAAACATCTTATCTAGATCCGTTCCAGTCGGGTTTCAGGTCTGGGCACAGCACGGAAATGGCATTGGTCGCGTTGGTTGATGATCTCTGGAGGGCTCGGGACAGGGGTTGCTCCTCTGTTCTGATCCTGTTAGACCTCTCAGCGGCTTTTGATACCATCGACCATGGTATCATGCTGCACCGGCTGGAAGAGTTGGGGGTGGGAGGCACCGTATTGCAGTGGTTCTCCTCCTTTCTCTCCGACCGGTCACAGTTTGTGTTGGCAGGGGGGCAGAGGTCGACCTCGAGGCTTCTCGTCTGTGGAGTGCCGCAGGGATCAGTCCTCTCGCCCCTTCTGTTCAACATTTATGTGAAGTCACTGGGCGAGATCATCCGTGGCTTCGGGGTGAGATACCATCAGTATGCTGATGACACCCAGCTGTACATCTCCACCCCAGGCCACCCCAACAATGCCCTTGAAGTGATGTCTCAGTCCCTTGAGGCTGTGCGGATCTGGATGGGGAGGAACAGGCTCAAGCTCAACCCTTCCAAGACTGAGTGGCTGTGGCTCCCGGCATCCCGATATAGTCAGTTGACTCCATCACTGACTATTGGGGGCGAGTCCTTGGCCCCCACAGAAAGGGCTCGCAATCTGGGAGTCCTCCTGGATATGCAGCTGTCCTTGGAGGAACATCTGACGGCTGTAACCAGGGGGACCTTTTATCAGGTTCGCCTGATTCGCCAGTTGCGGCCCTTTCTTGATCGGGATTCCCTGTGCACAGTCACTCACGCCCTCATCACCTCTCGCCTTGACTACTGCAATGCTCTCTACATGGGGCTCCCCTTGAGGGGCACCCGGAGGCTCCAGCTGGTCCAGAACGCAGCAGCGCGGGTAGTGATGGGAGCAGCATGGCGCTCCCATGTAACACCACTTCTGCACGAGCTGCACTGGCTCCCGGTGGTCTTCCGGGTGCTCTTCAAGGTGTTGGTTATCACATTTAAAACAATCCATGGCATAGGGCCTAGCTATCTCCAAGACCGCCTGCTGCTACCGATGACCTCCCAGTGACCCGTGCACTCCCACAGAGAGGGGCTCCTCAGGGTGCCATCAGCCAAACAATGTAGGCTGGTGACCCCCAGGGGGAAAGCCTTCTCTGTGGGGGCACCTACGCTCGGGAATCAGTTGCCCCCAGAGATAAGGAGAATCCAAGACCTCAGTGCCTTCCACCGTGCCCTTAAAACCCACTTTTTCCAGCAAGCCGGGCTGGTTTAGGAAGAAATTTTTTAAATGTTTTAAATGTTTTAATTGTTTTGTGATTTTTAAATTTTTAGGCCAAATTTATATATATATTAATTGTTTTTAATATTTGTATTTCATGGTTTTAATTCTGGCTGTGCACCACCCTGAGTCCTCAGGGAGAAGGGCGGTATATAAATTGAAAAATAAATAAAATAAAATAAAATCACCCCGCCCACCCTTCAGCAGAGTGCAGGATTTGCCTTTGGGAGACCTGCAGGCTGGAACCAAAAGGTAAGCTCAACAATTTTAGCCTGCAGAATGCTTGGGGAGGTGGGGGGGGAGTGAAAGGAGGCAAAAAGCAGGCAAAAACAGCCCGTTTTTGGGCAAAAAATGAGCCGTTATTGCCTGGTTTAAGCCTGCAGAATGCTTGCGGAGGTGGGGGGGAGTGAAAGGAGGCAAAAAAACAGGCAAAAATGCCCGTTTTTGGCCAAGAAACTAGCTGTTTTTGTCTGGTTTTAGCCTGCAGAATGCTTGTGGAGGTGGGGGGGTAGTGAAAGGAGGCAAAAAACAGGCAAAACCAGCCCGTTTTTGGCCAAAAAATGAGCCGTTTTTGCCTGGTTTTAGCCTGCAGAATGCTTGTGGAGGTGGGGGGGAGTGAAAGGAGGCAAAAAACAGGCAAAAACAGCCCGTTTTTAGCCAAAAAATGAGCCGTTTTTGCCTGGTTTTAGCCTGCAGAATGCTTGTGGAGGTGGGGGGGGAGTGAAAGGAGGCAAAAAACAGGCAAAAACAGCCCGTTTTTGGCCAAAAAATGAGCCGTTTTTGCCTGGTTTTAGCCTGCAGAATGCTTGTGGAGGTGGGGGGGAATGAAAGGAGGCAAAAAACAGGCAAAACCAGCCCGTTTTTGGCCAAAAAATGAGCCGTTTTTGCCTGGTTTTAGCCTGCAGAATGCTTGTGGAGGTGGGGGGAGTGAAAGGAGGCAAAAAACAGGCAAAAAAGGCCTGAATTTGGCCAAGAAATGAGCTGTTTTAGGCTGCAGAATGCTTGTGGAGGTGGGGGGAGTGAAAGGAGGCAAAAAACCAGGCAAAAACAGCCCGTTTTGGCCAAAAAATGAGCCGTTATTGCCTGGTTTAAGCCTGCAGAATGCTTGTGGAGGTGGGGGGGGAGTGAAAGGAGGCAAAAAACCAGGCAAAAACAGCCCGTTTTGGCCAAAAAATGAGCCGTTTTTGCCTGGTTTAAGCCTGCAGAATGCTTGTGGAGCTGGGGGGGAGTGAAAGGAGGCAAAAAACCAGGCAAAAACAGCCCGTTTTGGCCAAAAAATGAGCCGTTTTTGCCTGGTTTTAGCCTGCAGAATGCTTGTGGAGATGGGGGGAGTGAAAGGAGGCAAAAAACAGGCAAAAAAGGCCTGAATTTGGCCAAGAAACGAGCTGTTTTAGGCTGCAGAATGCTTGTGGAGGTGGGGGGAGTGAAAAGAGGCAAAAAAACCAGGCAAAAACAGCCCGTTTTGGCCAAAAAATGAGCTGTTATTGCCTGGTTTAAGCCTGCAGAATGCTTGTGGAGGTGGGGGGGGGAGTGAAAGGAGGCAAAAAAAACAGGCAAATAAGGCCCGTTTTTGGCCAAGAAACGAGCTGTTTTTGTCTGGTTTTAGCCTGCATAATGCTTGTGGAGGTGGGGGGGAGTGAAAGGAGGCAAAAAACCAGCAAAAACGGGCTGTTTTTCACCTTCCCTGTCTCCACAAGATAGAGAGAGGGGGAGAGAGAAGGAGAGGGAGGGAGAGAGGGAGGGGGACAAAGAAAGAGAGAGACAGACAGACAGAGGGAAAGAGAATGTTATGTCTGTGCAGGCATGAACAGAGACTTTTCTCCAGCCACGCAGGTGCGGGACATATTTTAATGTTATTGGTTAAAGGCTGATAGTTTTCCTTTAAAAGAGGCTATCAGCTGGAAGTTGCATGTTGGTTTTACTGAGTCATTATATGCAATAAACATTGCTGTTGGAAGTTTGGCTTCTCATCTGGGATTGCTGGGCCCTGAGCCAACTTAGAGATAAAAGAGGCACACGTGAGGGGAGACTGTTTGTTTTGGAAAGAGAATGGCTAACTCACCACAGTTTATTCTGTTTGATCCTGAAACACAGACATGGGATTCTTATCTAATCCTTTTTGACTGTATATTGGAAGCTAATGACTATACCAATATCACAGACATTCGTAAACAAGCACTTTTTTTGAGTATTTGTGGAAAAGAAGTGTTTGAGACAGCGAGGGCCCTTATTGTGCCCCAACCCCTGCAGAAAGTTCCTTGGGACATATTATTAAGCAAATTGAGGGAACAATATGCTCCTCGACCATCTTGCATTGCTAGAAGACATGCTTTTTACCATAGGGACCAGGCAGAGGGTGAGTTGTTATCAGTTGTTATATGGCAGCCCTCAGGAAAGCAACTGTCTATTGTGAATTTAGCAACTTAGATGAAGCCCTTCGAGACAGATTGGTCTGTGGGGTTTGGGATATTCGGTTACAGAGACAATTATTGGCAAAACCAACGTTAACGCTACAGACAGCAGTAGAGGAGGCACAAGCTGCTGAATCATCGAATAGATCAACAGAAGAGATACAGAAGTTTGGCAGTCCCCTGGCGGCTAGAAGGGGGGAACCGTCCATTGGGGAGAGGTGGAATTAAGGGAGGACATTGAACATGAGGGAAAGAATCATGATGATGGCCATCAGTTGAGAGCAGCTAGCAAGGAGCGTAGATGGACAGAGGATCGAAAGTTGTTCTCCTCATGTATAGGGTACAGCAGAAATCATCTGAGAGCTATGTGTCACCATAAAAACACCATTTGTAGACGGTGTGGGAAGAAGGGTCACCTAGCACAAGTTTGCTGTGCCGCATTGCTTGCCCCCCCCCAACTGGACAGACTTCAATTCGAAATGGGGGGGAAGCATGGCTCATTGAGGCTAAGAACCCCAGAGGACGAGTGTTTTACTATTAACATGGACGCTTGTCGTTCAGAGAGGATGAGCAATGAAACCGGGATTCCGGGAAGCAGTAAAATTTACATTACTGTCCTTATTGCGGGATCTCCCTGCCAGATGGAAGTCGGCAACAACAATTGTATCCTGGCAGACTCTACAGAAATTGGTGTCACACGGAGCCGAGTGGAAGCTTATGCGTAGTCGTATTTGTTTGAGAGATTATCAAGGAAATAACATCCCCATTAAGGGTAGCAGAATGTTCCATGTAGAATATAAAGACTTCTCTGGGCCACTTAAATTGGTTGTTGTTGAAGGTGCACTGCCTAACCTCCTGGGACTGGATTGGTTTGCAGCATTGGGGCTAGAGATTACCGGGGTTCATAAAATCCAGGGAGAAACCATCGGAGAGTTGAGTAAAGAGTTTGTCAATGTGTTTGATGGAAAGTTGGGAGAATATAGGTGTACCCCGATATCCTTCAGTTTGGACCCCAAGGTGGCACCAATAAGAATGAAACTGAGGAGGGTGCCATTTGCACTAAAGCCCAAAGTTGACGAACAACTAGATAAATTGATTCAGCAAGGCGTACTGGAACCGGTGGACCTTGCCAAGTGGGAGACCCCTATCGTGATGCCTGTGAAACCAGACGGGTCAGTCCGAATTTGTGCGGATTATAAATGTACGTTGAATAGGGCTCTTCAACATAATGCTTATCCATTACCAGTGGTGCAGCACTTGTTACATTCACGGGGGGGGGGGGTTGAGTAAGATCTTCACAAAGTTAGATCTTGCCCAAGCATATCAGCATCTCCCTGTAGATGACGCCACTGCTGAAGCCCAAACAATCATAACGCATCAGGAGGCGTTCCATTGTTGCCGCCTACAGTTTGGGGTGAGCATGGCCCCAGGGTTGTTTCAAAGCCTGTGTCAGCACTGGCGGCTCCAGAGGGGCTGAGAGACTGATGGAACGTTTGTTATGTGGCATCCCTGGTGTTGTGCCCTATTTTGATGACGTGCTCATCTTTGCTACCAATAAAACAGAATTATTTGAACGACTAAGACTAGTGCTACAAAGATTTCAAGAGGCTGGACTAAAGGTAAAGGAAGAAAAGTGTAAAGTAGCAGTAAATCAAGTTGAGTTCCTGGGATACCTGGTCGATGCATCCGGATTGCACCCCACCCAGGAGAAAGTACAAGCAGTACAGGCTGCGCCAACACCAAGGAATAAGATGGAACTCCAGACCTTTTTAGGGCTCCTCAATTTCTATAGTGTGTTTTTGCAACAAAAGGCATCTGTCGCTGAACCACTACATCAACTATTGGGAAAAAAGGTGCCATGGGAATCGCACAGAGAAGCAGCTGCATTTATGGGGGTAAAAAATATATTTTCCTCGGATAGCATCTTAGTTCAGTTTAATGAACGTCTGCTGTTAGTCCTGATGTGTGATGCATCCCCGTTTGGAGTCAGGGGAGTTTTGAATCATCGCCTTCCAGACAATCGTGAGGGTCCAATAGCATTCTTTTTCAGGACATTATCATCTGCCAAGGGAAACTACAGCCAACTTGATAAAGAGGCAGTGGCTGCGGTGGCTGGAATTAAGAGATTTCATGAATATGTTTATGGAAGGAGATTTGATTTAGTAACAGATCATAAGCCACTTTGGGGACTAATTGCGGGGGACCAACAAACACCGCAGGTCCTGTCCCAAGAATGATGCATTGGACAGAGTTCTTAGCAGCATATAGTTATTGACTTATACATTAACCCGGCATAGAACTGAGCCATGCTGACAGCCTAAGCCGATGTCCACTACCTAATCTAGTGGAGGATCCAGCTCCAGCAGCATCAGTACTGCTGATTGAAACCATGCCATATGTTCTTGTTATGGCTGTGGAAGTGGCAACCCAGTTGAGAAAAGACCAAATGATCATGCAAGTATTAAACTGGGTGTGGAGGGGATGGCCTAAAGAGACAGGTAGTGTAGAGTTTAAGCCATTCCGGGCAAGGCAATTTGAACTTTCAGTGTAGAAGGGTTGCCTATTGTGGGGGAATCGGGTAGTGATACCCTCAAGGCTAAGGAAATCATTATTAGAGACTCTACACAAAGGCCACCCTGGAATTGTAAGGATGAAGGCATTGGCCCATAGTTATCTGTGGTGATCAAATATAGATAGAAATATTGCGGAGTGGGTGGCGTTGTGTCAAGCATGCCAGGAATCGAGACCGGCACCTCCTGCAGCACCACCACGGGACTGGGAAACACCAAAAGGCCCCTGGTCTAGAATACATCTCAATTTTGCAGGGCCGATAAAGGGGTTGTCCTTCCTAATTGTTATGGACGCCTATGCCAAATGGCTAGAGGTGGCCATAATGAGGTCAACCACGATGGATGCTGTTGTGAGAGTATTAAACAAAATGTTTGCCACACATGGGTTGCCGGATGTGTTGATATTGGACAATGGGCTGCAATCTACGGCAACAGCATTCGGGGTATTCCTAGTAAACTGAGGAATACATCATGCCCTGGTCGTGCCATTTCACCCCACGAGTAATGGGCAGATGGAGTGAATGGTGCGATAGACAAAAGAGGCCTTGACTCGAATGGGTCCAGGGAAATATCAGGAGAAACTTGATAAGTATTTGGCAACCAACACGTCACTCCCTGTGTAGCCACTGGAAAGAGTCCAGCCGAATTACTTATGGGTCGCCAGCTGAGAACACATTTGGATAGAATACACCCCGATTATTCAACAGAAACCCTCACAGACTGGGAAAATATGGTCAAAACTTTTGAGCAAGGTGATCTAGTATATGCCCAGAATTATACTGATCAATCCATATGGGTGTCAGCACAGATTAGAGATGTTACGGGTCCCCATTCATACCAGGTGGAGCTTGAGGATGGGCGCTTGTGGCGCCGACATATCAATCATTACTTAGTGGCAATACGGTCGGCAAAATGTTCACATTTTTCTGCATTTATTGCATCCGCTGATTCTCGCCCAGCCACACTGTTAGGTGTGACTCGCTCTCTCCTTAATGTAGGGGGAGTGGAGAAACCCTTACAGGGTAGAGCTGAGGAATTTGTGCAGTTTCTGTCGGGTAAAGTTGCTCAAATTTGGATGGTCCTGGACTCTGATTGGGCAATTCCATCCGAGATGACCAGGGCATTTCTTAGTCGTATTGTGTGGGATGAGTTTGAGCCTGTGACTCCTGAGGAAGTGGACAAGGCTGTGGGTGCAATGAGTTCCTCCACTTCTTTGTTGGACCCATGTCCCTCCTGGCTGGTTTCAGCCAGCAGGGAGGTGACACAAGGCTGGCTCCTGATTTTAGTTAACGTTTCCTTAAGGGAGGGGTCTTTTCCACAACCATTAAAGGAAGCGGTTGTAAGGCCCCTCCTCAAGAAGCCTTCCTTGGACCCAGCAGAATTAAAGAACTTTCATCCAGTCTCCAACTTACCCTTTGTGGGTAAGTGGTGGCACTTCAGCTCCTATGGATATTGGATGAAACGGATTATCTGGACCCTTTTCAATCTGGCTTCAGACTTGGCTACAGCACGGAAACTGCTTTGGTCGCACTGATGGACGATCCCTGGCGAGCCCGTGATGGGGGTCATTCCTCTATCGTGGTGCTACTTGACCTCTCAGCAGCTTTTGACACCATTGACCATGGTATCCTACTAGGCCGACTGAGGGAGTTGGGAGTGGGAGGCACTGTGTTACAGTGGTTCTCCTCCTATCTCTCTGGTCGGTCTCAGTGGTTGTTGATAGGAGGACAGAAGTCGACCCCTAGGCCCCTCGTTTGTGGGGTGCCTCAGGGCTCGGTCCTCTCTCCCCTTCTATTCAACATCTACATGAAACCACTGGGGGAGATCATCCAACGATACGGGGTGGGATATCAGCAGTATGCCGATGATACCCAGCTGTATATCTCCACCCCACATCATTTCAGGGAAGCAGTGGATATGATGTGCCAGTGCCTGGAGGCTGTGAGAGTCTGGATGGGAGTCAACAGGCTCAGACTTAACCCAGACAAGATCGAGTGGCTGTGGGTATTGTCTCCCAAGGACCATGTCGATTGTCCATCCTTAGCCCTGAGAATCTGTCCCCCTCAGAATGGGTTCACAATTTGGGTGTCCTCCTTGACTCACAGCTGAGATTAGAGCAACACCTGGCAGCTGTGGCCAAGGGGACCTTTGTACAGGTTCACCTTGTACACCAATTGCGCCCCTACCTGGATCGGGAGACTCGTCTCACAGTCACTCATGCCCTTGTCACCTCATGGTTGGATTATTGCAACACGCTCTACATGGGGCTACCCCTGAAAAGTGTTTGGAGACTACAGTTGGTCCAGAATGCAGCCGCTCGAGCAGTTGTGGGTGCACCTAGGCACTCCCACATTACACCAATCCTCCGTGAGCTGCACCGGCTTCCTATCGGTCTCTGGTCACAATTCAAGGTGTTGGTTATTATCTTTAAAGCCCTATATGGCTTAGGGCCAGGTTATCTTTGAGATCGTCTTCTACCGCATAGTTCCCAGTGACCGGTAAGATCCCACAGAGTTGGCCTCCTTCGGGTCCCGTTAGCT